>NC_058081.1:718637288-719237288 GCF_014858855.1 Bufo gargarizans | reverse complement strand
TGTACAGACAGTTTCTGCCTCCAAAGGAGTTGCCATAGTAATTCACCAATCTGTCCCATTTACCTTTTTACAGCAGCACACAGATGCGGATGGACGTCTTCTGTTAGTCAAAGGCTTGATAGCAGATCGCAAGTTCACCTTGGCTAACTTTTACGTTCCAAATAAGTCCCCTGTACATTGGCTTATACAAGCTCTTGACACGCTTAAACTCTTTGCTGAGGGCCAGATAATCCTAGGAGCGGACCTAAATTTAGTGCTAAATCCTGTCATAGACTCATCTTCAGCTAAACCCCTTGTAACCCAAAATCTACTCAGTAAACTCCAGAAGAAACTCCATGACTTATGCTTAATTGATGTATGGCATAGCCTTCACCCCACAGATAAGGACTTCTCCTTTTACTCGGTTCCGCATGGGACGTACCAACGACTAGATCACATTTTGACCTCTGCATATCTTCTTCCCTCTTTTAGATCAGCGGAGATCGGAAATATCACCTTATCCGACCACGCTCCGTGCATGGCGGCCTCTTCACCCTGGCCTCTCTACCAAAAAGGGACTGGAGTTGGAAGCTGAATGAATCTCTACTGTACAATCAACTCCATTTGGATCAGGTTAGGACTCAATTGATAGAGTACTTTGCGCCTAACTCCTCCACACACAGCTCACAACCCATTGTATGGGAGGCCCCCAAGGCGTTCATTAGAGGCTGCTTTATCTCTCTAGACACCAGAGTCAAGAAGGAACAACAAAAGGCAGTTGATACACTCCTAGCAGACATAGTGATAATTGAGAAAAAACATAAAGCTTCACTACGCAATGAACACCAAGAAGCAGTGACAGAACTTAGGTTACAACTTCGCAAACTCCTTAGCCAAAAAGTGACAAAGGAAATACTGAATTTTCAGTATAAAGTCTATGCTCATGGTGACAAGGGAGGAAAGCTGATGTCATCCTTGCTCAAGAAAGCTAAGAATGTCACTCACATCTCCTCTATAAAAAAGTCAAATGGCAAATTGACCAATGAAACTCCAGAAATTGCTAGGGCTTTTAAAGAGTTCTACTCCTACATCAGACAGGAACACCTGACCGGGAACTCCAAAGGGAGCGCCATATCAGAGACTTTTTAGAATCCCTCCATCTTCCGGCCATAACACCGGAAGACTCAAAGTACCTCATTAGTCCGATAACAACTGATGAAGTAGTTAGTACTCCTAAAAGCTTCCCACCTGGGAAAAGCCCAGGACCAGATGGCCTGCCCTTATTATATTATAAAAAGCTCCAAGATATCCTCATCCCTAGGTTTACAGATGTGTGCAATGCACTCATGCAAGGGGACTCCCTACCTAAACAGACACTAGAATCCTACGTCACCCTAATTCCTAAAGAGGGAAAGGACCCCTTGAGCTGCGGAAGTTACCGCCCGATTTCCCTCTTGAACCTGGACTTAAAACTGTGGGCCAAGATTCTAGCTTGCCGGTTAGGCAAGTTCTTGCCAGCTTTTATAGGACACAAACAATCAGGCTTTGTCCAGGGTTGAGAGGGAAAAGAAAATTCCCACAGGATATTTCACGCTATACACATGGCACATAGAAAAAAACTACCTCTAGCTTTACTCAGTATTGACGTCGAAAAGGCGTCTGACAGAGTCAACTGGCTGTTCATGAAGTTGACTTTGCAAAGCTTCGCCTTCCCAGACACCTTTACGAGGGTGATTTTTACTCTATACCAAAACCCCTATGCCAGACTGAAAGTTAATGGCATGCTATCACCATCTTTTGATATAACTAATGGAACTAGGCAGGGATGCCCTCTGTCCCCCTCATTGTTTATCCTAGTGGTGGAGACACTCTTACAACTGGTTAGGCAGTCTCCAGACATCTCAGGAGTCAAGTACGGCCAAAAGGAACTAAAATGTACTGCATTCGCAGATGACTTATTGTTCTTAATAGTGGACCCGGAAAAAGGATTAGACCCATTGGTGAAGAGTATAGACATATATAGTTCTCTATCGGATTTTAAAGTGAATCACACCAAATCAGAGATATTGATTATATCTCTGCCAGAATCCAAAGTAGCCACCTTACGTGCTCGACTTCCATTTCACTGGACTAAAGGACCTATTAAATACTTAAAGATCCTAATCCCCAGAAACACTAATGATTTATATCAACACAACTACGCTCCCCTTCTGGGAGACCTACAACGCCTGTTACAAGCATACAACCTTCCCTATCTCTCTTGGATGGGACGGAAAAACATTTTAAAGGCTTATGTAATGCCAAAGGTCCTAGATGTCATGCAATTAGTCCCGATTGGGCTCCCTAAATCCTTCCTCAGGAACATAAA
The DNA here is from genome assembly GCF_014858855.1 of Bufo gargarizans. Lineage (NCBI taxonomy): Eukaryota > Metazoa > Chordata > Amphibia > Anura > Bufonidae > Bufo > Bufo gargarizans. The sequence goes on along the minus strand of NC_058081.1, from coordinate 719,234,941 downwards.
GAATATGTTCTTAAGGTTCCTGTGGAACGGTAGGAAGCCTCGGATATCCCATGAAATCTTAGTCAGAAGTAAGGAGAGGGGAGGACTGGGCTTACCGGACGTCTCTAGGTACTACAGAGCGATACAACTCAATAGATGGCTCGAAATGGTAAACCCCAAAAGACGACCAGACGTACAAGCCATCTGTAGTCACAGCATAGGAAGACATTTCCAGTAACACTTATGGCTTCCAGATAGGAACATACACAGAGATACAGACGTGGACAAAATTGTTGGTACCCTTTGGTCAATGAAAGAAAAAGTCACAATGGTCACAGAAATAACTTTAATCTGACAAAAGTAATAATAAATTAAAATTCTATAAATGTTAACCAATGAAAGTCAGACATTGTTTTTCAACCATGCTTCAACAGAATTATGTAAAAAAATAAACTCATGAAACAGGCATGGACAAAAATGATGGTACCCCTAGAAAACACAGAACATAATGTGACCAAAGGGACATGTTAATTCAAGGTGTGTCCACTAATTAGCATCACAGGTGTCTACAACCTTGTAATCAGCCATTGGGCCTATATATATGGCTCCAGGTAATCACTGTGTTGTTTGGTGATATGGTGTGTACCACACTCGACATGGACCAGAGGAAGCAAAGGAAAGAGCTGTCTCAAGAGATCAGAAAGAAAATTATAGACAAGCATGTTAAAGGTAAAGGCTATAAGACCATCTCCAAGCAACTAGATGTTCCTGTGAGTACAGTTGCACATATTATTCATAAGTTTAAGATCCATGGGACTGTAGCCAACCTCCCTGGACGTGGCCGCAGGAGGAAAATTGATGACAAATCTAAGAGACGGATAATCCGAATGGTAACAAAAGAGCCTAGAAAGACTTCTAAAGAGATTCAAGGTGAACTTCATGCTCAAGGAACATCAGTGTCAGATCGCACCATCCGTCGTTGTTTGAGCCAAAGTGGACTACATGGGAGACGACCAAGGAGGACACCATTGTTGAAAACGAATCATAAAAAAGCAAGACTGGAATATGCCAAACTACATGTTGACAAGCCACAAAGCTTCTGGGAGAATGTCCTGTGGACAGATGAGACAAAAATCGAAGTTTTTGCCAAGGCACATCAGCTGTATGTTCACAGACGAAAAAATGAAGCATATCAAGAAAAGAACACTGTCCCTACTGTGAAACATGGAGGAGGCTCTGTTATGTTCTGGGGCTGCTTTGCTGCGTCTGGCACAGGGTGTCTTGAATCTGTGCAGGGTACAATGAAATCTCAAGACTATCAAGGAATTCTAGAGAGAAATGTACTAGCCAGTGTCAGAAAGCTTGGTCTCAGTCGCAGGTCATGGGTCTTGCAACAGGACAATGACCCAAAACACACCGCTAAAAACACCCAAGAATGGCTAAGAGGAAAAAATTGGACTATTCTAAAGTGGCCTTCTATGAGCCCTGACCTCAATCCTATTGAGCATCTTTGGAAGGAGCTGAAACATGCAGTCTGGAAAAGGCACCCTTCAAACCGGACACAACTGGAGCAGTTTGCTCATGAGGAGTGGGCCAAAATACCTGCTGAGAGGTGCAGATGTCTCATTGACAGTTACAGGAAGCGTTTGATTGCAGTGATTGCCTCAAAAGGTTGCGCAACAAAATATTAAGTTAGGGGTACCATCATTTTTGTCCATGCCTGTTTCATGAGTTTATTTTTTTACATAATTCTGTTGAAGCATGGTTGAAAAACAATGTCTGACTTTCATTGGTTAACATTTATAGAATTTTAATTTATTATTACTTTTGTCAGATTAAAGTTATTTCTGTGACCATTGTGACTTTTTCTTTCATTGACCAAAGGGTACCAACAATTTTGTCCACGTCTGTATGACTATAGATCCATTGATACGTGGCCTTGGAGAGATATGGAGAGAAATGAGCAAAAAGTTAGCCCCTAATCCATCTCCTCTGATGCCAGTGAGCCTTATCCCAGATCTCCTAAACCCAATTAATCTAGATAAACCACATCTGTGGAACTCCCTAACATCGGTCAAACTTGGTGAAATCACTCCGAATGTGGAGGCCTCCATCCTTGGTGCACTTACATGCTCGATAACTGATTCTCCAAGCTTTTTCCTTATGAAGCCCCATATTAAAGCTGTGTGTGGAGAGGTAAAAGAGCAGTACCCTCTCCAGAGGTCCTTAACTGAATTTAAGAAATTAATCTTCTCACCACTTGCTGCTTCCAAAAAGGTGTTGAAGCTCTACCCAATGGTGGGAGGCGAGGGTGACCCTCTGAAACCCTTGTATATCAGAGAATGGGAAAAGGAGTTGAACAGGGTTATGACTGATACGGAGGTCAAACAGGTACTGAGACACTCACATGGATTCTCCCACTGTATCCGCCTACAGGAGAATCATTTCAAACTACTTACAAGGTGGTATAAAACTCCTGACTTTCTCTACAAGAGAGGCCTAGCGACTACGAGGGAGAGTTGGAGATGTGGAGTAGGAGTGGGCTCCCTATCACATATCTGGTGGGATTGTCCTCAGATTAAGTCCTACTGGAGAGAAGTAGAAGCATTAATCCAGAAATTTACAACTCCAGACTTTAGACTTACACTAGAGATGGTGGCCCTGGCTCTTCCAACCCCTCAATACTCTCCATCCAAAAGGAATCTGACTTCACACCTCATAGCTGCGGCTAAAACGGTAATTCCCTTACATTGGCTAGATGTTAATCCCCCTTCCAAACAAGAATGGAAAGCTAAAGTAACTCAAATCTGCCGGTTCGAAGAAATGACTAGCTGGATTGACAGGACTCATGATAAATTCATGAGGTTATGGAGTCCTTGGAAGTCACTGGCGTTGGTGAACCCTGACTAAGCAGATACAACAATCTATAGATCTGGGACCCCCCCCCCCATCCCCCCTCTCTCTTCTCAACTATCCTTTTCCTTTCTACTTTTTACTCTCAGTTTCCTATTTTCTTTTCTTTTATTTATTATCTTGCAACTCCTACATAGCTCAAATATGTAGCCTTGAGGAAGGTACCTAGAAAGGAAAGCTCCCATTCCTCTTCATTTCCTTAGATATTAAAAGGAGTTGAAAAGCAATTACATGTGATGACAATCCATGTTTGTACACGGTTACTTTATAGTGTTTACTATTGTATGACTTTGGATACTAATGCCGCAATGATTTGCATTTATATGTCATGTTCATATTATTTTGTTACTTGACTATATAAAAAATGAAAAAGAAAAAAATTATAAAAAATAAATAAAGAATTTATAAAAAAAAATTGCCTCCAACAGCCGTGAGTTCATGGAGGCCTTCTCACCCCAAGACCATTCAAGTGATCTAAAAGACTAAGCTCGGTTGGCCATGGAGGCAAAATCCTAAAGCCTCAAGAGCCATCAGATTAGTTCCTCGGCTGAAGATAAGTCAGACTACAGAGTGAAAGGCAGCATAAAGAAGAAGCCGTTATCCAGTTAGCCTGTCAGTACTGCAGTGAGAGAAACAAATATCGCAGGGTTGGTTTTGCCTATCGGTTGAATGCTAAAGCCTGCTGGAACCAAGACAAAGCCTGTAAACTGTTGGAACTTTTATGCAAGTAAAGCTGCTGCTAAACTTCATCTCAAGGTCTGAAATTATTCCCCCTATTTATTGCTTCAGGGCCAAAGCCTGGGGTCCAGCGGTATCCAGGTAGGAGCACCGTGACACACATAAAGATACATTTTAGGCCACACTATACCACTCGGCATTCCTACTAAACCTGGGACGGTATATAGAGGGCCCTGACAGTGCACTGCCATTGTAAATGTTATAGTACAGGCTATCCTATGCTTTATACTTCTACATGTTTTTTGTGTTCTTGTAGTTTTACCACACATGTACAATCTCTCACTCCGCGCAGAGTACAACCTGTTGACCAATTAACAAGTTAGACTACAAAGAACAGGAAGAGTTTACTGTGTGAACGTGTATGAAGACAGAACAAGTGATGCAAGATAATCAGCTTGCAAAAATAAAACTTTCAGGTTACTTGCAAAGCCCTGCAGAGCTAGACAGACATGTTTTGTTTTTTAAAACCGACCAGAAAAGATAGGAAAGATAGTGAGGGGCGCATCAGAATGTCAATTCACTTATGTGGAATCTAAAATTGTTTTTCATTTTTTTTAAGTACAGAACACATAGAAATAGCCAGGAATATATGACTCACAATTGCCGCTCAGAGCGCAGTTGGGATTGCTATAACATATCGTGCCCATCCTGATTTGTAGTTGTTGTAGGCGCAAGCTGCCCAAGAAGTTACATTTAGATACACATTGATATGTCCTGGCCAAAATTTTAGCCATCTTATCACCTGCAAATAAACATAACAAAGTTTTGAGTTAAAAGAGGTTCTCTCTCCACTGGACCTTCTTGTTAGTGGTTCTTTGACAAAAAAACAACAAATGATCACACGATACCCCCTGCTGGGACCTCCAGCAATCAGCTCTGTGGGCATTCAATTTTCCAGCAGCGCCTCCACAGGGGAAATCAGGTATTACCCAGTGTCCATTCTAATTGGTGGAATGTCTGTTTAATAGAAGACAGAAGAGGTCCTCCAGAGTAAAAGAAAATTTTAACCCCTTTTTGAAGAGCTGGCTGTGGACTTAAGATTCAGCAAATTGCGGAACGCACATGGGTGGACGTACGTGTTTTGCGGATCCACATTTTGCAGATCCGCAAAACACTACCGTCATGTAAATGTGGTCTAAGACAGCGTCAGAATGGCCCATCAGAGCGCAGGAGAATCTGCTGACACTGTCATATGACTGCCTGCTGTCCATTCATGGCGCTGTGATCGCAGTGCTGCTTGGATATTAAACCCGAGCCCCACAGCGGCACTGCCTGTGTGCATGTGCTGTTCGAGAGCAGACAGAGGGAGTGGAGGGGTGCGTTCTGCTGCCCTACTGTGTTATCGCTGGTGTTACATAGGACTGCAGGTGACATCTACTACATTATAAGTAGGGCGGCTACTTGCTGGTAGCAGCCGCATCCTCCGATCCTAAAGACGCCCCCTCCGCATATTGATTGACAGGGCCAGTGAACGGGATCGTCCTCTGCTGGCCCTGCCTGTTTGCATTCAAAATCTGGCACCTGCGCCGCGGCCGTACATGTCTTCAATCGGCGCAGGCACACTGAGAGGCGGCCGCTCGCTCGGCCGCTCCATCCTCAATGCGCCTACGCCGATGACGTCACATCTACACCCGGCGCAGGCGCATTGAGGATGGAGTGGCCGAGCGAGCGGCCGCCTCTCAGTGCGCCTGTGCCGATTGAAGACATGTACGGCCGCGGCGCAGGCGCCAGATTTTGAATGCAAACAGGCAGGGCCAGCAGAGAACGATTCCGTTCCCTGGCCCTGTCAATCAATATGCGGAGGGGGCGTCTATAGGATCGGAGGATGCGGCTGCTACCAGCAAGTAGCCGCCCTACTTTCTGGTAGCAAGGTAATTTGCATATTTTAAAAGCACGTTTTAAACAAAATCTACTGGACCAAAATGATTGCAAGGATCTGTACACAATTCCTGGAAGCTGAAAACATCCCAGTTCTTGCATGGCCAGCATACTCACCGGACATGTCACCCATTGAGCATTTTTGGGATGCTCTGGATCGGCATATACGACAGCGTGTTCCTGGCAATATTCAGGAACTTCGCATAGCTATTGAAGAGCAGTGGACCAACATTCCACAGGCCACAATCAGCAACCTGATCAACTCTATGTGACGAAGATGTGTTGCACTGCATGAGGCAAATAGTGGCCACAGCAGATACTGACTGGTTTTCAGCACCATGAGATGCCATACCTGTGAGGTGGGATGGATTATCTCGGCAAAGGAGAAGTGCTCACTAACACAGATTTAGACAGATTTGTGAACAATATTTGAGAGAAATGGGTAGAGGTGGGACAACGAATCCGTCTAATCCACGAATCTCTCGAATCTCTCAAGATTTGTGGGATTCGTCGACTCGATTTTGTAATTGTATTTTGTAAAATTCGAATCCTACGAATTCCGACAGTGGGGACCAATGCAGTCCCTGTATTCTAATGCCAGAGAAAGGATATGTGTAAGATTTAGTCTATAATGTTATTGACCTTTTTAACTACCAGTTACACATAAAAAGCGCCTAATCCCCACAAACATAAAATTAACCAAATATATATATATATATATATATATATATATATATGTATATATATACGATTCAGTCAAGATTCTATGTAGTGATTCTCTAAAAGATCATCAACCTTATGATCAGCAAATTAGTAATGCAAGGCTACCAATGGATGGTTACTTACTTCACTGGGGGGCTGTCGATCAGGTATATATTCTCACAAACACCTGGGACAGTAACCCCCCGACCAAGGTCGCCAGGAAAGGGGCACACAAACTCAATGTCTAAACGTGCACTAAAATGAAGAGTATTACTCACTTCACTGGGGGGCTGTCACACAGGTAGATAGTCACAAGCACCTGGGACAGTGTACCCCCGGCCAAGGTCGCTTAAGGTCACTTTGGGCAAAAAAGCTAACACTATGAAAGAAGTTCTTACTCACTTCACTGGGGGGCTGACAAACAGGTGGAGCTTAAGACGCCTGAGACAGTACCCCCCGGCCAAGTTTGCTTGTAGGGGTCTCAGATGTAGAAGTCAGCACATCTAATTTAGAGCTTTTCCTTCAATTTCTTTAATTAACAGAGCTCAACGCTTTTCGGTGTGTACTTAAAAAAAAACCCTCCCTCAGGAGCAAGGTATTAAACAATACATAAAAACATAAAAACTCACACATTATATATGTTCCCTCTGCCACCGCATCTCGTTCCCGCGCTTGGGAATCGCAGGAGGACAGGAAGTCACGTCTATTCACGACTTCCGGTCAAATGGAACACATCAGAAAGCAGGAAGTCGTGTATTCTCTGCGACTTCCGTCATGTGGAACGAATGCCGGCTGCCAATGGAACGCACGCCAGCTGTAAAGGACGTCACTTCCGCCCGAGTGCGCTCCAAATGGTGGAACGCACTGACATGGGAAGCAGTCTGGGGAGGGGCCTGTATGTATCGGTATCCCTCGCTGAATGACGACACCTCACGGCTATGGAGGTGCCGCCTGTAGTGAAAAAACAAATGGTTATTATAAAGTCGATGGTAATAAATAAAGAATTAAATTAAATATAGACTGAAGTTAAAAAATAAATGAAGTAAAAAAAAAAAAGAAACAATAATATCTATCTATATGGGGTTGTATCTGTATACATAAATAAATATACACGTGTGGAACCCCCTACCGTTCCACACATGCAATTTAGGTTATTTAATATTTATTACTGTTTACTGATATTGGTAACAGAAATGATTTCAAATAGGGTGGGGGATGATGCGTGGACATACAGGAGCATAAAAAATGTGCGTAAAGTGCATATGAATATAAATATATATATATATAAAATTGCGAATAATTCATAATAAATAATTAATAATTATAACATTAAGTATATAGAAAAAAATTATAACAATACATTAAAATATGATCTTTCAAAGTAATACTAAGTAGAAGTGAAATATACATAAAAAAATTATATACATAAAGAATATATACATACAAATAGCATACATGTATATGCATCTAACAAATACGTATATCAGCACAATCCTCAATATGAATATATAAAATAATAATAATAATAAGCCATAGAATCATAAAGTCCCATCCCCTAATCAACAAATATCCATTCCCTCCGTTCGGAAATTAGTAATTTGCATATTCTAAGGCCTCGTTGAGACCAAACGGTGTGAGTGTATTCAATCTCTAAATCCAAAACATTTCTTTTCTTGATAATATCTGATAAGATTGTGGGACCCATTCCAACAGAGTGACTTTTAGACCTTTAGAATCCCCCTTATGGTGTAGTGAGAAGTGTTTAGATACACTATGTGTAACTACCTTCCGTTTTATGTTTGAACGATGCTCGTTCATATGTTCCCTCAAAGTTTGTATAGTGCGTCCTACATATAATAACTTTCAGGGGCATTCTAGTAGGTAAATTACATAAGAGGTGTTACAGTTCATCGCGTGTTTTAGGGGAATAGGTTCTTTTGGTGGTGGAAGAATCAATGTCTTTCCACAATGTATCATTTGGCAATATTTACATTTTCTTGAGCCACATATGGATGATCCTACAATACTCATCGGACCTTTATGGTCAGGTTGTTTGGTTTTTTGGGGGAGTTTTGGACATGAAGGTGCTAACATATTTTTTTGCGTTTTAGCTCTACGAAAATGTCACAACCAGACAGCTGAGAAGCTCTGACAGAAGCCTTTCAGAACCTCCTCCTTGAGTTTTCTTTGTTTTGGTTTTCAGTTCCTCATCTCGTTAGCCTCTCTCAGCTGTCATGTAGTTGGACTGATTGCATCCCTTTAAATTCCTCCCCATAATGCATTATTGTGCGGTTTATACAACTTCCTGGAGTGTGTGTGCATGCTGATCCTATTTCTCAGTATTCTACAAGATAAGTGTTGTACATTCATTTGTGATTTTCTGTTTGCTGGATCCCAGGTGACCCTGACTCCATCCGTGTCTAGTGTAGGGAGCCAGTGGTCGTGTCCCCTCACTATTGTAGGGTGTTCAGGTGTATATAGTCAAGGTACGAGGATATGCGATCATCCACCATTGGGGTGTTCGCATAGGCTGAGCAGTCAGGGAGAGTGCCAGGTCTTATGCAGGGGTCTCCCTTTTATTCCTTAGTTTTGAATCCAGCGAGTCATATATTCATTTTGCATTGTCTTGTTTCCTGTACACCTTCCGTGACATTATAAACCGCCCAAAACCGTCTCAAGCATGGATCCGGTTTCACTTTTGACTGAACGCTTCCAGGGTCTTTCATTGGAGGTAGCTGATCTCTGTAAGACTCTTTCTCAGTTTCTAGTGACCGGTTCAGCTTGCGTTCATGGAGTTTATTCTGAGCCTAAGATCTCGCTCCCGGATACGTTCTCCGGGGGTAGTGAGAATTTTGTGCGTTTCAGAGAGGATTGCAAACTCCATTTTCGCCTTCTTCCCCATTCCTCTGGTGATGAGGAACGGAGGGTGGGGATCATTATATCGCTGCTCAGGGGTAACGCTCAGTCGTGGGCCTTTTCGCTGCCGGTGGGGGCACGGCCCCTCCGTTGAGTGGATGAATTCTTTTTAGCCCTGGGTCAGATATATGATGATCCGGATCGTGTTGCTTTGGCTGAGTCTAGACTACGTCTGTTATGCCAGGGTAAACAATCCACAGAGATATACTGCTCAGAATTTCGGAGATGGGCAGCTGATACTGGTTGGAATGATGCTGCACTCCGAAGTCAATTTTGCCATGGTCTTTCAGAGGGATTAAAAGATGCTTTTGCCTTTCATGAGAGGCCTATCTCCTTGCACTCAGCTATGTCTCAGGCCGTTCGTATTGACAGGCGTCTTAGAGAGAGAGGAGAGATCTCTCCTTCTTGTCATACTCAGTCCCAGGACAGTGCAGCGGTCTCATTCTGTGTGCAGGGGTCTCAGTCGCTGTCAGCCCCTTCTGAGCAGGAGCCCATGCAGCTGGGGTTGATTGCCTCTGAAAATAGAGGATTCAGCCCGCATGGGAAGGTTTGTTTTTGTTGTGGTGGTATAAATCATTTGGCAAATGTTTGTCCCTCTAGGAGATTCAGGCAGTTTTCTGGGAGTAATAAAGAAACAAAAAGGAAAAAATCTTTTAAAAATGTTCCATCTGTTACTATTGGCAGGGTTGAGGCAGAGATTGAAGGTTTTCCGTTTGCTTGTAGTTCCCGTTTTGTCCTGCCTGCCAGGGTGGCGCTAGAGAGCAAGAACATTTTTTGTGAGATTTTTTTAGATAGTGGAGCAGCTGTCAATCTCATTGATAATCATTTTGCGATCAATCATGATTTCCAGGTATGCATTTTGGGAAAGGATATTCCTGTTTTTGCTATTGATTCCGCTCCACTTTCTCAGAAATCATTAAAGGGCATAGTTCACAATATTCGTTTAATTGTGAGTGATGCTCATGTTGAGGATGTGTCATGTTTCGTCCTTAGCGGATTACCTACTCCTCTTGTGTTGGGGCTACCCTGGCTCACTAAACATAACCCCACCATTGATTGGCAAGCGAGGCAAATAAATGGTTGGAGTGACTTTTGCAGAGAGAATTGCCTCACGACATCTGTTTCTGAGGTTTCTACTAAGACTGTACAACCTTTTCTCTCTGCATTTTCGAAAATTTTCTCTGAAAGTGGAGTTCAGGTTTTGCCCCCGCACAGGGAGTACGATTGCCCTATTAATCTCATCCCAGGCGCCAAGCTGCCTAAATCTCGTTTATACAATCTTTCCAAACCTGAAAGGGTCGCTATGTGTGCTTATATCTCTGAGAGTCTGAAAAAAGGACTCATACGACCCTCGAAGTCACCTGTTGCCGCTGGTTTTTTCTTTGTTAAGAAAAAAGATGGTTCTTTAGGACCTTGTCTGGATTTCAGAAAGCTGAACAGTATCACTATTCGTGACCCTTATCCGCTTCCTCTGATCCCGGACCTGTTTAACCAGATTGTTGGGGCTAAAGTCTTTTCCAAATTAGATCTAAGAGAGGCATACAACCTGGTCAGGGTCAGAGAAGGAGACGAATGGAAGACGGCCTTCAATACCCCTGAGGGCCATTTTGAGAATTTGGTTATGCCTTTTGGTTTGATGAATGCCCCAGCCGTTTTTCAGCATTTCGTGAACAGCATTTTTTATCATCTAATGGGAAAATTTGTATTATTTTATTTGGATGACATTTTGATTTTTTCTCCTGATTTCAAAACTCATAAGGAACACTTACGTCAGGTCTTGCTCATCCTGCGGGAGAATAAATTATACGCAAAACTGGAAAAATGTGTGTTTGTGTCATGGTCTTACCTTCTTACTGTTCTCCTTCGTTTGACATGTGCTGGCGGCCATCTTGGTTTCTGGGTTTCTTGTAGCCTCCCACCCTGCGGCTTCTCCTTCCCACTGGGAGGAGCTGTATGCCTAGCTCATATATAAAGAAGGTCTGTGGCTTCAGTTCCTTGCTTGGTCCTCCTGTGTTCACATGCTTCTAAGACTGCTGCTGCTTCTGGTTCCTGATCCTAGCCTCGTCTGACTACCCCGTTGGTTCCTGATCCTGGCTTCGTCTGACTACCCTGCTGGTTCCTGATCCTGGCCTCGTCTGACTACCCCGTTGGTTCCTGATCCTGGCTTCGTCTGACTACCCTCCTGGTTCCTGACCTCTGTCTACGCAAGACCCTGCTTCGGTTTAGCCATCCGTTTGGACTTTTGCTACAGCTTGATTTTCAATAAAGCCTTCTTATTTCCACTTATCTCTTGTTGTACGTCTGGTTCATGGTTCCATGACATTAGGACCAAGCCATGAATTCTGACGGTACAGGGCCATCCTCGCTACCTACGCTGGTTGCCAGACTTGATCAGCAGGATCACCTGTTGGGTCGGTTCGCTGTGGCGTTGCAAACCCTGCTTGAACGCACGGCTCATTTCGCTTCCGTTGCCGATGGGTCGGTTGTCGCTCCTGGGCCCGCTCCTACTGCCGCTCCGGTTGTTGCGCCAGAGTCTACCCCGACACCTGTTGCTGCGCCTGCGGTGTCTCGGGGTATGACCGGTTCTGCCCCCCTTCCACAGCGCTTTGGGGGAGAGCCAACTCAGTGCCGAGGTTTCCTTAACCAGGTGGGCATTTATTTCGAGTTGCTGCCACATGCCTTTCCTACTGAGAGATCAAAGGTGGGCTTCTTGATCTCGCTGCTCTCGGACAAGGCCTTGGCCTGGGCCAGCCCTTTATGGGAGAACAACAATCCGGTGGTTGCCGAGTTTTCCGGTTTTGTTGCTTCTCTTCGGAAGGTATTCGATGTGCCGGCTCGTGCTGCCTCTGCTGCGAAGCTCCTTATGTCCATCAGACAGGGTTCACGATCCGTAGCTGAATACGCCATTGAGTTTCGTACCCTGGCAGCAGAGGTGGGCTGGAATAATGAGGCTCTGGTCGCTGCTTTCTCTCATGGTCTCTCGGATGCCTTGAAGGATGAGGTTGCAGCTAAGGACCTACCAGTGGAGCTCGAGTCTCTTATTTCTTTCCTGATTTTGATTGACACCAGACTCAGGGAGAGACCTTCCTTTAAGGAGAGCCTGCGGAGGTCTTCTAACAGATTGGCGCCTACGTTTGCTGTCCCACCCGTGCCTCCCTCTCCTCCCACGCCTCCTGGGGATGACTTGTCTGGGGGTGAACCCATGCAGCTGGGGTTTGCTCGCCTGTCCGAGGGGGAGAGGGTACTCCGGAGACGCGAGGGCCGATGCATGTACTGTGGTCTCGGTGGGCATTTTCGGTTGGCATGTCCGAACCGTCCGGGAAACGCTCGCACCTGAGATCCTGTCGGGGGCAGATCTTGGGTGGAGTCTCCTCGTCCCCGGTTTCCCGTGTTGACAAACCACTGATCACTGTTGTCCTCTCCTGGGTCGGGGGCTCGGTGACGACCCAGGCGTTGGTGGACTCTGGTGCTGGTGGTTTGTTCATTGATAGTGTGTTCGCTGCCGCCAATTCCATTCCTCTGCAGCCTCGAGGTTCCCCACTGGCTCTTGAGGCGATAGACGGCAGACCCCTTCTGCCGCCACACGTGACTCATGAGACCCTTCCAGTGGGGATAGCCATTGGTGCCGTTCACAGAGAGTCGGTCTGTCTCCAGGTGATTTCGTCTCCACACTACTCGGTGGTCTTGGGGTACCCCTGGCTCCAGAAGCATAATCCGACTTTCGATTGGAGATCGGCCGAGATCCTCTCGTGGTCACCGCAGTGTGGGGCTAGTTGCATCCATGGGCCTGTCAAGTTGCTGTGTACTTCCTCGGACTCTCTGTTGCCTCCTGAATACGAAGAGTACCGGGATGTATTCGATAAGGTGCGCGCGGTTGCCCTACCTCCGCACCGCCCATACGATTGTGCCATAGAGTTACAATCTGGTGCCGTTCCTCCTCGTGGCAAAGTCTATCCACTGTCGGTAGCGGAGAATGAGGCCATGGAGGAGTACGTGAGGGAGGCGCTTTCACGCGGACACATTCGCAAATCCTCGTCCCCGGCAGGGGCTGGATTTTTCTTTGTGAAAAAGAAGGGCGGTGAGTTGAGGCCTTGCATCGATTACAGGGGTCTCAATCGCATCACGATCAAGAACGCTTACCCGATACCCTTGATTTCCGAGCTGTTCGATCGCCTCAAAGGGGCCACGGTCTTTACCAAACTCGACCTGAGGGCGGCATATAACCTGGTAAGGATCAAGGCGGGCGATGAGTGGAAGACCGCGTTTAACACCAGGACCGGTCATTATGAATCCTTGGTTATGCCCTTTGGGTTGTGCAATGCGCCCGCAGTCTTCCAGGAATTCATCAACGATGTTTTCCGTGACCTGTTGCAGCAGTGTGTGGTGGTCTATTTGGATGACATCTTGGTATATTCTGAATCCATGGAGGCCCACATTATGGATGTCAGACGAGTGTTGCAACGGTTACGAGAGAACAGGCTGTTCGGTAAGCTTGAGAAATGCGAATTTCACCGATCCCAGGTAACCTTCTTAGGTTACATCATTTCCGCTGAGGGGTTCTCCATGGATCCTGAGAAGGTTTCGGCTGTCTTACAGTGGCCCCAGCCCAGTGGTCTCCGTGCCCTGCAGCGCTTTTTGGGCTTCGCCAATTATTATCGGAAGTTCATCAGGGACTTTTCTATGCTAGCCAAGCCTCTCACGGATCTGACCAGGAAGGGCAGTAATTTCCAGGTCTGGCCGCTCGAGGCCATCCGAGCTTTTGAGGCTCTAAAGTCCGCCTTTGTGTCGGCTCCGATTCTGTCGCATCCCAACCCTGGGTTGCCCTTTGTCCTCGAGGTGGACGCGTCTGAGACGGGAGTAGGCGCCCTTCTGTCTCAGCGTAGAACACCAGAGGGTCCTCTGCTTCCTTGTGGGTTTTACTCCCGGAAACTGTCTTCCGCGGAGTGCAACTATCAGATTGGTGACAGGGAGTTATTGGCCATCGTGCAGGCCCTTAAAGAATGGAGGCACTTGCTCGAGGGTTCGGTGGTTCCGGTTCTCATCCTGACGGACCACAAGAATCTGACCTACCTTTCTGAGGCCAAGAGATTGACACCACGTCAGGCCAGATGGGCTCTGTTCTTGTCACGTTTTAATTACGTGGTCTCCTACCTACCCGGTTCCAAGAACATCAGAGCGGATGCCTTATCACGGCAGTACTCCGAGCTGTCCGGGGAGGAGTCGATTCCGACTTCGGTCATACCTCCGAATCAGATCCTGGCCGCCATTCGCACCAGCCTGACCTCTCCCCTGGGTGAGCAGATTTTGGCGGCTCAATCTGGTGCTCCCTCTGGGAGACCCAACGGCAGATGTTTTGTGCCTGAGGAGTTGCGCACTCGGTTGTTGCGAACCTACCATAACTCCAAGGCCGCGGGGCATCCTGGAAAGAATCAGCTGTCCTGGGCTGTTTCACGTCTGTTCTGGTGGCCTTCTCTACGTTCCGACATCGCCGCATATGTAGCGGCATGCTCCGTTTGTGCCCAGAGTAAGTCCCCTCGGCACCTTCCGTTGGGCCTTTTGCAACCCATAGCCACCGGGGAGCGCCCATGGTCACACCTGGGGATGGATTTCATTGTGGACCTCCCTGCATCCCGAGGCCATACGGTCATTCTCATGATTGTGGATCGGTTTTCCAAAATGTGCCACTGTGTTCCTCTCAAGAAGTTACCCTCTGCACAAGAGTTGGCCACGATTTTCGCCAGGGAGGTCTTCCGGTTGCACGGTTTGCCCAAGGAGATTGTGTCGGATCGGGGGAGTCAGTTTGTGTCCAGGTTCTGGCGCGCCTTTTGCTCCCAGTTGGGGATTCATCTCTCTTTCTCCTCGGCCTACCACCCTCAGTCCAATGGGGCCGCAGAACGATCCAATCAGGCCTTGGAGCAATTCCTTCGTTGCTATGTCTCCGATCACCAAGACAATTGGGTTGACCTCCTGCCTTGGGCTGAGTTTGCCAGGAACACGGCGGTGAACTCTTCCTCTGGGACGTCTCCCTTCATGGCCAATTATGGGTTCCAACCTGCCGTGTTACCGGAGGTATTCTCTCCCCAGGATATTCCGGCTGTGGAGGATCACCTTTCCGTCCTACGTGCTTCTTGGGTACAGATCCAGAGGTCCCTTGAGGTCTCTGCGCAGCGCCAGAGACTCCAGGCTGATCGCAGACGAGCGCCCGCTCCTTCCTACCAGGTCGGAGACCGTGTATGGTTGTCCACCCGCAACCTCAACCTTCGAGTGCCCACTCCCAAGCTGGCGCCTCGCTTTGTTGGTCCCTTCCGAGTGCTTCGCAGGGTAAACCCGGTAGCCTATGCCCTTGCGCTTCCTCCTGGCATGCGGATCTCCAACGTGTTTCATGTCTCCCTGTTGAAGCCATTGGTGTGTAATCGTTTCACTTCCTCGGTTCCTCGGCCCCGTCCGGTCCAAGTGGGCAATCGTGAGGAATATGAGGTGAGCAATATCCTGGACTCACGCCTGGTCCGCGGTCGGTTGCAGTTTTTGGTCCATTGGCGTGGTTATGGTCCAGAGGAGCGTTCCTGGGTTCCCTCCGCAGATGTCCATGCTCCTGCTTTGCTCCGAGCCTTCCACGCACGCTTCCCTCAGAAACCGTTCCTTACTCCGCGGAGGAGGGGCCCTTGAGGGGGAGGTACTGTCATGGTCTTACCTTCTTACTGTTCTCCTTCGTTTGACATGTGCTGGCGGCCATCTTGGTTTCTGGGTTTCTTGTAGCCTCCCACCCTGCGGCTTCTCCTTCCCACTGGGAGGAGCTGTATGCCTAGCTCATATATATAGAAGGTCTGTGGCTTCAGTTCCTTGCTTGGTCCTCCTGTGTTCACATGCTTCTAAGACTGCTGCTGCTTCTGGTTCCTGATCCTGGCCTCGTCTGACTACCCCGTTGGTTCCTGATCCTGGCTTCGTCTGACTACCCTGCTGGTTCCTGATCCTGGCCTCGTCTGACTACCCCGTTGGTTCCTGATCCTGGCTTCGTCTGACTACCCTCCTGGTTCCTGACCTCTGTCTATGCAAGACCCTGCTTCGGTTTAGCCATCCGTTTGGACTTTTGCTACAGCTTGATTTTCAATAAAGCCTTCTTATTTCCACTTATCTCTTGTTGTACGTCTGGTTCATGGTTCCATGACAGTTTGTGGTTCCAGAAATTCAATTTCTGGGGTTTCTTCTCTCCGTTTCTGGTTTTCGCATGGACCCCGAGAAGGTCCGCGCTGTGCTTGAGTGGGAGCTTCCTGAGAATCAGAAGGCGCTGATGCGTTTTTTGGGCTTTGCCAATTATTACAGGAAGTTTATTTTGAATTATTCCTCTGTTGTTAAACCACTCACTGATATGACCAGAAAGGGTGTAGATTTTTCTTCCTGGTCGGTAGAGGCGCGTAAGGCCTTTTCTAATATCAAGGAAAGTTTTGCTTCCGCTCCCATCTTGGTACAACCTGATATTTCTCTACCCTTCATAGTTGAGGTTGATGCTTCTGAGGTATGTGTGGGTGCGGTCTTGTCTCAGGGTTCCTCTCCTGCCAAATGGCGACCGTGTGCCTTTTTCTCGAAGAAACTCTTCTCCGCAGAGAGAAATTACGATGTGGGAGATTAGGAATCGTTGGCCTTCAAGTTGGCTTTTGAGGAATGGCGCCATTGGCTAGAGGGATCCAGACACCCTATTACTGTGTTTACTGACCATAAAAATCTGGCCTACTTGGAGTCAGCCAAGCGTCTGAACCCGAGACAGGACAGATGGTCTTTGTTCTTTTCAAGGTTTAATTTTGTTGTCACGTTCCGCCCTGGGGTTAAGAATGTGAAGGCAGATGCCCTGTCACGTTGTTTTCCGGGAGGTGGGAATTTTGAAGACCCGGGTCCCATTTTGGCTGAAGGTGTGTTGGTCTCTGCTCTTTTTCCTGAATTGGAGGCAGGGGTGCAGGCAGCCCAGTCAGAGGCTCCTGATCTTTGTCCTCCTGGGAGGTTGTTTGTGCCTCTCGCTTTAAGACACAAGATTTTTAAGGAACACCACGATACGGTCCTTGCTGGGTACCCGGGGACAAGAGCCACAGTGGATCTCATCGCTCGGAGATTCTGGTGGCCTGCGCTTCGTAAGTCGGTTGAGGGTTTTGTGGCAGCCTGCGAGACTTGCGCTCGTGCCAAAGTCCCTCATTCACGGCCATCAGGTCCTCTCCTACCCTTACCCATTCCTTCCTGTCCTTGGACACATCTGTCCATGGACTTCATAACGGACCTACCTCGTTCCTCGAGGAAGACTGTGATTCTGGTGGTGGTGGACCGTTTTAGCAAAATGGTGCATTTCATCCCTTTTCCTGGTTTGCCCAATGCTAAGACGCTGGCGCAGGCATTTATTGATCACATTGTCAAATTGCATGGTATTCCTTCAGACATAGTCTCTGATAGGGGCACACAGTTTGTTTCCAGATTCTGGAAGGCTTTCTGTTCTCGCTTGGGGGTTCGGTTGTCATTCTCTTCTGCTTTCCACCCGCAGTCGAATGGCCAGACAGAGCGCATCAACCAGAATCTGGAGACATATCTGCGCTGTTTTGTGGCGGAGAATCAGGAGGATTGGTGTTTTTTTTTGTCCCTTGCTGAGTTTGCTTTAAATAACCGTCGTCAGGAGTCCTCTGATAAGTCACCATTTTTTGGTGCATATGGGTTTCATCCGCAGTTTGGGACTTTCTCGGGAGAGGGGTCTTCTGGTTTACCTGATGAGGACAGATTCTTCTCGTCTTTGTCATCTATTTGGCAAAAGATTCAGGATAATCTAAAGAGCATGAGTGAGAGATATAAGCGTGTGGCAGATAAGAGACGTGTGTCTGGTCCGGACCTGAATGTTGGTGATCTGGTGTGGTTGTCTACCAAGAATATCAAATTGAAGGTTCCCTCCTGGAAGTTGGGTCCTAGGTTTATTGGGCCTTACAAAATCCTGTCTGTCATCAATCCTGTTGCCTACCGTCTTGATCTTCCTCAGACTTGGAAGATCCATAATGTTTTTCATAAGTCCTTATTGAAACCATATGTTCAACCCATTGTACCCTCGCCTTTGCCTCCTCCTCCGATTATGGTTGATGGGAATCTTGAATTTCAGGTCTCTAGGATTGTGGATTCTCGTGTTGTCCGCGGTTCTCTCCAGTACCTCGTTCATTGGGAGGGTTATGGTCCTGAGGAGAGGATGCGGGTCCCAGTGACGGACATTAAGGCCACTCGTCTCATCAGGGCTTTCCATAGGTCCCATCCTAAGAAGGTGGGCTCTGAGTGTCCGGAGTCCACTCGTAGAGGGAGGTTTACTGTCACAACCAGACATCTGAGAAGCTCTGACAGAAGCCTTTCAGAACCTCCTCCTTGAGTTTTCTTTGTTTTGGTTCTCAGTTCCTCATCTCGTTAGCCTCTCTCAGCTGTCATGTAGTTGGACTGTGTGCATCCCTTTAAATTCCTCCCCATAATGCATTAGTGTGTGGTTTATACAACTTCCTGGAGTGTGTGTGCATGCTGATCCTATTTCCCAGTCTTCTACAAGATAAGTGTTGTACATTCATTTGTGATTTTCTGTTTGCGGGATCCCAGGTGACCCTGACTCCCTCCGTGTCTAGTGTAGGGAGCCGTTGGTCGTGTCCCCTCACTATTGTAGGGTGTTCAAGTGTATATAGTCGAGGTACGAGGATATGCGATCATCCACCATTGGGGTGTTCGCATAGGCTGAGCAGTCAGGGAGAGTGCCAGGTCTTATGCAGGGGTCTCCCTTTTGTTCCTTAGTTTTGGATCCAGCGAGTCATATATTCATTTTGCATTGTCTTGTCTCCTGTACACCTTCCGTGACAGAAAAGCTAGAATAGGAGCTCGTGGGGTGTTTTTTTCCATAATCGGAACCTTCAGAAGGATTTTCCAGTGTTTGTTGATTATTTTTCTAATGTCTATGTGTCTGTTATTATAACTAGTAATTAGGCTTATATTGGTATATTTTTGTTCCGTTTCTTTTTTCGGGGCATTTGTTAGACTTTCTTTTTGGCTCTCTTTCAGGATCCTATCTTTGGATTCTAATATTAGTTTGTTAGGATAGCCTTTCTCCTTAAATCTTTCTTTCAAGATATCTAGCTGTTCTCTCATAATATCGTTGTCATCACAGTTTCTGCAAATTCTTTTCATCTGTCCGTATGGTATATTCGTTTTCCATCTCTGGTGATTGCAGCTTTTAAAGTTAAGATAGCTGTTGGTGTCAACTTTTTTTAAATGAGTTTTTGTAGTTATTTTATTGTTGATAATTTCTATATGCATATCTAGAAATATGGCCTCCGTGTTGTGATGGTCTACAGTAAATTTTATATTCCACTTGTTGGTGTTTATTGTATCTACATAAGAAATCAATTCGTTCTCATCCCGATCCCATATTAGGATGATGTTGTCGATATAACGCCTGTAGAACCGAATATTTAGATGTGTCAAGAGCCCGATATCTCTCTCAAATCCCCCCATGAATAAATTTGCGTACGCTGGCGCGAATTTCGTCCCCATGGCCGTACCTTTTTTTTGTTGGTATATTGTATTTTGAAAAGAAAAATAATTATGTTTAAGAATAAAGTCTATTGATTTTAGTATAAAATATATTTGCGTAATTGGCATCAGGGGATCTGAATTAAGGACTTTTACTATTTCTCTAATCCCAAGGTCATGTGGAATATTGCTATATAGCGAGCATACATCAAGTGTAGCCCAAAGGAAATGGTTCTCTCATTTCAGAGTTTCCAAAAATGCAAGAAGATGTGAGATGTCTCGTAGATAGGATGGTAGATCTAAAACGTATTTTTGCAAGATTCTGTCCACATACTCTGAAAGATTGGTGGTTAGTGATCCTATGCCCGAAATAATGGGCCTTCCTGGAGGCTCTGTTAGAGATTTGTGGATTTTTGGCAAAAAATAGAATCTTGCAGTGGAAGGGTAAAACGTTTTAAAGATCAATTACCCTTCCACTGCAAGATTCTATTTTTTGCCAAAAATCCACAAATCTCTAACAGAGCCTCCAGGAAGGCCCATTATTTCGGGCATAGGATCACTAACCACCAATCTTTCAGAGTATGTGGACGGAATCTTGCAAAAATATGTCTTAGATCTACTATCCTATCTACGAGACACCTCACATCTTCTTGCGTTTTTGGAAACTCTGAAATGGGAGAACCATTTCCTTTGGGCTACACTTGATGTATGCTCGCTATATAGCAATATTCCACATGACCTTGGGATTAGAGAAGTAGTAAAAGTCCTTAATTCAGATTCCCTGATGCCAATTACGCAAAGATCTTTTATACTAAAACCCATAGACTTTATTCTTAAACATAATTATTTTTCTTTTCAAAATACAATATACCAACAAAAAAAAGGTACGGCCATGGGGACGAAATTCGCGCCAGCGTACGCAAATTTATTCATGGGGGGATTTGAGAGAGATATCGGGCTCTTGACACATCCAAATATTCGGTTCTACAGGCGTTATATCGACGACATCATCCTAATATGGGATGGGGATGAGAACGAATTGATTTCTTATGTAGATACAATAAATACCAACAAGTGGAATCTAAAATTTACTGTAGACCATCACAACACGGAGGCCATATTTCTAGATCTGCATATAGAAATTATCAAAAAATAAAATAACTACAAAAACTCATTTAAAAAAAAGTTGACACCAACAGCTATCTTAACTTTAAAAGCTGCCATCACCATAGATGGAAAACTAATATACCATACGGACAGATGAAAAGGATTCGCAGAAACTGTAATGACAATGATA
The DNA here is from genome assembly GCF_014858855.1 of Bufo gargarizans. Classification (NCBI taxonomy): domain Eukaryota; kingdom Metazoa; phylum Chordata; class Amphibia; order Anura; family Bufonidae; genus Bufo; species Bufo gargarizans. The sequence continues at coordinate 719,213,997 of NC_058081.1, read as the reverse complement.
TTATGAGAGAACAGCTAGATATCTTGAAAGAAAGATTTAAGGAGAAAGGCTATCCTAACAAACTAATATTAGAATCCAAAGATAGGATCCTGAAAGAAAGCCAAAAGCCCTCATCAGGGCTTTCCATAGGTCCCATCCTAAGAAGGTGGGCTCTGAGTGTCCGGAGTCCACTCGTAGAGGGAGGTTTACTGTCACAACCAGACATCTGAGAAGCTCTGACAGAAGCCTTTCAGAACCTCCTCCTTGAGTTTTCTTTGTTTTGGTTCTCAGTTCCTCATCTCGTTAGCCTCTCTCAGCTGTCATGTAGTTGGACTGATTGCATCCCTTTAAATTCCTCCCCATAATGCATTAGTGTGTGGTTTATACAACTTCCTGGAGTGTGTGTGCATGCTGATCCTATTTCCCAGTCTTCTACAAGATAAGTGTTGTACATTCATTTGTGATTTTCTGTTTGCTGGATCCCAGGTGACCCTGACTCCCTCCGTGTCTAGTGTAGGGAGCCGTTGGTCGTGTCCCCTCACTATTGTAGGGTGTTCAAGTGTATATAGTCGAGGTACGAGAATATGCGATCATCCACCATTGGGGTGTTCGCATAGGCTGAGCAGTCAGGGAGAGTGCCAGGTCTTATGCAGGGGTCTCCCTTTTGTTCCTTAGTTTTGGATCCAGCGAGTCATATATTCATTTTGCATTGTCTTGTCTCCTGTACACCTTCCGTGACAGAAAAGCTAGAATAGGAGCTTGTGGGGTGTTTTTTTCCATAATCGGAACCTTCAGAAGGATTTTCCAGTGTTTGTTGATTATTTTTCTAATGTCTATGTGTCTGTTATTATAACTAGTAATTAGGCTTATATTGGTATATTTTTGTTCCGTTTCTTTTTTCGGGGCATTTGTAAGGCTTTCTTTTTGGCTTTCTTTCAGGATCCTATCTTTGGATTCTAATATTAGTTTGTTAGGATAGCCTTTCTCCTTAAATCTTTCTTTCAAGATATCTAGCTGTTCTCTCATAATATCGTTGTCATCACAGTTTCTGCAAATTCTTTTCATCTGTCCGTATGGTATATTCGTTTTCCATCTCTGGTGATTGCAGCTTTTAAAGTTAAGATAGCTGTTGGTGTCAACTTTTTTTAAATGAGTTTTTGTAGTTATTTTATTGTTGATAATTTCTATATGCATATCTAGAAATATGGCCTCCGTGTTGTGATGGTCTACAGTAAATTTTATATTCCACTTGTTGGTGTTTATTGTATCTACATAAGAAATCAATTCGTTCTCATCCCGATCCCATATTAGGATGATGTTGTCGATATAACGCCTGTAGAACCGAATATTTAGATGTGTCAAGAGCCCGATATCTCTCTCAAATCCCCCCATGAATAAATTCGCGTACGCTGGCGCGAATTTCGTCCCCATGGCCGTACCTTTTTTTTGTTGGTATATTGTATTTTGAAAAGAAAAATAATTATGTTTAAGAATAAAGTCTATTGATTTTAGTATAAAATATCTTTGCGTAATTGGCATCAGGGGATCTGAATTAAGGACTTTTACTATTTCTCTAATCCCAAGGTCATGTGGAATATTGCTATATAGCGAGCATACATCAAGTGTAGCCCAAAGGAAATGGTTCTCTCATTTCAGAGTTTCCAAAAATGCAAGAAGATGTGAGATGTCTCGTAGATAGGATGGTAGATCTAAAACGTATTTTTGCAAGATTCTGTCCACATACTCTGAAAGATTGGTGGTTAGTGATCCTATGCCCGAAATAATGGGCCTTCCTGGAGGCTCTGTTAGAGATTTGTGGATTTTTGGCAAAAAATAGAATCTTGCAGTGGAAGGGTAAAACGTTTTAAAGATCAATTACCCTTCCACTGCAAGATTCTATTTTTTGCCAAAAATCCACAAATCTCTAACAGAGCCTCCAGGAAGGCCCATTATTTCGGGCATAGGATCACTAACCACCAATCTTTCAGAGTATGTGGACGGAATCTTGCAAAAATATGTCTTAGATCTACTATCCTATCTACGAGACACCTCACATCTTCTTGCGTTTTTGGAAACTCTGAAATGGGAGAACCATTTCCTTTGGGCTACACTTGATGTATGCTCGCTATATAGCAATATTCCACATGACCTTGGGATTAGAGAAGTAGTAAAAGTCCTTAATTCAGATTCCCCTGATGCCAATTACGCAAAGATCTTTTATACTAAAACCCATAGACTTTATTCTTAAACATAATTATTTTTCTTTTCAAAATACAATATACCAACAAAAAAAAGGTACGGCCATGGGGACGAAATTCGCGCCAGCGTACGCAAATTTATTCATGGGGGGATTTGAGAGAGATATCGGGCTCTTGACACATCCAATATTCTGTTCTACAGGCGTTATATCGACGACATCATCCTAATATGGGATGGGGATGAGAACGAATTGATTTCTTATGTAGATACAATAAATACCAACAAGTGGAATCTAAAATTTACTGTAGACCATCACAACACGGAGGCCATATTTCTAGATCTGCATATAGAAATTATCAACAATAAAATAACTACAACAACTCATTTAAAAAAAAGTTGACACCAACAGTTATCTTAACTTTAAAAGCTGCCATCACCAGAGATGGAAAACTAATATACCATACGGACAGATGAAAAGGATTTGCAGAAACTGTAATGACAATGATATTATGAGAGAACAGCTAGATATCTTGAAAGAAAGATTTAAGGAGAAAGGCTATCCTAACAAACTAATATTAGAATCCAAAGATAGGATCCTGAAAGAAAGCCAAAAAGAAAGCCTTACAAATGCCCCGAAAAAAGAAACCCAACAAAAATATACCAATATAAGCCTAATTGCTAGTTATAATAACAGACACGTAGACATTAAAAAAATAATCAACAAACACTGGAAAATCCTTCTGAAGGATCCGATTATGGAAAAAAACATCCCACAAGCTCCTATTCTAACTTTTCGTAGAGCTAAAACGCAAAAAAATATGTTAGCACCTTCATGTCCAAAACTCCCCCAAAAAACCAAACAACCCGACCATAAAGGTCCGATGAGTATTGTAGGATCATCCAAATGTGGCTCAAGAAAATGTAAATGTTGCCAAATGATACATTGTGGAAAGACATTGATTCTTCCACCACCAAAAGAACCTATTTCCCTAAAACACGCGATGAACTGTAACACCTCTTATGTAATTTACCTACTAGAATGCCCCTGTAAGTTATTATATGTAGGACGCACTATACAAACTTTGAGGGACTTTATGATCCTATGGCTTATTATTATTATTTTATATATTCATATTGAGGATTGTGCTGATATACGTATTTGTTAGATGCATATACATGTATGCTATTTTTATGTATATATTCTTTATGTATATACATTTTTTATGTATATTTCACTTCTACTTAGTATTACTTTGAAAGATCATATTTTAATGTATTGTTATAATTTTTTTCTATATACCTATTATTAATTATTTATTATTAATTATTCGCGATTTTATATATATATATATATATATGCTCTTTACGCCCATTTTTTATGCTCCTGTATGTCCACGCATCATCCCCTGCCCTTTTTTAAATAATTTCTGTTACCAATATCAGTAAACAGTAATAAATATTAAATAGCCTAAATTGCATGTGTGGAACGGTAGGGGGTTCCACACGTGTATATGTATTTATGTATACAGATACAACCCCATATAGATAGATATTATTGTTTCTTTTTTTTTTTACTTCATTCATTTTTTAACTTCAGTCTATATTTAATTTAATTATTTATTTATTACCATCGACTTTATAATAACCATTTGTTTTTTCACTACAGGCGGCAGCTCCATAGCTGTGAGGTGTCGTCATTCAGCGAGGGATACCGATACATACAGGCCCCTCCCCAGACTGCTTCCCATGTCAGTGCATTCCACCATTTGGAGCGCACTCGGGCGGAAGTGACGCCCTTTACAGCTGGCGTGCGTTCCATTGGCAGCCGGCATGCAAACCACAGGACCGGAAGTCGCGGAGAATACACGACTTCCTGCTTTCTGATGCGTTCCATTTGACCGGAAGTCGTGAATAGGCATGACTTCCTGTCCTCCTGCGATTCCCAAGCGCGGGAACAAGATGCGGTGGCAGAGGGAACATATATAATGTGTGAGTTTTTATGTTTTTATGTATTGTTTAATACCTTGCTCCTGAGGAAGGTTTTTTTTTTATGTACACCTCGAAACGTGTTGAGCTCTGTTCATTAAAGAAATTGAAGGAAAAGCTCAGAATTAGATGTGCTGACTTCTACATCTGAGACCCCTACAAGCAAACTTGGCTGGGGGGGAGTACTGTCTCAGGTGTCTTAAGCTCCAACTGTTTGACAGCCCCCCAGTGAAGTGAGTAAGAACTTCTTTCATAGTGTTAGATTTTTTTGCCCAAAGTGACCTTAAGCGACCTTGGCCGGGGGTACACTGTCCCAGGTGCTTGTGACTCTCTACCTGTGTGACAGCCCCCCAGTGAAGTGAGTAATACTCTTCAATTTAGTGCATGCTTAGACATTGATTTTGAGTTTGTGTGCCCCTTTCCTGGCGACCTTGGTCGGGGGGTTACTGTCCCAGGTGTTTGTGAGAATATATACCTGATCGACAGCCCCCCAGTGAAGTAAGTAACCATCCATTGGTAGCCTTGCATTACTAATTTGCTGATCATAAGGTTGATGATCTTTTAGAGAATCACCACATAGAATCTTGACTGAATCGTATATATATATATATATATTTGGTAATTTTATCTTTGTGGAGATTAGTCGCTTTTTATGTGTAACTGGTAGTTAAGAAGGTCAATAACATTATAGACTAAATCTTACACATATCCTTTCTCTGGCTATTTAAGTGTTTAGCCTGGTGCTAACACTATTCTTCTAGCAGCCTCCCCTATCGCTGTTGTTTATATAATTATATACTTCTATATCTTTTGATTTTATTTCTCGATTCACATACAATAATACTTTATCAATAGTCCCATTACCATTGGCGCCTCGCAAGTGGGATATTCCTTGTCCAAAGGTCTTCCTAACCTCCTTTTTTGTTTTTTTGTATCTCTACGTGTATTCTAATGCACCAGCCCCGCTCACTGTTGTATAATCTTATTCTTATCTAGCCTGTAGGCATTATTAATAATAATCATTTGTAATCCAGCTGTGATACTTACAGCAAAGTTCTGTAGCAGGGAGGAGGGAGGCGCGTCACTCACTACGTCACGCGACCGCGCTGCCTGCTACATTCATAAAGTGGGCGGCGCAGGTGCATGACGTATTGAGTGACACCTCGCCCACCCGTCCTGTCTCCTGCCTGTCTCCTCCCTGCTACGGAACTTAGCTGTAAGTAATACAGCTGGATTACAAATGATTATTATTAACAATGCCTACAGATTAGATAAGATTAACATTACACAATAGTGATCGGGGCCGGTGCATTAGAATACAGGGACTGCACCGATCCCCGCTGTCATTACTAATCCAGATGCCGGCCCCCAGCCCCTGTATTGGGGGTCATTCACACTGCAGGGACATGGTTATGGGGGGATCTGTGGATGGCATATAGCATAAGATGCATATGTGTCATCCACAGATCCCCCATCACAGTACCATCCAGAGATCCCACATAACAGTGCCATCCAGAGATCACCCATAACAGTGCCATCCACAGATCCCCCCCATAACAGTGCTATCCACAGATCACCCATACCAGTGCCATCCACAGATCCCCCCCATAACAGTGCTGTCCACCGATCGCCCATACCAGTGCCATCCACAGATTCCCCCCCCCCCATTACAGTGCCATCCACAGACCCCCCCCCCCCCATAGCAGTGCCATCCACAGATTCCCCCCATAAGTGTTTGGATCACTTTGTTTCTTACACCGTTCACACAATTCTTATGTACAGGATTCATAGGATTCGAGATTCAAAAGATTTGATATATTCGAGAACCTTTTCGGATTCGAAAAAAATTGGATTCGTCCCACCTCTAGTAATGGGTCTTTTGTGTCTGTAGAAAATGTTTCAGATCTTTGAGTTCAGCTCATGCAAAATGGGAGCAAAACCTAAAGTGTTGCGTTTATATTTTTGTTCAGTGTAGATTTGTCTCCTTTCTTACCTTCCATCTTTATGTGGACATGTGTCCTTATTTACCAAGATGAGTGGTGCCCGATAACAAGGCATAAAAAACATAAAACTTTTATGCTACTCGCAGAAGCCTTACAGAGTCACACAAATTATTTCTTTAAAACCGGTCATCTTGCTCCGCTCATCTCACAATATGTCAAGTCAACAGGAAAGGTAAGGAAGGGCGCAGTATGTGGAATCTAAGGCCCTTTTCCCACGAGCATGACGGACTAGGTCCAGATGCGTTCAGTGAAACTCGCACCATTTCGCAAGCAAGTTCAGTCAGTTTTCTCTGTGATTGCGTTCAGTTGTTCAGTTTTTTCGCGCAGGTGTAATGCATTTTGATGTGTTTTTCACGCACGTGATAAAAAACGGAAGGATTACAAACAACATCTCCTAGCAACCATCAGTGAAAGACGCATCGCACCTGCACCTGCTTCTGGATGCAAAGCGTTTTTCACTGAAGCCCCATTCACTTCTATGGGGCCAGGGCTGCGTGAAAAACTCAGAATATAGAACATGCTGCGTTTTTCACGCAAGTGATGCGTAAAAAAAAAAAAAAACGCTCATATACACAGACCCATTGGAATAAATGGGTCAGGAGTCAGTCGGGTGCTATGTGTTGACGTCACATGTTACACCCGCACGGAAAACTCGCTCGTGTGAAAGGGGCTGTGCTAGTAAACCTGGAGCCCTAGAGACAAGGAACTATTTTCTTTGCCAAACTACAAGTATATGTATAAAAAGACAGAAATAGATAACTTACATGCAGGACTATAAATATTGCATTGTATTGGGTAACAATGTGATATGAATGTCCTGACTTTTTCTTCATGCGCGCTCGTGCTGTGCAAGGGGTTACATTCAGATGTCCATGCACGTGACTTGCCCAAAAATGCAGCATTCTTTCCACCTAGAAAGAAACATAACAATTTTTTTTTCTTTCCAAAATTATAAAAGGAATTCTTTAACAGGTTTTCCACTTTAGAACTATTGGTTAGAAGGACTCTTTGACAAGAGGCTGATCACAAAGTGCCCCACTGCTGGGCGCTCCAGTGATCAGCTGTAACCTGTGGGGAAACCTAACAGCACAAGTTCAACTTCCCTGCAGCACCTCCACAGGAGGTATTAGCCAATCTCCATTCACAAAAATGCACTGTATGTGCAAGGAGCCTCTGGGGAGCAGTCCTAGAGGATGGGAGTGGTAATGACCCTGGTGTAGTGATGTGGTGTTGCAGTGTCCTACCCATAGGCGTGCACACAGGGTGTGCCGGGTGTGCCTGGGCACACCCTAATCACACCCCTGTGCTCCACCTCCTGCACTGCCGCCTGCCAGCCGCCCTGCACTAGTGTCCGACCGCACAGCTTCATCATGTCATAGAGTGACATACATACTGCTGGACTCATCTGTAGTGTAATCCAGTCCAGACTCCACCCCCACTGCTCCGCTGTGCTGTGCTCCTTGTCTCAGTCTCCCGGCGCCCGGCGTCGTAATGTCACTCACTCCGACGTCACGCGCCTGCTCCTCCTGCTTCATTAATAAAATGGGAGGAGCATGCACGTGCGGCGTGACGGAGTGAGAGTCGCCAAGTTACGCTGCCGCCGGCTGCCTTTTTTGAATGTGAAGAGCGGGAGCCTGCCTGCTTGCGCCCAGTGTGCCTAACTGCCCATGCCCAGTAGTGAATGGATTCTGATCCGATCCCGGCTCCGGCTCGTACACTCAGCCGGCTTTAGTTTCGCTACTGTGCATGCGCCCGGCATCTTCTGTAACTGCGCTAGTATGTAAGGCTGGCGGGCGCATGCGCAGTAGCGAAACTGAAGCCGGCTGAGTGTACGAGCCGGAGCCGGGATCGCGCTACAGCAGCCCTTTACTGTGCATGCGGGCTGGGAGCGCGGTCCCGGCACTGAGATCCGGCATGTCAATAAAGGCGGCGGGAGGCGGGGAGAGCAGGATTGGAGACACCTAGGCCGCTGCCCCCTTGACTTCAAACCTGACTTGAAGCAGGGGGCAGCGGCTGAATAAAACATCGATTTCTTAAGGAGGCTAAATGCGGCTAAACGAAGAAAAAGTGCATTAGGACACTACTATGCAGCACTATAAGGTACTATTAACAGCTTAATAAGCAATTTTTTGGTGACAGGTTCCCTTTAAGCTCACTTACATAAGGAACACGGGGTCCGTCTTACAATAGTTGCCGGCCTCCACCCACTGTTGGGGGTCAGTCACTGTCAGGGACACTGTTATGGGGGGGTAGATATCTGAGGATGATCATGACACATATAGCACAAGATGCTGGCGCTGCTATATATGTGTGTCATCCACGGATCCCCCCGGCCCCCCATAACAGTGTCATCCACAGATCCCCCCCGCATCTGTGTCAGATTCCACACAGATGATCATGCCCCCATAACAGTGCCATCCACAAATATCCCCTTAACAGTCTATTAAGGGGATATCTGTGGATCACTGTTATGGGGGGATCTGTGGATGACGCACTGTTAATAACAATGCATCATCCACAGGTGCCCATAACAGTGTGTCATCCACAGATGCCCATAACAGTGTGTCATCCACAGATGCCCATAACAGTGCGTCATCCACAGATGCCCCCATAACCGTGTGTCATCCACAGATGCCCATAACAGTGTGTCATCCACTGATGCCCATAACAGTGCATCATCCATAGATGCCCCCATAATAGTGTCATCCACAGATGCCCCCAGAACAGTGTGTCATCCATAGATGCCCCCATAATAGTGTCATCCACAGATGCCCATAACAGTGCATCATTCACAGATGCCCCCATACTAGTGTCATCCACTGATGCCCATAACATTGGGTCTGCATGTATGCAGAGTGTATATGTGTGTGTGTATGTGTAATATATATATATATATATATATATACACGCGCGCGTGGCGTGTGTTTGTGCTTTAGGGTGCACACCCTAATGCAATAGGCTGCGCACGCCTATGCAGAGTTCTAGCAGCAGACACATCTCTAGAACAACTGTTAAGAGGAGACTGTGTTAATAAGACCTTCATGGTAGAATATCTGCTAGGAAACCACTGCTAAGGACAGACAACAAGCAGAAGAGACTTGTTTGGGATTAAAAACACAAGGAATGGACATTAGACCAGTGGAAATCTGTGCTTTGGTCTGATGAGTCTAAATTTGAGATCTTTGGTTCCAACCACTGTGTCTTTGTGCGACGCAGAAAAGGTGAATGGATAGACTCTACTTGCCTAGTTCCCACCGTGAAGCATGGAGGAGGAGGTGTGATGGTGTGGGGGTGCTTTGCTGGTGACACTGTTGGGGATTTATTCAAAATTTAAAGGCATACTGAACCAGCATGGCTACCACAGCATCTTGAAGCGGCATGCTATTCCATCCGATTTGCGTTTAGTTGGACCATCATTTATTTTTCAACAGGACAATGACCCCAAACACACCTAAAGTATATACAGTTAGAGTTGAGCGGACACCTGGATGTTCGGCTTCGAGAAGTTCGGCCGAACTTACCGGAAATGTTCGGGTTCGGGATCCGAACCCGATCCGAACTTCGTCCCAAACCCCATTGAAGTCAATGGGGACCCGAACTTTCCGGCACTAAAAAGGCTGTAAAACAGCCCAGGAAAGAGCTAGAAGGCTGCAAAAGGCAGCAACATGTAGGTAAATCCCCTGCAAACAAATGTGGATAGGGAAATGAATAAAAATTAAAAATTAAATAAATAAAAATTTACGAATATCAATTGGAGAGAGGTCCCATAGCAGAGAATCTGGCTTCATGTCACCCACCACTGTAACAGTCCATTGTCAGATATTTAGGCCCAGGCACCCAGGCAGAGGAGAGAGGTCCCGTAACAGAGAATCTGGCTTCATGTCAGCAGAGAATCAGTCTGCATGTCATAGCAGAGAATCAGGCTTCACGTCACCCACCACTGTAACAGTCCATTGTCATATATTTAGGCCCAGGCGACCAGGCAGAGGAGAGAGGTCCCGTAACAGAGAATCTGGCTTCATGTCAGCAGAGAATCAGTCTGCATGTCATAGCAGAGAATCAGGCTTCACGTCAGCCACCACTATAACAGTCCATTGTCATATGTTTAGGCCCAGGCGACCAGGCAGAGGAGAGAGGTCACATAACAGAGAATCTGGCTTCATGTCAGCAGAGAATCAGTCTGCATGTCATAGCAGAGAATCAGGCTTCACGTCACCCACCACTGTAACAGTCCATTGTCATATATTTAGGCCCAGGCACCCAGCCAGAGGAGAGAGGTCCCGTAACAGAGAATCTGGCTTCATGTCAGCAGAGAATCAGTCTGCATGTCATAGCAGAGAATCAGGCTTCACGTCACCCAACATTGGAACAGTCCATTGGCATATATTTAGGCCCAGGCACCCAGGCAGAGAAGAGAGGTCCTGTAACAGAGAATCTGGCTTCATGTCAGCAGAGAATCAGTCTGCATGTCATAGAAGAGTATCAGGCTTCACGTCAGCCACCACTGTAACAGTCCATTGTCATATATTTAGGCCCAGGCACCCAGGTATAGGAGAGAGGGCTCGTAAAAGAGAATCTGGCTTCATGTCAGCAGACAATCAGTCTGCATGTCATAGAAGAGAATCAGGCTTCACGTCAGCCACCACTGCAACAGTCCATTGTCATATATTTAGGTCCAGGCACCCAGGCAGAGGAGGGAGGTCCCGTAACAGAGAATCTGGCTTCATGTCAGCAGAGAATCAGTCTGCATGTCATAGAAGAGAATCAGGCTTCACGTCAGCCACCACTGTAACAGTCCATTGTCATATATTTAGGCCCAGGCACCCAGCCAGAGGAGAGAGGTCCCGTAACAGAGAATCTGGCTTCATGTCAGCAGAGAATCAGTCTGCATGTCATAGAAGAGAATCATGCTTCACGTCAGCCACCACTATAACAGTCCATTGTCATATATTTAGGCCCAGGCACCCAGCCAGAGGAGAGAGGTCCCGTAACAGAGAATCTGGCTTCATGTCAGCAGAGAATCAGTCTGCATGTCATAGCAGAGAATCAGGCTTCACGTCAGCCAACATTGGAACAGTCCATTGGCATATATTTAGGCCCAGGCACCCAGGCAGAGAAGAGAGGTCCTGTAACAGAGAATCTGGCTTCATGTCAGCAGAGAATCAGTCTGCATGTCATATCAGAGAATCAGGCTTCACGTCACCCAACATTGGAACAGTCCATTGGCATATATTTAGGCCCAGGCACCCAGGCAGAGGAGAGATGTCCCGTAACAGAGAATCTGGCTTCATGTCAGCAGAGAATCAGTCTGCATGTCATAGAAGAGAATCAGGCTTCATGTCAGCCACCACTGTAACAGTCCATTGTCATATATTTAGGCCCAGGCACCCAGGCAGAGGAGAGAGGTCCCGTAACAGAGAATCTGGCTTCATGTCAGCAGAGAATCAGTCTGCATGTCATAGCAGAGAATCAGGCTTCACGTCACCCAACATTGGAACAGTCCATTGGCATATATTTAGGCCCAGGCACCCAGGCAGAGAAGAGAGGTCCTGTAACAGAGAATCTGGCTTCATGTCAGCAGAGAATCAGTCTGCATGTCATAGAAGAGTATCAGGCTTCACGTCAGCCACCACTGTAACAGTCCATTGTCATATATTTAGGCCCAGGCACCCAGGTATAGGAGAGAGGGCTCGTAATAGAGAATCTGGCTTCATGTCAGCAGACAATCAGTCTGCATGTCATAGAAGAGAATCAGGCTTCACGTCAGCCACCACTGCAACAGTCCATTGTCATATATTTAGGTCCAGGCACCCAGGCAGAGGAGAGAGGTCCCGTAACAGAGAATCTGGCTTCATGTCAGCAGAGAATCAGTCTGCATGTCATAGAAGAGAATCAGGCTTCATGTCAGCCACCACTGTAACAGTCCATTGTCATATATTTAGGCCCAGGCACCCAGGCAGAGGAGAGAGGTCCCGTAACAGAGAATCTGGCTTCATGTCAGCAGAGAATCAGTCTGCATGTCATAGATGAGAATCAGGCTTCACGTCAGCCACCACTGTAACAGTCCATTGTCATATATTTAGGCCCAGACACCCAGGCAGAGGAGAGAGGTCCCGTAACAGAGAATCTGGCTTCATGTCAGCAGAGCATCAGTCTGCATGTCATAGAAGAGAATCAGGCTTCACGTCACCGAACATTGGAACAGTCCATTGGCATATATTTAGGCCCAGGCACCCAGGCAGAGGAGAGATGTCCTGTAACAGAGAATCTGGCTTCATGTCAGCAGAGAATCAGTCTGCATGTCATAGCAGAGAATCAGGCTTCACGTCAGCCACCACTATAACAGTCCATTGTCATATATTTAGGCCCAGGCACCCAGGTAGAGGAGAGAGGTCTCGTAACAGAGAATCTGGCTTCATGTCAGCAGACAATCAGTCTGCATGTCATAGCAGAGAATCAGGCTTCACGTCACCCAACATTGGAACAGTCCATTGGCATATATTTAGGCCCAGGCACCCAGGCAGAGGAGAGATGTCCCGAAACAGAGAATCTGGCTTCATGTCAGCAGAGAATCAGTCTGCATGTCATAGAAGAGAATCAGGCTTCACGTCAGCCACCACTGTAACAGTCCATTGTCATATATTTAGGCCCAGGCACCCAGGCAGAGGAGAGAGGTCCCGTAACAGAGAATCTGGCTTCATATCAGCAGAGAATCAGTCTGCATGTCATAGCAGAGAATCAGGCTTCACGTCAGCCACCACTATAACAGTCCATTGTCATATATTTAGGCCCAGGCACCCAGGTAGAGGAGAGAGGTCTCGTAACAGAGAATCTGGCTTCATGTCAGCAGACAATCAGTCTGCATGTCATAGCAGAGAATCAGGCTTCACGTCACCCAACATTGGAACAGTCCATTGGCATATATTTAGGCCCAGGCACCCAGGCAGAGGAGAGATGTCCCGAAACAGAGAATCTGGCTTCATGTCAGCAGAGAATCAGTCTGCATGTCATAGAAGAGAAGCAGGCTTCATGTCAGCCACCACTGTAACAGTCCATTGTCATATATTTAGGCCCAGGCACCCAGGCAGAGGAGAGAGGTCCCGTAACAGAGAATCTGGCTTCATGTCAGCAGAGAATCAGTCTGCATGTCATAGAAGAGAATCAGGCTTCACGTCAGCCACCACTGTAACAGTCCATTGTCATATATTTAGGCCCAGGCACCCAGCCAGAGGAGAGAGGTCCCGTAACAGAGAATCTGGCTTCATGTCAGCAGAGAATCAGTCTGCATGTCATAGAAGAGAATCAGGCTTCACGTCAGACACCACTATAACAGTCTATTGTCATATATTTAGGCCCAGGCACCCAGGTAGAGGAGAGAGGTCTCGTAACAGAGAATCTGGCTTCATGTCAGCAGACAATCAATCTGCATGTCATAGCAGAGAATCAGGCTTCACGTCACCCAACATTGGAACAGTCCATTGGCATATATTTAGGCCCAGGCACCCAGGCAGAGGAGAGATGTCCCGTAACAGAGAATCTGGCTTCATGTCAGCAGAGAATCAGTCTGCATGTCATAGAAGAGAATCAGGCTTCACGTCAGCCACCACTTTAACAGTCCATTGTCATATATTTAGGCCCAGGCACCCAGCCAGAGGAGAGAGGTCCCGTAACAGAGAATCTGGCTTCATGTCAGCAGAGAATCAGTCTGCATGTCATAGAAGAGAATCAGGCTTCACGTCAGCCACCACTGTAACAGTCCATCGTCATATATTTAGGCCCAGGCACCCAGGCAGAGGAGAGAGGTCCCGTAACAGAGAATCTGGCTTCATATCAGTAGAGAATCAGTCTGCATGTCATAGCAGAGAATAAGGCTTCACGTCACCCAACATTGGAACAGTCCATTGGCATATATTTAGGCCCAGGCACCCAGGCAGAGGAGAGAGGTCCCGTAACAGAGAATCTGGCTTCATGTCAGCAGAGAATCAGTCTGCATGTCATATTAGAGTATCAGGCTTCACGTCAGCCACCACTGTAACAGTCCATTGTCATATATTTAGGCCCAGGCACCCAGGTATAGGAGAGAGGGCTCGTAATAGAGAATCTGGCTTCATGTCAGCAGACAATCAGTCTGCATGTCATAGAAGAGAATCAGGCTTCACGTCAGCCACCACTGCAACAGTCCATTGTCATATATTTAGGTCCAGGCACCCAGGCAGAGGAGGGAGGTCCCGTAACAGAGAATCTGGCTTCATGTCAGCAGAGAATCAGTCTGCATGTCATAGAAGAGAATCAGGCTTCACGTCAGCCACCACTGTAACAGTCCATTGTCATATAATTAGGCCCAGGCACCCAGGCAGAGGAGAGAGGTCCCGTAACAGAGAATCTGGCTTCATGTCAGCAGAGAATCAGTCTGCATGTCATAGAAGAGAATCAGGCTTCACGTCAGCCACCTCTGTAACAGTCCATTTTCATATATTTAGGCCCAGGCACCCAGGCAGAGGAGAGAGGTCCCGTAACAGAGAATCTGGCTTCATGTCAGCAGAGCATCAGTCTGCATGTCATAGCAGAGAATCAGGCTTCACGTCACCCAACATTGGAACAGTCCATTGGCATATATTTAGGCCCAGGCACCCAGGCAGAGGAGAGATGTCCCGTAACAGAGAATCTGGCTTCATGTCAGCAGAGAATCAGTCTGCATGTCATAGAAGAGAATCAGGCTTCACGTCAGCCACCACTGTAACAGTCCATTGTCATATATTTAGGGCCAGGCAACCAGGTAGAGGAGAGAGGTCTTGTAACAGAGAATCTGGCTTCATGTCAGCAGATAATCAGTCTGCATGTCATAGCAGAGAATCAGGCTTCACGTCACCCAACATTGGAACAGTCCATTGGCATATATTTAAGCCCAGGCACCCAGGCAGAGGAGAGATGTCCCGTAACAGAGAATCTGGCTTCATGTCAGCAGAGAATCAGTCTGCATGTCATAGAAGAGAATCAGGCTTCACGTCAGCCACCACTGTAACAGTCCATTGTCATATATTTAGGCCCAGGCACCCAGCCAGAGGAGAGAGGTCCCGTAACAGAGAATCTGGCTTCATGTCAACAGAGAATACGTCTGCATGTCATAGAAGAGAATCAGGCTTCACGTCAGCCACCACTGCAACAGTCCATTGTCATATATTTAGGCCCAGGCACCCAGGCAGAGGAGAGAGGTCCCGTAACAGAGAATCTGGCTTCATGTCAACAGAGAATACGTCTGCATGTCATAGCAGAGAATCAGGCTTCACGTCACCCAACATTGGAATAGTCCATTGTCATATATTTAGGCCTCGGCACCCAGACAGAGGAGATGTTCATTCAACTTTGGGTTGCCCCGCAATATAATGGTAAAATGAAAATAAAAATAGGATTGAATGAGGAAGTGCCCTGGAGTACAATAATATATGGTTAAGGGGAGGTAGTTAATGTCTAATCTGCACAAGGGATGGACAGGTCCTGTGGGATCCATGCCTGGTTCATTTTTATGAACGTTAGCTTGTCCACATTGGCTGTAGACAGGCGGCTGCGTTTGTCTGTAATGACGCCTCCTGCCGTGCTGAAAATACGTTCAGATAAAACGCTGGCCGCCGGGCAGGCCAGCACCTCCAAGGCATAAAAGGCTAGCTCTGGCCAAGTGGACAATTTAGAGACCCAGAAGTTGAATGGGGCCGAACCATCAGTCAGTACGTGGAGGGGTGTGCACACGTACTGTTCCACCATGTTATTGAAATGTTGCCTCCTGCTAACACGTTGCGTATCAGGTGGTGGTGCAGTTAGCTGTGGCGTGTTGACAAAACTTTTCTACATCTCCGCCATGCTAACCCTGCCCTCAGAGGAGCTGGCCGTGACACAGCTGCCTTGGCGACCTCTTGCTCCTCCTCTGCCTTGGCCTTGGGCTTCCACTTGTTCCCCTGTGACATTTGGGAATGTTCTCAGTAGTGCGTCTACCAACGTGCGCTTGTACTCGCGCATCTTCCTATCACGCTCCAGTGCAGGAAGTAAGGTGGGCACATTGTCTTTGTACCGTGGATCCAGCAGGGTGGCAACCCAGTAGTCCGCACACGTTAAAATGTGGGCAACTCTGCTGTCGTTGCGCAGGCACTGCAGCATGTAGTCGCTCATGTGTGCCAGGCTGCCCAGAGGTAAGGACAAGCTGTCCTCTGTGGGAGGCGTATCGTCATCGTCCTGCCTTTCCCCCCAGCCACGCACCAGTGATGGGCCTGAGCTGCGTTGGGTGCCACCCCGCTGTGACCATGCTTCATCCTCATCCTCCTCCACCTCCTCCTCATCCTCGTCCTCCTCGTCCTCCAGTAGTGGGCCCTGGCTGGCCACATTTGTACCTGGCCTCTGCTGTTGCAAAAAACCTCCCTCTGAGTCACTTCGAAGAGACTGGCCTGAAACTGCTAAAAATGACCCCTCTTCCTCCTCCTCCTCCTCCTCCTGGGCCACCTCCTCTTCCATCATCACCCTAAGTGTTTTCTCAAGGAGACATAGAAGTGGTATTGTAACGCTGATAACGGCGTCATCGCCACTGGCCATGTTGGTGGAGTACTCAAAACAGCGCAACAGGGCACACAGGTCTCGCATGGAGGCCCAGTCATTGGTGGTGAAGTAGTGCTGTTCCGTAGTGCGACTGACCCATGCGTGCTGCAGCTGAAACTCCACTATGGCCTGCTGCTGCTCGCACAGTCTGTCCAGCATGTGCAAGGTTGAGTTCCACCTGGTGGGCACGTTGCACATGAGGCGGTGAGCGGGAAGGCCGAAGTTACGCTGTAGCGCAGACAGGCGAGCAGCGGCAGGATGTGAACGCCGGAAGCGCGAACAGACGGCCCGCACTTTATGCAGCAGCTCTGACATGTCGGGGTAGTTGTGAATGAACTTCTGCACCACCAAATTCAGCACATGCGCCAAGCAAGGGATGTGCGTCAAACCGGCTAGTCCCAGAGCTGCAACGAGATTTCGCCCATTATCGCACACCACCAGGCCGGGCTTGAGGCTCACCGGCAGCACCACTCGTTGGTCTGTTGTTCTATACACCGCCACAACTCCTGTGCGGTGTGGGGCCTGTCCCCCAAACATATGAGTTTCAGAATGGCCTGCTGACGTTTACCCCGGGCTGTGCTGAAGTTGGTGGTGAAGGTGTGTGGCTGACTGGATGAGCAGGTGGAAGAAGAGGAAGCTGAGTAGGAGGAGGTGGCAACAGGAGGCAAAGAATGTTGCCCTGCGATCCTTGGCGGCGGAAGGACGTGCGCCAAACAGCTCTCCGCCTGGGGCCCAGCTGCCACTACATTTACCCAGTGTGCAGTTAGGGAGATATAGCGTCCCTGGCCGTGCTTACTGGTCCATGTATCTGTGGTTAGGTGGACCTTGCCACAGATGGTGTTGCGCAGTGCACACTTGATTTTATCGGATACTTGGTTGTGCAGGGAAGGCACGTCTCTCTTGGAGAAGTAGTGCCGGCTAGGAACAATATACTGTGGGACAGCAAGCGACATGAGCTGTTTGAAGCTGTCTGTGTCCACCAGCCTAAATGACAGCATTTCATAAGCCAGTAGTTTAGAAATGCTGGCATTCAGGGCCAGGGATCGAGGGTGGCTAGGTGGGAATTTACGCTTTCTCTCAAATGTTTGTGAGATGGAGAGCTGAACGCTGCCGTGTGACATGGTTGAGATGCTTGGTGACGGAGGTGGTGGTGTTGGTGGTACATCCCCTGTTTGCTGGGTGGCAGGTGCCAACATTCCTCCAGAGGCGGAGGAAGAGGCTGAGGCGGCAGCAGGAGAAGAGGTAGCAGGGGGAGCCTGAGTGACTTCCTTGTTTTTAAGGTGGTTACTCCACTGCAGTTCATGCTTTGCATGCAGGTGCCTGGTCATGCAGGTTGTGCTAAGGTTCAGAACGTTAATGCCTCGCTTCAGGCTCTGATGGCACAGCGTGCAAACCACTCGGTCTTGTCGTCAGCACATTGTTTGAAGAAGTGCCATGCCAGGGAACTCCTTGAAGCTGCCTTTGGGGTGCTCGGTCCCAGATGGCGGCGGTCAGTAGCAGGCGGAGTCTCTTGGCGGCGGGTGTTCTGCTTTTGCCCACTGCTCCCTCTTTTGCTACGCTGTTGGCTCGGTCTCACCACTGCCTCTTCCTCCGAACTGTGAAAGTCAGTGGCACGACCTTCATTCCATGTGGGGTCTAGGACCTCATCGTCCCCTGCATCGTCTTCCACCCAGTCTTGATCCCTGACCTCCTGTTCAGTCTGCACACTGCAGAAAGACGCAGCAGTTGGCACCTGTGTTTCGTCATCATCAGAGACTGTCACGACTGAGGAAGGGGGAAACCCTCAGCCGTGTGATGCCAGATGATGTAGTGGCTACTCGGCCATGAGAACAGGATAGGGAGCAGGTCACCTCCTCACGCATCCCTAACCTGACCCCAACTCCTAACCTGCATGGGCCGACCTTGATGGTAGGAGGACCCATGCGCAGGAACCTCGGAGCCCTGACTTACCCTCCGCAGGTCCCTGAGCTAGGAGCTGGGTAAGACGACCTAGGCACGGAGGAGCAGGAGTCTCAATGGCCAAGCTGTTGGGAAAAGGGGGACATAAACAGACTAATGGAAATGGCAGGCGAACTAAGTAGTTCCACCAACCTGCCACAGCCTTGCTGACTGGATCCCTGAGCACACAGGAATCCAGAACCATTAGCTGCACCAAAGACATAGAAAGGTCCCAACAGAACAACATACAACATCCCAAACATAAAGACATCAACATAACGACAATGCTTTATGACCACAGGGGTGGCTCTCACTGGCAGGAAGATGGCGGTCACAGGAGGCTGCTCCAGCAAGCATAGCTGAAGCAACCCACTGAGCCATGCTAACACTCAGGCTATATAGGCCAAGAAGCCACACCCCACAATCGGACACACCCAGTGACATCACACACACACACTGGGAAGGGAGTTAACCCTTCCAGCACCACAGAAGGGAAAACACCAACTTAAAGGGGAAGTGCACACAATACATAAACACAAGTGCACACATACACACAGACACCTAAAAGAGGTTGCTAGGTGCAACCGCATGCACAGCAGGAAAGCTGCCACAAACATACGTTGTCAGCGGCAACCACAGGTGAGGCAAATACCACTGCCCTCACCTGTGATTGACAACAAAACCAAACCACTGACAATCGCATGCGATTGAGAGTCACGGTCATAGCCATGGCCGTGACAGAGACATGCTGAGGTGTTATTCCCATGTCCTCATCATCAGGAAACATAAGTGGTTGTGCGTCAGTGCATTCTATGTCTTCCACCTCTGGGGAAGGGCTGGGTGGATGCCCTTGGGAAACCCTGCCAGTGGAGTCTTCAAACAGCATAAGAGACTGCTGCATAACTTGAGGCTCAGACAGTTTCCCTGGTATGCATGGGGGTGATGTGACAGACTGATGGGCTTGGTTTTCAGGCGCCATCTGTGTGCTTTCTGCAGAAGACTGGGTGGGAGATAATGTGAACGTGCTGGATCCACTGTCGGCCACCCAATTGACTAATGCCTGTACCTGCTCAGGCCTTACCATCCTTAGAACGGCATTGGGCCCCACCAAATATCGCTGTAAATTATGGCGGCTACTGGGACCTGAGGTTGTTGGTACACTAGGACGTGTGGCTGTGGCAGAACGGCCACGTCCTCTCCCAGCACCAGAGGGTCCACTAACACCACCACGACCATGTCCGCGTCCTTTACTAGATGTTTTCCTCATTGTTATCATTCACCACAACAACAAAAATATTATTTGGCCCAATGTATTGAATTCAAATTCAGGCCTTTTTTTAAAGACACCTAACACTATCTGGCTATCTATTTAGGTACTGTATTACACTAATACAGGCACAGCAGTAACCACAGATTTAGCTGGATATAAATTTGAGGCCTAGTATTTAGGCGCTGGGTGACAGGTATAGGTTTACTGACAGAATTAGACTTGGAAATGCACAGTAGCGTGTGTGTGAAGTTATTCAGAATGACCCTATGTGCACCTTGAATCTTATATACCCTTTTAGGGATAGATTTAAAATAGCTCTGATACAGCAGAAACCACTAAATTAGGAAATTGATAAATTGGGAATTGTATTTCAACCCAGAACAAAAACTGTGCTTTGACGGACACTAAATAACTTGACCAGCCACAGCAGTAACGACAGATTTAGCTGGATATAAATTTGAGGCCTAGTATTTAGGCGCTGGGTGACAGGTATAGGTTTACTGACAGAATTAGACTTGGAAATGCACAGTAGCGTGTGTGTGAAGTGATTTAGAATGACCCTATGTGCACCTTGAATCTTATATACCCTTTTAGGGATAGATTTAAAATAGCTCTGATACAGCAGAAACCACTAAATTAGGAAATTGCTAAATTGCGAATTGTATTTCAACCCAGAACAAAAACTGTGCTTTGACGGACACTAAATAACTTGACCAGCCACAGCAGTAACGACAGATTTAGCTGGATATAAATTTGAGGCCTAGTATTTAGGCGCTGGGTGACAGGTATAGGTTTACTGACAGAATTAGACTTGGAAATGCACAGTAGCGTGTGTGTGAAGTTATTCAGAATGACCCTATGTGCACCTTGAATCTTATATACCCTTTTAGGGATAGATTTAAAATAGCTCTGATACAGCAGAAACCACTAAATTAGGAAATTGCTAAATTGGGAATTGTATTTCAACCCAGAACAAAAACTGTGCTTTGATGGACACTAAAAACTTGACCAGCCACAGCAGTAACGACAGATTTAGCTGGATATAAATTTGAGGCCTATTATTTAGGCGCTGGGTGACAGGTATAGGTTTACTGACAGAATTAGACTGGGATATGGCCAAAAAATAACCACACTATTGATGGTTAAATGCACTTGGTGTGACAGCTTGACCAACCACACTATTGAGGGTTAAATGCACTTGGTGACAGGCTCAGCTTGCCCCTGATGTAGTATATGGCCAAAAAATAACCAGACTATTGATGGTTAAATGCACTTGGTGTGACAGCTTGACCCTGATGTAGGATTTAGCCAAAAAACAACCACACCATTGAGGGTTAAATGCACTTGGTGACAGCTTGCCCCTGATGTAGTATATGGCCAAAAAATAACCACACTATTGCTGGTTAAATGCACTTGGTGTGACAGCTTGACCCTGATGTAGGATTTAGCCAAAAAACAACCACACCATTGAGGGTTAAATGCACTTGGTGACAGCTTGCCCCTGATGTAGTATATGGCCAAAAAATAACCAGACTATTGATGGTTAAATGCACTTGGTGTGACAGCTTGACCCTGATGTAGGATTTAGCCAAAAAACAACCACACCATTGAGGGTTTAATGCACTTGGTGGCAGCTTGTGCTGGCACACCACAAGACACAAAATGGCCGCCGATCACCCCAGGAAAAAGTGACTGAAAAACGCTCTGGGCAGCCTAAAAACAGTGAGCAATTCAATAGCAGCAGTTTAATCATCCACAGCTGCAGATCGATCTCTGAATGAAGTCTTTTGGAGGAGTCAATCACTGCCTAATCTCGCCCTAACTTCGCAGCTGCAACCTCTCCCTATGCTGATCAGAGCAGAGTGACGGGCGGAGCTATGTGACTCCAGCTTATATAGAGGCTGGGTCACATGGTGCTCTGGCCAATCACAGCCATGCCAATAGTAGACATGGCTGTGACGGCCTCTTGGGGCAGGTAGTATGACGCTTGTTGATTGGCTGCTTTGCAGCCTTTCAAAAAGCGCCAAAAAAGCAACGAACACCGTACCCGAACCCAGACTTTTACGAAAATGTCCGGGTTCGGGTCCGTGTCACGGACACCCCAAAATTCGGTACGAACCCGAACTATACAGTTCGGGTTCGCTCATCCCTATATACAGTATATACAGTACAGACCAAAAGTTTGGACACACCTTCTCATTCAAAGAGTTTTCTTTATTTTTATGACTATGAAAATTGTAGATTCACACTGAAGGCATCAAAACTATGAATAAACACGTGGAATTATATACATAAAAAAAAGTGTGAAACAACTGAAAATAGGTCATATTCTAGGTTCTTCAAAGTAGCCACCTTTTGCTTTGATTACTGCTTTGCACACTCTTGGCATTCTCTTGATGAGCTTCAAGAGGTAGTCACCTGAAATGGTTTTAACTTCACAGGTGTGCCCTGTCAGGTTTAATAAGTGGGATTTCTTGCCTTATAAATGGGGTTGGGACCATCAGTTGCCTTGTGGAGAAGTCAGGTGGATACACAGCTGATAGTCCTACTGAATAGACTGTTAGAATTTGTATTATGGCAAGAAAAAAGCAGCTAAGTAAAGAAAAACGAGCGGCCATCATTACTTTAAGAAATGAAGGTCAGTCAGTCCGAAAAATTGGGAAAACTTTGAAAGTGTCCCCAAGTGCAGTCACAAAAACCATCAAGCGCTACAAAGAAACTGGCTCACATGCGGACCGCCCCAGGAAAGGAAGACAAAGAGTCACCTCTGCTGCGGAGGATAAGTTCATCCGAGTCACCAGCCTCAGAAATTGCTGGTTAACAGCAGCTCAGATTACAGACCAGGTCAATGCCACACAGAGTTCTAGCAGCAGACACATCTCTAGAACAACTGTTAAGAGGAGACTGTGTGAATCAGACCTTTATGGTAGAATATCTGCTAGGAAACCACTGCTAAGGACAGGCAACAAGGAATGGACATTAGACCAGTGGAAATCTGTGCTTTGGTCTGATGAGTCCAAATTTGAGATCTTTGGTTCCAACCACCGTCTTTTTTTTTGCGACACAGAAAAGGTGAACGGATGGACTCTACATGCCTGGTTGTGAAGCATGGAGGAGGAGGTGTAATGGTGTGGGGGTGCTTTGCTGGTGACACTGTTGGAGATTTATTCAAAATTGAAGGCATACTGAACCAGCATGGCTACCACAGCATCTTGCAGCGGCATGCTATTCCATCCGGTTGGCATTTAGTTGGACCATCATTTATTTTTCAACAGGACAATGACCCCAAACACACTTCCAGGCTGTGTAAGAGCTATTTGACCATGAAGGAGAGTGATGGGGTGCTGCGCCAGATGACCTGGTCTCCACAGTCACCAGACCTGAACCCAATCGAGATGGTTTGGGGTGAGCTGGACCGCAGAGTGAAGGCAAAAGGGCCAACAAGTGCTAAGCATCTCTGGGAACTCCTTCAAGACTGTTGGAAGACCATTTCAGGTGACTACCTCTTGAAGCTCATCAAGAGAATGCCAAGAGTGTGCAAAGCAGTAATCAAAGCAAAAGGTGGCTACTTTGAAGAACCTAGAATATGACATATTTTCAGTTGTTTCACACTTTTTTGTTATGTATATAATTCCACATGTGTTAATTCATAGTTTTGATGCCTTCAGTGTGAATCTACAATTTTTATAGTCATGCAAATAAAGAAAACTCTTTGAATGAGAAGATGTGTCCAAACTTCTGGTCTGTACTGTATATATATATATATATATATATATATATATATACTGCTCAAAAAACTAAAGGTAACACCAAAAATAACACATCCTAGATCTGAATTAATTACATTTTCTTCTGAAATACTTTGTTCTTTACATAGTTGAATGTGCTGACAACAAAATCACACAAAAATTAAAAAATGGAAATTAAATTTTTCAACCCATGGAGGTCTGGATTTGGAGTCACACTCAAAATTAAAGTGGAAAAACACTACAGGCTGTTACAACTTTGATGTAATGTCCTTAAAACAAGTCAAAATGAGGCTCAGTAGTGTGTGTGGCCTTCACGTGCCTGTATGGCCTCTCTACAACGCCTGTGCATGCTCCTGATGAGGTGGCGTATGGTCTCCTGAGGGATCTCCTCCCAGACCTGGACTAAAGCATCTGCCAACTCCTGGACAGTCTCTGGTGCAACGTGACATTGGTGGATAGAGCGAGATATGATGTCCCAGATGTGCTCAATTGAATTCAGGTCTGGGGAACGGGCGGGCCAGTCCATGGCATCAATGCCTTCGTCTTGCAGGAACGGCTGACACACTCCAGCCACATGAGGTCTAGCATTGTCTTGCATTATGAGGAACCCAGGGCCAACCACACCAGCATATGGTCTCACAAGGGGTCTGAGGATCTCATCTCGGTACCTAATGGCAGTCAGGCTACCTCTGGCGAGCACATGGAGGGCTGTGCGGCCCTCCAAAGAAATGCCACCCCACACCATTACTGACCCAATGCCAAACCGGTCATGCTGGAGGATGTTGCCGGCAGCAGAAAGTTCTCCACGGCGTCTCCAGACTCTGTCACATTTGTCATGTGCTCAGTGTGAACCTCCTTTCATCTGTGAAGAGCACAGGGCGCCAGTGGCGAATTTGCCAATCTTGGTGTTCTCTGGCAAATGCCAAACGTCCTGCACGGTATTGGGCTGTAAGCACAACCCCCACCTGTGGACGTCAGGCCCTCATATCACCCTCACGGAGTCTGTTTCTGACCGTTTGAGCAGACACATGCACATTTGTGGCCTGCTGGAGGTCATTTTGCAGGGCTCTGGCAGTGCTCCTCCTGTTCCTCCTTGCACAAAGGCGGAGGTAGCGGTCCTGATGCTGGGTTGTTGCCCTCCTATGGCCTCCTCCACGTCTCCTGATGTACTGGCCTGTCTCCTGGTAGCGTCTCCATGCTCTGGACACTACACTGACAGACACAGCAAACCTTCTTGCCACAGCTCGCATTGATGTGCCATCCTGGATAAGCTGCACTACCTGAGTTACTTGTGTGGGTTCTAGACTCCGTCTCATGCTACCACTAGAGTGAAAGCACCGCCAGCATTCAAAAGTGACCAAAACATCAGCCAGGAAGCATAGGAACTGAGAAGTGGTCTTTGGTCACCACCTGCAGAACCACTCCGTTATTGGGGGTGTCTTGCTAATTGCCTATAATTTCCACCTGTTGTCTATCCCATTTGCACAACAGCATGTGAAATTGATTGTCACTCAGTGTTGCTTCCTAAGTGGACAGTTTGATTTCACAGAAGTGTGATTGACTTGGAGTTACATTGTGTTGTTTAAGTGTTCCCTTTATTTTCTTTGAGCAGTGTATATATATATATATATCTATATATATATATATATATATATATATATATATATATTACAAGACACTGGGTAGGGCAGCAATCTACCTGTGAGTGAAAGCGAGAAATTGAGCATCAGTCCTCAATTGTCAGCTTCCATGAATTCTATTTCCACATTGTTAGAATATTTTTTTTAGGACTTGTTTAGTTTAATTAAACCAACATATGTAGGTGATCAATACCAATACACAGGCCAGCACACAAAAGTATCTGTGAGGGATAACACATTTAGGCATAAATCAGTTTCCCTTTATTCCTATGTTCACAAACACATTTCCAATCAATTTTTGTTTTTATTGGGAACGGATTACATTTAAACTAGCAACATATTGTGAGACAGCGACAGGCCTCATGGCTGTTAGGAGACAAGAATGGCAGAATTATCAATCTCTTTCCCATCAGTGGTCAGGCCTGAGGCAGCAACAGGTGCCACAATTAACGGAGCATAAAGCTGTCCTCAAAGTGAGAGGCGCATGTCCTGTGTTTTACAGAAGCCTGAAGTTGTTCTGTGTGTGGTCTGAGCTGGATGCGCTGAGAGACCATGAGGCTGGGATTAGCCTGAGGTTTTGGGAGTCCAGCTACGCCTAGGGAAAAGGGTCGCACAGTTGGCGTCGGGTGGACGACTAGACCACAATCCTCCAAAAAACACAGGTGTGGTAACAGCCAGAAGGGTGATGGAAATTAGGCTGTGGAAAGCCACATGGGTTCACGTGTGTGTGAATGGTGACTTAGGTGAGTCAGGGATAAACTGTGTTTAGTGCATAGTCGGGCAAGATTGCATTTTGTTTTGTATTGTTTGTTTGTGCTTGTTACCCAATAAAGCACGAGTTGGGACATGAAAACCTGCTGTCTGCGAAGGTATTTGTGAGGAGGATCCCCGGAAAGAAAGCTACCCCTCACAATATATACGTGATTACTACACCAATAGGGCAACACACAAAAGTATCTGGAAGTGATAACGAATTTAGACCCAAATACATTTGCCTATAGTCACATATTTAGAATCAATTATTTTATTGTTTTTGAGTTGTTGATTATATTAAAATTAGCAGCCTATATATGCATTTACTACACCAATAAACAGGATAGTGCAAAACATTATTAGACAGGCCGAAACATGTTCGGGCTATGGAAGGGTTCCAAACGCAAGACCCAGAGCCAGAATGTGGGAAGTAGCAAAACAAACTATCCGGTCAGAAGTACTAAGAGTAATAGTAGTCAGTCGCAGTTGTCCCTGCTGGCTATTGAAAGGCACAATATTATAGCTCAGGAGAAAGAGTCACAGCAGGATCACGTGGAGGTAACGTCAGTATTGGACACCATGCCATGGAGCCAGAAATCATAGCATAATTCCTGATTCTCCTCCTTGCAGCCCCAAAGAAGGCTTTCAGTGGACTCCTCCCAGTCTTCACTGCCCCTTCCTAGAGGGCGCCTTATTTTTTCTGAAGAAGCACCAAGAGAACCCCACCATGCCCAATGGCAGATAAGCAAGAGAGTCTGCTTGTTGATGACTTGTGTGAAAGCAGTCAGTGTTTGTACTGCCCTAAAGAGTAGGTGGAGGCTGCAGACCCAAGGCATAGTCGTGTAGTAGTGTGGTAGTAGTAGTATTAGTGGCCTCCATAGCCGCTCTATTGAAGAGCAGGAGAGGGGGGCCAAAGAACCCACCATGATATCCCAAAGTCTAAAAGAAGTAAAAGGAAGGATGAGGGCTTCCAGGATGATTGTGTGCTGGATAGGACCTGGGAGATAACGGCATTGTCTTGTGCAAGCTGTGCAAGAACAAAGTAAAATGTGGGCCGGCAGAGACAAATGTAAGTACCACAACTCCATTGAACCACATAAAGTGGCATCACCACATCCCATTGGCAAACAGAGGTGGCAGCCAGCCACCATAGCAGTTGTTACCTCCTTCTACCGATCCCTCTTGTGGGGGAAGTATGATGTCTTTCACATCTTCATCATCCTTTTCCACTTCTCCCGCTCAGACTCCTCCTTCCCCTCTGCTCCATTGTCAGAAATCGATAATGGAAAACGCAGCCAGTAAACAACTCTAGATGCCCTGCAATCTTATGATGCACAAGCTTTAGTCCCACCTGCCCAAGTTGCTGACGGTGCAGTTGCTGTTGTACCATGTAGTTGAATCTGCTGCCTTTAGGGAGCTAATGGTGTGCGATCAGCCTCGCAGGAAGATTTCTAGCCAGCATTATTTATCCCAAAAAGCCATCCATGCCTTTTACTCTCACGTGGGGGAAAATCTGGGCCGCTCCTTCTCTGCTTACAGCCTGACAGTGATGCACACCAGCTTTCGACCCACATGACCTAGGAATTAGAGTTGAGCGGACACCTGGATGTTCAGGTTAGACGGATTCGGACGAACTTCACAAAAAAGTTCGCGTTTGGGACCCGAACTTGACCGGAACTTGACCCCGAACCCCATTGAAGTCAATGGGGACCCGAACTTTTGAGCACTAAAATTGCTATAAAAAAGTCATGGAAAGAGCGAGAGGGCTGCAAATGGCAGCAAAATGTGGTTAAGAGCATGGCAAGTGCTCTGCAAACAAATGTGGATAGGGAAATGACTTAAAATAACATAAAATACGTAGAAATAAAAAATAATTATCTTGATCTTAGAGGACGAGGTCCATATAGAGTAGGAGGTTGAGGAGGCGTGGATGTGGGGGTGTAGGTGGAAGCGGTAGGAGGTAGCCTACACTGCTTTTTTGTTTTATTTATTTATTTATTTTTTGTTTAAATTAGGGTACACCCCTAAACATTGGGAAATATAACCTGTTATATTTCCCTCCAGCCGTGCTAAACAAACGTTCAGACAATACACTGGCTGCAGGGCAGGCCAGCACCTCCAAGGTGTAAAGGGCAAGCTCAGGCCATGTGCCCAATTTGTAGACCCAGAAGTTGAAGGGGGCAGACCCATAAGTCAGTACCTGTAGGCGTGTGCACACATACTGCTCCACCATGTTGCATGTCCCCGTGATGTCCACGATCCAATTGGATATCTTCTCAATCAACTTTCGATGTTCTTTTCTGCGCCTATCATGTTGATCACGGTTAGCGGCGAATCAGGGTTCCATGCAAGAGAGGGAGCGTGAGAAAGGGATACCACATCCAAGGGAGGTCAATGGCTGCAATGTAATCGAGCTGAAATGTGGGACAAGTTATTCAATTGGAAAGATCGAATGAAAGGGCCAATTAAAGACAAATTTTACAAATGTAATTCCCTGTCACCTATGCAGAGAAGAGGTTTTTCATTGCCAGAAATGCATTAATGTAACCCACCAATGGAAGAGATGATTTAAAAATTTTTCGTCCCTATCACCTAAGCAGAGCAGGGGTTTATTCTCGGAAAAAAATTTTAAAATGTCACTCAAGAATGTAACAGAAAAATGTGTGAAATTTATTAACCTGTCTACCAGGTAGAGCAGGGGTATATCACAGCAAAAAATTGGTGAATGTCACCCGACAATGTAACAGAAAAATTAGTGAAATTTATTAACCTGTCCACTAGGTAGAGTAGGGGTATATCAAAGCCAAAAATTGGTGAATGTCACCCAACTATGTAACAGAAAAATGTGTGAAATTTATTAACCTGTCCACTAGGTAGAGCAGGGGTGTATCACAGCCAAAAATTAGTGAATGTCACCCGACAATGTAACAGAAAAATTAGTGAAATTTATTAACCTGTCCACTAGGTAGAGCAGGGGTATATCACAGCCAAAAATTGGCAAATGTCACCCAACTTTGTACCAGAAAAATAAGTGAAATTTATTAACCTGTCAACTAGGTAGAGCAGGGGTATAGCACAGCCAAAAATTGGTGAATGTCACCCAAGAATGTAACAGAACAAATTTTGTAAAATTGATTAAACTGTCTACTAGGTAGAACAGGGGTATATCAAAGCAAAAAATTGGTGAATGTCACCCAACTATGTAAAAGAAAAATTTGTAAAATGTATTAACCTGTCCACTAGTTAGAGCAGGGGTATATCACAGCCAAAAATTGGTGAATGTCACCCGACAATGTAAAAGAAAAATTTGTGAAATGTATTAACCTGTCCACTAGTTAGAGCAGGGGTATATCACAGCCAAAAATTGGTGAATGTCACCCGACAATGTGACAGAAAAATTTGTGAAATGTATTAACCTACAGGGAGTGCAGAATTATTAGGCAAATGAGTATTTTGACCACATCATCCGCTTTATGCATGTTGTCTTACTCCAAGCTTTATAGGCTCGAAAGCCTACTACCAATTAAGCATATTAGGTGATGTGCATCTCTGTAATGAGAAGGGGTGTGGTCTAATGACATCAACACCCTATATCAGGTGTGCATAATTATTAGGCAACTTCCTTTCCTTTGGCAAAATGGGTCAAAAGAAGGACTTGACAGGCTCAGAAAAGTCAAAAATAGTGAGATATCTTGCAGAGGGATGCAGCACTCTTAAAATTGCAAAGCTTCTGAAGCGTGATCATCAAACAATCAAGCGTTTCATTCAAAATAGTCAACAGGGTCGCAAGAAGCGTGTGGAAAAACCAAGGCGCAAAATAACTGCCCATGGACTGAGAAAAGTCAAGCGTGCAGCTGCCAAGATGCCACTTGCCACCAGTTTCGCCATATTTCAGAGCTGCAACATTACTGGAGTGCCCAAAAGCACAAGGTGTGCAATACTCAGAGACATGGCCAAGGTAAGAAAGGCTGAAAGACGACCACCACTGAACAAGACACACAAGCTGAAACGTCAAGACTGGGCCAAGAAATATCTCAAGACTGATTTTTCTAAGGTTTTATGGACTGATGAAATGAGAGTGAGTCTTGATGGGCCAGATGGATGGGCCCGTGGCTGGATTGGTAAAGGGCAGAGAGCTCCAGTCCGACTCAGACGCCAGCAAGGTGGAGGTGGAGTACTAGTTTGGGCTGGTATCATCAAAGATGAGCTTGTGGGGCCTTTTCGGGTTGAGGATTGAGTCAAGCTCAACTCCCAGTCCTACTGCCAGTTTCTGGAAGACACCTTCTTCAAGCAGTGGTGCAGGAAGAAGTCTGAATCCTTCAAGAAAATCATGATTTTCATGCAGGACAATGCTCCATCACACGCGTCCAAGTACTCCACAGCGTGGCTGGCAAGAAAGGGTATAAAATAAGAAAATCTAATGACATGGCCTCCTTGTTCACCTGATCTGAACTCCATTGAGAACCTGTGGTCCATCATCAAATGTGAGATTTACAAGGAGGGAAAACAGTACACCTCTCTGAACAGTGTCTGGGAGGCTGTGGTTGCTGCTGCACGCAATGTTGATGGTGAACAGATCAAAACACTGACAGAATCCATGGATGGCAGGCTTTTAAGTGTCCTTGCAAAGAAAGGTGGCTATATTGGTCACTGATTTGTTTTTGTTTTGTTTTTGAATGTCAGAAATGTATATTTGTGAATGTTGAGATGTTATATTGGTTTCACTGGTAAAAATAAATAATTGAAATGGGTATATATTTGTTTTTTGTTAAGTTGCCTAATAATTATGCACAGTAATAGTCACCTGCACACACAGATATCCCCCTAAAATAGCTAAAACTAAAAACAAACTAAAAACTACTTATAATATTCAGCTTTGATATTAATGAGTTTTTTGGGTTCATTAAGAACATGGTTGTTGTTCAATAATAAAATTAATCCTCAAAAATACAACTTGCCTAATAATTCTGCACTCCCTGTATCTACTAGGTAGAGCAGGGGTATATCACAGCCAAAAATTGGTGAATGTCACCCAACTATGTAACAGAAAAATAAGTGAAATTAATTAACCTGCCAACTAGGTAGAGCAGGGGTATATCACAGCCAAAAATTGGTGAATTTCACCCGACAATGTAACAGAAAAATTTGTGAAATGACATAAAATAAAATAAACTATGTACAAATAAAATAAAATCTTGATGTATGAGGTGGAGGTTCATATGGAGTAGGAGGTTGAGGAGGCGGTGGACGTAGCGGTGTAGGTTGAAGCGGCGGTGGAGGAGGAGGAGGTAGCCAACACTGGTTGTTGGTTTTAATTTAAATATTTTTTTTTTTTTAGGGTGCACCCCAAAAGAGTGGGAAATATCAAAAATACAACAATGAGCAATTGCGCTGTAGTATAACAGTGGCTGGGTAAGGCCGGTATACCTGTCTATTCTGCACAAGGTACGGACAAGTCCTGTGGGATCCATGCCTGGTTTATTTTAATGAACGTGAGCTTGTCCACATTGGCTGTGGAAAGGCGGCAGAGCTTGTCTGTGATGACGCCCCCTGCCGTGCTAAACACACGTACAGATAATACACTGGCTGCAGGGCAGGCCAGCACCTTCAAGGCATAAAGGGCAAGCTCAGGCCATGTGCCCAATTTTGAGACCCAGAAGCTGAAGGGGGCAGACCCGTCATTCAGTACGTATAGGCATGTGCACACATACTGCTCCACCATGTTGCTGAAATTCTGCCTCCTGCTAAGACGTTCCATATCAGATGGTGGTGCTGGTTGTGGCATGCTGACAAAGCTTTTCCACATTTCGGCCATAATAACCCTGTCTTCTGAGGTGCTGGTGGTGCCCCAGCTGCGTTGGCCACCTCTTTCTCCTCCTCTGCTTTCGCCTTGTGCTTCCACTGTGCCCCCGCTGTCAGGTGGGAATACCACCAGCAGCGCGTCTACCAGCGCGCGCTTGTACTCGCGCATCTTACGATCAAGTGAAGGAATTAAGGACGGTATGTTGTCCTTGTAATGGGGATCCAGCAGCGTGGCCACCCAGTAATCAGCACAAGTTAGAATATGGGCAACTCGGTGGTCATTGCGGAGACACTGCAGCATGTAATCGCGCAGGTGTGCTTGGCTGTCCAGAGGCAACGAAAAGCTGTCTTCTGTGGGAAGTCTATTGTCTGTGTCCTCTGTATCCCCGCAGCCGTGCACCAGTGATGGCCATGAGCTGGTTTGGGTGCCACCCTGCTGTGAACACGGTTCCTCCTCCTCCACCTCCTCATCCTCCACCTCATCATCTTCCAGAACTGTGCCCTGGCTGGACAATTGTGTATCTTGCATTTGTGGGTGCAGGAACCCACCCTCGGAGCCACTTGTGAATGACTGGCCGGAAACAATATAAAATGATCCCTCTTCCTCTTCCTCCTCCTCCTTCTGTGCCACATCCTCTTCCATCATCGCCAGAAGCATTCTTTTAAGGAGGCATAGAAGTGGGATAGTAATGCTGAGAACAGCGTTATCGGCACTGGTCATGTTGGTGGAGTATTAGAAACAGCGCAACAAGGCACACAGGTCTCGCATGGAGGCCCAGTCATTGGTGGTAAAGTGGAGCTGTTCCGCAGAGCGACTCACCCGTGCGTGCTGCAGCTGAAACTGCACTATCGCCTGCTGTTGCTCGCACAGTCTGTCCAGCATATGCAAGGTGGAGTTCCACATTGTGGGCACGTTGCATATGAGGCAGTGAGCGGGAAGGCCGAAGTTATGCTGCAGCGCTGACAGGCGAGCAGCAGCAGGGTGAGAACGCCGAAAGCACGCACAGATGGCCTGCACTTTCTGCAGCAGACATATTGGGGTAATTTTTAAGGAACCTCTGCACCACCAAATTCAGCACATGCGCCAGGCAAGGCACGTGCATCAAACTGGATAGTTTCAGAGCTGCTACGAGATTTCGCACATTATCGCACACCACCAGGCTGGGCTTGAGGTTCACTAGCACCAACCACTCATCAGTCTGTTGTTCCATGCCCATCCATAGCTCCTGCGCGGTGTGGGGTTTGTCACCCAAACAGATACATTTTAAAACTGCCTGCTGTCGTTTACCTCTGGCTGTGCTGAAGTTGGTGGTGAAGGTGTTACGCTGACCATATGAGGAGCCGGTAGAGGATGCGGAAGCGGAGTAGAAGGAGGAAGCAACAGAAGGCAAACTGAAGCACCCTGCAATTCTCAGTGGTGGAAGGACATGCGCCAAACTGCTATCCGCCTCAGGCCCAGCAGCCACTGCATTTACCCAGTGTGCTGTTAGGGAGATATAATGTCCCTGACAGTGCTTACTGGTCCATGTATCCGTAGTTAGGTGG
Source organism: Bufo gargarizans (assembly GCF_014858855.1). Classification (NCBI taxonomy): domain Eukaryota; kingdom Metazoa; phylum Chordata; class Amphibia; order Anura; family Bufonidae; genus Bufo; species Bufo gargarizans. The sequence goes on along the minus strand of NC_058081.1, from coordinate 719,180,552 downwards.
AACTTGCGACAGATGGCATTGCGCAGTGCACACCTGATAATATCCCCCACTTGGTTGTGCAGGGAAGGGATGGCTCGCCTGGAAAAGTAGTGGCGGCTGGGCACGACATACTGTGGGACAGCCACCACCATAATGCTTTTAAAACTCTCCACCTCCACCATGCGAAATGACAGCATTTCAAAGGCTAGTAATTTTGAAATGCTGGCATTCAGGGCCAGGGATTGCGGGTGGGTAGGGGATACTTCCTCTTCCACTCCAGTGTTTGGGAGATGGAGAGCTGAACGCTACCTTGGGACATTGTGGAGATGCTTGGTGACCCAGGTGTTGGTGTTGCTGACAGATCCTCTGTTTGTGGGGTGGCAGGTGGCACTGTCACTCCAGAGGTGGATGAAGAGGCCGAGACTGCAGCAGAAGAGGAAGCAGGAGGAGCCAGAGACCTTTCTTGGTTTTTGAGGTGTCTACTTCACTGCAGCTCGTGATTTGCACTTAGATGCCTGGTCATGCAGGTTGTGCTCAGTTTGAGAACGTTTATGCCTCGCTTCAGTCTCTGATTACACAGCGTGCAAACCACTCATGTCATGTCTTGTCGTCAGCACATTGTCTGAAGAACTGCGATGCCAGGGAATTCCTTGGAGCTGGCTTTGGTGTGCTCGGTCCCTTGCTGCGTTGGGCAGTAGCAGGCGCATTGTCTAGGGGACGGCCGCTTTGCTTTTGCACCCTGCTCCCTTTTCTGCTGTGTTGGTGGCTCTGTGCGACCACTGCCTCTTCCTCCGAACTATGCAGGTCACTTGTATGACCTTGATTCCATGTGGGGTCAGGACCTCATCGTCCTCCACATCATCTTCCACCCAGTCTTTACACCTGCCCTTCTTGTTTTGTGTTTAGTCATAATCCGAGACGTGCTGGGGTGGTCCTCCCATGTCCTCATCTTGAAACATAAGTGGTTGGGCATCGGTGCACTCAATCTCTTCCACTTCTGGGGCAGGGCTAGGTGGATAGCCCTGGGAAACCGTGCTAACAGAGTTATCAAAAAGCAGAAGAGACTGCTGCATGACTTGGGGCTCAGACTGCTTGGCTGATTTGCAAGGGGGTGAGGTGAAAGACTGATGGACATCGGCAGCAGGTGCCAACTGTGGTCTTTCAGCAGGAGACTTGGTGGGAGAAAATGTGAAGGAACTGGAGGCACTGTCAGCAACCCAATCTATTATCGCCTGTACTTGTTCAGGCCTCACCATTCGTAGAGCCGCATTAGGCCCAACCAAATACCGCTGAAGATTCTGTCGCCTACTTGCACCTGAGGAAGGTATTTCACTTGTGCGTGTAGCTGGCACAGATCGACCACGTCCTCTCTCTGCAACAGGAGCTCCACCAGCAGCAACATGACCAGGGCCATGCCCCTTACTCACATTATTTCACAATGACAAATGCAGCAAATTTAGTATTTTTCCCAAAAAGGGTGTTTTTTTTAATAGTAGAATATAACAGTGGTAACTAACTCTTGTATTTCACACTCACAGATGCAGCAAAGGCCGCAAATTTAGTATTTTGCCCAAAATGGGTGTTTTTTTAATAGCAGAATATAACAGTGGTAACTAACTCTTGTATTTCACACTCACAGATGCAGCAAAGGCCGCAAATTTAGAATTTTGCCCAAAATGGGTGTTTTTTATATAACAGAATATAACAGCAGTATTTAACACGTGTATTTCACACTGACAGATGCAGAAAAGGCTGCAAATTTAGTATTTTCCCCAAAAAGGGTGTTTTTTAAAACCCAGAAAATTATTGCAGTATTTCAAGCTTATATTTCACACTGACAAATGCAGCATAGGCCCAGATGTAGAGTATTGCCAAAAATTGGTGCTTTTTTAAACCCAGAAAATTATTGCAGTATTTCAGGCTTGTAATTAACAATGACAGATGCAGCAAACGCCGCAAATTTAGTATTTTGCCCAAAAAGGGTGTTTTTAAAACCCAATAAATGATTGCAGTATTTCAAGCTTGTATTTTACACTGAAAAATGCAGCATAGGCCCCAGATGTAGGGTATTGCAAAAAATGGGTGATTTCAAGCATATATTTCACAATGACAGATGCATCAAATGCTGCAAATTTAGTATTTTGCCCAAAAAGGGTGTTTTTTAATAGCAGAATATAATAGTGGTATCTAACTTTTGTATTTCACACTGACAGATGCAGCAAAGGCTGCAAATTTAGTATTTTGCCCAAAAAGGGTGTTTTTTAAAACCCAGAAAATTATTGCAGTAGTTCAAGCTTCTATTTCACAATGACAGCTGCAGCAAACGCCGCAAATTTAGTATTTTGCCCAAAAAGGGTGTTTTTAAAACCCAATAAATGATTGCAGTATTTCAAGCTTGTATTTTACACTGACAAATGCAGCATAGGCCCCAGATGTAGGGTATTGCCAAAAATGGGTGATTTCAAGCATATATTTCACAATGACAGATGCATCAAATGCTGCAAATTTAGTATTTTGCCCAAAAAGGGTGTTTTTTAATAGAAGAATATAACAGTGGTAACTAAGTCTTGTATTTCACACTGACAGATGCAGCAAAGGCCGCAAATTTTGTATTTTGCCCAAAATGGGTGTTTTTAAATAACAGAATATAACATCAGCATCTAACACGTGTATTTCGCACTGACAGATACAGAAAAGGCTGCAAATTTAGTATTTTGTCTAAAATGGGTGTTTTTTTTATAACAGAAGATAACAGCAGTATCTAACGTGTGTATTTCACACTGACAGATGCAGCAAAGGCTGCAAATTTAGTATTTTGCCCAGAAAATCCAGAAAATTATTGCAGTATTTCAAGCTTCTATTTCACAATGACAGCTACAGCAAACGATGCACATTTAGTATTTTGCCCAAAAAGGGTGTTTTTTTAATAGTAGAATATAACAGTGGTAACTAACTCTTGTATTTCACACTGACAGATGCAGCAAAGGCCGCAAATTAAGTATTTTGCCCAAAATGGGTGTTTTTTAAATAACAGAATATAACAGTAGCATCTAACAGCAGTATCTAACGTGTGTATTTCACACTGACAGATGCCGCAAAGGCTGCAAATTTAGTATTTTGCCCAAAAATTTAGTTTTTTAAAACCCAGAAAATTATTGCAGTATTTCAAGCTTATATTTTAAACTGAAAAATGCAGCATAGGCCCCAGCTGGAGGGTATTGCCAAAAATGGGTGCTTTTTCAAACCCTGAAAATTATTTCAGTATTTCAAGCTTGTATTTAACACTGACAGATGCAGCAAACGCAGCAAATTTAGTATTTTGCCCAAAAAGGGTGTTTTTTTAAAACACAGATAATTATTGCAGTATTTCAAGCTTATATTTCACTCTGACAAATGCAACATAGGCCCCAGATGTAGGGTATTGCCAAAAATGGGTGCTTTTTTAAACCCAAAAAATATTGCACTATTTCTAGCTTGTATTTAACAATGACAGATTCAGCAAACGCCGCAAATTTAGTATTTTGCCCCCAAAAAAATGTTTTTTAAAACCCATATAATTATTGCAGGTTTTCAAGAGTATATTTCACACTGACAAATGCAGCATAGCCCCCAGATGTAGTGTATTGCCAAAAATTGGTGCTTTTTTAAACCAAGAAAATTATTGCAGTATTTTAAGCTTGTATTTAATAATGACAGATGCAGCAAATGCCACAAATTTAGTATTTTGCCCAAAAAGGGTGTTTTTTAAAACCCAATAAATGATTGCAGTATTTCAAGCTTGTATTTCACACTGACAAATGCAGCATAGGCCCCAGATATAGGGTATTGCCAAAAATGGGTGATTTTATTAAACCCAGAAAATTATTGCAGTATCTCAAGCTTATATTTCACAATGAAAGATGCAGCAAATGCCACAAATGTAGTATTTTGCCCAAAAAGGGTGTTTTTTTTTATAGCAGAATATAACAGTGGTATCTAACTCTTGTATTTCACACTGACACATGCAGCAAAGGCTGCAAATTTAGTAATTTGCCCAAAAAGGGTGTTTTTTTAAAACCCATAAAATTATTGAAGCATTTCAAGCTTATATTTCACACTGACAAATGCTGTAAAGGCATCAGATGTAGGGTATTGCCAAAATGGGTGCTTTTTTAAACCGAGAAAATTATTGCAGTATTTCAAGATTGTATTTCACACTGACAAATGCTTTCAACGGCCCCAGATGTAGGGTCTTGCAAATGGGTGATTTTTTGAACCCAGAATATAACTGCAGTATTTCAAGCTTGTATTTTGCTGTCACAAGTGCACATATGCTGTGCTGGTGCACTGAACTTGCATAAAATGGCCGCCGCCACCCACCTAACTAACAGACGGATAAAAGTTATTTTTCTGTGTCACTGGTCTCAGGGCAGGGTAAAGAGATTGTGCACTGCACCCACAAAACAAAATCTAGGTAGATCGCTGAGTTAACAAGCACTTCAGATTAAAGATTCTTTCCTATTCTCTCCCTCACAGCAGCTGCAACCTCTCCCTACACTAATCAGAGCAGAGTGACGTGCAGCGCTACGTGACTCCAGCTTATATAGAGGATGGGTCACATGCTGCACTGGCCAATCACAGCCATGCCATTAGTAGGCATGGCTGTGATGGCTTCTAAGGGCACACAAGTTAAACGCTTGTTGATTGGCTGCTCTGCAGCCTTTCAAAAAGCGCCATTAAATCGCCGAACACCGAACCTGAAATTTTACTGAAAAGTTTGGGTTTGGGTCCGGGGTACAAAAATCGTAAAGTTTGGTACGAACCTGAACTTTACAGTTCGGGTTCATTCAACCCTACTAGGAATGTCACGTAATATTGTGAGTCGCAGGTCCCTACCATAGAAACATACATAGAAACATAGAATGTATCGGTAGATAAGAACCATTTGGCCCATCTAGTCTGCCCAATATACTGAATACTATGAATAGCCCTTGGCACTATCTTATATGAAGGGTGGCCTTATGCCTATCCCATGCATGCTTAAACTCGTTCACTGTATTTGCAGCTACCACTTCTGCAGGAAGGCTATTCCATGTATCCACTACTCTCTCAGTAAAGTACCGTATTTTTCGCCCTATAAGACGCACCGGCCCATAAGACGCACCTAGGTTTTTGGGGAGGAAAATAAGAAAAAAAAAATTTTTAACCAAAAGGTGTGCTGTGTGTTTGGTGGGTTTGGAACTAATGGTGGTCTGTGGATGGCACTATTACTGGGGATCTGTGGATGACGGACACTGTTATGGGGGATCTGTGGATGACGGACACTGTTATGGGGGGATCTGTGGATGACGGACACTGTTATGGGGGGATCTGTGGATGACGGACACTGTTATGGGGGGATCTGTGGATGATGGACACTGTTATGGGGGGATCTGTGGATGACGGACACTGTTATGGGGGGATCTGTGGATGACGGACACTGTTATGGGGGGATCTGTGGATGACGGATACTGTTATGGGGGATCTGTGGATGACGGACACTGTTATGGGGGGGGATCTGTGGATGACGGACACTGTTATGGGGGGGATCTGTGGATGACGGACACTGTTATGGGGGGGATCTGTGGATGACGGACACTGTTATGGGGGGATCTGTGGATAACTGACACTGTTATGGGGGGGGAATCTGTGGCTTGCACTGTTACAGGGGGGGGGTGTCTGTGGCTGACACTGTTACAGGGGGGATCTGTGGATGGCACTGTTACAGGGGGGATCTGTGGATGGCACTGTTACAGGGGGGATCCGTGGATGGCACTGTTATGGGCTGGGGGGGGGGATCTGTGGGTGGCACTGTTATATATGTGCCATCCACAGACCCCCAGCCCATAACAGTGCCATTCACAGATCCCCCCCCCCTGTAACAGTGCCATCCACAGATCGCAATAGTTATTAAACATGCCCCCCAACTCCTATTACTACCTTTCATCCTAATCGCTGCTGTAGAAATCAGGCAGGCAGGACGGCCGGCCGGCGCGTCTCACTGACATCACTTGCCTGCGCCGCCTACTTCATTCATAAAGTAGGCGGCGCAGGCACGTGACACGAGTTACGCTGCCGCCCGCCCGCCTGGCCTGAATTCTAGAGCAGCAATTAGGAGGTAAGGTAGTAATAGCAGTTGGGAGGCATGTTTAATAAGTATTACTTCAATATGACATATTATATTAGTATACCGGAGCGGCGGGGCGGTGCTATACTACACTGACTGCACCGCCCCGCCGCTATTGCCGGCCCCCAGCTCCTCCCAGTCCCTCCCCGAGTCCCCGCTCTGCTCATACATCGCAGCTTGCGATGTAAAAGTGGCAGCATTCGCCCCATAAGACGCAGGGGCATTTCTCCCCCATTTTGGGGGAAGAAAAAGTGCGTCTTATGGGGCGAAAAATACGGTAATACTTCCTGATATTACTTTTAAACCTTTGCCCCTCTAATTTAAAACTATGTTCTCTTGTAGCAGTTTTTCTTCTTTTAAATATTCTCTCCTCTTTTACCTTGTTGATTCCCTTTATGTATTTAAAAGTTTCTATCATATCCCCTCTGTCTCGTCTTTCTTCCAAGCTCTACATGTTAAAGGGAGTCTGTCACCAGCATTTCACTTTTTTAACCTTTCCCACTGCTCTCTAGCATGCTTACAGTTAATCAAAACGTTACCTCTGGCATCTTTCCTGCTCTTATAAATCCATCAAAAACGATCTTTATAAGATATGCAAATGAGGGCTCGCAAGTGCCCAGGGGCGGCGATACTCTCTTAGGTGCCCTGCTTGCTCAGCCTTTTCATTGCGTCCCCCCGCCCCTTCCTACCCTTCGCCCGCCCATCCTTACCCTCTGACCGCCTTTCTCATACTTTGTTATTCCGCCGATATCCCGCGCCTGCGCACTCATTCCTTTGGCCGGCGCATGCACACTGCGATGCCCATTCCTTGTACGGCATCACAGTAATTCATTCAGTAATGCGCATGTGCCAATGGACCGCCTCCTTTGTTGAGTTTTCGCGTCGTTAGCCGGCGCATGCGCAATAGTTACTGTGATGCCGTACAAGGAATGGGAATCGCAGTGCGCATGCGCCAGCCAAAGGAATAAGTGCGCAGGCGCGGGATATCGGCGGAATAACAAGCTATGAGAAAGGCGATCACAGGGAAAGGATGGGCGGGCGGAGGGTAGGAAGGGGCGGGGGGACGTAATGAAAAGGCTGAGCAAGCAGGGCACCTAAGAGAGTAAAGCCGCCCCTGGGCACTTGTGAGCCCTTATTTGCATATATTATAAAGATCGTTTTTGATGGATTTATAAGAGCAGGAAAGATGCCAGAGGTAACGTTTTGATTAACTGTAAGCATGCTAGAGAGCAGTGGGAAAGGTTAAAAAAGTGAAATGCTGGTGACAGACTCCCTTTAAGGTCCCTTAATCTTTCCTGGTAAGTCTTATCCTGCAATCCATGTGCTAGTTTAGTAGCTCTTCTCTGAACTCTCTCCAAAGTATCAGTATCCTTCTGGAGATATGGTCTACAGTACTGAGCACAATACTCCAAATGAGGTCTCACTAGTGTTCTGTAGAGCCGCATGAGCACCTCGCTCTTTCTACTGGTAATGCCTCTCCCTATACACCCAAGCATTCTGCTAGCATTTCCTGCTGCTCTATGACATTGTCTGTCTACCTTTAAGTCTTCTGAAATAATATGACCTCTAAATCCCTTTACTCAGATACTGAGGTTAGGACTGTTTCACTGATTTTATATTCTGCTCTTAGATTTTTACGCCCCAGGTGCATTATCTTGCACCCCACTGGTAACAAGACCATTGTCTGAATATACTCCACTGACTACAACCCTCTGTTGTCTGTCCCTCAGCCACTGCCTAATCCATTCAACAATATGGGAGTCCAAGCCCAAAGACTGCAATTTATTGATAAGCCTTCTATGTGGGACAGTATCAAAAGCCTTACTAAAGTCTAGATAAGCGATGTCTACTGCCCCTCCGCCATCTATTATTTTAGTCACCCAATCAAAAAAATCAATAAGAATAGTTTGACATGATCTCCCTGAAGTAAACCCATGCTGTTTTTCATCTTTCAATCCATGGGATTTTAGATCTTCCACAATCCTCTCCTTAAGTAGGGTTTCCATTAATTTCCCCACTATTGATGTCAGGCTTACTGGCCTATAGTTGCCCGATTCCTCCCTACTACCTTTCTTGTGAATGGGCACAACATTTGCTAATTTCCAATCTTCTGGGACGACTCCTGTTACCAGTGATTGGTTAAATAAATCTGTTAATGGTTTTGCTAGTTCACCGCTGAGCTCTTTTAATAGCTTTGGCTGTATCCCATCAGGCCCCTGTGACTTATTTGTATTAATTTTAGACAGCTGACTTAGAACCTCTTCCTCTATAAAGACACATGCATCAAAAGATGCATTAGTCTTCCTTCCTAACTGAGGTCCTTTTCCTTCATTTTCCTTCGTAAAAACTGAACAGAAGTATTCATTGAGGCAGTCAGCTAGTTCTTTATCTTCTTCCATATACCTTCCTTCTTTTGTTTTTAACTTGGTAATTCCTTGTTTTAGTTTCCTTTTTCATTTATGTATCTGAAGAATGTCTTATCACCTATTTTCACTGACTGAGCTAATTTCTCTTCTGCCTGTGCTTTAGAAGCTCTTATAACTTGTTTGGCCTCTCTCTGCCTAATCTTATAAATTAGCCTGTCATCCTCGTTTTTTTTTTTTTTTTTTATAATTACTAAATGCTATCTTTTTGTTTTTAATGATTTTGGCCACTTCTGCTGAGTACCACAGTGGTTTATTCCTTTTTTTGCTTTTACTGACAAGCCTAATGCAATTATCTGTTGCCTTCAATAGTGCCACTTTTAAGTAGTCCCATTTTTCCTGGACTCCATTGAAACAGTTCCAATCTGATAGGGATTCGTATACCACTAATCTAATTTGAGAAAAGTCAGTTTTTCTAAAATCGAAAACTTTTGTTTTTTTGTGGTGGGACTCAGTCACTGTACTTATAGTAAACCACACTGACTGGTGATCACTAGATCCCAAGCTTTCCCCTACAGAAATATCAGATACCAAATTCCCATTTGTGAATACTAAATCTAAAATGGCCTCCTTCCGGGTTGGTTCCTCAACTACTTGCTGTAGAGATAATCCCAGTAGGGAATTTAGAATATCTGTACTCCTGGCAGAACTAGCTATTTTGGTTTTCCAGTTTACAGCAGGAAGATTAAAGTCTCCCATAATGATAACTTCCCCTTTCAATGTCATTTTAGCTATTCCCTAAACTAATAGATCATCTAATTCTTTGACTTGGCTAGGTGGTCTATATATCACACCTACAACCAACACGAGTTACCTTATGATTATCAAGGTGCAAGGTAACTCAAACTGACTCTAAATTGGTCTCGCTAACTTGTATTAAATTCGATTTTATGCTATCTTTCACATACAGGGCAACCCCTCCCCCTTTCTTCCCTTCTCTGTCTTTCCTATATATATAGAGCCCTGGTATTGTTATATCCCAGTCATTACTCCCATTGAACCATGTCTCAGTAACAGCCACTAAATCTATATTCTCAGATGCCATTATAGACTCAAGTTCATTGATCTTATTCCCTAAACTGCGAGCATTTGTAGACAAGACTCTGAGCTTGTCATTTTTTAACCTATGTGCTACTGGCATCTTCTGGCATTGTTCCGGGGGCGCAGTCGGACCGCTGGATTATCACCCTTTTGCCCCCCTTTCCTAGTTTAAATGCTCCTTAGCAAATACTTGGAACTGTTCACTGAGGACATGCGTTCCCTTGAGAGAAAGATGCAAACCATCTTTCTTGTACAGTTCTTTCCCATTCCAACGAGAGCTAACATGAGACACAAAGCCAAACTCTTGGTTCAGATACCATTCACCAAGCCATACATTGAATTCCTTAATGCGCATCTTCCTGTCATGCTGAAGGTTATGCACAGGCAAAACTGCAGAGCATGAAACAGTTGATGCAACCTCTCGTATATCATTTCGAAGTGTGTGAAAAGCTTCCTTCACCTTTGAAACCTCATTGCAAGCCAGAATGTAGTTTAACCTTTACCCTGCCTGTGCCCTTCTACTGCCTCATAGATTTCTGGCCTATTGGCCTGAAGCCTATGAGGCTAAACTGCAGGGAGTCAAGAATCTACTCTACTGCCTGATGCCCCCAGCAGTTTGGCGCCCGGGGCAACCCCCCAACCCTATACCACTGAATGTACTATACATCTATAAGTCTCCTCATGCCGATTATGGTGCTCTCTCCCAAGGAGAAATATTACCACCCAAATCCCCTTTGTATGGTACAGAGCTATCTAATTAAATGGTGTCCACCTTGTTTAATAAGCAATTCTATTATGCCTGCATTCTCAAATTGGGGTGAATAAGCTGTCTAATATAACTGATATCAGGGTTCCCACCTTAAGTAATAGATACGCAATTCTATTATACCTTCATTCTCAAATTTGGCAGAATAACCTATGTAATATAACTGTTATTCTGGTGCCAACCTTGTTTAATAGATAAGCAATTCCATTACGCCTTGATTCTCAAATTGAGGTAAATAAGCTGAATAATATAGCTGCTATTAGGGTGTCCACCTTGCTTATTAGATAAGCAATTCTATTATGCCTTCAAATTGGGGTGATTAAGCCAATTGAACTGTCATTGGGGTGTGCACCTTGTTTCATAGATAAGACTTTGATTCTTAAATTGGGGTGAATATGGTGTCCAATACTGCTGGTATTCATAGTAAATAACTTATTTTACATATAAAGTTACTGTACAGTATTTCTAACAAAGAGGTACCAGGGCCCTCCAAAGCAATGGACAGTGGCTAAAATGTTGTTGGAACCAGCAGAGGTAAAGGCAAAAGAAGAGGTGGTGGTAGCAGCAACCGCAGAAACAGAATAGAGCAGAAAAAGTCATCCAGCAGTCGTGCATGGCACACGTCTTTAATCTGGTTGTAACCCTGTTACTGAAGTCTTCCACCCAACTGCAAGACGTCTTGAAAATGGCCAGTAAACTATGCATGCACGTCAGTCACTATTAGTGGGCAAAACACATCCTCCTTGAGCTGCAAAGGCAGAATGGTGTTCCCCAACATCACCTCATATGTGACATTTCCACACGTTGGAACCCCACCCTTCACATGTTGGACCGACTATATAAGCAGAAGAAGGTTATGAATGAATTCTTGATAATGCAGGTGGACAGGAGTACTCCCCTGTGTAACTTCTACGTTAGCCAGTGGCAGATCATGCATGACACATGCCGTTTGCTCAGGCCCTTTGACGAGGCCACTTTGCCAACAGGACTACAGGATGAATGATGTCATACCACTCCTTCGCGTCCTGAGCAGATGTTGATAAATATGACTGGCCAGTGGACAGGAGACGTGGCACCTACATCTCATGGCCAACAGAGCCCTATGGAGGCTGAACTGGCCAAGGAGGAGGATGAGGACATTAACATCCAGGAATTGTATGCAGGTGGGTTATCTGCCCAAGTGACAGGAGAGATGGATGAGAAGCATGAGGACCTTGTGCAAATGGCCAGATGCATGCACAGTTGCTTGTGTAGTGACAACCACATTATGGCCCCTACAGGGCCAAAATGGGGGCTTTTTTTCCACCTACTGAGAGGGATGATAAATTTAATAACTATCAAGATATCCAATGTAGTCGGTTGGTTGCTGCCTATGTGTGCCATCGCCCATCCTAACGAAGGTCTGTCAGGGGGGATGCCCTGAGCTCACGCTCCACTGCTATGACTGCTGCAGGGGGTGGGTATCCAGAAGCATCACCAGCTCCATCAGCAGCAACTTAAGTCTTGAGTCTCTACAAGGCAGCCAAACATGATTTGTGTCCGTAACTGGCCTAGTTTGTCCTGGAAAAGCTTTTCTGCCTGGCCAGTAGTGTGGCATTGGAGTGGATGTATAGCGCGGTGGGGGCCATAGTCACCCTAAGGAGAACTCACCTTTCAATACAAAATGTTGAGAGATTATCCTTTGTAAAAGTGAATCAGGCCTGGATCAGCCAGGATTTCCACACACTGGTGCTTGATGCATTAGACTAGATCATTCTGTCAGAATTGTTCTGACTGCAGTGTGCTGCCACACCAGAACATTGTGAAAAATGGCCCGTTACTTCTGCCCACCTGCTTCAGCCACTATTTTAATGCTCAGGGCCGGCGTCAGTACCCGGCACACCAACTCCCACTGCGCTGCTATGAGCACTTACATCAATACATATGGACGCGCTCATCGCTGGAGCGCCGGCATATGGGTCGCAGCGGTTGCAGTTGCGACCGGGCCCCTAAGCCAGGTGCCAGTTGTGAGGGAATACTAGTGAGTAATGGAAGCGCTCTCTAGTCTGCAAGAGGAGGGGGGGAGAAGCGCTGTGACTGCTGTACAGTACTTACCCCTCCTCCTGCTTGCTCTTCTCAGGTCCCACGCTACTGCGTCCTGGCTGACTGCAGCGTCAGGTCGTACACAGCGCATTCTGACCTGACGCTGCAGGAGGTCAGGTGACTGCAGCGTGGGCCCTGAGAAGAGAAGACAGCCAGGACAGGGATAGTGGCTACAGGAGAGGTAAGTTACTTTATTATTTGACAGTCTGATCTGAAGTCTGATATGAAGGTCTAATGGGGGTTCTGGAGAGGTCTTAATGGGGGTCTGGAGGTCTGACTGGGGGGGTCTGGAGGTCTGACTGGGAAGTCTGGAGTGGTTTATGTGGGGTCTGGAGGTCTGACTGGGGAGAATGGATGTCTGACTAGAGAGTCTGGAATGGTCTATGGGGGTCTGGAGGCCTGACTGCAGAGACGATGTGCGCCTGAAAGAAGAGAAGAAGAGGAAAGAGAATGTCTACTTAAGAGAAGAGAAGTCACTGGATATAAGAGGTACATATGTGGCGCTGTATGACCCTATATGTTCTGTAGCACTGTATGTAATGTTTTCCAAGTACAGTATGTCTTTGAATGGGTTGTCCGCTTTTTTTTTTGTATGAGCGCTGCCTTCTCTGCTCTGTTTACCTGCTCATCACTACAAATGCTACGGCAAGCAGATGAACAGAGCAGAGAAAGCAGCTCTCATGAGAGCGCTGCCCTCTCTTCAAACAGCTGATCGTCGGGGTTGCCGGAGGACCCCCAGAAGATCTGATATTGATTACCTATCCTGAGGATAGGTGATCAGTAGTAAAAAGAGCAACAACACGATCCATCGGCGCAATCTCATTATAACTCTGCAGCAGTGCTCCAAAACGGCCCCGTACCTCCGCTGTGATTACTATGTAAAAAACAACTTCTAAATGAGTATAGGGGCACCGCGCACCTCCACTTAACTACTGCACACTGTATTAGGAGACCGCTACTAATTAACAACTATAAGGCAGGATTTACCTTACTTAAAATAAAACAGATCTCTATTTATTGGTCCTCCTCGCAGCTGCTTGTTAGTCCGTGTGTGGAGTAATTTTCTTTTTATTCTTTAAAGAGCTTAACAGAGATCTGCGCTGGTTGTAGGCAAAGTTTTTCAAAGCTCGCCCTGGCCGGTGGCGTAGCTTCTACTTTTGTTTTTCGCTCACTGAATACATAGTAACATAGTACATAAGGCCGAAAAAATACATTTGTCCATCCAGTTCGGCCTGTCATCCTGCAAGTTGATCCAGAGGAAGGCAAAAAACCCCTGTGAGGTAGAAGCCAATTTTCCTCACTTTAGGGGAATAAAAATCCCTTCCCGACTCCAATCAGGCATCAGAATAACTCCCTGGACCAACGACCCCTCTCTAGTAGCTATAGCCTGTAATATTATTACGCTGAAGAAATACATCCAGGCCCCTCTTGAATTCCTTTATTGTACTCCCCATCACCACCTCCTCAGGCAGAGAGCTCCATAGTCTCACTGCTCTTACCGTAAAGAATCCTCTTCTATGTCTGTGTACAAACCTTCTTTCCTCCAGACGCAGAGGATGTCCCCTCCTCACAGTCACCGTCCTGGGAATTAATAGATGATGGGAGAGATCTCTGTGCTGACCCCTGATATATTTATACATAGTAATTAGATCTCCTCTCAGTCGTCTTTTTTCTAAAGTGAATAACCCTAATTTTGATAATCTTTCAGGGTACTGTAGTTGCCCCATCCCAGTTATTACTTTAGTTGCCCTCCTCTGGACCCTCTCCAGCTCTGCTATGTCTGCTTTGTTCACTGGAGCCCAGAACTGTACACAGTACTCCATGTGTGGTCTGACTAGTGATTTGTAAAGTGGTAGGACTATGTTCTCATCACGGGCATCTATGCCCCTTCTGATGCAACCCATTATCTTGTTGGCCTTGGCAGCAGCTGCCTGACACTGGTTTTTGCAGCTTAGTTTGCTGTTTATTAAAATTCCTAGATCCTTTTCCATGTCAGTTTTACCGAGTGTTTTACCATTTAGTATGTACGGTTGACTTGCATTATTCCTTCCCATGTGCATAACTTTACATTTGTCAGTGTTAAACCTCATCTGCCACTTATCTGCCCAAGCCTCCAATCTATCCAGATCGCTCTGTAGAAGTATACTGTCCTCATCAGTGTTAATTACTTTACACAGTTTAGTGTCATCTGCGAAAATTTATAGTTTACTATGCAAGATCATTAATAAATATATTGAAGAGAATAGGGCCCAATACTGACCCCTGAGGTACTCCACTAGTGACAGTGACCCAATCTGAGTATTTACCATTAATAACCACCCTCTGTTTTCTATCATTGAGCCAGTTACTTACCCACTTACAGACGTTTTCTCCCAGTCCGAGCATTCTCATTTTATATACTAACCTTTTATGTGGTACAGTGTGACGGGTGACGTCACCAGAGCTACAGTTCCTCACAGACACCAAAAGGGATCATCCAACGCGTTTCTAGCACTACGGTGCTCTACGTCGAGGATCTCTGTTAAGCTCTTTAAAGAATAAAAAGAAAACAACGCCAGACATGGACTAACAAGCAGCTGTGAGGAGGACCAATAAAGATAGTAAGGTAAATCCTGCCTTATAGTTGGTAATTAGTAGCGGTCTCCTAATACAGTGTGCAGTCGTTAAGTGGAGGTGCGTGGTGCCCCAATACTCATTTAGAAGTAGTAAAAAGAGGAAAACCCCTTACACAGTATAATGACCCCAGTGCCCTCCATTTAGCATAATGACCCCCAGTGACCCATACAGTATAATGACCCCCAGTGACCCCTCCATACATTATAACCCCCAGTTTGGGGGCCACTGGGGGTCATTATTATGAATTGGGGGTTGACTAAGGGTCATTATTCTGAATGGAGGGCCACTGGGGGTTATTATACTGTGTGTGAGGGCATTGGGGGGTCATTATACTGTATATAGGCAACTGGGGGTCTTTATACAGTGTGGGAGTCACAGGGTTAAATGTGTAAAAATGCCAAAAGGGGGCCACTGAAAGTTATCGCCCAAGGGCCACATGAACCTGGAGCCGGCCCTGTTAATGCTGTCACCTAACTAATGCCACACACCTGTGGCCATCTTCTCCTACTGCCACCATCTTGTGCTGTTACTGCCATTGCTGTTGTGAACCGCTCTACTCTGTGACTGGTTCACTATGTTGTCTCCTCTTGGGCTCTTTTCACAGTTCATTTGCAAACATATAAAAGTGATTTATTTATTTTTTCTGCAAAACTACAGCAGTCATAATTTGCACAATGGTATATTTCTGACCTGCTGTAGGAGACCTCCGATAACATGTAATTGGCTCTATGGAGATAATCCTGGTGACATAGATTGAAGGGATATACTAGTGTGAGATGGGAGGCCACCGAAGATGATGTTGCAGTAGCCTAGTTGGGAGATAATGAGGACATGCACTAGCACTTTAGATGATTTGGGATTGAGGAAGGATCAAATATGAGAAATGTTTGTGGAGGCTGTAAGAGTGATATGGGCTTAGGGGGGAGGTAGAAAGACAGGGAAGAAAGTGTGGAGTCAATAACTGCGATTAACAAGTATGGTGACGGGCTTGAATGATAAGAGGGAAAGAGAATGAAGTCGGTTTTCTCTATGTTGAGTGTTTTTAAGCATCAATCATCATCTAGTCAGAGCTACTGCCTCTCCCCTTCTCCGCTTTGTCTGCCATCAGGGGTTTGCTGCACCAGAACAGAGCCTTGAGGGACATATTACTCACCAGTAACGCCTTCTGTGTATGAGGATCCACACCCCTCTCCTGATGGGCAAGCGTTGTTGTTGGCTGGGCATAGTGCGCCCATAGAAATACCCCCATAACAGTTAGAGTAACCTAAAAAAGATGTCAAACAGTCAGGACACTGGTCACTTATTACAATATTTGCCATTACATTTTTTATTTTTTTTGCATTGTTAATGAGATCAGTGGCGTCTGAGAATGATGTTCAACATAGCCCAGCTCACACCATGATCGGGAGAAAGGTAAGATCTGTCCTACACATGGCAGTTATCATTGACAATAATATGAATAAATCCCTAACAAAACAAAGCAACTAAATAGGAAAAGACAAGTAATTCAGGTCTCACAATGTTTCCAAAAACTTACTTGTTGCTGCAAGAGCCGAGAGGAGGCAGAGTATTCCAAACAGGGAGCTCATGGTTCTGCTCTTGAAGACAGGACGTAATGTGAAGGTTTTTGGGTGGAACATGGGAGGATCTTTATTATGTTCATGAAATGAAAACTCCCCAGTAATAAACAAAAAAGTTAATGTTTTATAAATAATAAATCCCTGGCAAAATTACAGTAAATGGAAAATAACAAATGCACAGGAGGCTGCAGAGCCGAGCACTTACTGGTCGTGCACTTACAGTATAAATTGCTACGTAATTAAACTAAAACGGGCTCGTTCTCCCCCTTAACTAGACACAGCAGATAAGGATTATACACACATGAAGAATGTGTTATGAAGCAATTAAAGAGGAAATGTCACCGTTCCAAGAAAAAAAAAAAAGATTTTTATAAATCCTACTAGTGTGCCAATCTTGCAATAAAAAAAATGAGAATGGGGAGCTCACCAGAATAGCGCCCGACCTGCTACCAGCCAATAGCTAATACAATTGATAAATACACTAGTGGTCGGCTCACAAGTAATCAATTAGGTATTTATTATTAACACTAGATTTGCATAAATAAAAACACAATTATAATGAAAACGAAAATAATAATGGCAAAAAATGTGCAGATAAAATTTGTCACGGTCCCTCATATATTATAGGTTGCGGAGCTCACGGAACCTACGATTCATATGGTGCAGTTCATATGCTGCAATTTTCTATATCATATTCCTAATTTGCCAGATAGTTAGGTATTAGATGTTCAATCTTGGTTTGGATCTTCCTGTTATAGAGCGTATTTGAGGTACGTTGTAAAAAATGTCCTGCGCTATTTGTGCTTTTTATATCAAACTTTAGTGCAATTGTATATGGTATAGTGCACCCAACACCTTAGGCTCCATTCACACGTCCGCAACGTGTTTTGCGGATACACGGAGCCACGGATCCGCAAAACACGGAAAGCGGCAATGTGCATTCCGCATTTTGCGGACCGCACATTGCCGGCACTAATAGAATATGCATGTTCTTGTCCGCAATTGCGGACAAGAATAGGACATGTTCTATTTTTTTGCGGAAACGGAAACACGGATGCGGAAGTGCAGATCCGCAAATGTGGATGCGGACAGCACAATCTGGCCCCATTGAAAATGAATGGGTCTGCACCTGTTCCGCAAAATTGCGGAACGGATGCGGATCCATTTTGCGGACGTGTGAATGGACCCTTATGAGTGGGCTTATCTGGAATATCCTGCCTTATTGCACTTTATGGCAAAATTCCGGTGATTATATTGTGTTCATAGAAGATGTCCTGCGTTATTTGCGCTCCTTACCAGAATCCAATGCAGATGTATATGGAGTGAAGCACACAACTCCCTATGAGTGAATTTGGCTGGAATAGTTTAGGATAGCTTGTGCTATTATACTTTTGTGCAGGGCTCTGGTACTGGCTTGTGTGAAACAGCACGTGTATAGACCCTGTATATAGGCTTAATCTCTTTCTTGCACGTTCACATACAATGTTGCGCGCTACTGCGCTTCTTACCGGTCACCGGTGTTGCCGTCTGTGGGATAATACATACGTAGGTCCGGAGTTTATGTTGTGTGCTGTTTGTCCATTGATGGTCTCACAAGCAGTCTCTGCGTTTGTGCCGGAACTTACCGCATGCGTGGTAGAGATTTCCGAACGCCAGATAGTAAATTTAGTTTCTTTTGTATCGCTCTGTAATCAGAATAGAATTCTCAAGAAAATGCAGCTTCCGTATTCGATGTGTATTTCCAGACGCATTTCGAAACCGCAATGGTTTCTTCCTTAATGGCAAAAGATATATTGGGAATGAGGGACATATCGCTCCTTATATAGGGCTAGTAACTTTGTTAAAACCTGGACTGTGACTATTAGTCTCATTGCAAATATTGTTAGGTGCGTGTTCACTTTGTTCATTCTTGCACTTGTGATTGTTGCAATAGCTTCTACTAAAACATATACATTTGAACGATAACATGCTTAGTCATACTAGATATCACATATATCATAAGAATAACTAGCTAATAGAAATAAAAATAAAAATAAAAGTAACATTTAAATAAATATAATAAAAATCAGGAAAGGTGCACTGCTTTATTATTGGTGATCACATGGGAGGATGCAGGACACGTCAATGCGCTGGTAAAACAGCCTGGCATCGACATGTCATGTAAACCTACCACTGGTCCACCTACAAAAATCCCAAAATTTCCAGTTCTGAATTGAGTCCCTTGGGTACTATTGTTCCAAACTCGAAAATCATTCTTGACTCACATCTCGACATCTTAGATATAAAATCACCTCCCCTCCGAACCCTCTTGACGGATTGGATCGCTGCAAATTTTAAGCCTGTTGGATCACTGGCATGGTGTGACTTGAAATGATATGACAGTGTATGTTTCTCGTACCCCTTTCTGATGTTATTCATCTTAGATAGCATCGGGTACGTTTTGACACATAATTATTTTTATTTATATTCAAAATATTATTTACAGTTGACGGGCACCGCCATGGGCACCAGATTCGCCCCCAGCTATGCAAATTTGTTTATGGCAGCATGGGAACAGGATGCAATAGTGCCTGTGCTGGGGTTGGGTCTGGTGCTACATCGACGACATTATTTTAATATTGCATAAGTCAAATGATGATTTACTACAATTTTTAATTTAATTAAATAATAATGGGTTAAACTTGAAACTTACACCTAATATTAGCACTCAATTGGTACCGTTTTTGGATCTAAACATAGAAATAAGAGCTTTAAAATTCATATGTAGCACATACCAGAAATCCGTGGCAAAGAACAGCTTTATTTTAAATACTAGCTGCCATCTAACTCGATGGCTGATAAACGTACCGTTTAGTCAGTCAGTTTTGCCGCTTAAAGAGATGATCAATTCGAGATAGAGGCAGAATCCATGAAAAATCAACTCTTAGAAAAACAATATCCACTTACCCTATTGGATGATTCACTAAATAAAGTAAGGCATTTGGATAGACATAGATTTTTTCAAGAAAAAGAACAAAGTAATAATCAAGGAGAGGAGACATCCAAACTAATACTGCCCTTCAATATGGAATAAAAAAATAATGTCAGCTGTCATTAGTAGGTACTGGTATATGCTACAAGAAGACAAGACATTGGCAACCATTTTACCAAATCCAAACCACCCATTGTATATACAAGGGATCCAAATCTAGGATTACAAATAGCTCTCACTATAAGAAAACAAAAAGAAGCATCTATAACCAAACCATGGACAGCTTTGAAAGGATTCTACAGATGCGGCGTATGCAGTAACTGTAGAACAACAAGATATTATCATGCAATAGTGAGGCAGTTATATATATGTTGGAATGCCCATGTGCAAAACGGTGTGTATGACGCACAAGCAGAACTCTTAAAGTTAGAATTTCTGAACACATAAACAACATCAGAAAGGGGTACGAGAAACATACACTGTCATATCATTTCAAGTCACACCATGCCAGTGATCCAACAGGCTTAAAATTTGCAGCGATCCAATCCGTCAAGAGGGATTGGAGGGGAGGTGATTTTATATCTAAGATGTGGAGATGTGAGTCAAGAATGATTTTCGAGTTTGGAACAATAGTACCCAAGGGACTCAATTCAAAACTGGAAATTAGCTAGTTATTCTTATGATATATGTGATATCTAGTATGACTAAGCATGTTATTGTTCAAATGTATACTAGCCCTATATAAGGAGCAATATGTCCCGCATTCCCAATATATCTTTTGCCATTGAGGAAGAAACCATTGCGATTTCGAAACACATCTGGCGAAACCACATCGAATACAGAAGCTGCATTTTCTTGAGAATTCTATTCTGATTACAGAGCGATACAAAAGAAACAAAATTTACTATTTGGCGTTCGGAAATCTTTACCACGCATGCGCTAAGTGCCGGCATGAACGCAGAGACTGCTTGTGAGACCGTCAACGGACAAACAGCACACAACATAAACTCCGGACCTACGTATGTATTATCCCACAAACGGCAACACCGGTGACCGGTAAGAAGCGCAATAGCGCACATCATTGTATGTGAACGTGCAACAAAGAGATTAAGCCTATATACAGGGCCTATACACGTGCTGTTTCACACAAGCCAGTACCGTAAATAGCGCAAATAGCGCAGGACATCTTCTATGAACACAATATAATCACCAGAATTTTGCCATAAAGTGCAATAATGCAGGATATTCCAGCTAAGCCCACTCATAGGGTTTTGAGTGCACTATACCATATACAATTGCACTTAAGTTTGATATAAAAAAGCGCAAATAGCACAGAACATTTTTTACAACGTACCACAAATACGCTCTATAACAGGAACATCCAAACCAAGATTGAACATCTACCTACCTATCTAACAAATTAGGAATATGATATAGAAAATTGCAGCATATGAACCGTACCATATGAATCGTAGGTTCCGTGAGCTCCGCAACCTATAATATATGATGGACCGTGACTAATTTTATCTGCACATTTTTTACTATTATTATTTTCATTTTCATTATGATTGTGTTTTTATTTATGCAAATCTAGTGTTAATAATAAATACCTAATTGATTACTAGTGTGCCAGCCTTCTCTCCGGCTGTTTTTGGTCGCTTCATTTTCAACCAAAAAATGTAATAAAAAGTGATCAAAAAGTCATACACACCCCAGAATGGTATCAATGAAAAGTTCAGATTGCCCCTCAAAAAATTAGTCCCCCACACAGCTCCGTATATATGTGGCAAACCTAGCCACTTCTGGACTATAATGTAAGAAGGTTGTCCGTACGTTTGAATGCAATATTTGGGAATGTGGTATTTTATATTACTACTACTGCCCCTTTTAGACTGGGTAGCAGATTGCATTCAGGCTGTCTTAAAGATTATGTATGTTATTAAGTGTTCGGTTACATTGTATCTGTGTATGCCAGGGTTCAAGTTAGTCCATTACGTTTGGTAATTGTATTTTGTGGATTACGTCTCAGACAATGCTTATTGTGTTGGTTAATTACGTCTCAGACAAGGCTCATTTGGTTTTGTGTATTGTGTTACAGACAGAGGGGAGGGGAGTTTGTGTACAATGGCATGGGGAACTGTATAAATATACAAGCTTGTGAATAAAGCGAGTAGTTGACTCCCAGACTGTGTTTCGTCTGGTTATTGGGAGGATTGGGAATATTGCCGTACTGTTCAGCGCTGACTGTGGATTTACCTGTTATACCAGCGGAGATCGTGGATTCTAATATTGCACTCCGCTACAGTATACATAAATACAAAAAAGTTATAGGGGTCAAAATATGGCGTCGAAAAAATTAAACTGATTCGTACTGACCTATAAAATAAAAGTAACTGGTCAGTTTTATCACACATCGAACATCCTAAATAAAAAACCTGTAAAACTGTGGTGGAATTGCATTTTTTTTGCAACTTCATCCCATTCGGAATTTCCCCCCGCTTACCATTAAATCATATTCAATATTAAATGGTGCCGTTGGAAAGTACAACTTGTCTTACAAAAAACAAGCCCTATGTGAACAAGCAAATAAAAAATTCATGGCTCTGGGAAGACAGGGGACGCAAAACGATAACACCTCCGGGATAGAAAGGGTTAAGGGGCGGAGCTCTGTGGAGGTCACTGTTAAGATGGCAGATGCCGGTTACTGTTAATAGGGCGGAGGACTGTGGAGGTCACTATAAAAGAGGCAGCTGCAGTGGAGGTCACTGTTAAGGGGGCGGGTTAATGTGGAAATCACTGTTAAGGACACAGAATACTGTGGAGGTCACTAATAAGGTGGAGGGGAGTTGTAGAGGTCACTGTTATAGTGGATACTTTTGATATATTTTAACGACAAACATAAACATTAAGTGAAATAGATGAAATATACCCATGCGAAGCCGGGTCCTTCTGCTAGTCTTTTATATATATATAAAAATGAATTTCTGGTTTTCTGTTCTTTTTTTCACGGCGAAAACACCCAAACCGATCTGCACCAAATTTGGCACATAGCTACATCAGGTGGCAGCGAAGGTTTTAGACTGGGTGTCTGATCTTTATGACGTACCATTCTTGAAATATTCCCCCAAAAATGCAAATATGGCACCATTATATGACCTGCATTAGCCAATAGAAGCTTGCAGGTATTTAACTCATAGCCCAACTGCCATACACATGGTCACATGACCCTTATCTGCCAATAGAAGCTTGCAGGTCCTTCAGTTTTGACATACACACAGTTTTACACCAGGTTTCCATAACAACCCAGCCACTTTTCTTCACTGCTGTAGGTCACCTTTAAAGGGGCAGGGTGCTGGGGATGACACTGTTAACTGAGCAGAGTGCTGTGGAGGTCACAGTTAAGGGGATCGTCCGCCGTGTTAAAGGGCAGGGTGCTGTAGAGGTCACTGTTAAGAGGGCAGGTTATTGTGGAAATCACTGTTAAGGAGATGGGCACTGTGAAGGTCACTAATAAAGGGGCAGCCGCTATGGAAGTCACTATTAAGGGGGCGGGATGCTGTGAAGGTCAATGTTAAAGGGGTGGGTGCTGTGGTGGTTACTGTTAAGGGGGCAGGGGACTGTGGAGGTCACTATTAAAGGGGCAGTCACTGTGGGGGTCACTTTTAAGTCAGCAGGGTCTTAAAGGGGTGGGCGCTGTGTTGGCCAGAGAAATTACCATAGCATGCTGCAGTTTTCTCTCCAGCCAAAAATCGTGAACACACATATTCCAGGTATCAGTACCCCGCCGTCTCACCCCTCAACGCTTCTTAGAGATGTACGCCTACCATGGTGATCACGGGTAATGGGGAATAAGGGTTTGATGCTGGATAGGGAGCTTGAGAAAGGGATACCACATCCAAGGGAGGTCAATGGCTGAAATCTGATTGGGTCGAGAGGGTGGGTCAAGTTATTATCCAGACCTACGTATGTATTATCCCACATACAGCAACACCGGTGACCGGTAAGAAGCGCAGTAGCGCACAACATTGTATGTGAACGTGCAAGAAAGAGATTAAGCCTATATACAGGGCCTATACATGTGCTGTTTCACACAAGCCAGTACCGTAAAATAGCGCAAATAGTGCAGGACATCTTTTATGAACACAATATAATCACCGGAATTTTGCTATAAAGTGCAATAATGCAGGATATTCCAGCTAAGCCCACTCATAGGGTTTTGAGTGCACTATACCATATACAATTGCACTTAAGTTTGATATAAAAAAGCTCAAATAGCACAGGACATTTTTTACAACGTACCACAAATACGCTCTATAACAGGAACATCCAAACCAAGATTGAACATCTAATACCTACCTATCTGACAAATTAGGAAAATGATATAGAAAATTGCAGCATATGAACCGTACCATATGAATCGTAGGTTGTGTGAGCTCCGCAACCTATAATATATGATGGACCGTGACTAACTTTATCTGCACATTTTTTACTATTATTATTTTCATTTTCATTATAATTGTGTTTTTATTTATGCAAATCTAGTGTTAATAATAAATACCTAATTGATTACTAGTGTGCCAGCCTTCTCTCCGGTCTGAGTGAGACACTGTCCTGTGGGAACTAATGTTACAGTGTGATCACGTGAGATCACGCTGCAGCCAGAGGATTGGTATGATGCAGAGCAACCGCTGTTACCAAAAGAAGTGAAATGACTAGGAAGATATCTGTGTGACTCTCAGAAAGTGTATTTTGTTTTGTCTGCTGAGGATGCCCAGGACTACGAGAAGCTAAAGCTAGAAATTCTCTGCCTTTTGGGTGTCACTCCTACTGTGCGGGCCCAACTAGTGCACCGCTGGAATTACCAACCTAATAAGTCTCCCAGGTCACAGATGCATGACTTAATTTATCTGGTACGAAAGTGGTTGAAACCTGAGATACTCACGACACCCCAGATTGTCGAAAGGGTCACAATGGATCGCTTCCTAACAGCGCTGCCGTATGAATTAAGAAAATGGGTCAGTCTGCCAATGAGTTAGTTGAGATGTTTGAACGCTACCTCGCAGTAGAGGGTTTTTTTGGCAGGGGGGTCTGACCCCAAGAACTTGCCTGTAAAGCGACGTCTGCCCTCAGTGGCGGGGAGAGGCGCCGCAACCTTAAATGCTGATCCTGGTTTGAAAACGTTGGTGAAGATCAACATGGATATGAGGCTGCTGAAAGAGACCCTACCAGGCTCCGGTGTCCAGTGCTGGAGGTGCAAAGGCCGGGGGCATGTGGCTGCTAAATGTCCTGAAATCCCAGAACCTATGGAGTGTGGAGCCGCTCTGCGCCTTTCCTTCTTCGCTCATCCAGCGTGTCTGACATCTGCGCTGGCTCACATGGCACAGGTCAAAGTGGGTGGAAGGAGTGTCCAGGCCTTGCTGGATTCTGGGAGCCTTGTTACGCTTGTACATTCAGACCTGGTAGCTCCAGACCAGCTGAAAAAACTGTGCATGGGTGTTGTGTGCATACATGGTGATGCAAAAAGTTATGGTACAGCGGTGGTCCCCATTGAGGTTGGTGTGACGTCCCATGAGGTTGGAGTATCTAAATCCCTGATGCATAGTGTCATACTAGGGCGGGACTTTCCTTTGTTCTGGGACCTGTGGATGGTCGAGTTTCCACCTCAAATTTCCCTAAGTGTGGGGGATGAATCTCCGGCTAGCCTGCTTGACTTTTGGGATTCCGGTTCTGAAGTACCAGCCGGTGGACTGGCCCCAGTTGAGCCTGACCAGTTCCCCTTCTCTGTGCTAGTGGGGGAATCCGAGAGACCTCAAGAGTCTGTGGAAGAATAACCTATGCCAGAAATAAACTGCTCTCAAGATAACTTTGGCACATCCCAACTGAGGTACCCAACGTTAGCTCATGCTTGGGAAAATGTTGCTGTGGTTAATGGGGTTGCCGACAGTATGGGCTTGGAGAAGGTGTACCCTCACTTTGCTGTCAACCATGATCTTCTTTATCGTGTTGATAATATAAGGGGTGAAGTTGTAGAGCAACTAGTTGTTCCCAAATCGCATAGGAAAGTGGAGCTTGACCTGGCTCATAAAAACCCCATGGGAAGACACCTGGCAGCTGAGAAAACTCAGCAATGGGTACTCCAGAGTTTTTTTTGGCCTGTTATATTTGCAGAAATCAAACGATTCTGTGCGTCTTGCCCAGAATGTCAGTTGACGTCCCCTGCGCCTCATTACCGGGGACCCTTGGTACCGTTACCCATCATTGAGGTACCTTTTCACCGGATTGCAATGGATTTGGTGGGGCCCCTGGTGAAGTCTGCAAAGGGACAGCAATACATTCTTGTGGTTTTAGACTATGCCACTAGGTATCCCGAGGCGGTTTCTCTGCGGAACACGTCAGCTAAAACAATTGCCCAGGAGCTGTTTCATATGTTTGCTAGAACAGGCATTCCCAAAGAGATCCTGACGGATCAAGGAACACCTTTTATGTCAAACGTAATGAAAGGTTTGTGTAAGCTGCTGGGTATAAAACAGTTAAGGACATCTGTCTATCACCCTCAAACTGATGAGTTGGTTGAGCGCTTCAACAAAATCCTCAAGAGAATGTTAAAAAGGGTCGTTGAGGCAGACGGGAGAGATTGGGATTGCCTGCTCCCCTACTTGATGTTTGCTGTTCGTGAGGAGCCTCAGTCGTCTACTGGGTTTTCCCCGTTTGAGCTTTTGTATGGGCGACACCCCCGGGGGCTTTTGGAAATTGCAAAGGAGTCATGGGAAGAGGAGCCCTCTCCCCACTGCTCCGTGGTGGAACATGTTCTACAGATGCAGGACCGCATCACAGCTGTAATGCCCATAGTACAAGAACATATGAGACAGGCTCAAGAGGCCCAAAGTCGCATATACAATCGGGGAGCCAGACTCAGGGTATTTCAGTCGGGTGACCGGGTCCTGGTTCTGGTTCCCACCGTGGAAAGTAAATTCCTAGCGAAATGGCAAGGGCCCTATGAGGTTGTAGAGAAAATAGGGGATGGGAATTATAAAGTCCACCAACCCGACAAACGGAAAAAAATGCAAATCTATCATGTCAATTTAATAAAGGCCTGGAAGGAACCGTTAGTTTCTATGGCGGCTGAGCCTCTCAGCCCTGCACTTCAGGGGGGAGTTACAGAGGTGAAGGTCTCGGAGACTCTGTCAAGGGCACAAGCCCAAGAGGTAAAGGAATTCCTCCTTAGGAATGCTGATGTGTTTTCAGAGTGGTCAGGTTGCACTCATGTAATTAAGCATGATATTGTTACAGATCCACAAGCTCGGGTTCGCTTGAAGCCATATCGCATTCCTGAAGCCTGCAGACAGACAGTAGCCGGTGAGATCCAGAGACTGTTGGAGCTAGGTGTTATTGAGCCATCCCATAGTGATTGGAGTAACCCTGTGGTGTTGGTACCAAAACCGGATGGGTCCTTGCGGTTTTGCAACGACTTTCGCAAATTAAACGAGATCTCAAAGTTTGACGCTTATCCCATGCCACGGGTGGATGAGTTGATAGAAAGGTTAGGTCCAGCCAGGTACATTACCACCCTGGATCTAACCAGAGGTTATTGGCAGATACTATCTGCTCGGCCGTCGATTTCAGTTAGTGACAGATCACTCCCCTCTTACCTGAATGTCACGGGCCAAAGATCATAATGCAAGGGTGACTCATTGGTTCCTGTCACTACAGGACTATAATTTCTCAGTGGAGCACAGAGCAGGAAAGGTGCAGGCCAATGCTGACACTCTCTCCCAAACTCATTGTATGTTCTCGGAAAGTGTCCGTACCCACGGGTTCGAACAGAGGGAGGGGGTATGTGACAGGGTGTCACAATGTTTTGCAGAGAAAGTGCTGGATGGTGTGTACATTGCACCAAGTTTCCGGCACTTCATGTGTTAAAAGGCTCCAGGAAGGTTTGGTTTTCTTTGTATCCAGAAGCTTCCTGGGAAAAAGAAAACCAGTTTAGGGTCCTGGAGCCAGTCAGGGAAGAGTTGGGTGGGTTCCCTGACCACCCAAAGCCAGTCCGGGTTTTACCTACCTGGGGGACTGCTCACACAGATGTACTAATTAAGTCAGCAGCCCTGACCCAGGAGCTCTCTCTCTGGGAGTCTGGGCAGTCTGTTTGAGAAGCTGCAAGCCTAGGAGCTCTGAGAGCGGTTGGCTTCTCTACCTAACTGTTGAACTGTAAGTTGCTCTGTTTTCCCCCTTGAAAATGCTCTTTGTGTTTTGTGTTATGAGTTTAGCTAGGGCTGCCGAGTGAGATAGGCAGGGGCCAGACGGCTATTGTTTTGGTTTTGTTATTTTGAGCAACTTGCAAAATAAACTAGCAACAGTCTACGCACAAGCTACAAAGGTGTCGATTGTTCCTGTTTCTGCCCAAAACAACCCCGCAGGAAGGTGTAACAGTTCACAATATATATACTCAAAAAATGACAGCAGTGACAAAAAAGCTATAACAATGGGTGCCAAGCCCAAGGGAATAAACAATTACCCAAAATATAAATAGAAAAAAGGGCAGCACTCCAAAAATAAAAATGAAATAACTTTTATTCACCCATGTGGTACAGCGACGTTTCAGCTCAACAATAGAGCCTTTCTCAAGCAAAGTTCAAGGACAAAGTGCTCAGTTTATATATCATAGTCAATCACGTACATGATTATTAATTAATTACTCAATAAATAAAAGGGAAATTCATACACAATAAACTAAAAATTGTACATTGAGATAAAAACAGTGGACATGATTAAAACAAATGTGATTACCAATCCTAATAAAAAAGTGAAAAAGCCAAAGTGTTAAATAGAATAAGATCGAACAATATTTCATATAATTGAGGATTAAGACCAATTCATAACATATGTGCAAATAAAGTGACATGTGCAATAATCATGATGATATGTTAGATTAAGATGAGGGAGAATTAGAGATACACAAACTACAAACCGGATTCCAAAAAAGTTGGGATACTAAACAAATTGTGAATAACAACTGAATGCAATGATGTGGAGATGGCAAATGTCAATATTTTATTTGTAACAGAACGTAGATGACAGATCAAACGTTTAATCCGAGTAAATGTATCATTTTAAAGGAAAAATACGTTGATTCACATTTTCACGGTGTCAACAAATTCCAAAAAAGATGGGACAAGTAGCAATAAGAGGCTGGAAAAAGTAAATTTGAGCATAACGAAGAGCTGGAAGACCAATTAACACTAATTAGGTCAATTGGCAACATGATTGGGTATACAAAGAGCTTCTCAGAGTGGCAGTGTCTCTCAGAAGCCAAGACGGGTAGAGGATCACCAATTCCCACAATGTTGCGCAGAAAGATAGTGGAGCAATATCAGAAAGGTGTTACCCAGCGAAAAATTGCAAAGACTTTGCATCTATCATCATCAACATCATCCGAAGATTCAGAGAATCTGGAACAATCTCTGTGCGTAAGGGTCAAGGCCGTAAAACCATACTGGATGCCTGTGATCTCCGGGCCCTTAAACGACACTGCACCACAAACAGGAATGCTACTGTAAAGGAAATCACAGAATGGGCTCAGGAATACTTCCAGAAACCATTGTCAGTGAACACAATCCACCGTGCCATCCGCCGTTGCCAGCTGAAACTCTACAGTGCAAAGAAGAAGCCGTTTCTAAGCAAAATCCACAAGCTCAGGCGTTTTCACTGGGCCAGGGATCATTTAAAATGGAGTGTGGCAAAATGGAAGACTTTTCTGTGGTCAGACGAGTCACAATTCGAAGTTCTTTTTGGTAATCTGGGACGCCATGTCATCCGGACCAAAGAGGACAAGGACAACCCAAGTTGTTATCAACGCTCAGTTCAGAAGCCTGCATCTCTGATGGTATGGGGTTGCATGAGTTCGTGTGGCATGGGCAGCTTGCATGTCTGGAAAGGCACCATCAATGCAGAAAAATATATTCAGGTTCTAGAACAACATATGCTCCCATCCAGACGTCATCTCTTTCAGTGATCAGATGGCCAAGAGAGGAGAGAAGGCGCTCATAGGTGAGGGTAAACAGATAGATGTCCCTTCCCCCTAACCAAGATGAGTGAAGTTACTCACCTGGTTTGGTTTGCACTGATTGTGGTGCAACCTTGGTGGAGGGAGGTTCGAAGAGTTGCGGTTGTCTGGGTTGGTGCTGCCGGATGGTGTCCAAAACAACCCTGGGCGGGGGCCAAACTGCCACTTGGGTGGGTATTGGAATATATAAAAAAAGGTCTCGTCTGCACTGGATACGTGCGGCGAGCCAATGGACTTAAGGCGCAAATCACAACCCGAGCTTGGATACGAGATTTTTTATTTTGAAAAGACGATGCGTTTCGGGGTACTCAGGACCCCTTTATCAAGTCTGGAAAAACATATGGTTGTTACAGTGGTCTGTGGCAGTGTAAATGAATCAAAGGTGTAAATAATGTAAAAGTATAAATAATCAAAAGTTTATAGTAGTAGTTGGACAATAGCTAAAACAGTGTGTATACATACTGTTTTAGCTATTATCCAACTACTACTATGAACTTTTGATTATTTATACTTTTACATTATTTACACCTTTGATTCATTTACACTGCTACAGACCACTGCAACAACCATATGTTTTTTCAGACTTGATAAAGGGGTCCTGAGTACCCCAAAACGCGTAGTCATCTCTTTCAGGGAAGACCCTGCATTTTTCAACAAGATAATGCCAGACCACATTCTGCATCAATCACAACATCATGGCTGCATAGGAGAAGGATCCGGGTACTGAAATGGCCGGTCCGCAGTCCAGATCTTTCACCTATAGAGAACATTCGGCGCATCATAAAAAGGAAGGTGCAACAAAGAAGGCCCAAGACGATTGAACAGTTAGAGGCCTGTATTAGACAAGAATGGGAGAGCATTCCTATTTCTAAACTTGAGAAACTGGTCTCCTTGGTCCCCAGACGTCTGTTGAGTGTTGTAAGAAGAAGGGGAGATGCCACACAGTGGTGAAAATGGCCTTGTCCCAACTTTTTGGGGATTTGTTGACACCATGAAATTCTAATTCAACATATTTTTCCCTTAAAATGGTCCATTTTCTCAGTTTAAACTTTTGTTCTGTGATTTATGTTCTATTCTGAATAAAATATTAGAAGTTGGCACCTCCACATCATTGCATTCAGTTATTATTCATGATTTGTATAGTGTCCCAACTTTTTTGGAATCCGGTTTGTATATGTACAGTGCACATACCGCGCCAAGCTTGGCGTGTAGGAATCACTGCTGCGCATGCCCGGGTTCAGCCTTCAGTTCTCGTGGCGGCGCTACGTAATGAGGCTATCGGAGCATGCGCCCAAGCGCTCTGAAGTTACAGTGGCCATACTGTAATAGGCAAACAGCAAGAGTATAATGGCGCAAGAACAATATGATTAACAATAGCGGGCAATGCCATTTTGATCGCTGGTAAGATAAACTGGCATCTTTGCAAATACAGAGACTCATAGAGTCCAAATAAGGGTCTATGGCGAAAAAAGGGATCCAAAGGGACACGGGAGTGTACACCATCTGGGACACCCCCCCTCCCAAACTGAGGAACGGACCACACAGATATTTACATTTTCACGGGGCAGCTGCCCTCTAGGTCTACCACGCCAAAAGATCACCCATGAGGGGGTCTCCTCGGTGTATTATAAAAAACAGGTAATAAGGAAATAATAACATATTTTAATAGCACAACCCAGGAAATACAGCAGATCATATTGCAAATATTTTGCACTGTAGTAACAAAAAATATCTGGCAAATGTGTTCATAATTCATACTCCTAGTCATCTCATTGATCTTCAACAAATCATCTATAAAAAAAGAGAAAGAAAAAAAGATAAGATCACCATGAATATTATAAGTATTCGTCCTAAATAAACCACCCACTACACAGGAGTAGAAGCGAAGATTCCCAAAAAGGCAAAAGGGCAAACCAACCACTCACAATATATTCCCAATTTTGTAGTCAACATTAAACAGTTTCTGTCACATGAAAAATGGGTATTAAGCTGGCTGAACTATATTAGAGCCATCTCACTGCCTAAAGCCTTTATTGAGAAAAATGAACTTTTATAATATGCTAATTAGCCTCTAGGAGCAGGGGGGGCTCCATTTGCCCACCTCTTTTCACGACCCCTTCGTCTCTTAAATGACCGGGCCAGGGCAGCATTGCTTTCCTCCCGCCGGCCGCCTACTGCGAAAACATCACACCTGTGCCATCCCTTTCAGTATTCGGTGCAGGTGCAGTGAGGGAAGGACGCTCGGCGCCTCGTCAATCAAGAGAAGAAGGGCAAGAGGTGCAAGGCCCCCCCCCCCCCGCTCCTAGGGGCTAATTAGCATATCAAAAAAGTTAGTTTTTCTCAATAGAGGCTTTAGGCAGTGAGATGGCTCTAATATAGTTATGTACAGCTGACATTAGCCCATCGCTAATGTCAGCCAGCTTAATTCCCATTTTTCAGGTGACAGAAACCCTTTAAGACCAGAAGGTTTGAGTGTATTCAGCTTATAAATCCACAATAATTCCTTTTTCTTTAACATATTAACTCGATTGCCACCTCTCCTTGGCATAAGGACATGATCATAATGCAACCACTCAAGTCCATTTCAGTATGTTTAAAGTCCAAGAAGTGTTTCAAAACTGGCAAGTCAAGACGTCTTTTACGTATTGTGTAACTGTGATTAAGACATGTCTTCATATCTGTAGAAGTCTCGCCTACATAAATCAGTTTACGAGGACATAAAAGTACGTAGATAACAAAAGTCGAGTCACAGGTAAGGTGAAAACGGATCTGGTGTGAAACACCAGTGACAGGATGAATGAAGACCCCCTCATTATGTATGTATCGGCAATTGACACAGCTGAGACAAGGAAAACAACCAAGTCCAGCAAATGTCAATGTCATTTGTCTAGTCTGTTTTTCAGGTCTAACATCAGCCCTGACCAATTGGTCATGTAATCTCCAAATCTGCGTTACGAAAAAAGTGGAGGAGATTTAAATTCAGGGATACTCTTAAGGCAACCACCTAATATACTCCAATGGCGTCTGATGATTTTACTAATATCAGTGCTCAATTCTGAATATGTGGAGATAAAGGGAATCCTAGACATTTTTGTAAAATGATATTCAGGAGAGACATTACAAAATCACAAGCCTGTGGTGAAAGAGACAATATTTCCAACATCCGTAATACAGCCAACATACCCTTGTTATGATCAATAGATGTATACAAAGAAGTAACATCAAAAGACACCAAAATGATAGGCCCAACTTCTGATAAATCAACTTGTTCCAATTTACGCAAAAAATCTGAAGTGTCTTGTATGTATGATGAACCCTCGATGGCAAAATTGCATAATAATTTATCAAGGAAGATGGCAATGTGACTGAAGATAGAATCCGTTCCTGAAACAATAGGTCACCCGGAGGGTCAATTAATGACTTGTGGATTTTTGGCAACATGTAAATAACCAAAGTAACCAGATGCAAAACAATGAGATACTCAGCGAGATCAGAGTCTGTGAGGAATATGGATTAATATTTACTGTCAGCCATGTCCTCACACCCCCCCATTTGCTGACAGACAGCAGAGGTAGGGAAATCTACAGGATTTCCCTGCTTCAAAGCCCCCAGCCCTGATTGCAATTTGATGCACCTCTTGGCATGACTCAGTGTACATGCAAAATAAGTTTACACCCCCCATGTGCTGACAGATTGCAGAGGTAAGGAACTCCACAGGAGGGCCCTGCTTCAAGGAAAAGTTCACACCTCCATGCACCAGTTTGGAGCCAGCTGAATCTTGCAGGAAAACCCCCCAGCAGGGGGTATCTGCTCTTGCCTGGTTCAATGAGATTTCCTAGACATATTGGCACCTACCTCTCATAAGGAATTATGAATCACCTGGCCATCGCAGGCGCAAACCGGATACATATTTGTGTCCCGGTGGCCACGAGGTACGGTCCCATGGTCTTTGTTTACTCGTACCCAGTCGGGGTGGGGAGATACCCATATCTCCCCATAGAAACCACATACCGGTACCAGGTTTGGGCTCTACTTGTAGCCGGACCCCAGTCAGGTCCATTAGTCCCAGAACCATCTCCCTGTGACCCTCTGGTCTGGAGCTATGAACCCTAAAGGGTTTTGTGGGTCATTTGCGGTCAGCCCAGAAGAGGGGGAGGGGATGGGCCGGGATGGGCCGACTACAGGTTAAAAGCCTGATGCCAGCAAGTAGGCGGGTCTTTTCTCT
Source organism: Bufo gargarizans (assembly GCF_014858855.1). NCBI lineage: Eukaryota > Metazoa > Chordata > Amphibia > Anura > Bufonidae > Bufo > Bufo gargarizans. The sequence continues at coordinate 719,146,664 of NC_058081.1, read as the reverse complement.
GAAGAGGGGTCACATCCTACACATGTGTTTAGAGGGACCCAGGAAATAGCAGGAGATCACAGCCCCTCGTGTGGCCTCCAGCTCAGGACATCACAAAGAACTTTCATCATGCTTGGTAACTTACTTTTACACTGCTTAGCCCAGTTGTACCCATATAATCTGTATCTGTAATCTCAGACCACTGTATATATTGTCTGTGTATATTGTGTCATATCTAGTGTTCTCTTACAGCGATTAAATCTATAATTTAATCTTGTGCTATCTTGTATCTCGATCACGAATCCCCACGTCCGTGTTTTGGCCTAGTTATAAGCTACCGCGGGTTGGTTAATGACCCTATATAATCCCGTTAGCGGACCGGGCCTATATCAAACGAGAAACTGGTGGCAGTTACCCGGGCTGAGTGTGGGCTGTTTTCACTGTGGCAGTGAAAAGGCCCTTCCAGCTTGTTGCCTCTCTGTGCCCACGTGGACAGGAGGTGTGTGTGTAAACTATACCAGCCTGACCTTACGTGCTCCTCTGGAGGGCGTAACTTCACGTTTTTGGTAAACCCCGTGATCATACCAGGTCTCGTGAGCTCGACGTGGTTGACGTCAGCGGACACGAGGGGTGGTATTCATCACAGAGTCTATCACTCCAGCCACAGTAGCCTCCATTAGCACATGTTTTATCATTTTAGCAATGTCAAACTTCAGCTCGGCATGAAGAGTATATTTCAGCATCAGTCAATTGTCTTTAGATTTCTGTGATATATTTAAAGGTGTCCATAACCACCAGTGCACTACCTTTATCGGCTGGTTTGACTGTGAGGGTACGGTCATCTTTTAACCTCATCAGATGTGAGGTTGGGATGCTTGAAGTGAGACATAAAATGTGTAGACTTTCGAGCCTCCATATCAGATTTTCACAGCTGAAATGAAGGCTTCAATAGCAGGCTCATTGACTACAGGATTAAAGTTACTTTTGAGTGTTAGGTTGAACATCCCCAGGGAGAAATCACTCAACTGGGGATGGTCAACCTTTGACCTATCATTGAACCAAGTTTTTAATTTAATGGACTGAAAAAAAAAGTTAGCTCCAAGTCCAAATTGAGCCAGTTAATCGGTGTGTTAGGACAGAGCGATAGACCCTTATTTAAAACACTCACTTGTGCATCAGAGAAATCTTTAGATGAAAGATTGATTACAGTCATTTCCTCTTGGATGCTTGGGATTTGCCCACCATAGGTCAAACCTTGTTGTTGCACAGTTTTCCGCACTCTTCGGTGTTTATAGCTACCATGCCTGGTTCCACTGCATCTGTTTTCTGTAAAGTCGCATCGTCCCCTAAAAAAGAGTTCTCTCCGGATGGTGAAACCATCTGTGGATTCCGTCTCTTTCTCCTGGTGTCTTTATGGCCTTGGTTATTCACCTCATCAGATTACCAAGTATAGTTGGTACCTTTTTTGTAGTCCTCAAGATCCCTGTTCCACTCCGTTTCCCTTCTTCCGAATCGATTTTAAAATTTTGCACTTAAATTGAAAGACTCTCTTTGAATTTAAAGGTTTTGTCAATAGACATTTGTATTAGAAGTTGCTCATCAATAATAGACAGATCAGAGGATACTACTGAAAGTTCCTGTTGCAGATACTCAATATTTAACAAAATAAAGTCCAGAGCATATTTATAAGAGAGGGCCTCAAATCTTTTGCAAAATAATAGATTGGCAAAAAATAAGTTTGGTCAAAGATGTGACCTCATACCTCTAGGTATCCGTTGAGCCTTATAATACTCGCCAAGGGTAGTCATGTGTAGACGTAAAGCTATACACCTTCTGGATAAAAATTAATATTTTTTCTTTAATTCTTTTAAAGATGGGGTATTGAGAAAAGTAGCATCTCCCTCTATTCCTTGTAGGATATGATCAGCCTCCTCTTGTGTGTAGGTAAAACCACCAGGTGAATCCAGTTCTACGGTGGACATATAGTATACAGTTGCAAGAAAAAGTATGTGAACTCTTTGGAATGATATGGATTTCTGAACAAATTGGTCATAAAATGTGATCTGATCTTCATCTAAGTCACAACAATAGACAATCACAGTCTGCTTAACCCCTTCCCGACCTATGACGTGTATACTCGTCATAAAGCACTGCTAGTTAGTGCTCCATGACGAGTATATTCGTCATGGCATTAAACTGTCACCATGTCTGCAGACATGGTGACAGCGCTGAGTGCCGGCTGTTACACACAGCCAGGCACCCAGTGTCAATGCCGAGGGGGGTCCTGTGACCCCCCCTATCGGCGATTGCTTCAAACCGCAGGTCAATTCAGACCTGCGTTTTTTTAGCGCTTTATGTCGTTTCTGATCCCTGCGGTCCCTTACCGCAGGGATCAGAAACTTTAAAATTCCCCAAATAACGTTTTTTTACCCCCCCCCCTGCACCCCTGAATGGTATTATGTGGGCGGGTGGTGCAGGGGGAGGGTTGCGGCCCGTGCGGGCCGTGCGGGAGGCGGGCGGTGAGGCAGGCGGGATCGCGATCCCCCGCCCGCCTCCCCTTCAATAATCGTTGGTTTCTAGTGGGTATACCAGGGTGCCAGCACATTGCTGGCACCCTGGTATAAACGGCTGACATCGTTGATGCGATGTCAGCCGTTTAACCCTTTCCATACAGCGGTCCGTACGGACCGCTGTATGGAAAAGGTTAACAGCGCAGGGAGCTCCCTCCCTCTCCGATCGGGGGGCTGCTGTACCTTTGCAGCCCCCGATGGGAGAGGGAGAGAGCCCCCAGACAGCCCCCCGCCAGCCCCGTCCTCACCCTTCCCCGTCTGCGCAGTTGTGACAGACGGGGAAGGTTCCCATGGCAACAGGATGCCTTCTCAGGCATCCTGCTGTCCATGGTACTGAACAGATCTATACTTTCAGCATAGGTCTGTTCAGGCAAACTGTAAGTAAAATACAGTGCAGTACTGTATAGTATATTGTACTGTACTGTATTATACAGACATCAGACCCACTGGATCTTCAAGAACCAAGTGGGTCTGGGTCAAATTTTTTTTTTTATAAAGTGAAAAAAGTAAAAGATAAAAAAAAAACATTTATCACTGAATAAAAATAAAATAAATAAAAAACGCTACACATATTAGGTATCGCCGCGTCCGTAACGACCTGATCTATAAAACAATCATGTTACTTTCCCCGCACGGTGAACGCCATAAAAATAAAAAATAAAAACTATGAGGAAATAGAAATTTTGCCCACCTTACTTCCCAAAAAAGATAATAAAAGTGATCAAAAAAGTCGCATGTACGCCAAAATAGTGCCAATCAAACCGTCACCTCATCCCGCAAAAAATGAGCCCCTACATGAGACAATCGCCTAAAAACTGAAAAAACTATGGCTCTCAGACTATGGAGACACTAAAACATGATTTTTTTTTGTTTCAAAAATGATATTATTGTGTAAAACCTAGATAAATTAAAAAAAGGTAGACATATTAGGTATTGCCACGTCCGTAAGAACCTGCTCTATAAAAATACCACCTGACCTAACCCCTCAGATGAACACTGTAAAAAAAATTAAATAAAAACGGTGTCAAAAAAGCAATTTTTTTGTTAACTTACATCACAAAAAGTGTAATAGCAAGCGATCAAAAAGTCATATGCACCCCAAAATAGTACCAATCTAACCGTCATCTCATCCCGCAAAAATGATACCCAACCTGAGACAATCGACTAAAAACTGAAAAAACTATGGCTCTCAGACTATGGAGACACTAAAACATGATTTTTTTTTGTTTCAAAAATGATATTATTGTGTAAAACCTAGATAAATTAAAAAAAGGTAGACATATTAGGTATTGCCACGTCCGTAAGAACCTGCTCTATAAAAATACCACATGACCTAACCCCTCAGGTGAACACTGTAAAAAAAAAAAAAAAAACGGTGTCAAAAAAGCAATTTTTTTGTTACCTTACATCACAAAAAGTGTAATAGCAAGCGATCAAAAAGTCATATGCACCCCAAAATAGTACCAATCTAACCGTCATCTCATCCCGCAAAAATGATACCCAACCTGAGACAATCGACTAAAAACTGAAAAAACTATGGCTCTCAGACTATAGAGACACTAAAACATGATTTTTTTTGTTTCAAAAATGATTTTATTGTGTAAAACCTAGATAAATTAAAAAAAGGTAGACATATTAGGTATTGCCACGTCCGTAGGAACCTGCTCTATAACAATAGCACATAATCGTACCTGTCAGATGAACGTTGCAAATAATAAAAAATAAAAACAGTGCCAAAACACCTATTTTTTGGGAAATTTTCCATTTTAATCCATTTTTTCCCGTAACAAAGCAAGGGTTAACAGCCAAATAAAACTCAATATTTATTGGCCTGATTCTGTAGTTTATATAAATGCCCCATATGTGGTCGTAAACTGCTGTATGGCCACACGGCAGGGCACAGAAGGAAAGGAATGCCATATGGTTTTTGGAAGGCAGTTTTTGCTGGACTGGTATTTTTGACACCATGTCCCATTTGAAGCCCCCTGATGCACCCCTAGAGTAGAAACTCCAAAAAGTGACCCCATTTTGGAAACTACACCCCTCAAGGTATTCAAAACTGATTTTACAAACTGTGTTAACCCTTTAAGTGTTCCACAAGAGTTAGTGGCAAATGGAGATGAAATTTCAGAATTTCTATTTTTTGTTACTTTGCCTCACAAAAAGTGTAATATAGAGCAACCAAAAATCATATATACCCTAAAATAGTACCAACAAAACTGCCACCTTATCCCATAGTTTCCAAAATGGGGTCACTCTTTTGGAGTTTCTAACCTAGGGGTGCATCAGGGGGGCTTCAAATGGGACATAGTGCCCAAAAAAACTGTCTAGCAAAATCTGCCTTCCAAAAACCATATGGCATCCCTTTCCTTCTGCGCCCTGCCGTGTGCCCATACAGCGGTTTGCGACCACATATGGGGTGTTTCTGTAAACTACAGAATCAGGGCCATAAATAATGAGTTTTGTTTGGCTGTTAAACTTTGCTTTGTAACTGGAAAAAAAAATAGTAAAATGGAAAATTTGGCCAAAAATTGAAATTCTGAAATTTCATCTCTATTTGCCAATAACTCTTGTGGAACACCTAAAGGGTTAACAACGTTTGTAAAATCAGTTTTGAATACCTTGAGGGGTGTAGTTTCTTAGATGGGGTCACTTATATGGAGTTTCTACTCTAGGGGTGCATCAGGGGGCTTCAAATGGGACATGGTGTCAAAAAAACTGTCCAGCAAAATCTGGCTTCCAAAAACCATACGGCGCACCTTTCACTCTACGCCCCGCTGTGTGGCCGTACAGTAGTTTACGGCCACATATGGGGTGTTTCTGTAAACGGCAGAGTCAGGGCAATAAAGATACAGTCTTGTTTGGCTGTTAACCCTTGCTTTGTTAGTGGAAAAAATGGGTTAAAATGGAAAATTAGGCAAAAAAATGAAATTCTCAAATTTCATCCCCATTTGCCAATAACTCTTGTGCAACACCTAAAGGGTTAACGAAGTTTGTAAAATCAGTTTTGAATACCTTGAGGGGTGTAGTTTCTTAGATGGGGTCACTTTTATAGAGTTTCTACTCTAGGGGTGCATCAGGGGGCTTCAAATGGGACATGGTGTCAAAAAAACTGTCCAGCAAAATCTGGCTTCCAAAAACCATACGGCGCACCTTTCACTCTACGCCCCGCTGTGTGGCCGTACAGTAGTTTACGGCCACATATGGGGTGTTTCTGTAAACGGCAGAGTCAGGGCAATAAAGATACAGTCTTGTTTGACTGTTAACCCTTGCTTTGTTAGTGGAAAAAATGGGTTAAAATGGAAAATTAGGCAAAAAAATGAAATTCTCAAATTTCATCCCCATTTGCCAATAACTCTTGTGCAACACCTAAAGGGTTAACGAAGTTTGTAAAATCAGTTTTGAATACCTTGAGGGGTGTAGTTTATAGAATGTGGTCATTTTTGGGTGGTTTCAATTATGTAAGCCTCACAAAGTGACTTCAGAGCTGTAGTGGTCCCTAAAAATTGGGTTTTGGAAATTTTCCGAAAAATGCTTCTAAACTTCTAAGCCTTGTAACGTCCCCAAAAAATTAAATGTAATTCCCAAAATGATCCAAACATGAAGTAGACATATGGGGAATGTAAAGTCATCACAATTTTTAGGGGTATTACTATGTATTACAGGAGTAGAGAAACTGAAACTTTTAAATTTGCTAATTTTTCCAAATTTTGGGTAAATTTTGTATTTTTTTGTGCAAAAAAATAATTTTTTTTTTACTTCATTTTACCAGTGTCAGGAAGTACAATATGGGACGAAAAAACAATCTCAGAACGGCCTGGATAAGTAAAAGTGTTTTAAAGTTATTCACACATAAACTGACACTGGTCAGATTTGCAAAAAATAGCCTGGTCCTTAAGGTAAAAAATGGCTTGGTCCTGAAAGGGTTAAAATAATAACACACAAAGAATTAAATGTTACCATGTTTTTATTGAACACACCATGTAAACATTCACAGTGCAGGTGGAAAAAGTATGTGAACCCTTGGATTTAATAACTGGTTGAACCTCCTTTGGCAGCAATAACTTCAACCAAACGTTTCCTGTAGTTGCAGATCAGACGTGCACAACGGTCAGGAGTAATTCTTGACCATTCCTCTTTACAGAACTGTTTCAGTTCAGCAATATTCTTGTGATGTCTGGTGTGAATCGCTTTCTTGAGGTCATGCCACAGCATCTCAATCGGGTTGAGGTCAGTTTATATATTATAAGTCAATCACTTACATGATTATTAATTAATTATTCAATAAATAAAAGGAAAATTCTTACACAATAAAATAAAAAAATTGTACAGTGAGATAAAAACAGTGGACATGATTAAAACAAATGTGATTACCAATCCTAATAAAAAAGTGAAAAAGCCAAAGTGTTAAATAGAATAAGATACAACAATATTTAATATAATTGAGGATTAAGACCAATTAAAAAAAAACGCCCATAATATAAAAATATATATTCCATACGGAAAACAGAAAAACTGAAAAAAGCGTAAAAATTGCTGATTCACAGTTTTTGGTCGCTTCATTTTCTACCAAAAAATGTAATAAAAAGTGATCAAAAAGTCATACACACCCCAGAATGGTATCAATGAAAAGTTCAGATTGCCCCTCAAAAAATTAGTCCCCACACAGCTCCGTATACATAAATACAAAAAAGTTATAGGGGTCAAAATATGCAGTCGAAAAAAATAAAACAGATTTTTTTTTCGTCACACTTTTTTATTATTTTATCACACCGCAAGAAAAACTATACATATACGGTATTGCCGGATTCGTACTGACCTGTAGAATAAAAGGAACTGGTCAGTTTTATCACACATCGAACATCCTAAATAAAAAACCTGTAAAACTGTGGTGGAATTGCATTTTTTTGCAACTTCATCCCATTCGGAATTTTTCCCCCGCTTACCATTAAATCATATTCAATATTAAATGGTGCCGTTGGAAAGTACAACTTGTCTTACAAAAAACAAGCCCTATGTGAACAAGCAAATAAAAAAAATCATGGCTCTGGGAAGACAGGGGACACAAAATGAAAACGAAAAAACCTCTGGGATAGAAAGGGTTAAGGGGCTGGGTGCTGTAGAGGTCGCTGTTAAAGGAGCAGGTGTTGTGGAGGTCACATTTTAAGGGAACGGAGCTCTGTGGCAGTCACTGTTAAGATGGCAGATGCCGGTTACTGTTAATAGGGCGGAGGACTGTGGAGGTCACTATAAAAGGGGCAGCTGCAGTGGAGGTCACTGTTAAGGGGGCGGGTTAATTTGGAAATCACTGATAAGGAGATAGGATACTGTGGAGGTCACTAATAAGGTGGAGGGGAGTTGTAGAGGTCACTGTAATGAGGCATACTGTTGATATATTTTAACGACAAACATAAACATTAAATGAAATAGATTAAATATACCCATGCGAAGCCGGATCCTTCTGCTTGTCTTTTATATATATAAAAAAGAATTTCTGGTTTTCTGTTCTTTATTCACGGCCAAACGACCAGACCGATCTGCACCAAATTTGGCACATAGCTACATCAGGTGGCAGCAAAGGTTTTAGACTGGGTCTCGGATCTTTATGACGTACCATTCTTGAAATATTCCCCCAAAAATGCAAATATGGCACCATTATATGACCTGCATTAGCCAACAGAAGCTTGCAGGTCTTTAACTCATAACCCACTCATAACATGGTCACATGACCCTTATCAGCCAATATAAGCTTGCAGGTCCTTCAGTTTTGACATACACACAGTGTTACACCAGGTTTCCATAACAACCCAGCCACTTTTTTTCACTGCTGTAGGTCACCTTTAAAGGGGCAGGGTGCTGGGGATGACACTGTTAACTGAGCAGAGTGCTGTGGAGGTCACCGTTAAGGGGGCAGGCTGCTTTGGAGGTCACAGTTAAGGGGATCGTCCGCCGTGTTAAAGGGCAGGGTGCTGTAGAGGTCACTGTTAAGGGGTGTGCTGTGGAGGTCACTGTTAAGAGGGCAGGTTATTGTGGAAATCACTGTTAAGGAGATGGGCACTGTGAAGGTCACTAATAAAGGGGCAGCCGCTATGGAAGTCACTGTTAAGGGGACGGGATGCTGTGGAGGTCAATGTTAAAGGGGTGGGCACTGTGGTGGTTACTGTTAAGGGGGCAGGGGACTGTGGAGGTCACTATTAAAGGGACAGTCACTGTGAGGGTCAATTTTAAGTCAGCAGGGTCTTAAAGGGGTGGGCGCTGTTTTTGTGGTTACTGTTAAGGGGGCAGGGGACTGTGGAGGTAACTATTAAAGGGACAGTCACTGTGGGGGTCGCTTTTAAGTCAGCAGGGCCTTAAAGGGGTGGGCGTTGTGTAGGTCTGTGCAGGAAACAATTAAGGGGACAGTCTGTTATGGAGTTCAGTGTTAAGGGTTGGGGTGCTGTAGAGGTCACTGTTAAGGGGGTGAGATGTTGTGAAGGTCACATTTTAAGGGAACAGAGCTCTATGGAGGTCAGTATTAAGGGCGGGCTATTATAGAAATCACTGCTAATGAGACGTGGTACTGTGGAGGTTACAAATAAAGGGTGGGCTGCTGTGAAGGTCACTGTTAAAAAGGAGGGCGCTGTGGAGGTTACTGGTAAGGGGGCAGAGGACTGTGGAGGTCATTATTAAAAGGGCAGTTGCTGTGGAGGTCACTGTTAAGGAGGCGGGTTATTGTGGAAATCACTGTTAAGGAGACGGGGTACTGTGGAGGTCACTAATAAAGGCGTGGCCGCTGTGGAGGTCACTAATAAAGGGGTGGATGCTGTGACTGTTACTGTTAAGGGGGCAGGCTGCTGTGGAGGTCACTGTTAAAGGGGCTGGAACTGTGGAGGTCACTGTTAAGGGGGCATGGGACTGTGGAGGACACTTTTAAAGGGGCAGCTGCTGTGCGTGCCGGCATGACGTTTAAGACGTAGCTATGTTGGCTGTAGCTCCGCCTCCCCTCCCTATCCAGCGATGAGTGAGTCTGCCACGCAGGATCCCACGTGTCTTGGTCCTCTGCGTCCCTGGACTGGATGAGTGCTCCAACCTTCAGCATTAGCCCCAGCTTTGCTGCTTAGCTGGATTGGAGGAGCGCTCTAAATACCGGCTCTAGTCTCTGTTCTGCGGTCCTCTGGGTAATGCCAGTTATCCTGCTGGAAGGTATGAGACCATCGTCTGGAGTTCCTTCTTTGACCTATTAATCATTGCTGACCGAGGGGAAGCATTGAGGGAGCGAGTGCTACCTGGAGGGTAATAGAGAAATCTCCTTAACGGAAAGCGCTGATCCCTGGAGGGGCTGCCTGGTCAAGGAGGGACGCCTGGGTGAAGCTAATTTATCCTTCCTATGGTATGTGGCGTGACACGTGGCATGGAATGAAGAGCGGGTTGTATGTAAGCTCTTTTGATCACATCTCTCTGAGAAGCGTTGAGGGGTGAGACGGCGGGGTACTGGTACCTGGAATATGTGTGTTCACGATTTTTGGCTGGAGAGAAAACTGTGGTATTTTCTCTGGCCAAAAAACTTAGAGGGACTGAACTGATGCATCCTGAACAGATTGCTCTCCATTCAGAATGCATTAGGATAAAACTGATCATTTTTTTTCCAGTATTGAGCCCCAAGGACGGAACTCAACACCGGAAAACAAAAACACTTGTGTGAAAGTAACCTACTCTTGGAATTATAGTCAGAAGAAGGACAGTTGGCACTCCATTCTCCCGATGATGTGGTTCACATGTCTAGGGTCAGCTTCCCCGGAACAAACGTGAAGATAAGACCGACACTCACTGGTAGATTGCGATTTATTCTATTGTCACATAGCAGGTACGTACAATTTTGACACTTTTCGGCTCAAAACATGAGCCTTTCTCAAACAAAGGCTCATGTTTTGAGCCAAAACACGTCACAATTGTACTTGCTATGTGACAATAAAAGAAATCGCAATCTACCAGAGAGATTAATTATTAACTATTTTATTTACTAACGAATGCTATACCCTAGCTGATCTCAACTGAGGAACTACTAATGATCTGTGTGATTTACTGGAGTTGGACTCTGGACTAATACTATCTACTTCATTGATAAGGACTCACTAATCAAAAGTTTAACTCCTGTTGTTATTTATTAACAAACTGTTGAGGATTGGAGGGACTGGTTTGACACGGATTTCGGACTTTGTTAAGAATCACTCTAATTTGACTTACTAATGGATGGTTTTCTTTTTTAGAGGAGTTTTGGAGTAATACTAATAAGTTAACTGACTGTGTTCTAAAACCCCGGGAAAAGAGGAAAAGAGGATGGGGTAGTAAAAAAAATAATAATAATTGTTAAGAAGAAAGATGATAAGGAAAAAATGGGGGAGCAGAGGCAGTCTGGAGTATATGGGTCCCTTAGACAAGATGTGTCAAAAAAAAAACGAGAGCGGGATGGCAGACTGGATAGATTTCTCCAGGGCCAGACTAGGTCCAATCCTCAAATTAAAAACTCAGTTGTGAGTAGCAAGGACACAGATCTAGAGCAGATGTTACCATCTCCATTAGATACAGATGTAGTAGAGTTAACACTCATGCTTTATGAGACGTGTTATCTAATCAATTGCTTTTCAATGGCTTTAGTTTCAAGATCACGCAATGAGTTAAGAAATTTGAGTAAGGGTACTTTCACACTTGCAGCAGTGTGATCCGGCAAGCAGTTCCGGCGTCGGAACTGCCTGCCGGATCCGCCGATCTGGATGTGACTGAAAGCATTTGTGAGACTGATCCAGATACGTCTCACAAATGCATTGCAAGAACGGATCCGTCTCTCCGCTTGTCATATGGATAGACGGATTGTCTTGTATTTTTTTTCACCGTTTTCCCGGTCTTTTCACAGTTTTCCCGGTCTGCGGATGGTTCCGTTCTTCGGGTGTTTCTTTATGCTGGATCCGGGACTAAGGCCTCTTTCACACTTGCGTTGTCCGGATCCGGCGTGTACTCCACTTGCCGGAATTACACGCCGGATCCGGAAAAACGCAAGTGTACTGAAAGCATTTGAAGACGGATCCGTCTTCAAAATGCTTTCAGTGTTACTATGGCACCCAGGACGCTATTAAAGTCCTGGTTGCCATAGTAGTAGTGGGGAGCGGTATACTTACCATCCGTGCGGCTCCCGGGGCGCTCCAGAATGACGTCAGAGCGCCCCAGGCGCATGGATGACGTGTACATGCGATCACGTGATCCATGCGCTTGGGGCGCCCTGACGTCACTCTGGAGCGCCCCGGGAGCCGCTCGGACGGTAAGTATGCTGCTCCCCACTCCCCACTACACTTTACCATGGCTGCCAGGACTTTAGCGTCCCGGCAGCCATGGTAACCATTGAGAAAAAGCTAAACGTCGCATCCGGCAATGCCCCGAAACGACGTTTAGCTTAAGGCCGGATCCGGATCAATGCCTTTCAATGGGCATTCATTCCGGATCCGGCCTTGCGGCAAGTGTTCCGGATTTTTGGCCGGAGCAAAAAGCGCAGCATGCTGCGGTATTTGCTGCGGCCAAAAAACGTTCCGTTCCGGAACGGAAGACATCCTGATGCATCCTGAAGGACGGACTGTCCATTCAGAATGCATTAGGATAATCCTGATCCTGATCAGTATTCTTCCGGCATAGAGCCCCGACGACGGAACTCTATGCCGGAAGACTATAACGCAGGTGTGAAAGAGCCCTAATACATGTCAATGTAAATTAATGCTGGATCCAGCATTCCGGCAACTGATCATACATTTTGGATGGAGATAATACCGTAGCATGCTGCGGTTTTATCTTTTGCCTGATCAGTCAAAAAGACTGAACTGAAGACATCCTGATGCATCCTGAACAGATTGCTCTCCATTCAGAATGCATAGGGATAAAACTGATCAGTACTTTTCCAGTATAGAGCCCCTAGGACGGAACTCTATGCTGAAATAGAAAAATGCAAATGTGAAAGTACCCTTAAGAGTTTGTGTGTTAACCCTGCTACATCTGTACTTCACAATCTCCTACATTAGCGGACATTATGTCAGCAGTGAGTAAATTTAATAAGGCGTTGGAGATGATTATGAAACAAATGGGGAAATAACATCTTAAGTACAGCTGATTAGAGATGATTGTAAGTAAGTGAGTGAAAGAGTGAATCATGCAGAACATAGAATCAGTGATTTAGTAGAACAAGATACTGGTTTCGTCAAAGATTTTAGGAACTTGAAGGTGGAGAATGATGCTCTTACCAAGAAAGTTATAGAGATGGAAGAGAGGGATAGGAGGTCAAATATAATATTTATAGGAATACCTGAAAAAATGGAGGGCGCAGATTGTGCACAATACATTCAGAATTGGATCAGTGAGGCGGTAGGTGGGGAAATTCTGTCTAAACAGTTTACAGTTGAGAGAGCACATAGGATACCAATGAGAAATGTGATGGGTAATTTCCCAAGGATAGTGATGATCGAGCACCGAACACATTGCTATATTCGTGTGTTCGACCGAGCATCCGAGTATAATGGAAGTCAATGGGAGACAACCAGGCGACCCCCTGCTCTGAAGAGGGGAGGGTGTCTGGTCTTTTGGAAAAGGTAAGTAAGTGACAGAAACACCACCGAAATGGATCGGGAACAGCATGGGGACGATGTCTGGATGCATCTTGGACTCCCAGGTCGCTGCTGGGAACCATGTTGTCCGAGTTGTACGCCACTTTTACAGACTGACAATAATACACACAAACCCCCCCCAAAAAAAATCAGTTTTACAGAAAAAATTGTTAGGAAACATTCTTTCCTGTATATTCAGTTGTATATAAAGTGTAAGTGCTGCAAAAAATTACAAGCAAGAGGCACTCCGAAACAGCCTGTATATCACATAAAGGAGGGCCTCATTCACATTGTGGTACAATTGTTCAGGTAGTGGGACTCCTACACTCATAAAGCCTATGCACTAAGTGAAAGGGCTGCCAAAAATTACAAGGAACCGGCACATCCAATACACCCTTTATTACACATAAAGGAGGGCATCATACATAGCCTTGAAAAATTATGATTGATGGACTGCTGGTGACCCTCAAGAACATTAGGGACAAGGCCCTGCTGATCTGACCATCTAAAACCTTAGGGGAGAGGGCCTGCTGCCGCATTGGTGACTCTAGATAAACTCTGGGTGATTGCACGTCCCCGTGACAGCGACGATCCATTTGGATGTCTGCCCTATCAGCTTTCAATGTTCTTTTGTGCACCTACCATGGTGATCACGGGTAATGGGGAATCTGGGTTTGATGCTGGAGAGGGAGCTTGAGAAAGGGATACCACATCCAAGGGAGGTCAATGGCTGAAATCTGATTAGGTGGAGAGGGTGGGTCAAGTTATTAAAGCAGAAAAATCGAAGGAAGGCAGGAGGCGCGGCAATTACCCACTCCCGACTCGGGGAGGTAACAATACAGGACTCTTAAGATGCCCTGTTATTGGAATGAGTAATAAAAAATTACAGAGAATGTCACTGGGGTATTTTGGATGAGGAAACGTTATACAGGAAAGGCCCTGCTGCCGCTTTGTTGACTCTAGATAACTTCTGCCTGATCGCACGTCCTCGTGACGTCCACAATACATTTGGATATCTTCCTTATCAACTTTTGATGTTCTTTTATGCGCCTACCATGGTGATCACCGATAACGGGTAATCATTTCAAAGCAAGGCAGCATTAGTTGCGGGCCTGCATGTGAGCTGACCCTGTAAAAGATTCAAGTCGCAGGCCTGCATGTGAGCTGAACCAGTAAGGCCTTTCACATGGGCGTCATGGATTTGGGCCGGATAAGATGCTGGTGCGTCGCGTTTTGCACACTCGTGAGAAAAATCGGCATTGGCGGCATGGTGATGGATCATGTGACAGACCATGTGATGAGCACAGTGACGTCACCACTGGTATTTTTCCTCCTGCACAGCAAAGAAGAAGAAAGAAGAGAAGCCGGGCTGCGCGAACAAGTGGATGAGGTGAGTTAATTTTTATTTATTTTTTTAACCCCTCCAGCCCTATTGTACTATGCATTCTGTAGTAAGAATGCTATTATTTTCCCTTATAACCATGTTATAAGGGAAAATAATAATGATCGGGTCCCCATCCCGATCATCTCCTAGCAACCATGCGTGAAAATCCCACCCCATCCGCACTTGCTTGCGGATGCTTGCGATTTTTACGCAGCCCCATTCACTTCTATGGGGCCTGCGTTGCGTGAAAAACAAACAAAATAGAGCATGCTGCGATTTTCACGCAACACACAAGCGATGCGTGAAAATCACCGCTCATGTGCACAGCCCTATAGAAATTAATGGGTCTGGATTCAGTGGGGGTGCAATGCGTTCACCTCAGGCATTGCACCCACGCGGAAATCTCGCCCGTGTGAAAGAGGCCTAAAAGATTTGAGGTGCGGGCCTGCTGGTGAGCTGAGGTGGAACCGACAAACCCAACTCGAATTTGATGGCTGCATTAATCTGTAGGTGACCGTCATACAGCTCTACAGATTGTTGCCATCTGCATCTTTCTAAGCAATCGGTGGCCTTAGTCTTTTTTCCAGACTCAGTCATTGTGCCACTATGTGGCCTCCTCATGCTGCCATCCCCACACCATGTCACCTTGCCACTCATTTTTATCACCATGCTGCTGCTGATGCTGCTTAAAAGGCCTTAAACTGATCACCAGGCCCACAATTTAATTAGGGTTTTGTAATTGATAAACCCAACTTGCTTTTGTGGGCTGCATCAGTGGCGTAGCTAGAATTGACTGGGCTTCACAGCAAATTTTTGAATGGGGCTGCATCCCACAGTAATTTTTAAGCGACCCCCCCCTTTCATGCCACCCCCATTCCTGTGGCTAGTAAAGATCGCGCTCTCAGACCAGGGCCGGCTGCTGTTCCATCAGTTTTATAGGCTGTCTATACTGTCACTGTATCTAATTTTATTGTGTAATACTGTTGAGGGGGCGTTGAGGGGGCCCTGACCAAATCCTTTAGTCCTCCTACTCCTCGATGGGCCCCTTCTGGTTCAGGGCCCCAAATCTGCAGCCTCCCCTGCTTCCCCTATAGCTACGGCTCTGGTCTGCATTACTCTGCAGGTAACCGTGATACAGCTCCACAGATTGTTTCAATCTGCATCTTTCTAAGCAATCTGTGGCCTTAGTCTTTTATCCAGACTCAGTCATTGTGCCACTATGTGGCCTCCTCATGCTGCCATCTCCACACCTTGCCACTCATTTTTATCACCATGCTGCTGCTGCTGCAGCTTGAAAGGGCTTAAAGTGATCACTAGGCCCACAATCTAATTAAGGTTTTATGCACAAAACCAAAGTAAAAAAAAAAATTTTTATAGGAAAAATTTAATTCAAACATTCTTTCATGTATATTTACTTGTATATAAAGTGGAAGTGCTGCCAAAAATTACAATGAAGAGGCACTCCGATACAACCTGTATATCACATAAAGGAGGGCCTCATTCACATTGAGTTGCGGGCCTGCAGGCGAGCTGACCAAGTAAATGATTTTAGGTGTGGGCCTGCTGCTGAGCTGACCCTCTAAAAAATTAGGGGCGAGGGCCTGCTGCTGAGCTGACCCTCTAAAACATTAGGGGCGAGATCCTGCTGCTGAGCTGATGCTCTAAAACATTATATGCGATGGCCTGCTGCTGAGCTGACCCTCTAAAACATTATGGGCGAGGGCCTGCTGCTGAACTGACCCTCTAAAACAGGCATGCTCAACCTGCGGCCCTCCAGCTGTTGCAAAACTACAACTCCCAGCATGCCTGGACAGCTTACAGCTATCAGCCTACAGCAGGGCATTGTGGGAGTTGTAGTTTTACAACAGCTGGAGGGCCGCAGGTTGAGCATGCCTGCTCTAAAACATTAGGGGCGAGGGCCTGCTGGTGAGCTGACGCTCTAAAACATTATGGGTGAGGGCCTGCTGCTGAGCTGACCATCTAAAACATTAGGGGCGAGGGCCTGCTGCTGAGCTGACCCTCTAAAACATTATATGTGATGGCCTGCTGCTGAGCTGACCCTCTAAAACATTATGGGCGAGGGCCTGCTGCTGAGCTGACCCTCTAAAACATTATATACGATGGCCTGCTGCTGAGCTGACCCTCTAAAACATTATGGGCGAGAGCCGGCTGCTGAGCTGACCCTCTAAAACATTAGGGGCAAGGGCCTGCTGCTGAGCTGACCCTCTAAAACATTATATACGATGGCCTGCTGCTGAGCTGACCCTCTAAAACATTAGGGGCGTGGGCCTGCTGCTGAGCTGATCCTCTCAAACATTATGGGTGAGGGCCTGCTGCTGAGCTGACCCTCTAAAACATTAGGGGCGAGGGCCTGCTGCTGAGCTGACCCTCTAAAACATTATATACGATGGCCTGCTGCTGAGCTGACCCTCTAAAACATTATGGGCGAGAGCCGGCTGCTGAGCTGACCCTCTAAAACATTAGGGGCAAGGGCCTGCTGCTGAGCTGACCCTCTAAAACATTATATACGATGGCCTGCTGCTGAGCTGACCCTCTAAAACATTAGGGGCGTGGGCCTGCTGCTGAGCTGATCCTCTCAAACATTATGGGTGAGGGCCTGCTGCTGAGCTGACCCTCTAAAACATTAGGGGCGAGGGCCTGCTGCTGAGCTCACCATATAAAACATTTTAGGGGCGAGGGCCTGCTGCTGAGCTGACCCTCTAAAACAATATGGGCGAGGGCCTGCTGCTGAGCTGATGCTCTAAAACATTATATGCCATGGCCTGCTGCTGAGCTGACCCTCTAAAACATTAGGGGCAAGGGCCTGCTGCTGAGCTGACCATATAAAACATTTTAGGGGCGAGGGCCTGCTGCTGAACTGACCCTCTAAAACAATATGGGCGAGGGCCTGCTGCTGAGCTGATGCTCTAAAACATTATATGCGATGGCCTGCTGCTGAGCTGACCCTCTAAAACATTATCGACGAGGGCCTGCTGCTGAACTGACCCTCTAAAACATTAGGGGCGATGGCCTGCAGTTGAGCTGACCCTATTAAAAAAATTTAAGTGGAGGGACTCTAGACAATCTGGATGAGGACGAGGAGAAAAGAATATTCAACCATATACTCTTTTTTGTGGTGGAAAAGGTGCATGGGAATACACTACAGTAGATTGAGTACATTATAAATGATAGATTGAAGTTACCTTTATGTTCATTAGCTGAATGTTCCTCTTGTGGAGTTGAGAAATCTGGGGCAATACAGGCCTTGTTCATTTTTATCTGAGTCAACCTGTCAGCAATGCTAGTGGACAAGCAGATAACTGTTATAATGCCCCCAGCAGCACTAAATACACGCTCAGACAAAATGCTGGTGGCAGGGCAGACCAGCACCTCCATGGCATAGAGCGCAAGTTCATGCCACGTGTCCAGCTTGGACACCCAGTAGTTGTAAGGCACTGAGGGATCATTTAGGATGCTGACACGGTCTGCTATGTATTCCTTCACCATCTTCCAAAAACTTTTCCCTAATTGTACCACTAGGCCACGCTTTAGGGTAAGATTGCTGGCGGGGTGTCATGAAAGTGTCCCATGCCTTGGAGATTGTTGCCCTGCCTTTGTTGGAACTGCTGTGTATTCCCCTTGTCTCCCTTCCTCGGTTGCCTAAGGAAGTACGGACTCTGCCACCAGCGCTGTCAGATGGAAAATTTTGGAGCAATTTTTCAACAAGTACCTTCTGGTATTGCACCATTTTGCTCATCCTCTCCACCAGAGAAATGAGAGATGAGAAGTTCTTTTTGTAGCGGGGGTCGAGAAGGGTGAACACCCAGTAATCCGTGTTATCTAAAATGCGTATAACGCGAGGGTCGCGGGAAAGGCAGCCAAAAATGAAGTCAGCCATGTGTGCCAAGAGGCAAGATGTCGATGTCAACATCAGAATGACTCTCTATCTCCTCATCCTCCTCCTCTTCGGCCCATCCACGCTGAACAGATGGAATTAAAGTTCCATGGGTACTACCTTCTGTAGCAGAGGCAACTGTCTCCAGCTCCTCCTCCTCCTGAGAAGACAAACTGTGGGTGGTCTGGGTATGACCCTGTGTGATGTCCTCCCCTATTTCCTCATCTGCCACATTCAGAGCGTCATTCTAAATTGTGAGCAGCGATCGTTTGAGTAGACACAGCAGTGAGATGGTTAAGCTGATAATAGCATTATCGCCATTAACCATCTGTGTGGATTCATCAAAGTTTTTTAAAACCTCAGAGGTCTAACATCAATGTCCACTCCTCGCTTGTGAATAGTGGCAGCTGACTTGAAAGGTGACGACCATGTTGCAGCTGGTATTCCATAACTGCCCTCTGCTGCTCACAAAGTCTGGCCAACATGTAGAACGTAGAGTTCCAGTGTGTGCTCATGTCGCACAACAGTTGGTGAGCTGAAAGCAGTTGCTGCAGCGTTGACAGACCGGGTGAAGCTGTGGACGACTTGCGGAAATGGACACACACGCGGCACGCCTTCACTAGTCGCTCTGGTAAATTGGGGTAGGTTTTGATAAACCGCTGAACCACTAAGTTTAAGACATAGGCTAGGCATGGGATGTGTGTCAGGTTGCCGAGCTCCAAAGCTGCCACCAAGTTACGGTCATTGTCAGACACAACCATGCCTGGTTGTAGGTTGAGTGGAGGTGGAAGTGGAGGAGGAGGCGGTGGAGGAGGAAAAGTAGGGATTAGAGCCAGTAATATAGCTGCTGGCAGAGACCCTGATGGATGTAGGGCCCGCAATCCTGGGCGTGGGTAGCACCTATGCCATCCCAGGGTACGACTCACTCCCGGCCTCCACAACATTCAC
Source organism: Bufo gargarizans (assembly GCF_014858855.1). Lineage (NCBI taxonomy): Eukaryota > Metazoa > Chordata > Amphibia > Anura > Bufonidae > Bufo > Bufo gargarizans. The sequence goes on along the minus strand of NC_058081.1, from coordinate 719,127,269 downwards.
CCAGGAAAATGTAGCGTCCTTGGCCTCCAGTACTTGTCCATGTGTCAGTGGTGAAGTGGACCTTCCCAGTAACTGCGCTGGTCGGGGCACGGGTGATGTTCTGGGACACATGCTGGTGTAAGGCGGGCACGGCACACCATGAAAAATAGTGGCGTCTGGGGACTGCGTACTGAGTGACTGCCGCCGACATCAGGCTGCGGAAGGTCTCAGTGTCCACAAGCCTAAATGGCAACATTTCAAGGGCCAGTAATTTTGAAAGTTGCGCATTTAGTGCTATTGCCTGTGGGTGGGTATTTGCATTGTGTTATGGACATTTGGACGCTGCGCTAAGACAGGGAAGTGGATGTTGTTGCTGATGGTTCATGCGAAGGTCCAGGTGCAGGGCGAGGGGAATACGGGCTTGCGCCTTCTGCAGGGGATTGGCCAGCAGTGCGTAACACAGGGGAAGAAAGGGCAGTGGTGTGACCTGCAGACCCAGATTGTGGACCCAGGCTTTTGGCCCACTTATTAGCGTGCTTGGATGCCATGTGGTGGATCATGCTGGTGGTGGTGAGGTTACTAGTGTTCATGCCCGGCTCATTTTTGTATGGCACAGGTTGCAAACTACCACTCTTTTGTCGTCTGCACTTTCCTCAAAAAAGCACCATACTGCGGAACACCTACCCCTTGGCAAGGTAGATTTATGCATTGGGGTTCTCAGTGTAACGGTTGTGGGCCTGTTTGGTGTGGGCCGACTTCTCCCTTTTGCAACCCCACTGCCTCTTCCAGCCTGTTGTGGTGCTGCGGATCCCTCCCCCTCTGTACTGTCCTCGCTCGGCTTTTCACCTTCCCATGTTGGGTCAGTGACCTCATCATCAACCACCTCCTCTTCCACTTCCTAACTCTGCTCATCCTCCTGACTTGACCTAACCACATCCTCAGTGATTGGTAACTGTGTCTCATCATCATCCACCTCGTGAACGAATGATTGCCGTTCACCACTGTCATCTTCTTGAGACTGTGAAGGCGCAAGAGGTTGGGAATCAGGTCCCTCTTCAAGCATGCTGGGCGCGATGGCCAAATGTAATAGTGGCGCTGGATAGAGCTCCTGGGAATATCCGAGTGTGGGATCACTCGTTTGGCAAGCCTCTCCATGGTGGGAGGAAGAATGACCAGAGAGTGTTTTTGGTTGACCAGACTCTTGGCTACAGAGACTGGACTTGGTGGAAGAGAGGGTGGTGCTTAACCAACTGGAAGCATTATCTTCATCAATCCAACCGACCAACTGTTTGCACTGGTCAGACTTGGACAGTGTTGTCCTGCGCCGCCCAGCTAAGTTGGACATGAAGCTGGGTCCAGTGGATGTTTTATTTTTTTCTGGTTTACCTGCAGCAGGCACAGTTTCATTGCGCCCAGGGCCACGGCCTCTGCATGCACCATCAGCATCACACCCAGTTCCCCGTCCCTTAATGCTCGCCTTCTTCATGTTAATTGTTTTGTCACTAGATGTGGCGCAGAATTTTTTTACAGTCCGCTAAAGACACAGTTTTCTGATGCCGGACAGTATATGTCACAGAAACACACAAAATATGGACACTAGATTAGGCACAGATTTTTGGATTTTGCTCTAAAGAAACAGTTTTCTGATGCAGGACAGTATATGTCACAGAAACACACAGAATATGGACACTATTTTAGGCCCAGATTATTGGAATCTGCAGTACAGACATTATTTTCTGATGTAGTTTATATTTATATTTTTCACCGTATCTGGCCCTGACAACCACACAATGTATTGAAGCGCAGATCACTGATTGCACCGTTGACAGCAAAAATGTGAATAGATTATGCGGGGAAAAAAGTGTTTTCTGTATTCTAATTTGTTCCCTACATCTGGCCCTGACAAGCACAACATGTATTGAAGCGCAGATTACACAATTCACGGATTGCACCGTTGACAGTAAAAATGTGGATAGATTATGGGTAGAGTTGAGCGAACACCTGGATGTTCGGGTTCGAGAAGTTCGGCCGAACATCCCGGAAATGTTCGGGTTCGGGATCCGAACCCGATCCGAACTTCGTCCCGAACCCGAACCCCATTGAAGTCAATGGGGACCCGAACTTTTCGGCACTAAAAAGGCTGTAAAACAGCCCAGGAAAGAGCTAGAGGGCTGCAAAAGGCAGCAACATGTAGGTAAATCCCCTGCAAACAAATGTGGATAGGGAAATGAATTAAAATAAAAATTAAATAAATAAAAATTAACCAAAATCAATTGGAGAGAGGTTCCATAGCAGAGAATCTGGCTTCCCGTCACCCACCACTGGAACAGTCCATTCTCAGATATTTAGGCCCCGGCACCCAGGCAGAGGAGAGAGGTCCCGTAACAGAGAATCTGTCTTCATGTCAGCAGAGAATTAGTCTGCATGTCATAGCAGAGAATGAGGCTTCACGTCAGCCACCACTGCAACAGTCCATTGGCATATATTTAGGCCCAGCACCCAGGCAGAGGAGGGAGGTCCCGTAACAGAGAATCTGTCTTCATGTCAGCAGAGAATTAGTCTGCATGTCATAGCAGAGAATGAGGCTTCACGTCAGCCACCACTGCAACAGTCCATTGGCATATATTTAGGCCCAGCACACACACAGGCAGAGGAGAGAGGTCCCGTAACAGAGAATCTGGCTTCATGTCAGCAGAGAATCAGTCTGCATGTCATAGCAGAGAATGAGGCTTCACGTCAGCCACCACTGCAACAGTCCATTGGCATATATTTAGGCCCAGCACACACACAGGCAGAGGAGAGAGGTCCCGTAACAGAGAATCTGGCTTCATGTCAGCAGAGAATCAGTCTGCATGTCATAGCAGAGAATGAGGCTTCACGTCAGCCACCACTGTAACAGTCCATTGGCATATATTTAGGCCCAGCACCCAGGCAGAGGAGGGAGGTCCCGTAACAGAGAATCTGTCTTCATGTCAGCAGAGAATCAGTCTGCATGTCATAGCAGAGAATGAGGCTTCACGTCACCCACCACTGCAACAGTCCATTGTCATAAATTTAGGCCCAGCACTAGTGTTGAGCGGCATGTCCCATATTCGAATTCGCGAAATTTTGTGAATATTCGAAAGAATATTCGTAAAATATTCGCCATTATTCAAATTCGTTATTATTTCGCATATGCGATAATTCGAATTTTCGCATCGCATAATACATATGCTATGCAAAATTCACATGTGCGCTAATGAAATCGCCTTACGAAGATTCGCAACTCAATTCAATCACTAATGTATGAATGCAATGGCCTTTGCCTCTGTTCTGGGACAAGTGTAGATATTCGCATGTGCGCTAATAAAATCGCCTTACGAAGATTCGCACCTCAATCACTTTCTAGGGAATGTAAGACTTTTGGGAATCAATCGAGATACAGTGGGGGGTGATGACAGTAGTTGACAGAGTACAGATCAATGTAATCTGTAAGGTGGAAAGTAAAATAAAAAATACGAATATTCGTAAATCGAATTTTACGAAGTTCTACGTATTCGCGAATATGGTGCTATACTATATGAATGCACAGGCCTTTGCCTCTCTGTTCTGGGGACAAGTGTAGATATTTGCATTTGCGTTAATAAAATCGCCTTACGAAGATTCGCAGCTCAATTCAATCACTAATGTATGAATGCAAAGCCCTTTGCCTCTGTTCTGGGACAAGTGTAGATATTCGCATGTGCGCTAATAAAATCGCCTTACGAAGATTCGCAACTCAATTCACTAATGTATGAATGCAAAGCCCTTTGCCTCTGTTCTGGGACGTGCCGATATTCGCATGTGCGCTAATAAAATCGCCTTACGAAGATTCGCAACTCAATTCACTAATGTATGAATGCAAAGCCCTTTGCCTCTGTTCTGGGACGTGCCGATATTCGCATGTGCGCTAATAAAATCGCCTTACGAAGATTCGCAACTCAATTCACTAATGTATGAATGCAAAGCCCTTTGCCTCTGTTCTGGGACGTGCCGATATTCGCATGTGCGCTAATAAAATCGCCTTACGAAGATTCGCGCCTCAATCACTTTCTAGGCAATGTGAGTAAGATCTGAGCTGTTGGACCTTTGGGAAACAATCAATTATATGTGTACTGTAATTTTGTGGGGGGGGGGAAAAAAACAAAAAACGAATATTCGTTTTTACGAATATATAGCACTATATTCGAAATATTCGCGAAATCGCGAAGTTGCGATATTCGCGAAAAAAAATTTGCTTTTCGAATATTCGCGCTCAACACTACCCAGCACCCAGGCAGAGGAGAGAGGTCCCGTAACAGACAATCTGGCTTCATGTCAGCAGAGAATCAGTCTGCATGTCATAGCAGAGAATGAGGCTTCACGTCAGCCACCACTGCAACAGTCCATTGGCATATATTTAGGCCCAGCACCCAGGCAGAGGAGAGAGGTCCCGTAACAGACAATCTGGCTTCATGTCAGCAGAGAATCAGTCTTCATATCATAGCAGAGAATCAGGCTTCACGTCACCCACCACTGTAAGAGTCCATTTTCATAAATTTAGGCCCAGCACACAGGCAGAGGAGAGAGGTCCCGTAACAGAGGATCTGGCTTCATGTCAGCAGAGAATTAGTCTGCATGTCATAGCAGAGAATGAGGCTTCACGTCACCCACCACTGCAACAGTCCATTGGCATATATTTAGGCCCAGCACCCAGGCAGAGGAGGGAGGTCCCGTAACAGAGAATCTGTCTTCATGTCAGCAGAGAATTAGTCTGCATGTCATAGCAGAGAATGAGGCTTCACGTCAGCCACCACTGCAACAGTCCATTGGCATATATTTAGGCCCAGCACACACACAGGCAGAGGAGAGAGGTCCCGTAACAGAGAATCTGGCTTCATGTCAGCAGAGAATCAGTCTGCATGTCATAGCAGAGAATGAGGCTTCACGTCAGCCACCACTGCAACAGTCCATTGGCATATATTTAGGCCCAGCACACACACAGGCAGAGGAGAGAGGTCCCGTAACAGAGGATCTGGCTTCATGTCAGCAGAGAATCAGTCTGCATGTCATAGCAGAGAATGAGGCTTCACGTCAGCCACCACTGCAACAGTCCATTGGCATATATTTAGGCCTAGCACACAGGCAGAGGAGAGAGGTCCCGTAACAGACAATCTGGCTTCATGTCAGCAGAGAATCAGTCTGCATGTCATAGCAGAGAATGAGGCTTCACGTCAGCCACCACTGCAACAGTCCATTGGCATATATTTAGGCCTAGCACACAGGCAGAGCAGAGAGGTCCCGTAACAGACAATCTGGCTTCATGACAGCAGAGAATCAGTCTGCATGTCATAGCAGAGAATGAGGCTTCACGTCAGCCACCACTGCAACAGTCCATTGGCATATATTTAGGCCCAGCACCCAGGCAGAGGAGGGAGGTCCCGTAACAGAGAATCTGTCTTCATGTCAGCAGAGAATTAGTCTGCATGTCATAGCAGAGAATGAGGCTTCACGTCAGCCACCACTGCAACAGTCCATTGGCATATATTTAGGCCCAGCACACACACAGGCAGAGGAGAGAGGTCCCGTAACAGAGAATCTGGCTTCATGTCAGCAGAGAATCAGTCTGCATGTCATAGCAGAGAATGAGGCTTCACGTCAGCCACCACTGCAACAGTCCATTGGCATATATTTAGGCCCAGCACCCAGGCAGAGGAGGGAGGTCCCGTAACAGAGAATCTGTCTTCATGTCAGCAGAGAATTAGTCTGCATGTCATAGCAGAGAATGAGGCTTCACGTCAGCCACCACTGCAACAGTCCATTGGCATATATTTAGGCCCAGCACACACACAGGCAGAGGAGAGAGGTCCCGTAACAGAGAATCTGTCTTCATGTCAGCAGAGAATTAGTCTGCATGTCATAGCAGAGAATCAGGCTTCACGTCAGCCACCACTGCAACAGTCCATTGGCATATATTTAGGCCCAGCACACACACAGGCAGAGGAGAGAGGTCCCGTAACAGAGAATCTGTCTTCATGTCAGCAGAGAATCAGTCTGCATGTCATAGCAGAGAATGAGGCTTCACGTCAGCCACCACTGCAACAGTCCATTGGCATATATTTAGGCCCAGCACCCAGGCAGAGGAGGGAGGTCCCGTAACAGAGAATCTGTCTTCATGTCAGCAGAGAATTAGTCTGCATGTCATAGCAGAGAATCAGGCTTCACGTCAGCCACCACTGCAACAGTCCATTGGCATATATTTAGGCCCAGCACCCAGGCAGAGGAGGGAGGTCCCGTAACAGAGAATCTGTCTTCATGTCAGCAGAGAATTAGTCTGCATGTCATAGCAGAGAATGAGGCTTCACGTCACCCACCACTGCAACAGTCCATTGGCATATATTTAGGCCTAGCACACAGGCAGAGGAGAGGTTCATTCAACTTTGGGTAGCCTCGCAATATAATGGTAAAATGAAAATAAAAATAGGATTGAATGAGGAAGTGCCCTGGAGTCCAATAATATATGGTTATGGGGAGGTAGTTAATGTCTAATCTGGACAAGGGACGGACAGGTCCTGTGGGATCCATGCCTGGTTCATTTTTATGAACGTCAGCTTGTCCACATTGGCTGTAGACAGGCGGCTGCGTTTGTCTGTAATGACGCCCCCTGCCGTGCTGAATACACGTTCAGACAAAACGCTGGCTGCCGGGCAGGCCAGCACCTCCAAGGCATAAAAGGCTAGCTCTGGCCACGTGGACAATTTAGAGACCCAGAAGTTGAATGGGGCCGAACCATCAGTCAGTACGTGGAGGGGTGTGCACACGTACTGTTCCACCATGTTAGTGAAATGTTGCCTCCTGCTAACACGTTGCGTATCAGGTGGTGGTGCAGTTAGCTGTGGCGTGTTGACAAAAGTTTTCCACATCTCTGCCATGCTAACCCTGCCCTCAGAGGAGCTGGCCGTGACACAGCTGCCTTGGCGACCTCTTGCTCCTCCTCTGCCTTGGCCTTGGGCTTCCACTTGTTCCCCTGTGACATTTGGGAATGCTCTCAGTAGCGCGTCTACCAACGTGCGCTTGTACTCGCGCATCTTCCTATCACGCTCCAGTGCAGGAAGTAAGGTGGGCACATTGTCTTTGTAGCGTGGATCCAGCAGGGTGGCAACCCAGTAGTCCACACAGGTTAAAATGTGGGCAACTCTGCTGTCGTTGCGCAGGCACTGCAGCATGTAGTCGCTCATGTGTGCCAGGCTGCCCAGGGGTAAGGACAAGCTGTCCTCTGTGGGAGGCGTATCGTCATCGTCCTGCCTTTCCCCCCAGCCACGCACCAGTGATGGACCCGAGCTGCGTTGGGTGCCACCCCGCTGTGACCATGCTTCATCCTCATCCTCCTCCACCTCCTCCTCATCCTCGTCCTCCTCGTCCTCCAGTAGTGGGCCCTGGCTGGCCACATTTGTACCTGGCCTCTGCTGTTGCCAAAAACCTCCCTCTGAGTCACTTCGAAGAGACTGGCCTGAAAGTGCTAAAAATGACCCCTCTTCCTCATCCTCCTCCTCCTCCTCCTGGGCCACCTCCTCTTCCATCATCGCCCTAAGTGTTTTCTCAAGGAGACATAGAAGTGGTATTGTAACGCTGATAACGGTGTCATCGCCACTGGCCATGTTGGTGGAGTACTCGAAACAGCGCAACAGGGCACACAGGTCTCGCATGGAGGCCCAGTCATTGGTGGTGAAGTGGTGCTGTTCTGTAGTGCGACTGACCCGTGCGTGCTGCAGCTGAAACTCCACTATGGCCTGCTGCTGCTCGCACAGTCTGTCCAGCATGTGCAAGGTGGAGTTCCACCTGGTGGGCACGTCGCATATGAGGCGGTGAGCGGGAAGGCCGAAGTTACGCTGTAGCGCAGACAGGCGAGCAGCGGCAGGATGTGAACGCCGGAAGCGCGAACAGACGGCCCGCACTTTATGCAGCAGCTCTGACATGTCGGGGTAGTTGTGAATGAACTTCTGCACCACCAAATTCAGCACATGCGCCAAGCAAGGGATGTGCGTCAAATTGGCTAGTCCCAGAGCTGCAACGAGATTTCGCCCATTATCACACACCACCAGGCCGGGCTTGAGGCTCACCGGCAGCAACCACTCGTCGGTCTGTTGTTCAATACCCCGCCACAACTCCTGTGCGGTGTGGGGCCTGTCCCCCAAACATATGAGTTTCAGAATGGCCTGCTGACGTTTACCCCGGGCTGTGCTGAAGTTGGTGGTGAAGGTGTGTGGCTGACTGGATGAGCAGGTGGAAGAAGAGGAGGAGGAAGCCGAGAAGGAGGAGGTGGCAACAGGAGGCAAAGAATGTTGCCCTGCGATCCTTGGCGGCGGCAGGACGTGCGCCAAACAGCTCTCCGCCTGGGGCCCAGCTGCCACTACATTTACCCAGTGTGCAGTTAGGGAGATATAGCGTCCCTGGCCGTGCTTACTGGTCCACGTATCTGTGGTTAGGTGGACCTTGCTACAGATGGCGTTGCGCAGTGCACACTTGATTTTATCGGATACTTGGTTGTGCAGGGAAGGCACGGCTCTCTTGGAGAAGTAGTGCCGGCTGGGAACAACATACTGTGGGACAGCAAGCGACATGAGCTGTTTGAAGCTGTCTGTGTCCACCAGCCTAAATGACAGCATTTCATAGGCCAGTAGTTTAGAAATGCTGGCATTCAGGGCCAGGGATCGAGGGTGGCTAGGTGGGAATTTACGCTTTCTATCAAATGTTTGTGAGATGGAGAGCTGAACGCTGGCGTGTGACATGGTTGAGACGCTTGGTGACGGAGGTGGTGGTGGTGGTGTTGGTGGTACATCCCCTGTTTGCTGGGCGGCAGGTGCCAACGTTCCTCCAGAGGCGGAGGAAGAGGCCGAGGCGGCAGCAGCAGAATAGGCCGAGGCGGCAGCAGCAGAAGAGGTAGCAGGGGGAGCCTGAGTGACTTCCTTGGTTTTAAGGTGTTTACTCCACTGCAGTTCATGCTTTGCATGCAGGTGCCTGGTCATGCAGGTTGTGCTCAGGTTCAGAACGTTAATGCCTCGCTTCAGGCTCTGATGGCACAGCGTGCAAACCACTCGGGTCTTGTCGTCAGCACATTGTTTGAAGAAGTGCCATGCCAGGGAACTCCTTGAAGCTGCCTTTGGGGTGCTCGGTCCCAGATGGCGGCGGTCAGTAGCAGGCGGAGTCTCTTGGCGGCGGGTGTTCTGCTTTTGCCCACTGCTCCCTCTTTTGCTACGCTGTTGGCTCGGTCTCACCACTGCCTCTTCCTCCGAACTGTGAAAGTCAGTGGCACGACCTTCATTCCATGTGGGGTCTAGGACCTCATCGTCCCCTGCATCGTCTTCCACCCAGTCTTGATCCCTGACCTCCTGTTCAGTCTGCACACTGCAGAAAGACGCAGCAGTTGGCACCTGTGTTTCGTCATCATCAGAGACATGCTGAGGTGGTATTCCCATGTCCTCATCATCAGGAAACATAAGTGGTTGTGCGTCAGTGCATTCTATGTCTTTCACCGCTGGGGAAGGGCTAGGTGGATGCCCTTGGGAAACCCTGCCAGCGGAGTCTTCAAACAGCATAAGAGACTGCTGCATAACTTGAGGCTGAGACAGTTTCCCTGGTATGCATGGGGGTGATGTGACAGACTGATGGGGTTGGTTTTCAGGCGCCATCTGTGCGCTTTCTGCAGAAGACTGGGTGGGAGATAATGTGAACGTGCTGGATCCACTGTCGGCCACCCAATTGACTAATGCCTGTACCTGCTCAGGCCTTACCATCCTTAGAACGGCATTGGGCCCCACCATATATCGCTGTAAATTCTGGCGGCTACTGGGACCTGAGGTAGTTGGTACACTAGGACGTGTGGATGTGGCAGAACGGCCACGTCCTCTCCCAGCACCAGAGGGTCCACTAACACCACCACGACCATGTCCACGTCCGCGTCCCTTACTAGATGTTTTTCTCATTGTTATGGTTCACCACAACAACAAATATATTATTTGGCCCAATGTATTGTATTCAAATTCAGCGGGATATAAATTTGAGGCCTAGTATTTAGGCGCTGGGTGACCGGTATGGATTTAGTGACAGAATTAGACTTGGAAATGCACAGAAGCGTGTGTGTGAAGTTATTCTGAATGACCCAATGTGCACCTTGAATATTATATACCCTTTTTGGGATAGATTTCAAATAGCTCTGATATAGCAGGAACCACTAAATTATGAAATTGCTAAATTGGGAATTGTACTTCAACCCAGAACAAAAAATGTGCTTTGACGGGCACTAAATAACTTTCCCAGCCACAACAGGACAGCGGTAACGAGAGATTTAGCGGGATATAAATTTGAGGCCTAGTATTTAGGCGCTGGGTCACCGGTATGGATTTAGTGACAGAATTAGACTTGGAAATGCACAGAAGCGTGTGTGTGAAGTTATTCTGAATGACCCTATGTGCACCTTCAATATTATATACCCTTTTAGGGATAGATTTCAAATAGCTCTGATATAGCAGAAACCACTAAATTATGAAATTGCTAAATTGGGAATTGTACTTCAACCCAGAACAAAAAATGTGCTTTGACGGACACTAAATATCTTGCCCAGCAACAACAGTACAGCGGTGGGTAACGAGAGATTTAGAGGGATTTAAATTTGAGGCCTAGTATTTAGGCGCTGGGTCACCGGTATGGATTTAGTGACAGAATTAGACTTGGAAATGCACAGAAGCGTGTGTGTGAAGTTATTCTGAATGACCCTATGTGCACCTTCAATATTATATACCCTTTTAGGGATAGATTTCAAATAGCTCTGATATAGCAGAAACCACTAAATTATGAAATTGCTAAATTGGGAATTGTACTTCAACCCAGAACAAAAAATGTGCTTTGACGGACACTAAATATCTTGCCCAGCAACAACAGTACAGCGGTGGGTAACGAGAGATTTAGAGGGATTTAAATTTGAGGCCTAGTATTTAGGCGCTGGGTCACCGGTATGGATTTAGTGACAGAATTAGACTTGGAAATGCACAGAAGCGTGTGTGTGAAGTTATTCTGAATGACCCTATGTGCACCTTCAATATTATATACCCTTTTAGGGATAGATTTCAAATAGCTCTGATATAGCAGAAACCACTAAATTATGAAATTGCTAAATTGGGAATTGTACTTCAACCCAGAACAAAAAATGTGCTTTGACGGACACTAAATATCTTGCCCAGCAACAACAGTACAGCGGTGGGTAACGAGAGATTTAGAGGGATTTAAATTTGAGGCCTAGTATTTAGGCGCTGGGTCACCGGTATGGATTTAGTGACAGAATTAGACTTGGAAATGCACAGAAGCGTGTGTGTGAAGTTATTCTGAATGACCCTATGTGCACCTTCAATATTATATACCCTTTTAGGGATAGATTTCAAATAGCTCTGATATAGCAGAAACCACTAAATTATGAAATTGCTAAATTGGGAATTGTACTTCAACCCAGAACAAAAAATGTGCTTTGACGGACACTAAATATCTTGCCCAGCAACAACAGTACAGCGGTGGGTAACGAGAGATTTAGAGGGATTTAAATTTGAGGCCTAGTATTTAGGCGCTGGGTCACCGGTATGGATTTAGTGACAGAATTAGACTTGGAAATGCACAGAAGCGTGTGTGTGAAGTTATTCTGAATGACCCTATGTGCACCTTCAATATTATATACCCTTTTAGGGATAGATTTCAAATAGCTCTGATATAGCAGAAACCACTAAATTATGAAATTGCTAAATTGGGAATTGTACTTCAACCCAGAACAAAAAATGTGCTTTGACGGACACTAAATATCTTGCCCAGCAACAACAGTACAGCGGTGGGTAACGAGAGATTTAGAGGGATTTAAATTTGAGGCCTAGTATTTAGGCGCTGGGTCACCGGTATGGATTTAGTGACAGAATTAGACTTGGAAATGCACAGAAGCGTGTGTGTGAAGTTATTCTGAATGACCCTATGTGCACCTTCAATATTATATACCCTTTTAGGGATAGATTTCAAATAGCTCTGATATAGCAGAAACCACTAAATTATGAAATTGCTAAATTGGGAATTGTACTTCAACCCAGAACAAAAAATGTGCTTTGACGGGCACTAAATAACTTGCCCAGCAACAACAGTACAGCGGTAACGAGAGATTTAGCGGGATATAAATTTGAGGCCTAGTATTTAGGCGCTGGGTCACCGGTATGGATTTAGTGACAGAATTAGACTTGGAAATGCACAGAAGCGTGTGTGTGAAGTTATTCTGAATGACCCTATGTGCACCTTCAATATTATATACCCTTTTAGGGATAGATTTCAAATAGCTCTGATATAGCAGAAACCACTAAATTATGAAATTGCTAAATTGGGAATTGTACTTCAACCCAGAACAAAAAATGTGCTTTGACGGACACTAAATATCTTGCCCAGCAACAACAGTACAGCGGTGGGTAACGAGAGATTTAGAGGGATTTAAATTTGAGGCCTAGTATTTAGGCGCTGGGTCACCGGTATGGATTTAGTGACAGAATTAGACTTGGAAATGCACAGAAGCGTGTGTGTGAAGTTATTCTGAATGACCCTATGTGCACCTTCAATATTATATACCCTTTTAGGGATAGATTTCAAATAGCTCTGATATAGCAGAAACCACTAAATTATGAAATTGCTAAATTGGGAATTGTACTTCAACCCAGAACAAAAAATGTGCTTTGACGGACACTAAATATCTTGCCCAGCAACAACAGTACAGCGGTGGGTAACGAGAGATTTAGAGGGATTTAAATTTGAGGCCTAGTATTTAGGCGCTGGGTCACCGGTATGGATTTAGTGACAGAATTAGACTTGGAAATGCACAGAAGCGTGTGTGTGAAGTTATTCTGAATGACCCTATGTGCACCTTCAATATTATATACCCTTTTAGGGATAGATTTCAAATAGCTCTGATATAGCAGAAACCACTAAATTATGAAATTGCTAAATTGGGAATTGTACTTCAACCCAGAACAAAAAATGTGCTTTGACGGACACTAAATATCTTGCCCAGCAACAACAGTACAGCGGTGGGTAACGAGAGATTTAGAGGGATTTAAATTTGAGGCCTAGTATTTAGGCGCTGGGTCACCGGTATGGATTTAGTGACAGAATTAGACTTGGAAATGCACAGAAGCGTGTGTGTGAAGTTATTCTGAATGACCCTATGTGCACCTTCAATATTATATACCCTTTTAGGGATAGATTTCAAATAGCTCTGATATAGCAGAAACCACTAAATTATGAAATTGCTAAATTGGGAATTGTACTTCAACCCAGAACAAAAAATGTGCTTTGACGGACACTAAATATCTTGCCCAGCAACAACAGTACAGCGGTGGGTAACGAGAGATTTAGAGGGATTTAAATTTGAGGCCTAGTATTTAGGCGCTGGGTCACCGGTATGGATTTAGTGACAGAATTAGACTTGGAAATGCACAGAAGCGTGTGTGTGAAGTTATTCTGAATGACCCTATGTGCACCTTCAATATTATATACCCTTTTAGGGATAGATTTCAAATAGCTCTGATATAGCAGAAACCACTAAATTATGAAATTGCTAAATTGGGAATTGTACTTCAACCCAGAACAAAAAATGTGCTTTGACGGACACTAAATATCTTGCCCAGCAACAACAGTACAGCGGTGGGTAACGAGAGATTTAGAGGGATTTAAATTTGAGGCCTAGTATTTAGGCGCTGGGTCACCGGTATGGATTTAGTGACAGAATTAGACTTGGAAATGCACAGAAGCGTGTGTGTGAAGTTATTCTGAATGACCCAATGTGCACCTTCAATATTATATACCCTTTTAGGGATAGATTTCAAATAGCTCTGATATAGCAGAAACCACTAAATTATGAAATTGCTAAATTGGGAATTGTACTTCAACCCAGAACAAAAAATGTGCTTTGACGGACACTAAATATCTTGCCCAGCAACAACAGTACAGCGGTAACGAGAGATTTAGAGGGATTTAAATTTGAGGCCTAGTATTTAGGCGCTGGGTGACAGGTATGGGTTTAGTGACAGAATTAGACTTGGAAATACACAGTAGCGGGTGTGTGTGAAGTTATTCTGAATGACCCAATGTGCACCTTCAATATTATATACCCTTTTTGGGATAGATTTCAAATAGCTCTGATATAGCAGGAACCACTAAATTATGAAATTGCTAAATTGGGAATTGTACTTCAACCCAGAACAAAAAATGTGCTTTGACGGACACTAAATATCTTGCCCAGCAACAACAGTACAGCGGTAACGAGAGATTTAGAGGGATTTAAATTTGAGGCCTAGTATTTAGGCGCTGGGTGACAGGTATGGGTTTAGTGACAGAATTAGACTTGGAAATACACAGTAGCGGGTGTGTGTGAAGTTATTCTGAATGACCCAATGTGCACCTTCAATATTATATACCCTTTTTGGGATAGATTTCAAATAGCTCTGATATAGCAGGAACCACTAAATTATGAAATTGCTAAATTGGGAATTGTATTTCAACCCAGAACAAGAAATGTGCTTGAACGGACACTAAATAACTCGCCCAGCTACAGCACTAGGGACAGATTTAGCTGGATATAAATTTGAGGCCTAGTATTTAGGCGCTGGGTGACCGGTATGGATTTAGTGACAGAATTAGACTGGGATATGGCCAAAAAATAAACAGACTATTGCTGGTTAAATGCACTTGGTGTGACAGCTTCACCCTGATGTAGGCTTTAGCCAAAAAACAACCACACCATTGAGGGTTAAATGCACTTGGTGACAGGCGCAGCTTGCCCCTGATTTTGTATATGGCCAAAAAATGAACAGACTATTGCTGGTTAAATGCACTTGGTGTGACAGCTTCACCCTGATGTAGGCTTTAGCCAAAAAACAACCACACCATTGAGGGTTAAATGCACTTGGTGACAGGCGCAGCTTGCCCCTGATTTTGTATATGGCCAAAAAATGAACAGACTATTGCTGGTTAAATGCACTTGGTGTCACAGCTTCACCCTGATGTAGGCTTTAGCCAAAAAACAACCACACCATTGAGGGTTAAATGCACTTGGTGACAGGCGCAGCTTGCCCCTGATTTTGTATATGGCCAAAAAATGAACAGACTATTGCTGGTTAAATGCACTTGGTGTGACAGCTTCACCCTGATGTAGGCTTTAGCCAAAAAACAACCACACCATTGAGGGTTAAATGCACTTGGTCGCAGCTTGTGCTGGCGCACCACAAGACACAAAATGGCCGCCGATCACCCCAGAAAAATGAGACTGACAAACGGTCTGTGCAGCCTAAAAACAGTGAGCAATTGAGGATCAGCAGCTCAATGATCCACAGCTGCAGATCGATCAGTTAATCAAGTCCTTTGGAGGAGTTAATCTGCCTAATCTCGCCCTACTGTCGCAGCCGCAACCTCTCCCTACGCTAATCAGAGCAGAGTGACGGGCGGCGCTATGTGACTCCAGCTTAAATAGAGGCTGGGTCACATGGTGCTCTGGCCAATCACAGCCATGCCAATAGTAGGCATGGCTGTGATGGCCTCTTGGGGCAAGTAGTATGACGCTTGTTGATTGGCTGCTTTGCAGCCTTTCAAAAAGCGCCAAGAAAGCGTCACAAAAGCGCGAAGAAAGCGACGAACACCGAACCCGAACCCGGACTTTTACGAAAATGTCCGGGTTCGGGTCCGTGTCACGGACACCCCAAAATTCGGTACGAACCCGAACTATACAGTTCGAGTTCGCTCATCCCTAATTATGGGGAAAAAAATTGTGTTTTCTGTATTATAATTTTTTCCCTATATCTGGCCCTGACAAATACACAAGGTATTGCAGCGCAGATCTGACAACTCACGGATGACACCATTTACAGCAAAAATGCTGATATATTATGGGAAAAAAAGGTATTGTTTTCACTATTATTCTTCCTATCTCTGCCCGTGACACACAGAAGGTATTGTTGCACAGATGTCACAAGTCACTGCAGACACCTTCTATATAGCAACAGAATCGCTATTTTGCAAAGTATGCAAAAAAAAATTTGAGTACAACTTTGCTAAAATAAATTGCTGCCACCACACACAATAGTCCTTAAAATGACTTTGGGTCTTTGAAAAATTATTCACTTGAATAAAATACGATCACAAACTCCCTACACTATCTGTCCCTTCCGAAGCGCAGCTCTCCTTGACTCGCAATGAGCCGAACCCGTTCCGGCCAGCCAATCACAGTAATGCCAGTAGCCAAAATGGCTACTGCCATTACAATGATGGCAGTACTTACCTGCACTTTTATTGGCTGCTTAGCAGCCGCAAAACGTGCTGGGAGGAAACTCGAGCATGGCGCTCGAGCACATGTGGTACTCGGCTGAGTACCGCCATGTGCCGAGCATAGCGATGCTCGAGCCGAACAAGTATTAGGCCGAGCATGCTCACTTATCACTAGTCACTATTAGTAATAAATTCCAAACAGGACACTTCTATATCACTGAAGTTGGTAGATATGTTAAAGGCAAAAGGATTAGGTGTAACACGGGTCTTTCCTTATTTTACAGCACAAGGTTTTTCTGGTACATCTTTAAACATCTTATAGAGATATAATTTGCGTATAGCCTTGAACATATCTATATCAAAGGTAACAGGGTCAAATTGCTCAACGAGGCTGTATACGAGGCCCTGAGAGAGGACCCGGATACATCCTGGAGGCAATTCGCAACCTGTAAGGATTAATCACCAAATTTTCAGTCCCAGAGGAATATTCTGTCTCTGAGGCAGGAGTCACCATCTCCATGAGACCTGTTTTCTCCTGCGTAATGACTTTCTTGTGTCTCTTTTTCTTTCCCATTCCCCTTTTGATCCTCCTTCTAAAGGGATCCTGGGTATGGGCCATTTCTGCAGGTGCAGCCTGATTACTTGACTCCTCTGAGAGGCTAGTATCTGAGTCTGTTGTCCAGAAATCACTCCTACTACGGCGTTGATATCTCTTTTTACCACGTTGTTTCTTCTTGTTCCAATAGAACACTCTACCAGTGTCATAGTCCTGTTTATCTCTGAGGAACTTATCTTTTTTCCTTTCTTTTACCTCTGCTTGGGTAATTACAATTTTGCTGTTAGATTTCTTATTGAAATCACATAACTGACTCTCGCTTAGTCTTGTTTGCAGCTCATTTTTAGCTTTGTTCAGTTCCTCTTTTATTTGATTATATTCTATTTCATCTCTATGCAAGACCATATCTAGTATTTTTAAGGAGAGACTCGCATGCAGCTCCTGCCACTCCGCCATGAAGATGGTGTCACATTCATATTGTATGGGTTCGTTGTAAACTCTAAGTCCTTTGGGAACCCTGCTGCTCTCTTTGTATGACTTCTGAGAGTTGAACAGTCCAGAAGAGGCGAACCACTTTATCTGCAAGTTGCGATACTTTAGTTTCCAGTGGCTTTGTGCTCAAATTCTGCAATGTGTCTTTACTGTTGCATTGTATAAAGAATACGTCCGCCCCTTTTCTGCCCTCGTCCAGACTTCTGACATCTTTTATAATATAATGTGTTCACGGTGTAAAAGCAAGGAGTGAACAATCAGCGTGCTCAGCCCAAAAACAAGAATCAATAGTGTGCACATAGTAGAGGGACCGGGCGGCACAGCTATACACTCCCTTTTCAACACTTCATGCACTGGATACAAACACAGACATCTAGAGGACCACCCCGTCTTACACTGCAGTCCTATGGTGCAACGTCACTCCAGACATGTAAGTATAGATTCCAACAGTAGAAAAGGATAATGAGGCGGCACTCACCAGCAGAATTAACAGGGGCGGACACCAGAAGGGTGATAGTGTGTTATACGTTGGCATGACAACCTCCCCCTGGGTGTGTTAAAAGTCAACGCGTTCATACGTGCTCACGTCAGCGGCCTTAGGAAGGGCATTTTTTCGCGAAACAGCCGTTGCCGCTATGCATGGAAGATTCGCTGTCCGCCACTGTTAATCCTGCTGGTTATTGTTACTCGCATCCCGGATCAATAAAGGATCATTTTATGAATTACTGCTGGGTGAGTGCCGCCTCATTATCCTTTTCTACTGTTGGAATCTATACTTAAATGTCTGGAGTGGATTTGCATCATAGGACTGCAGTGTAAGACGGGATGGTGTGCTAGATTTCTGTGTTTGTGTAACACCCCAGAGTTGTGTTACGAAACTCTTTTTACGCCGCTTCAACCTGTTAAAAGCATTCACCTTGTCATCTTGTGTAATTTTACATAACATCCTCACAAATGTGCATTGAAAGCCTTGATAAATGTATATTGCTGTAATTTCTATGTTCACCAGCAGGTGGCAGCAATGCATTAGCATGGACTTAATTCAGTTTAGTGTCTTTGAACTGGAATAGTTCATTCCAGTTCAGCTCCCCCCTCTATGAGCAGAGTGGCTGCGCCCATTTCCTGCTTCATGGGAAGAGAAGGAAGTTAAGTTAGAGTGTAACCCACCCTCTGCTAGGAGTAGGATGTGCATGCTAGGAGCTCCCAGATATAGGGATCCAAGCCAGGATCTTGTCTCAGCTGAGACAGTGATCATCATCCCCAGCCTGCGCCTTGCAGCCTCAGCTGGATGAAGCAAGCAGACAACTCCAGTTCCAGGAAGAAGCATACCCTGAGACAATAGCTGTGAGTATAGTCCAGAGACCCAGGAGAAGCCATATTCCTCCTCAGCTAGTCAGTCCCCAGACAGCAGAAGATAGAAAGCGCAGAAGCCAAATTCCTGCCACAGTTTAGAGATACTAAGCAGACGTCCTTTCCTGCAAAGCTCCAGGTACATGATAGAGCAGAAGCATAAATTCCTGCCAACCATTGCCAATACCTGCTGGGACCAAAGACTAATGCTCTATCTTGCTTGGATGAAAATCACTATCAGTAAAGACAAGTTTGAACTTTACCCAAGGTCTGGATCTCAATATCTGCTGCAAATTCCTCTATTACTCCTACTAGCACTACACTCATTTTATTGCAAGTGAGCCAGGATCCAGGAGTCCAGCCGTACTCAGGTAGGAGACACCGTTGACACTATTACCACTACCATACAGAGACATTACACCACTCTGGCATTCCTAACCTGGTACGTGAGTTACAACACCTTAAAGGGCCCTGCAACAGTACCCTGCGCACGCTGCAATTGGCGTCACAAACAAAACTATAGACTATCACTTACACCTGACCCAGCCATTGCATATTTTGGTGTCAAAGTGCATACCCCGGTCCAGCTCTATTGCATTTGGATCCGGTGCATGAAGTGTTGAAAAGAGAATGTATATCTGTGCCGCCCGGTCCCTCTACTACGTGCACAATATGGGGGCATCTAATGAGGCCACAAAGAAGGAGTATTTTATATGGGGGGCTCTGTATAGGTGCATTTTATACTGGTATACATTATGCTGGGTACTATGGAGAAGGGGGGAGAGGAGTACTATGGGGTCATCTACAGGGGCACTAAGAAGGGGTATTTTATACTGCAAATTATGGGGGAAACTGAGGGTATCTACTGGGGCATTTTAAACTGGTACATTATGGGGTCACTAGGAGGAAGGGGGCAGAGGAGCACTATGGGGGCATTTACTTGGGGCACTATATAGGGGTATTTTATACTGGCACATTATGGGGGCACTATGGGGACATTAGTTCAACTGGGGGCATTAAAAGGGGGTATTTTTTTGCACTGTCACATTCTAAGGAGAATTATTACTACTAGGGGCATTATGATGGGCTTTATTACTACTGGGGGTCTATGTGGAACATGATTACTACTATAGGCACTATGGAAGCATTATTACTTCTGGGGGACAGTGGGGACATGTTGCGGGCACTGTAGGAGCACTATTACTACCATGTGTGCTCTAGCAGAGAATTATTCCTATTGGTGGGACTTTTGGGAGAACTATTGCTGTTGGGGGCCCCTTGGCACAGTATCAGCTTACCACTATTATTTTTTGGGGAAGTTATGTTGGCACTATTAGTGTCAGGGGCACTATTTGCTGGGCGCAGTTATATTAGGGCATTGTGTGCCAATAATTATTGGAGGACACTATCTGCATTGTACTATTATTATCAGAGGGTTTATCTGTTTCTGCAGTTAAGTATTGGGGAGCACAGCAGGCAGAATATTGGGGGTGGTAGGAAGATTTGTCCAGAAGATGGGAGAATGATAGAAAAGTTGTAAACTAAGATTTTTTTTGTCAAACTGCAAAGACGAGAAGTGGCTGAAAAATGGTGGATAGTCTGAAGGTCTGAAGGAGAAGATGAGGAAAGAAATATGTACATCAAAGGAGACATCACTGGATGTAAGAGTTATCGGGTGCTGTATTACCCTGTATGTTCTGCAGTGATGGGAGGGTAGATATAGAATTTTCGCCCACACTATAGCAGCCTGGCCCCAGACTTCAGGTCACACTGTGTGTGTTCTGAAATCTGGGACCTCACACCCATCTACTACATTATCTGTACACAGAGAGTTATTACTGTGTTATCTGTGGTGTTACATAGGACTGCAGGTGATATCTACTACATTATCTGTAAAAAGGTGCGTGGCCACAGGATGGGGGGGGGGGGGTCAATTCTTGGCTTGCCCCGGTTGCTGGCAACTCACGCTATGCCACTGGACACAAGGCACACTGCAGAGGAATAAATCATACAGTTTTTTATGTACTGTAGCTAAGCAACCATTCTGGCTCCATACACTGTACAGTTTGCGGCTCCAGTGGTTGTTTAAAACCGCTGATCATGGCATTGTGGTGTGTCGGACCCCAGAAATATGATATTGATGATTGTTCTGTTATAATGGCCTTTCACTTATTGTAGCAGGCACAGCACTATGAAGTGCCTTTTGCGCTGTGGCATTAGAAGAATTTTTATATCTCTGACTTTTAGTTTAACCAGACTGTATATTACTCTGCAATTCCTCTAGCGCCGTTCTATGGAAACAGTAGGTTTAAAGAGCACACCAAATGCTTCAAATAACTTCTTTATTAACTTCAACTTTTCTTCATATCTAACACTGCCGCCTCCACAGCAGATAGTCCATGTACAAAACACATGTTGAAAAGAGATCACAAAATGGCGGTATGCATAAGATGGGGGTTCAACTGTTCAATCTTGTCATTTAACATAAAATGGTGGATATATTTCTCTCTTGAGTATCTGTACTCTCACTTTAAGTTATTTAAGCACTTTATGATCTCTCTGAGAGGTATATCTGAGGTCTAACTAATAGTTCTACTTGCAGTATGCAGTTAGCAGTGACTATTTGCAGATTGGTTGAGTATGATCTGGTATGGTTGTATGCAATTTGGATTGCAATATGGAATCTAAATGCTTGCAATTTGAAACTTGCAATTGAGTTTGTATGGTATTTGTAGGAGTTCACAGTTTGCAACTGTAGCTTGCAATTTGCAATTTGTATTTGTACTTTGCAATTGGTGGAACTGTAAGTAAACACATATATATCTAGTTCAGTATACAGTTCTAAACACAATACTAACAATATGAACATTATATAACTTGTGTTAAATACCTACATTGGCCTCTTGTTCCCATAAAACTCAGCTCTCGTGGAGTGAATTTCTCTGTGTCCAGAAGAAACAGGCCGTCTTACCCTGACTCCTAGTCCAGGGACCGGTCAGAGGGTGAGTTAGGGATCTGAGGTTCCTGAGCATGGGTCCTCCTACCTTAAAGGTCGGCCCATGCAGCTAGGAGTTAGGGTCAGATTAGGGATGCGATTAGGAGGTGACCTGCTCCCTAATTCTGTCGTCCTGGCCGAGCAGGGGTTAACATCATCTGGCATCGCACGGCTGAGGATTTTCCCCGTCCTCAGCCGTGACAGTATGACCAGAGTGACTCCTCACGTGGCCCTCCCTCGAAAGAGGGTGAAGCATGTACCGCCATCTGCGGAAGGGGTGCATGCGCGTTCTCCGGAGGGAGAGCGTTGTGGGGGTTTCGACGCGGACGGCGCGGTGAGTGGCTTTTCCCCGCCATTCCTTCACCGTGTTCGCTCTTGGTGTCCCCTGATTTTTTTATTGCACCGTGTTGTTTGTTTGGTGTGCGGGTGCACACCTTTGAAAGAGGGTGCAGCATGCAGTGCCATCCTCTTGTGGCCTGCATGCGCGTTCTCCGGAGGGAGAGCGTTCCGGGGGGATCACCGTTAACGGCACGGTTGGTGGCTTATTCCCCGCCACCTTACCTTCTGTGTCCGTGTTGGTGATCCCTCGTCCCTCTCCATTTTCCCATCTCTGGTCGTTTGCTGGCAGCATTCCGTTAGTGGTCCGGCTGCATGCTGGTTAGGAGTGTCTGCTGGCAGCGACTGGAGTGGGGACGTGAGTGGAGAGTCCCCTCGTCCATTCTCAGTGGTTCTCTTCCCGTGTCGGTGTGGCTGGCTGCAGGCCTCTTGGACTGGCTTAGTGTGTGCTGGGAGAGGATGCAGCTGGCAGCGACTTTCTGGGAACCATTTCTTGGGAGTGGACATTCCCTTCTCCTATCCGCTTGTGTTAGTCCCTCACTAGTTTTCTTTTTTTTGGTGGGGGGGGGGCTTTAAAGGGTCATGTTCATGTTTATGGCCGTGACTCCTTGGGAGCCGCATACAGTTGCCCGCGGTTTGGGTTGTTGTGTCAACCGCAGCTGGAGGCATTTTGCTGTTTGCCTCAGGTGCGGTTGCCGCGGACAACAGGAATATGTGCGGTTGCCTTGGAGTTTGTGTGCGTGTATGTATTCACTTTTGTATGTCTGTGTGCACTCTGTTTTATGTTTGGTGTGCACTGACATCTTCCCTTCTCTGTGGTTGCCCGTGGCAACGTTTGGTTTCCATGTGTACATGTGGCGGCAGTGTCCCGGCCTATGGGCTGACTCCCAGGACATGGTTGCCACCCATGTCGTTGCCAGCGGCAACAGCCACAGTGTGTTCTTTAGTTGGACACTTTCCCTTTAAGTTGTGTTTTCCCTTCTTTGGTATTGGAAGGGTTAACTCCCTTTCTGTGTGTGTGAGTCACGGGGTGTGTCTGACTGTTGGGTGTGGCTTCTTGGCCCTATAAAGCCTCAGTTGAAGGCAGTAGTCAGGATGGGTGCTTCAGCCATGCTTGCTGGAGACATCCTCCTGGCTATTTACCAACTGCCAGTGGGGGCCTCCCTTTTGGTCATAAAAATAATGTTTTTTGGTGTTTAGAAGATGTGTTTGTCTTTATGCTTCTTTATTGCAGCTTATGGATCTGAGTTCCTGTGCGTGGATGTGTGGTTGCTGGGTTCATCTCAGGTTGTGTGGACATCAGATTGCCAGCACAGGGATCCAGTCCGCAAGGCTGTGGCAGGTAGGTGGAACTAGTTTGGTTCACCTGCCATATCCGTAAGACTGTTTGTGTTTCCCCTTTTCCCTGCAGCTTGGCCAGTGAGACCCCTGTTCCTCCATGTCCAGAAGGAACAGGCCATCTTACCCTAACTCCTAGTCCAGGGACCGGTCGGAGGGTGAGTTAGGGATCCGAGGTTCCTGAGCATGGGTCCTCCTACCTTAAAGGTCGGCCCATGCAGCTAGGAGTTAGGGTCAGATTAGGGATGCGATTAGAAGGTGACCTGCTCCCTAATTCTGTCGTCCTGGCCGAGCAGGGGTTAACATCATCTGGCATCGCATGGCTGAGGATTTTCCCTGTCCTCAGCCGTGACACAACCAAGAACAGGTCTTAGCTGGCCAGCTACACTCCCACCAAAATTACCTATAATTCTAATTTCTTAGTGGTTAGGACTTGAACATGAATTTGAGGAAATTTCCATCAGGTTCTCAACTTCCAGGTGTCTTTTATCACTCTCAAGTAAAACAACTAACTTCTGTATAGGATGTTCCAACTTGAGTAGAGTAGCGAGGCATTTTCCTTTTTTGTCAAGTTTTGAGTCTCCTATTTGTAACAACACTCTTCTTACTAGTTTGTCTGCATCCTTTTGAACCTCTAGAACTTTGGCCAATTTCAATTGACTTCTAGGTAAATCTTCTTTCACTAACGCTATGTCACCAACTTGGACATTTTGTCATGGAACCATGAACCAGACGTACAACAAGAGATAAGTGGAAATAAGAAGGCTTTATTGAAAATCAAGCTGTGAGGCAAAAGTCCAAACGGATGGCTAAACCGAAGCAGGGTCTTGCAAAGCCAGAGGTCAGGAACCAGAAGGGTAGTCAGACGAAGCCTGGATCAGGAACCAGCAGGGTAGTCAGACGAAGCCTGGATCAGGAATCAGCAGGGTAGTCAGACGAAGCCTGGATCAGGAACCAGCAGGGTAGTCAGACGAAGCCAGGATCAGGAACCAGAAGCAGCAGCAGTCTTGGAAGCATGTGAACACAGGAGGACCAAGCAAGGAACTGAAGCCACAGACCTCCTATATATATGAGCTAGGCATCCAGCTCCTCCCAGTGGGAAGGAGAAGCCGCAGGGTAGGAGGCTACAAGAAACCCAGAAACCAAGATGGCCGCCAGCACATGTCAAACGAAGGAGAACAGCCAGAAGGTAAGACCATGACAGTACCTCCCCCTCAAGGACCCCTCCTCCGCGGAGTAAAGAACGGTTTCTGAGGGAAGCGTGCGTGGAAGGCTCGGAGCAAGGCAGGAGCATGGACATCTGCGGAGGGAACCCAGGAACGCTCCTCTGGACCATAACCACGCCAATGGACCAAAAACTGCACCCGACCGCGGACCAGGCGTGAGTCCAGGATATTGCTCACCTCATACTCCTCACGATTGCCCACTTGGACCGGACGAGGCCGAGGAACCGAGGAAGTGAAACGATTACACACCAGTGGCTTCAACAGGGAGACATGAAACACGTTGGAGATCCGCATGCCAGGAGGAAGCGCAAGGGCATAGGCTACCGGGTTTACCCTGCGAAGCACTCGGAAGGGACCAACAAAGCGAGGCGCCAGCTTGGGAGTGGGCACTCGAAGGTTGAGGTTGCGGGTGGACAACCATACGCGGTCTCCGACCTGGTAGGAAGGAGCGGGCGCTCGTCTGCGATCAGCCTGGAGTCTCTGGCGCTGCGCAGAGACCTCAAGGTACCTCTGGATCTGTACCCAAGAAGCACGTAGGACGGAAAGGTGATCCTCCACGGCCGGAATATCCTGGGGAGAGAATACCTCCGGTAACACGGCAGGTTGGAACCCATAATTGGCCATGAAGGGAGACGTCCCAGAGGAAGAGTTCACCGCCGTGTTCCTGGCAAACTCAGCCCAAAGCAGGAGGTCAACCCAATTGTCTTGGTGATCGGAGACATAGCAACGAAGGAATTGCTCCAAGGCCTGATTGGATCGTTCTGCGGCCCCATTGGACTGAGGGTGGTAGGCCGAGGAGAAAGAGAGATGAATCCCCAACTGGGAGCAAAAGGAGCGCCAGAACCTGGACACAAACTGACTCCCCCGATCCGACACAATCTCCCTGGGCAAACCGTGCAACCGGAAGACCTCCCTGGCAAAAATCGTGGCCAACTCTTGTGCAGAGGGTAACTTCTTGAGAGGAACACAGTGGCACATTTTGGAAAACCGATCCACAATCATGAGAATGACCGTATGGCCTCGGGATGCAGGGAGGTCCACAATGAAATCCATCCCCAGGTGTGACCATGGACGCTCCCCGGTGGCTATGGGTTGCAAAAGGCCCAACGGACGGTGCCGAGGGGACTTACTCTGGGCACAAACGGAGCATGCCGCTACATATGCGGTGATGTCGGAACGTAGAGAAGGCCACCAGAACAGACGTGAAACAGCCCAGGACAGCTGATTCTTTCCAGGATGCCCCGCGGCCTTGGAGTTATGGTAGGTTCGCAACAACCGAGTGCGCAACTCCTCAGGCACAAAACATCTGCCGTTGGGTCTCCCAGAAGGAGCACCAGATTGAGCCGCCAAAATCTGCTCACCCAGGGGAGAAGTCAGGCTGGTGCGAATGGCGGCCAGGATCTGATTCGGAGGTATGACCGAAGTCGGAATCGACTCCTCCCCGGACAGCTCGGAGTACTGCCGTGATAAGGCATCCGCTCTGATGTTCTTGGAACCGGGTAGGTAGGAGACCACGTAATTAAAACGTGACAAGAACAGAGCCCATCTGGCCTGACGTGGTGTCAATCTCTTGGCCTCAGAGAGGTAGGTCAGATTCTTGTGGTCCGTCAGGATGAGAACCGGAACCACCGAGCCCTCGAGCAAGTGCCTCCATTCTTTAAGGGCCTGCACGATGGCCAATAACTCCCTGTCACCAATCTGATAGTTGCACTCCGCGGACGACAGTTTCCGGGAGTAAAACCCACAAGTAAGCAGAGGGCCCTCTGGTGTTCTACGCTGAGACAGAAGGGCGCCTACTCCCGTCTCAGACAGACGCGTCCACCTCGAGGACGAAAGGCAACCCAGGGTTGGGGTGCGACAGAATCGGAGCCGACACAAAGGCGGACTTTAGAGCCTCAAAAGCTCGGATGGCCTCGAGCGGCCAGACCTGGGGATTACTGCCCCTCCTGGTCAGATCCGTGAGAGGCTTGGCTAGCATGGAAAAGTCCCTGATGAACTTCCGATAATAATTGGCGAAGCCCAAAAAGCGCTGGAGGGCACGAAGTCCACTGGGCTGGGGCCACTGTAAGACAGCCGAAACCTTCTCAGGATCCATGGAGAACCCCTCAGCGGAAATGATGTAACCTAAGAAGGTTACCTGGGATCGGTGAAATTCACATTTCTCAAGCTTACCGAACAGCTTGTTCTCTCGTAACCGTTGCAACACTCGTCTGACATCCAGAATGTGGGCCTCCATGGATTCAGAATATACCAAGATGTCATTCAAATAGACCACCACACACTGCTGCAACAGGTCACGGAAAACATCGTTGATGAATTCCTGGAAGACTGCGGGCGCATTGCACAACCCAAAGGGCATAACCAAGGATTCATAATGACCGGTCCTGGTGTTAAACGCGGTCTTCCACTCATCGCCCGCCTTGATCCTTACCAGGTTATATGCCGCCCTCAGGTCGAGTTTGGTAAAGACCGTGGCCCCTTTGAGGCGATCGAACAGCTCGGAAATCAATGGTATCGGGTAAGCGTTCTTGATCGTGATGCGATTGAGACCCCTGTAATCGATGCAAGGCCTCAACTCACCGCCCTTCTTTTTCACAAAGAAAAATCCAGCCCCTGCCGGGGACGAGGATTTGCGAATGTGTCCGCGTGAAAGCGCCTCCCTCACGTACTCCTCCATGGCCTCATTCTCCGCTACCGACAGTGGATAGACTTTGCCACGAGGAGGAACGGCACCAGATTGTAACTCTATGGCACAATCGTATGGGCGGTGCGGAGGTAGGGCAACCGCACGCACCTTATCGAATACATCCCGGTACTCCTCGTATTCAGGAGGCAACAGAGAGTCCGAGGAAGTACACAGCAACTTGACAGACCCATGGATGCAACTGGCCCCACACTGCGGTGACCACGAGAGGATCTCGGCCGATCTCCAATCGAAAGTCGGATTATGCTTCTGGAGCCAGGGGTACCCCAAGACCACCGAGTAGTGTGGAGACGAAATAACCTGGAGACAGACCGACTCTCTGTGAACGGCACCAATGGCCATCCCCACTGGAAGGGTCTCATGAGTCACGTGTGGCGGCAGAAGGGGTCTGCCGTCTATCGCCTCAAGAGACAGTGGGGAACCTCGAGGCTGCAGAGGAATGGAATTGGCGGCAGCGAACACACTATCAATGAACAAACCACCAGCACCAGAGTCCACCAACGCCTGGGTCGTCACCGAGGCCCCGACCCAGGAGAGGACAACAGTAATCAGTGGTTTGTCAACACGGGAAACCGGGGACGAGGAGACTCCACCCAAGATCTGCCCCCGACAGGATCTCAGGTGCGAGCGTTTCCCGGACGGTTCGGGCATGCCAACCGAAAATGCCCACCGAGACCACAGTATATGCATCGGCCCTCGCGTCTCCGGAGTGCCCTCTCCCCCTCGGACAGGCGAGCAAACCCCAGCTGCATGGGTTCACCCCCAGACAAGTCATCCCCAGGAGGCGTGGGAGGAGAGGGAGGCACGGGTGGGACAGCAAACGTAGGCGCCAATCTGTTAGAAGGCCTCCGCAGGCTCTCCTTAAAGGAAGGTCTCTCCCTGAGTCTGGTGTCAATCAAAATCAGGAAAGAAATAAGGGACTCGAGCTCCACTGGTAGGTCCTTAGCTGCAACCTCATCCTTCAAGGCATCCGAGAGACCATGAGAGAAAGCAGCGACCAGAGCCTCATTATTCCAGCCCACCTCTGCTGCCAGAGTACGAAACTCAATGGCGTATTCAGCTACGGATCGTGAACCCTGTCTGATGGACATAAGGAGCTTCGCAGCAGAGGCAGCACGAGCCGGCACATCGAATACCTTCCGAAGAGAAGCAACAAAACCGGAAAACTCGGCAACCACCGGATTGTTGTTCTCCCATAAAGGGCTGGCCCAGGCCAAGGCCTTGTCCGAGAGCAGCGAGATCAAGAAGCCCACCTTTGATCTCTCAGTGGGAAAGGCATGTGGCAGCAACTCGAAATAAATGCCCACCTGGTTAAGGAAACCTCGGCACTGGGTTGGCTCTCCCCCAAAGCGCTGTGGAAGGGGGGCAGAACCGGTCATACCCCGAAACACCGCAGGCGCAGCAACAGGTGTCGGGGTAGACTCTGGCGCAACAACCGGAGCGGCAGTAGGAGCGGGCCCAGGAGCGACAACCGACCCATCGGCAACGGAAGCTAAATGAGCCGTGCATTCAAGCAGGGTTTGCAACGCCACAGCGAACCGACCCAACAGGTGACCCTGCTGATCAAGTCTGGCAACCAGCGTAGGTAGCGAGGATGGCCCTGTACCGTCAGAATTCATGGCTTGGTCCTAATGTCATGGAACCATGAACCAGACGTACAACAAGAGATAAGTGGAAATAAGAAGGCTTTATTGAAAATCAAGCTGTGAGGCAAAAGTCCAAACGGATGGCTAAACCGAAGCAGGGTCTTGCGAAGCCAGAGGTCAGGAACCAGAAGGGTAGTCAGACGAAGCCTGGATCAGGAACCAGCAGGGTAGTCAGACGAAGCCTGGATCAGGAACCAGCAGGGTAGTCAGACGAAGCCTGGATCAGGAACCAGCAGGGTAGTCAGACGAAGCCAGGATCAGGAACCAGAAGCAGCAGCAGTCTTGGAAGCATGTGAACACAGGAGGACCAAGCAAGGAACTGAAGCCACAGACCTCCTATATATATGAGCTAGGCATCCAGCTCCTCCCAGTGGGAAGGAGAAGCCGCAGGGTAGGAGGCTACAAGAAACCCAGAAACCAATATGGCCGCCAGCACATGTCAAACGAAGGAGAACAGCCAGAAGGTAAGACCATGACACATTTCTTCTGGGTGTTTTCCATTTACTTCTTAGCATAAGATTGGCTAAGTACTTTTTCCTCCATCTATTCCAAAACTGTTCTGATAGATATTGAACTCTTCGCCATCTCCTTCTGGCATATAAATCCTCTTTGGTGAACTTGCTAGACGGTGGCTGTATGTAATCAGACATAAGGTGAAGTAGATGGTTGGGAGTTAAAGGGTCCAAACTTGTTGGGTTGTTGATATTATTAACTGTAAGTGGACGACTGTTAACAATAGACATTACTTCATAGAATAGGGTGCTAAGTGAAGCATTATCTATTCTTCCGGCGTTCATTTTCAACACTGAACTTAACACATTTCTCACAGTTCTGATTTGTCTTTCCCAAACTTCTCCTGTATAGCTTGCATGTGGAGCATTCATATGAAAATCACACTGTTTCTTTAACAAATACTCAGTTACTTTTTATTTATCAATCTGTTTTAGAGCTTTCTTCAATTCATTCTTTGCGTCGACAAAATTAGATCCTTGGTCAGATCTAAGCTCTCTGATGGTACCTCTAATGGCTATGAAACATCTTAAGGCGTTGATGAATGCGTCAGTTGACATATCCTCTAACATTTCCAGGTGTATTGCTCTGGAGCTCAGACATGTAAATATTAGTCCATATCTCTTGTACTCCTTGCGGTTCTGTTTGGTGATAAATTGGCCAAAACAATCCATTCTGCTATAAAGAAATGGTGGGGATGGGTTTACACGATCCACAGTAAATCTAACATTCTTAGTTCTTCTGTAGGTCTACGTGCCTTTCTGCAAACTACACATTTACTTATATAATTTTCTATAACTTTGCTTTCTTTCACAATCCAGTAACCACCTTCTCTCAAACAGCTTTGGGTAAAGCTTCTTCGTTGATGCAAGGATATGTTGTGGTAGTGATTAATAATCAATCTTGTGAAGGTAGAGTTTTTGGGTAGAATTGCTGGATGCTTCACTCTGCTAGGTAACGATGCATTTTCAAGTCTCCCTCCCACCTTCAGTATACCATCCTGCAGAACAAGATTAAGCTTGTACAATGGGTGGTTGTTTGGAAGCCTTTTAGGTTCACTGTAGAATCTCTGTTGAATGAGTCTTATGAATGTTTCTTCAGCTTTCATTCTTTCTTCTGTATTCAACAATTCCTTCTTTCTGATTCCCTTTAACAAACATTGAATTTGAGCTACTATGTTTATGACTGTATTCCATTTTGAACAGCTGGCTAGTCTTTCATGTATGTCATCTTGACACTTGGCAGCAGTGCTCAATGTTTGTACAACTTTTACTTCTGGATCACCCATAGACAATTCTGTGTAACCTTTACTGGGCTTGATTTCCATTTCCCAAAGGAACTCTGGACCGGTGAACCAGTTTGAATTTTTCAATTCTGTTACATTCATACCTCTTGAAGCATGATCTGCTGGGTTATGCTTTGAGTCAATGTGATGCCAATGTTCTGGATTTGTTATTTCCCGAATTTTCTCAACTCTGTTGGCGACAAAGATATGGAATCTTCGAGCTTCGTTGTTTATGTATCCTAGGACAACTTGTGAGTCTGTCCCAAAAAATTCTTAATCTATTTTCAATCCCAATTCTTCTCTCAGAAACTTGCTTACTGATGATGAAACTACAGCTGCTGTCAGTTCAAGTCTTGGTATTGTCTGAATACTGGTAGGTGCAACTCTGGCCTTCCCCATAACCAGGGCACAATGTATCTTTTCTTCTCTTATTACTCTGATGTAGGAGCACTGACCATAACCATAACTATTTGCATCTGAAAAGAGATAAAATTCTATTTTCTTGTACTTTCCGAAATCATGAGGTACAAAACATCTGAGTATTCAAACATCTCACTTATCCAACTCTCCCACCTTGGCCTTAAATTTTCAGGTATGGGCTCATCCCATCCCAACTTCTGTCTGCATAATTCTTGCAGTATTTCTTTTGCTCTGAGGATTACTGGGGCCAAGAATCCCAATGGATCAAATATAGAAGCCACTGAGGAAAGAATGGTTTGCGTAGTTGCAACTTTCTCTTCAATAGATACTTCAAAGAAAAACTTGTCGTTCTCTATATTCCATTCCAATCCAAGTACGTTCTCAACTGGAAGATGATCATAATTGAGATCTACTTTCTTTATTGTTGCTGCACGTTCAGAGTCACTGATAGATTTCAGTACCTCTCTGTTGTTTGAGATGAATTTGTGAAGGCGCAGGTTTCCTTTTGCACATAACTCTTGGCTTTCTTTCACTAGTTTGATTGCAGATTCTGTAGTCTCTAGAATTAAGAGACCATCATCTACATAAAAGATTTTCTTCAGAAAATTTGCTGCTGATGGGCAATCTTTTTCATTCTGATTAGCCAGGTACTTCATACCATAATTGGCGCAACATGGAGATGATGCTGCTCCAAACAAGTGTACTTTATTTCTGTATTCTGCTGGCTCTGTATCTGTTTCTCCATCCTCCTACCATAGAAACCTCAGGAAATCTCTATCTTCATTCTTCACATGAAACCGGCGGGTTGGCAATCCAAGGCCGTCGGCCGTGTGCACCCCGCATCACGGATGCGGACCCATTCACTTGAATGGGTCTGCAATTCCGGAGATGCGGAACGGAGTCACGGAACGGAACACCGGAAGCACTATGAAGTGCTTCCGTGGTGTTTCTTTCCGTTGTTCTGCACCGCAAAAAAATATGACATGTCACATTTTTTTGCCGTGCGGACTGACCACTGACCCATTCAAGTTGAATGGGTCCGGCCCACTGCACGGATGTTGCCCATGCACTGGGGACCGCATTGAGTACAAGACAATATTGTACTCAAGCCACCAAATAACGCGTATTTCCTCTACTTAGGCTTTGTATTTTTCAACCAATTCTGCTGCTCTCTCCTCTTTCCCTATTATTTGGGAGGCTCATAAAACATTTATAAGGGGTGAGTTTATGTTTGTGGTTTCCAATAGTGATGAGCGGCAGGGACAATATTCAAATTCGTAATATTTTGCTTATATTTTGGAGAATATTCATCATATATTCGCGAATTCGAGATTATAGTCTTGATTGCGAAAATCGGCAATGTATTATTTGCGTAATGTGCGCAAAATACCTGCGTGAGTCACTTATGCTACATTTTTCAAGCTGGTATACGTTTCCTGAGACTGGAGAAAATGGTTGGCACGGCAGAACATTAGAATAGCTTTATATGCAGACAGAGTGCTCCAATATATTTACGCTTGCGAATTTTCGTCAATTATTGATGCGCATAATTTTTCGAAACTGGAATCAGCTACACTATAGATCAATCTAACCTACACTGACTATCTCCCCCTAACTATCTGAATTATATACAGGTCCTTCTAAAAAAATTAGCATATTGTGATAATGTTCATTATTTTCTGTAATGTACTGATAAACATTAGACTTTCATATATTTTAGATTCATTACACACAACTGAACTAGTCCAAGCCGTTTATTGTTTTAATATTGATGATTTTGGCTACAGCTCATGAAAACCCAAAATTCCTATCTAAAAAAAATAGCATATTTCATCCGACCAATAAAAGAAAAGTGTTTTTAATACAAAAAAAGTCAACCTTCAAATAATTATGTTCAGTTCTGCACTCAATACTTGGTCGGGAATCCTTTTGCAGAAATTGACTGCTTCAATGCGGCGTGGCATGGAGGCAATCAGCCTGTGGCACTGCTGAGGTGTTATGGAGGCCCAGGATGCTTCGATAGCGGCCTTAAGCTCATCCAGAGTGTTGGGTCATTCGTCTCTCAACTTTCTCTTCCCAATATCCCACAGATTCTCTATGGGGTTCAGGTCAGGAGAGTTGGCAGGCCAATTGAGCACAGTAATACCATGGTCAGTAAACCATTTACCAGTGGTGTTGGCGCTGTGAGCAGGTGCCAGGTCGTGCTGAAAAATGAAATCTTCATCTCCATAAAGCTTTTCAGCAGATGGAAGCATGAAGTGCTCCAAAATCTCCTGATAGCTAGCTGCATTGACCCTACCCTTGATAAAACACAGTGGACCAACACCAGCAGCTGACATGGCACCCCAGACCATTACTGACTGTGGGTACTTGACACTGGACTTCAGACATTTTGGCATTTCCCTCTCCCCAGTCTTCCTCCAGACTCTGGCACCTTGATTTCCGAATGACATGCAACAGTCCAGTGCTGCTTCTCTGTAGCCCAGGTCAGGCGCTTCTGCCGCTGTTTCTGGGGAATGCGGCACCTGTAGCCCATTTCCTGCACACGCCTGTACACGGTGGCTCTGGATGTTTCTACTCCAGACTCAGTCCACTGCTTCCGCAGGTCCCCCAAGGTCTGGAATCGGTCCTTCTCCACAATCTTCCTCAGGGTCCGGTCACCTCTACTCGTTGTGCAGCGTTTTCTGCCACACTTTTTCCTTCCCACAGACTTCCCACTGAGGTGCCTTGATACAGCACTCTGGGAACAGCCTATTCCTTCAGAAATGTCTTTCTGTGTCTCACCCTCTTGCTTGAGGGTGTCAATGATGGCCTTCTGGACAGCAGTCAGGTCGGCAGTCTTACCCATGATTGCGGTTTTGAGTAATGAACCAGGCTGGGAGTTTTTAAAAGCCTCAGGAATCTTTTGCAGGTGTTTAGAGTTAATTAGTTGATTCAGATGATTACGTTAATAGCTCGTTTAGAGAACCTTTTCATGATATGCTAATTTTTTGAGATAGGAATTTTGGGTTTTCATGAGCTGTATGCCAAAATCATCAATATTAAAACAATAAAAGGCTTGAACTACTTCAGTTGGTGTGTAATGAATCTAAAATATATGAAAGTCTAATGTTTATCAGTACATTACAGAAAATAATGAACTTTATCACAATATGCTAATTTTTTTAGAAGGACCTGTATATATATATATATATATATAATCAGTTGTTGGCCCTTGTATTGCGAGCCTGTGATGCCAATAAATATAGCATGGAAAAGGAGTCGTACAGATGTGTCCTTGACATTTGCTCTTGACGCCATATACACTGAGGCATGTGGTGTGAGATAACCAATTTAACAACAAAAAATACATGATTTCTCAATATTTTGACAGCCTACATCTATCATCCTACAGAAGGACATCATGGGAGTTGTAGTTTTACAACAGCTGGAGGGCCATAGGTTGAGCATGCCTGCTTTAATATATCTGCCCTATTGTATGCTTTGCCTAGCTCTAATTTTTTGTGGTTTTTTTTGTTTGTTTTTTGTCCTACTACTGCCATTGTTCCTTTCTTTTCATTGGAGACAATTGTTATATGACTTCTGCACTTAGATATTTTCAAGCCAAGGTTTATTAAAAAAGTAACTGACAATGAAAGGAAATTAAGGAACAATATGAAACACACAACGATATATACATCTTTGTCATTTATTTTGGCCACATTCCTCCAAGAATCCTAGAAGAGCAATTTCAGCAGGAGACACACAATGGCTTAAGTCAAGACGACTTTATGGACACTCATGCTGCCTCTGTTGCTACCGCTGGTGCTGGCTCTCGTGCAGTTAATCATAACCTCAGTGAATAATCCGGTCTTATTTTGGGGCTGACTGCCAAGATCACACATAGACATTGTTGCGCACCCTCGAAAGGTTGTTGAGCCTGCAAAGATCCACAGAAGGACTTTCATTTAAAACAATATTAGACCTGAAATATGAAGACTTTCTAAACTAAATACATATATATATATATATATATATATATATATATATATTGTGGGGTTTCGCTCTGGTAGATAGGGTAAGCAGACGCAGTACAGAGGCAAAATACAAGTTCTTAACTCAAACTTCAGTGTTTATTCACACTTGCGGCAGGTGCACAAAACAACACGTCACTTTGCAGTCTTTGGTGTTAATTCACACTCAATGGAAATGTCATATTGCACAAGTCACCTTGTTGGCAGTTCTGCCTCCAGTAGTCCACAGCAGGCTTTAGGGGGCCTGTTCTCCCTGCACATGGGTCTCAGCCCTTCAGTCTGGCATCAAACCTCAGATCCCAAAACTGAACCCAGCTGCCAATTTAAGGACAGCCAGATGCGGCCAAAACCCGGACCGGCACTTAAACTCTGGTCCGGGATTTGACCTCACCCGGCTGTAAATCCTCCCAGAAGCAGATGCTGGGAGGAAAATACCTGCCTTCCCAGACAATATATATATATATTGAGGGGACTCGCTCTGCTAGACAGGATTAGCGGACGCAGTATAGAGGCAACAACAGGTTCTTGGTATCAAACAGTTCAGTATATTATTCACACTTTAGGCAAGTGACAAAATAAGCAGTCATATTCAAACAAAAAGTTACTTTGCGGTGTTGGTGGTAATTCACATCATGCGACAATTCTGCCTCAAAG
The DNA here is from genome assembly GCF_014858855.1 of Bufo gargarizans. Taxonomy (NCBI): domain Eukaryota; kingdom Metazoa; phylum Chordata; class Amphibia; order Anura; family Bufonidae; genus Bufo; species Bufo gargarizans. The sequence continues at coordinate 719,091,439 of NC_058081.1, read as the reverse complement.
AGTCCTTGCTGATAGCAGCACCAACATCCTGTTTTTACACCAAACAGGTAGCAAGCCTTCATCCAGACACAAGGCTTCCAGATCCCAAAACAGAGACCTGACTTCTTAACCCAGGTGCCTGTTTAAGGACAGCCAGGTCCTGCCAAAACCCGGACCGGCATTTAAAATCCAGTTCGGTATTTGACCTCACCTGGCTGTAAATTAGCCCAGCACCACATGCTGGGAGAAAAATACCTGTTTTCCCAAACCAAACCTCTCACTGTGTCACTATATATATATATATATATATATATAATCAGTTGTTGGCCCTTGTATTGCGAGCCTGTGATGCCAATAAATATAGCATGGAAAAGGAGTCGTACAGATGTATCCTTGAGATTTGCTCTTGACGCCATATACACTGAGGCATGTGGTGTGAGATAACCAATTTAACAGCAAAAAATACATGATTTCTCAATATTTTGACAGCCTACATCTATCATCCTACAGAAGGGCATCATGGGAGTTGTAGTTTTACAACAGCTGGAGGGCCATAGGTTGAGCATGCCTGCTTTAATATATTTGGCCTATTGTATGCTTTGCCTAGCTCTAATTTTTTGTGGTTTTTTTTGTTTGTTTTTTGTCCTACTACTGTCATTGTTCCTTTCTTTTCATTGGAGACAATTGTTATATGACTTCTGCACTTAGATATTTTCAAGCCAAGGTTTATTAAAAAAGTAACTGACAATGAAAGGAAATTAAGGAACAATATGAAACACACTACAATATATACATCTTTGTCATTTATTTTGACCACATTCCTCCAAGAATACTAGAAGAGCAATTTCAGCAGGAGACACACAATGGCTGAAGTCAAGACGACTTTATGGACACTCATGCTGCCTCTGTTGCTACCGCTGGTGCTGGCTCTCGTGCAGTTAATCTTAACCTCAGTGAATGATCCAGTCTTATTTTGGGACTGACTGCCAAGATCACACATAGACATTGTTGCGCACCCTCGAAAGGCTGTTGAAGTTGACATTGAGCCTGCAAAGATCCACAAAAGGACTTTTAATTAAAACAATATTAGACCTGAAATATGAAGACTTTCTAAACTAAATATATATATATATATATATATATATATATATTGTGGGGTTTCGCTCTGGTAGATAGGGTAAGTGGACGCAGTACAGAGGCAAAATACAAGTTCTTAACTCAAACTTCAGTGTTTATTCACACATGTGGCAGGTGCACAAAACAACACGTCACTTTGCAGTCTTTCGTGTTAATTCACACTCAATGGAAATTTCATATTGCACAAGTCACCTTGTTGGCAGTTCTGCCTCCAGTAGTCCACAGCAGGCTTTAGGGGGCCTGTTCTCCCTGCACATGGGTCTCAGCCCTTCAGTCCGGCACAAAACCTCAGATCCCAAAACTGAACCCAGCTGCCAATTTAAGGACAGCCAGATGAGGCCAAAACCCGGACCGGCACTTAAACTCTGTTCCGGGATTTGACCTCACCTGGCTGTAAATCCGCCCAGCAGCAGATGCTGGGAGGAAAATACCTGCCTTCCCAGACAATATATATATATTGAGGGGATTCGCTCTGCTAGACAGGATTAGCGGACGCAGTATAGAGGCAACAACAGGTTCTTGGTATCAAACAGTTCAGTATATTATTCACACAGGCGCGCGCGTTCACAGGATCGGAAGGTAAGCGAGTGGATCTCCAGCCTGCCAGCGGTGATCGTTCACTGGCAGGCAGGAGATACGATTTTTTTTAACCCCTAACAGGTATATTAGAAGCTGTTTTGATAACAGCGTCTAATATACCTGCTACCTGGTCCTCTGGTGGTCCCTTTTGCTTGGATCGACCACCAGAGGAAACAGGCAGCTGTGTAATAAGTAGCACCAAGCACCACACTACACTACACCCCCCCTGCTCACTTATTAACCCCTTATTAACCCCTGATCACCCCTGATCACCCCATATAGACTCCCTGATCACCCCCCTGTAAGGCTCCATTCAGACGTCCGTATGATTTTTACGGATCCACGGATACATGGATCGGATCCGCAAAACACATACGGACGTCTGAATGTAGCCTTACAGGGGGGTGATCAATGACAGGGGGGTGATCACCTCATATACACTCCCTGATCATTCCCTGTCATTGATCACCCCCCTGTAAGGCTCCATTCAGACGTCCGTATGATTTTTACGGATCCACGGATACATGGATCGGATCTGCAAAACACATACGGACGTCTGAATGGAGCCTTACAGAGGGGTAAACAATGACAGGGGGGTGATCACCCATATAGACTCCCTGATCACCCCTCTGTCATTGATCACCCCCCTGTCATTGATCACCCCCCTGTAAGGCTCCATTCAGACATTTTTTTGGCCCACATTAGCGGAAATTGTTTTTTTTTTTTTTTTTCTTACAAAGTCTCATATTCCACTAACTTGTGTCAAAATATAAAATCTCACATGAACTCGCCATACCCCTCACGGAATCCAAATGCGTAACATTTTTTAGACATTTACAGTCATGTGAAAAAATTAGGACACCCTTTGAAAGCATGTGGTTTTTTGTAACATTTTTAATAAAAGGTTATTTCATCTCCGTTTCAACAATACAGAGAGATTAAAGTAATCCGACTAAACAAAGAAAACTGAAGAAAAGTCTTTTCAAGATCTTCTGTAAATGTCATTCTACAAAAATGCCTATTCTAACTGAGGAAAAAGATAGGACACCCTTGCCCCTAATAGCGAGTGTTACCTCCTTTGGCTGAAATAACTGCAGTGAGACGGTTCTTGTAGCCATCTACCAGTCTTCGACATCGGTCTGAGGAAATTTTACCCCACTCCTCAATGCAGAACTTTTTCAGCTGTGAGATGTTTGAGGGGTTTCTTGCACGTACAGCCCTTTTCAAGTCACCCCACAGCATCTCAATGGGATTCAAATCTGGACTTTGACTTGGCCATTCCAGGACTCTCCATTTCTTCTTTTTCAGCCAATCTTTGGTTGATTTACTAGTATGTTTTGGGTCATTGTCATGTTGCATGGTCCAGTTCCGCTTCAGCTTTAATTTTCTAACTGATGGTCTCACATGTTCTTCAAGCACCTTCTGATACACAGTAGAATTCATCGTGGATTCTATGATGGTGAGCTGACCAGGTCCTGCTGCAGCAAAGCAGCCCCAAACCATGACACTTCCACCTCCATGCTTCACAGTTGGTATGAGGTTCTTTTCTTGGAATGCTGTGTTTGGTTTACGCCAAACATGTCCTCTGCTGTTGTGTCCAAATAATTCAATTTTGGACTCATCTGTCCAAAGAACATTATTCCAGAAGTCCTGGTCTTTGTCAACTTTATCTCTGGCAAATGTCAGTCTGGCCTCGATGTTTCTCTTGGAAAGCAAAGGTTTCCTCCTTGCACACCTCCCATGCAAGTTAAACTTGTACAGTCTCTTTCTGATTGTAGAGGCATGTACTTCTACATCAACAGTAGCCAGAGCCTGCTGTAGTTCTCGAGATGACACTTTAGGGTTTTTGGAGACCTCTTTTAGCATCTTGCGGTCTGCTCTTGGGGTGAACTTGCTGGGGCGACCAGTCCTGGGCATGTTGGCAGTTGTTTTGAAAGCCCTCCACTTGTAGACTATCTTCCGGACAGTGGAATGGCTGATTTCAAAATCTTTTGAGATCTTTTTAAATCCCTTCCCAGACTCATAGGCTGCTACAATCTTTTTTCTGAAGTCCTCTGACAGCTCTTTTGCTCTCACCATGGTGCTCACTCTCACTTCAACAGTCAGGAGCACACCAAACTAAATGTCTGAGGTTTAAATAGGGCAAGCCTCATTCAACATGCAGAGTAACGATCTACTAATTATGTGCACCTGGTGTGATATACCTGTGTGAGATCTGAGCCAATTTAAGAGGGAATACATGTGAGGGTGTCCTATCTTTTTCCTCAGTTAGAATAGGCATTTTTGTAGAATGACATTTACAGAAGATCTTGAAAAGACTTTTCTTCAGTTTTCTTTGTTTAGTCGGATTACTTTAATCTCTCTGTATTGTTGAAACGGAGATGAAATAAACTTTTATTAAAAATGTTACAAAAAACCACATGCTTTCAAAGGGTGTCCTAATTTTTTCACATGACTGTATATTCCAGACTTCTTCTCACACTTTAGGGCCCTTAAAATGCCAGGGCAGTATAAATACCCCACATGTGACCCCATTTCGGAAAAAAGACACCCCAAGGTATTCCGTGAGGGGCATATTGAGTCCACGAAAGATTGAAATTTTTGTCCCAAGTTAGCGGAAAGGGAGACTTTGTGAGAAAATACAAAACAAAATCAATTTCCGCTAACTTGTGCCAAAATTTTTTTTCTATGAACTCGCCATGCCCCTCATTGAATACCTTGGGTGTCTTCTTTCCAAAATGGGGTCACATGTGGGGTATTTATACTGCCCTGGCATTTTAGGGGACCGAAAGCGTGAGAAGAAGTCTGGGATCCAAATGTCTAAAAATGCCCTCCTAAAAGGAATTTGGGCCGCTTTGCGCATCTAGGCTGCAAAAAAGTGTCACACATGTGGTATCGCCGTACTCAGGAGAAGTTTGGCAATGTGTTTTGGGGTGTCATTTTACATATACCCATGCTGGGTGAGATAAATATCTTGGTCAAATGCCAACTTTGTATAAAAAAATGGGAAAAGTTGTCTTTTGCCAAGATATTTCTCTCACCTAGCATGGGCATATGTAAAATTACACCCCAAAACACATTCCCCAACTTCTCCTGAGTACGGCGATACCAGATGTGTGACACTTTTTTGCTGCCTAGGTGGGCAAAGGGGCACACATTCTAAAGAGCACCTTTAGGATTTCACAGGTAATTTTTTACACATTTTGATTTCAAACTACTTACCACACATTAGGGCCCCTAGAATGCCAGGGCAGTATAACTACCCCACAAGTCACCCCATTTCGAAAGAAGACACCCCAAGGTATTTTGTGATGGGCATAGTGAGCTCATGGAAGTTTTTATTTTTTGTCACAAGTTAGTGGAATATGAGACTTTGTAAAATAAAATAAATCATCATTTTCCGCTAGCTTGTGACAAAAAATAAAAAGTTCTATGCCCATCAGTGAATACCTTAGGGTGTCTACTTTCCGAAATGGGGTCATTTGTGGGTGTTTGTACTGTCTGGGCATTGTAGAACCTCAGGAAACATGACAGGTGCTCAGAAAGTCAGAGCTGCTTGAAAAAGCGGAAATTCACACTTTTTGCACCATAGTTTGTAAACGCTATAACTTTTTTTTTACCCAAACATTTTTTTTTTATCAAAGACATGTAGAACAATAAATTTAGTGAAAAATTTATATATGGATGTCGTTTTTTTTGCAACATTTTACAACTGAAAGTGCAAAAAAAATTGTTCAATTTAGATTATTAACAAAAAAAGTACAAATGTCAGCAGCAATGAAATACCACCAAATGAAAGCTCTATTAGTGAGAAGAAAAGGAGGTAACATTCATTTGGTTGGTAAGTTGCATGACCGAGCAATAAACTATGAAAGTAGTGTAGTGCAGAAGTGTAAAAAGTGGCCTGGTCATTAAGGGTGTTTCAGCTAAGGGGGGTTGAAGTGGTTAAGGACAGCCAGGTCCTGCCAAAACCCGGACCGGCATTTAAAATCCAGTTCGGTATTTGACCTCACCTGGCTGTAAATTAGCCCAGCACCACATGCTGGGAGAAAAATACCTGTTTTCCCAAACCAAACCTCTCACTGTGTCACTATATATATATATAATCAGTTGTTGGCCCTTGTATTGCGAGCCTGTGATGCCAATAAATATAGCATGGAAACGGAGTCATACAGATGTGTCCTTTACATTTGCTCTTGACTCCATATACACTGAGGCATGTGGTGTGAGATAACCAATTTAACAACAAAAAATACATGATTTCTCAATATTTTGTCGCAAGATCTCTAATTTTATATGTGCGAATACCCAATGGTTGTGGTATGCATTGCAGCCTGGTAAGGGTTTTGTTAGCATGTCACATTAATTAATCAAATTAAAACAAAGGTAAGATTGGACATATCTGCATGTTGGTCCGTCCTTATTTCTTAACACATTGTGCTCACTAGTTCAGGAGAGGATATTTCAATATTTGTCAATGGTTTTCTTTAAAGTAAAATAAAATAAATAATAACAAAATGATACCTGATTCTTGTGTTGTCTGCAGAAGAAGACACATAGTCTCATCCCCTCTGCACTGTAGGGTTTCATCAGTGTGACACCAGGTAGAGTTAACAGATAAGCAGGATGGGCAGCCCAGTCCATTGAGGGGAGAGTTTTCAGTTGGCACTAGAATCAGATTGGAGAAAGAGAAATGAAATGTTGTTAATACATGAACATATGCAGTTCTCTCATAAGCCACTATTCTCTTTGATAAAGGGGTGGTGCTTCTGTTAGAGCCTATTGAAAGCACAATCATTTAGTTTTGTCTAAAGAACTTGTTGGGCAGTGGTCATCTTTTCATCAGTGGTCATCTTTTCTGTGGATTGAAATCAGTGAATTTCCAAGCAATACATAGACAATACATCACAAAAAAAGTATCTGCTCTACCTATGAAATACTAGATAGGCCACCTTGTCAAGATCGGGGTTATGGGACCACTGTGCCAACCAACCAGTGTGGTTGGCTGATGAACTTTGGGAATCACAGACACCAGTGTGAAGTACCAAGAGATCAGGCTATAGTCGTACTCAGCAATCTGGTACAGATCAGAGCAATTCGAGTTTTTGCAAATCCATATTTCAGTTCAGAGGTCAGGGCAGACATCTCAGGATCATCACGGTGAACAGACATGGGTCGGGTCAGGCGCCAGAGAGGCAGAGTCCAGGAATCAGGCCCAAGTCGGTACACAGGAGGAGAAATGGATTATAGCTCTTTAGTATGGACTTGCAAACTAGCAGAATTAAACAGGCACTGGCAGGATCTATGGAGACATATTGCTTAGGCACAGGGTGGAGCAAACTGCCTAGTATATGTAGGAGGGCTGATAAGCACATTAAAAATCAAGATATAGATGTGGGAGGCACTCGGTATCCAGGTTGAATATGTGTGGTTTGTGGAAATATTAAGGGGTTGGTGGTAAAGGTGTGGGTTGTGTTCTTGAAGTGGTATATAACGGTATATAATGATCACACCATAATTGTTGCTATTAAAAATGTTAATTTATTAATAAAATTATAAAGATATAATAAAAATTAAAAAAATTAAAAAATCTAAGAATATAGAAAAATCGAAGAATATAGAGAAAAAGGAGAAAATTATCTTTGGTCCACTTAATGTGTTAGGTAGGGATGAGCGAACTCGAACTGTATAGTTCGGGTTCGTACCGAATTTTGGGGTGTCCGTGACACGGACCCGAACCCGGACATTTTCGTAAAAGTCCGGGTTCGGGTTCGGTGTTCGTCGCTTTCTTGGCGCTTTTGTGACGCTTTCTTGGCGCTTTTTGAAAGGCTGCAAAGCAGCCAATCAACAAGCGTCATACTACTTGCCCCAAGAGGCCGTCACAGCCATGCCTACTATTGGCATGGCTGTGATTGGCCAGAGCACCATGTGACCCAGCCTCTATTTAAGCTGGAGTCACATAGCGCCGCCCGTCACTCTGCTCTGATTAGCGTAGGGAGAGGTTGCAGCTGCGACAGTAGGGCGAGATTAGGCAGATTAACTCCTCCAAAGGACTTGATTAACTGATCGATCTGCAGCTGTGGATCATTGAGCTGCTGATCCTCAATTGCTCACTGTTTTTAGGCTGCCCAGACCGTTTGTCAGTCACATTTTTATGGGGTGATCGGCGGCCATTTTGTGTCTTGTGCGGTGCTGCGACCAAGTGCATCCAAGCTGCGACCAAGTGCATTTAACCCTCAATGGTGTGGTTGTTTTTTGGCTAAAGCCTACATCAGGGTGAAGCTGTCACACCAAGTGCATTTAACCAGCAATAGTCTGTTCATTTTTTGGCCATATACTAAATCAGGGGCAAGCTGCGCCTGTCACCAAGTGCATTTAACCCTCAATGGTGTGGTTGTTTTTTGGCTAAAGCCTACATCAGGGTGAAGCTGTCACACCAAGTGCATTTAACCAGCAATAGTCTGTTCATTTTTTGGCCATATACTACATCAGGGGCAAGCTGCGCCCGTCACCAAGTGCATTTAACCCTCAGTAGTGTGGTTGGTCAAGCTGTGACACCAAGTGCATTTAACCAGCAATAGTCTGTTCATTTTTTGGCCATATACTACATCAGGGGCAAGCTGCGCCCGTCACCAAGTGCATTTAACCAGCAATAGTGTGGTTATTTTTTGGCCATATCCCAGTCTAATTCTGTCACTAAATCCATACCGGTCACCCAGCGCCTAAATACTAGGCCTCAAATTTATATCCCGCTAAATCTCTCGTTACCGCTGTCCTGTTGTGGCTGGGAAAGTTATTTAGTGTCCGTCAAAGCACATTTTTTGTTCTGGGTTGAAGTACAATTCCCAATTTAGCAATTTCATAATTTAGTGGTTCCTGCTATATCAGAGCTATTTGAAATCTATCCCTAAAAGGGTATATAATATTCAAGGTGCACATAGGGTCATTCAGAATAACTTCACACACACCCGCTACTGTGCATTTCCAAGTCTAATTCTGTCACTAAACCCATACCTGTCACCCAGCGCCTAAATACTAGGCCTCAAATTTATATCCCGCTAAATCTCTCGTTACCGCTGTCCTGTTGTGGCTGGGAAAGTTATTTAGTGTCCGTCAAAGCACATTTTTTGTTCTGGGTTGAAATACAATTCCCAATTTAGCAATTTCATAATTTAGTGGTTCCTGCTATATCAGAGCTATTTGAAATCTATCCCAAAAAGGGTATATAATATTCAAGGTGCACATAGGGTCATTCAGAATAACTTCACACACACCCGCTACTGTGTATTTCCAAGTCTAATTCTGTCACTAAACCCATACCTGTCACCCAGCGCCTAAATACTAGGCCTCAAATTTATATCCTGCTAAATCTCTCGTTACCGCTGTCCTGTTGTAGCTGGGAAAGTTATTTAGTGTCCGTCAAAGCACATTTTTTGTTCTGGGTTGAAATACAATTCCCAATTTAGCAATTTCATAATTTAGTGGTTTCTGCTATATCAGAGCTATTTGAAATCTATCCCTAAAAGGGTATATAATATTCAAGGTGCACATTGGGTCATTCAGAATAACTTCACACACACCCGCTACTGTGTATTTCCAAGTCTAATTCTGTCACTAAACCCATACCTGTCACCCAGCGCCTAAATACTAGGCCTCAAATTTATATCCTGCTAAATCTCTCGTTACCGCTGTACTGTTGTTGCTGGGCAAGATATTTAGTGTCCGTCAAAGCACATTTTTTGTTCTGGGTTGAAATACAATTCCCAATTTAGCAATTTCATAATTTAGTGGTTCTGCTATATCAGAGCTATTTGAAATCTATCCCTAAAAGGGTATATAATATTCAAGGTGCACATAGGGTCATTCAGAATAACTTCACACACACCGCTTACTGTGTATTTCCAAGTCTAATTCTGTCACTAAACCCATACCTGTCACCCAGCGCCTAAATACTAGGCCTCAAATTTATATCCTGCTAAATCTCTCGTTACCGCTGTACTGTTGTTGCTGGGCAAGATATTTAGTGTCCGTCAAAGCACATTTTTTGTTCTGGGTTGAAATACAAATCCCAATTTAGCAATTTCATAATTTAGTGGTTTCTGCTATATCAGAGCTATTTGAAATCTATCCCTAAAAGGGTATATAATATTCAAGGTGCACATTGGGTCATTCAGAATAACTTCACACACACCCGCTACTGTGTATTTCCAAGTCTAATTCTGTCACTAAACCCATACCTGTCACCCAGCGCCTAAATACTAGGCCTCAAATTTATATCCTGCTAAATCTCTCGTTACCGCTGTCCTGTTGTTGCTGGGCAAGATATTTAGTGTCCGTCAAAGCACATTTTTTGTTCTGGGTTGAAATACAATTCCCAATTTAGCAATTTCATAATTTAGTGGTTCCTGCTATATCAGAGCTATTTGAAATCTATCCCAAAAAGGGTATATAATATTCAAGGTGCACATAGGGTCATTCAGAATAACTTCACACACACGCTACTGTGCATTTCCAAGTCTAATTCTGTCACTAAATCCATACCGGTCACCCAGCGCCTAAATACTAGGCCTCAAATTTATATCCCGCTAAATCTCTCGTTACCGCTGTCCTGTTGTAGCTGGGAAAGTTATTTAGTGTCCGTCAAAGCACATTTTTTGTTCTGGGTTGAAATACAATTCCCAATTTAGCAATTTCATAATTTAGTGGTTTCTGCTATATCAGAGCTATTTGAAATCTATCCCTAAAAGGGTATATAATATTCAAGGTGCACATAGGGTCATTCAGAATAACTTCACACACACGCTTCTGTGCATTTCCAAGTCTAATTCTGTCACTAAATCCATACCGGTCACCCAGCGCCTAAATACTAGGCCTCAAATTTATATCCCGCTGAATTTGAATACAATACATTGGGCCAAATAATATATTTGTTGTTGTGGTGAACCATAACAATGAGAAAAACATCTAGTAAGGGACGCGGACGTGGACATGGTCGTGGTGGTGTTAGTGGACCCTCTGGTGCTGGGAGAGGACGTGGCCGTTCTGCCACATCCACACGTCCTAGTGTACCAACTACCTCAGGTCCCAGTAGCCGCCAGAATTTACAGCGATATATGGTGGGGCCCAATGCCGTTCTAAGGATGGTAAGGCCTGAGCAGGTACAGGCATTAGTCAATTGGGTGGCCGACAGTGGATCCAGCACGTTCACATTATCTCCCACCCAGTCTTCTGCAGAAAGCGCACAGATGGCGCCTAAAAACCAACCCCATCAGTCTGTCACATCACCCCCATGCATACCAGGGAAACTGTCTCAGCCTCAAGTTATGCAGCAGTCTCTTATGCTGTTTGAAGACTCCGCTGGCAGGGTTTCCCAAGGGCATCCACCTAGCCCTTCCCCAGCGGTGAAAGACATAGAATGCACTGACGCACAACCACTTATGTTTCCTGATGATGAGGACATGGGAATACCACCTCAGCATGTCTCTGATGATGACGAAACACAGGTGCCAACTGCTGCGTCTTTCTGCAGTGTGCAGACTGAACAGGAGGTCAGGGATCAAGACTGGGTGGAAGACGATGCAGGGGACGATGAGGTCCTAGACCCCACATGGAATGAAGGTCGTGCCACTGACTTTCACAGTTCGGAGGAAGAGGCAGTGGTGAGACCGAGCCAACAGCGTAGCAAAAGAGGGAGCAGTGGGCAAAAGCAGAACACCCGCCGCCAAGAGACTCCGCCTGCTACTGCCCGCCGCCATCTGGGACCGAGCACCCCAAAGGCAGCTTCAAGGAGTTCCCTGGCATGGCACTTCTTCAAACAATGTGCTGACGACAAGACCCGAGTGGTTTGCACGCTGTGCCATCAGAGCCTGAAGCGAGGCATTAACGTTCTGAACCTGAGCACAACCTGCATGACCAGGCACCTGCATGCAAAGCATGAACTGCAGTGGAGTAAACACCTTAAAACCAAGGAAGTCACTCAGGCTCCCCCTGCTACCTCTTCTGCTGCTGCCGCCTCGGCCTATTCTGCTGCTGCCGCCTCGGCCTCTTCCTCCGCCTCTGGAGGAACGTTGGCACCTGCCGCCCAGCAAACAGGGGATGTACCACCAACACCACCACCACCACCTCCGTCACCAAGCGTCTCAACCATGTCACACGCCAGCGTTCAGCTCTCCATCTCACAAACATTTGATAGAAAGCGTAAATTCCCACCTAGCCACCCTCGATCCCTGGCCCTGAATGCCAGCATTTCTAAACTACTGGCCTATGAAATGCTGTCATTTAGGCTGGTGGACACAGACAGCTTCAAACAGCTCATGTCGCTTGCTGTCCCACAGTATGTTGTTCCCAGCCGGCACTACTTCTCCAAGAGAGCCGTGCCTTCCCTGCACAACCAAGTATCCGATAAAATCAAGTGTGCACTGCGCAACGCCATCTGTAGCAAGGTCCACCTAACCACAGATACGTGGACCAGTAAGCACGGCCAGGGACGCTATATCTCCCTAACTGCACACTGGGTAAATGTAGTGGCAGCTGGGCCCCAGGCGGAGAGCTGTTTGGCGCACGTCCTTCCGCCGCCAAGGATCGCAGGGCAACATTCTTTGCCTCCTGTTGCCACCTCCTCCTTCTCGGCTTCCTCCTCCTCTTCTTCCACCTGCTCATCCAGTCAGCCACACACCTTCACCACCAACTTCAGCACAGCCCGGGGTAAACGTCAGCAGGCCATTCTGAAACTCATATGTTTGGGGGACAGGCCCCACACCGCACAGGAGTTGTGGCGGGGTATTGAACAACAGACCGACGAGTGGTTGCTGCCGGTGAGCCTCAAGCCCGGCCTGGTGGTGTGTGATAATGGGCGAAATCTCGTTGCAGCTCTGGGACTAGCCAATTTGACGCACATCCCTTGCTTGGCGCATGTGCTGAATTTGGTGGTGCAGAAGTTCATTCACAACTACCCCGACATGTCAGAGCTGCTGCATAAAGTGCGGGCCGTCTGTTCGCGCTTCCGGCGTTCACATCCTGCTGCTGCTCGCCTGTCTGCGCTACAGCGTAACTTCGGCCTTCCCGCTCACCGCCTCATATGCGACGTGCCCACCAGGTGGAACTCCACCTTGCACATGCTGGACAGACTGTGCGAGCAGCAGCAGGCCATAGTGGAGTTTCAGCTGCAGCACGCACGGGTCAGTCGCACTACAGAACAGCACCACTTCACCACCAATGACTGGGCCTCCATGCGAGACCTGTGTGCCCTGTTGCGCTGTTTTGAGTACTCCACCAACATGGCCAGTGGCGATGACACCGTTATCAGCGTTACAATACCACTTCTATGTCTCCTTGAGAAAACACTTAGGGCGATGATGGAAGAGGAGGTGGCCCAGGAGGAGAAGGAGGAGGAGGAAGAGGGGTCATTTTTAGCACTTTCAGGCCAGTCTCTTCGAAGTGACTCAGAGGGAGGTTTTTTGCAACAGCAGAGGCCAGGTACAAATGTGGCCAGCCAGGGCCCACTACTGGAGGACGAGGAGGACGAGGATGAGGAGGAGGTGGAGGAGGATGAGGATGAAGCATGGTCACAGCGGGGTGGCACCCAACGCAGCTCGGGTCCATCACTGGTGCGTGGCTGGGGGGAAAGGCAGGACGATGACGATACGCCTCCCACAGAGGACAGCTTGTCCTTACCCCTGGGCAGCCTGGCACACATGAGCGACTACATGCCGCAGTGCCTGCGCAACGACAGCAGAGTTGCCCACATTTTAACCTGTGCGGACTACTGGGTTGCCACCCTGCTGGATCCACGCTACAAAGACAATGTGCCCACCTTACTTCCTGCACTGGAGCGTGATAGGAAGATGCGCGAGTACAAGCGCACGTTGGTAGACGCGCTACTGAGAGCATTCCCAAATGTCACAGGGGAACAAGTGGAAGCCCAAGGCCAAGGCAGAGGAGGAGCAAGAGGTCGCCAAGGCAGCTGTGTCACGGCCAGCTCCTCTGAGGGCAGGGTTAGCATGGCAGAGATGTGGAAAACTTTTGTCAACACGCCACAGCTAACTGCACCACCACCTGATACGCAACGTGTTAGCAGGAGGCAACATTTCACTAACATGGTGGAACAGTACGTGTGCACACCCCTCCACGTACTGACTGATGGTTCGGCCCCATTCAACTTCTGGGTCTCTAAATTGTCCACGTGGCCAGAGCTAGCCTTTTATGCCTTGGAGGTGCTGGCCTGCCCGGCAGCCAGCGTTTTGTCTGAACGTGTATTCAGCACGGCAGGGGGCGTCATTACAGACAAACGCAGCCGCCTGTCTACAGCCAATGTGGACAAGCTGACGTTCATAAAAATGAACCAGGCATGGATCCCACAGGACCTGTCCGTCCCTTGTCCAGATTAGACATTAACTACCTCCCCATAACCATATATTATTGGACTCCAGGGCACTTCCTCATTCAATCCTATTTTTATTTTCATTTTACCATTATATTGCAAGGCTACCCAAAGTTGAATGAACCTCTCCTCTGTCTGGGTGCCAGGGCTTAAATATATGCCAATGGACTGTTGCAGTGGTGGCTGACGTGAAGCCTGATTCTCTGCTATGACATGCAGACTAATTCTCTGCTGACATGAAGCCAGATTGTCTGTTACGGGACCACTCTCCTCTGCCTGTGTGCTGGGCCTAAATATATGCCAATGGACTGTTGCAGTGGTGGCTGACGTGAAGCCTCATTCTCTGCTATGACATGCAGACTGATTCTCTGCTGACATGAAGCCAGATTCTCTGTTACGGGACCTCCCTCCTCTGCCTGGGTGCTGGGCCTAAATATATGCCAATGGACTGTTGCAGTGGTGGCTGACGTGAAGCCTCATTCTCTGCTATGACATGCAGACTGATTCTCTGCTGACATGAAGCCAGATTCTCTGTTACGGGACCTCCCTCCTCTGCCTGGGTGCTGGGCCTAAATATATGCCAATGGACTGTTGCAGTGGTGGGTGACGTGAAGCCTGATTCTTTGCTATGACATGCAGACTGATTCTCTGGTGACATGAAGCCAGATCCTCTGTTACGGGACCTCTCTCCTCTGCCTGGGTGCTGGGCCTAAATTTATGACAATGGACTGTTGCAGTGGTGGCTGACGTGAAGCCTGATTCTCTGCTATGATATGAAGCCTGATTCTCTGCTGACATGAAGCCAGATTGTCTGTTACGGGACCTCTCTCCTCTGCCTGGGTGCTGGGCCTAAATTTATGACAATGGACTGTTGCAGTGGTGGCTGACGTGAAGCCTGATTCTCTGCTATGATATGAAGACTGATTCTCTGCTGACATGAAGCCAGATTGTCTGTTACGGGACCTCTCTCCTCTGCCTGGGTGCTGGGCCTGAATTTATGACAATGGACTGTTGCAGTGGTGGCTGACGTGAAGCCTGATTCTCTGCTATGACATGCAGACTGATTCTCTGCTGACATGAAGCCAGATTGTCTGTTACGGGACCTCTCTCCTCTGCCTGTGTGCTAGGCCTAAATATATGCCAATGGATTGTTGCAGTGGTGGCTGACGTGAAGCCTCATTCTCTGCTATGACATGCAGACTGATTCTCTGCTGACATGAAGCCATATTGTCTGTTACGGGACCTCTCTCCTCTGCCTGTGTGCTAGGCCTAAATATATGCCAATGGATTGTTGCAGTGGTGGCTGACGTGAAGCCTGATTCTCTGCTATGACATGCAGACTGATTCTCTGGTGACATGAAGCCAGATCCTCTGTTACGGGACCTCTCTCCTCTGCCTGGGTGCTGGGCCTAAATTTATGCCAATGGATTGTTGCAGTGGTGGCTGACGTGAAGCCTCATTCTCTGCTATGACATGCAGACTGATTCTCTGCTGACATGAAGCCAGATTGTCTGTTACGGGACCTCTCTCCTCTGCCTGTGTGCTAGGCCTAAATATATGCCAATGGATTGTTGCAGTGGTGGCTGACGTGAAGCCTGATTCTCTGCTATGACATGCAGACTGATTCTCTGGTGACATGAAGCCAGATCCTCTGTTACGGGACCTCTCTCCTCTGCCTGGGTGCTGGGCCTAAATTTATGAAAATGGACTGTTGCAGTGGTGGGTGACGTGAAGCCTGATTCTCTGCTATGACATGCAGACTGATTCTCTGGTGACATGAAGCCAGATCCTCTGTTACGGGACCTCTCTCCTCTGCCTGGGTGCTGGGCCTGAATTTATGACAATGGACTGTTGCAGTGGTGGCTGACGTGAAGCCTGATTCTCTGCTATGACATGCAGACTAATTCTCTGCTGACATGAAGCCAGATTGTCTGTACGGGACCTCTCTCCTCTGCCTGGGTGCTGGGCCTAAATTTATGACAATGGACTCTTACAGTGGTGGGTGACGTGAAGCCTGATTCTCTGCTATGACATGCAGACTGATTCTCTGCTGACATGAAGCCAGATTGTCTGTCACGGGACCTCTCTCCTCTGCCTGGGTGCTGGGCCTGAATTTATGACAATGGACTGTTGCAGTGGTGGCTGACGTGAAGCCTGATTCTCTGCTATGACATGCAGACTAATTCTCTGCTGACATGAAGCCAGATTGTCTGTTACGGGACCTCTCTCCTCTGCCTGGGTGCTGGGCCTAAATTTATGACAATGGACTGTTGCATTGGTGGCTGACGTGAAGCCTGATTCTCTGCTATGATATGAAGACTGATTCTCTGCTGACATGAAGCCAGATTGTCTGTTACGGGACCTCTCTCCTCTGCCTGGGTGCTGGGCCTAAATTTATGAAAATGGACTCTTACAGTGGTGGGTGACGTGAAGCCTGATTCTCTGCTATGACATGAAGACTGATTCTCTGCTGACATGAAGCCAGATTGTCTGTTACGGGACCTCTCTCCTCTGCCTGGGTGCCGGGGCCTAAATATCTGAGAATGGACTGTTCCAGTGGTGGGTGACGGGAAGCCAGATTCTCTGCTATGGAACCTCTCTCCAATTGATTTTGGTTAATTTTTATTTATTTAATTTTTATTTTAATTCATTTCCCTATCCACATTTGTTTGCAGGGGATTTACCTACATGTTGCTGCCTTTTGCAGCCCTCTAGCCCTTTCCTGGGCTGTTTTACAGCCGTTTTAGTGCCGAAAAGTTCGGGTCCCCATTGACTTCAATGGGGTTCGGGTTCGGGACGAAGTTCGGATCGGGTTCGGATCCCGAACCCGAACATTTCCGGGATGTTCGGCCGGACTTCTCGAACCCGAACATCCAGGTGTTCGCTCAACTCTAGTGTTAGGACAAACAAAGTTTGCATATTCAATGTTCCTTAAAGTCCTCGATTTGACATTTGTGTCCAGTAGAGGGAGCTAAAGATGGTTACAGCTGAGGGTGATTACAGCAGGGAACGATGAATATGCCGGATTCGCTGGGTGAAAACTGTAAGTGCACATGTAGCAGGATCGACATATGAATAGCCTCTAATTTCGTAGCTTTGTATCGATACGGGTTAGGTATGTCGAAAGAATAAAAAACGTTGCAAATATAAATGTGCGGCTAAAAAAAGGTGAGGAACATAGACAGGTGATCGATGTAGATGCACCCTATTAGTGTTACGTTACCCGTTATGCTGCTTTGTTATTCGCTGGCCTTGCTCTACCTGCCCGTGATTAAAAATCAGCTGGACACAGATAAAAGGGAAAGGTTAACCTTTGCAGTGCTGTAGAAAAGTATAAGAATACAGAAACCAAGGGAAGTTTAAAGAACCTCTGTCAGATTGATCAACCCTATTAAACCAAGCATACTGTCTGGTAGTGGTGATCATGCTGATTAAAATTATATATTTCTTAGATATCTGCATTTGTATTCATATGCAAATGGAGCACCAGGGGGTGGGGCTGAATTTGTCGAGTGCTGATTTGTAACACCCCTGCACAATCCCCTCTCCCTTTTATTGCAAGGGCTAGAGATCAGCATATTGAGGACAGAAGCAGCAAATCGTGTTTTTCATATGTGACACTCAGCTCTGGCTTAGAATTTGCCTTTACACAGAGAAATAACTCCTCATATAGATATAGGGAGTATTATCTATAGATATCAGGAAAAAGTAAAGTTGAGTAAAAAGAAAGTTGTATTATGAACTACAGCATTACTTTCATCAGGCCATTTTACCATACACATAAGATTTTATATCAACTTTTATTATGAGTTAAATGAGGGGGGGGGGGGGAATAACTGAAGAAAGAACTCTACAAGTCTTTGGTGGGACTAAAACCTGAAAACTGCTACAGTATATGTAAAGAAGAAGACATTACCTCCAGGCTATAGCCTTACCATATTGATAGCACAATTTTTGTTATACTTAGAAAGCTAATACATAGTATTTGCAATGGAAACCAATGCTATATACCGGCTTTCTAAGTATAAAAAAAACATACCTATCAATATGGTAAGGCTATAACCTGGAGCTAAGGTCTTCTGCCTTGCATAAAGCAGTCTCAGGTTTGAATCCCATGAAAGACTTGGAGATTTCTGTCTTCAGTTAATTTTAATTCTCTTTCATTTAACCCATAATAATCTTACAGTATGTGTATGGTAAAATGGCCTGATGGAAGAAATGCTGCAGTTC
Source organism: Bufo gargarizans (assembly GCF_014858855.1). Classification (NCBI taxonomy): domain Eukaryota; kingdom Metazoa; phylum Chordata; class Amphibia; order Anura; family Bufonidae; genus Bufo; species Bufo gargarizans. The sequence continues at coordinate 719,073,135 of NC_058081.1, read as the reverse complement.
ATATCACGTTATGACGCCATTTAAGAATGAGTTTTCCTTCTTTCCTGATACCTATACATCTGAGGAGTAACCAGGGGCAAATCTCCTCAGGTGGTGCCATCTAGTGAGTAGAGAAGGGTGGCAACAGCACTGACATACTGTAGAAGTAGCCAGTCCGAGAGCTCCCACCTCTAGATAAAGGCAATTGCACTGGCTTTCAGGATGTTTCTGCCAGATAGGGGAGGATGCAGGAGTATTACAGTGAGAACCTTCCAATGTTGTTCAGCTGCCTGCCCTTTAGTGGAAGTGAGTGGATGGGCCACTGAACAACAGTGATAGATCCTCCTTTAACAATCACTGATCCAGTGTAGGGTTAATCTGCATGTGGAGGCGGAGCGGTGCCCTTTGCAGAAGGATTCTCAATGGGATTTAGGTCTGGACTTTGACTAGGCCATCCTAACACATACAGGTGAAACTCGATAAATTATAATATCATCCAAAAGTTCATTTATTTCAGTAATGCAACTTAAAATTAGAATTTTGTAAAAAGGTTCAATATGCTAGGCTCAAAGTGTCACACTCTAGTCAGCTAATTAATCCATACCCCCTGAGAAAAGGGTAACATAGTAACATAGTAACATAGTACATAAGGCCGAAAAAAGACATCTGTCCATCCAGTTCGGCCTGTCATCCTGCAAGTTGATCCAGAGGAAGGCAAAAAAAACCCTGTGAGGTAGAAGCCAATTTTCCTCACTTTAGGGGAATAAAAAATTCCTTCCCGACTCCAATCAGGCAATCAGAATAACTCCCTGGATCAGCGACCCCTCTCTAGTAGCTATAGCCTGTAATATTATTACGCTCCAAAAGTTTATACATATAGAGAAAATGAAAAAATATAATTTGAACTTGAAAACAGTGTTTACTGTAAATCCCATAAATTTCCAGTAGGGGGAGCAGTTATATAAAAGTTCTATATAGTCCAAGTTCATTCACCCTATTTCATGAATAGATATCCCAGTGGTGAACAATAACGGTATCGCAAGAACCTGTATACGTCAGAGAGCTTCCCGTAAGTTTTGTCGTTCTTCCTTTTTTTTTATTCATTTATCAGTGACAGTGTGCGCCTCCGTATATTAGAGAGAACACGTCCCAGTACATCTGATATTTTCCGTAGATAATGGTAATGCGTTTAATGCTCAGAAAAGCCTGCAGTATAATAATAATGATGTTTAAAACTGTAGCTCTATCCTGCGTGGGGTGAACACAATTACGGATGTCTGCTGTATTAGCGGTGTCTCGCTCCAGAGACAGAACACTTGTTAGACTGATTGGAGCAAAGATTAATGCTTTGACGATCTTCCTTTTTGTTTCTCAGTGACAGTGTGCGCCTCCGTATAACAGAGAACGTCACAGTACATCTGATGTGTTGCGGTAAGTTATGGTAATATATAACTGCAGTGTAATAATGTTAAGAACTGCAGCGCTATCCTGTATGTGATACACGCAATAAGGGTGTCTGCTATGTTAGCGATGACCCGCTCCAGAGACAATATGCTGGTTAGATTGATTGGAGCATAAAACAAATTTTGTGGATAACAATGTTTTGGTTACATTACCAGTCCGAATGTTCGCAGCGAAAGATAGTGTTGATCAGCCAAGCACTACCTGCCTGTGACGTAGCGTTCCACGTGGGAGCAGCGGGAGCTTTGGTTGATGCTAGTTGCAGCAGGAGCTTCGGCGTGGTGCTAGTTGCAGCGGGAGCTTCAGTTGATGCTAGTTGCAGCGGGAGCTTCAGTTGATGCTAGTTGCAGCGAGAGCTTCGGTTGATGCTAGTTGCAGCGGGAGCTTTGGTTGATGCTAGTTGCAGCGGTAGCTTCGGTTGATGCTAGTTGCAGCGGGAGCTTTGGTTGATGCTAGTTGCAGCGGGAGCTTCGACGTGGTGCTAGTTGCAGCGGGAGCTTCGGTTGATGCTAGTTGCAGTGGGAGCTTCGACGTGGTGCTAGTTGCAGCGGGAGCTTCAGTTGATGCTAGTTGCAGCAGGAGCTTTGGCGTGGTGCCAGTTGCAGCAGTAGCTTTGGCGTGGTGCTAGTTGCAGCGGGAGCTTCGACGTGGTGCTAGTTGCAGCGGGAGCTTCGGTTGATGCTAGTTGCAGTGGGAGCTTCGACGTGGTGCTAGTTGCAGCGGGAGCTTCAGTTGATGCTAGTTGCAGCAGGAGCTTTGACGTGGTGCCAGTTGCAGCGGGAGCTTCGGTTGATGCTAGTTTCAGCGGGAGCTTCTAAGTATAAAAAAAACATACCTATCTGTCAAGGAACCATGAACCAGACGTACAACAGAGATAAGTGGAAATAAGAAGGCTTTATTGACAATAAAGCTGTAAGGCAAAGTCCAAACGGATGGCTAAACCGAGGCAGGGTCTTGCGAAGCCAGGGCAGGAACCGGAGGGGTAGTCAGACGAAGCCTGGATCAGGAACCAGCAGGGTAGTCAGACGAAGCCAGGATCAGGAACCGGAAGGGTAGTCAGACGAAGCCAGGATCAGGAACCGGAAGGGTAGTCAGACGAAGCCAGGATCAGGAACCGGAAGGGTAGTCAGACGAAGCCGGGATCAGGAATCAGAAGCAGCAGCAGTCTTAGAAGCATGTGCACACAGGAGGACCAAGCAGGGAACTGAAGCCACAGACCTCCTATATATATGAGCTGGGCATCCAGCTCCTCCCAGTGGGAGGGAGAAGCCGCAGGGTAGGAGGCTACAAGAAACCCAGAAACCAAGATGGCCGCCAGCACATGTCAAACGAAGGAGAACAGCCAGAAGGTAAGACCATGACACTATCAATATGGTAAGGCTATAACCTGGAGCTAAGGTCTTCTGCCTTGCATAAAGCAGTTTCAGGTTTGAATCCCATAAAAGACTTGGAGATTTCTCTCTTCAGTTAATTTTAATTCTCTTTCATTTAACCCATAATAATCTTACAGTATGTGTATGGTAAAATGGCCTGATGGAAGAAATGCTGCAGTTCATATCACGTTATGACGCCATTTAAGAATGAGTTTTCCTTCTTTCCTGATACCTATACATCTGAGGAGTAACCAGGGGCAAATCTCCTCAGGTGGTGCCACCTAGTGTGTAGAGAAGGGTGGCAACAGCACTGACATACTGTAGAAGTAGCCAGTCCAAGAGCTCCCACCTCTAGATAAAGGCAATTGCACTGGCTTTCAGGATGTTTCTGCCAGAGAGGGGAGGATGCAGGAGTATTACAGTGAGAACCTTCCAATGTTGTTCAGCTGCCTGCCCTTTAGTGGAAGCGAGTGGATGGGCCACTGAACAACAGTGATAGATCCTCCTTTAACAATCACTGATCCAGCGTAGGGTTAATCTGCATGTGGAGGGGAAGTGGTGCCCTTTGCAGAAGGATTCTCAATGGGATTTAGGTCTGGACTTTGACTAGGCCATCCTAACACATACAGGTGAAACTCGATAAATTATAATATCATCCAAAAGTTCATTTATTTCAGTAATGCAACTTAAAATTAGAATTTTGTAAAAAGGTTCAATATGCTAGGCTCAAAGTGTCACACTCTAGTCAGCTAATTAATCCATACCCCCTGAGAAAAGGGTAACATAGTAACATAGTAACATAGTATATAAGGCCAAATAAACACATCTGTCCATCCAGTTCGGCCTGTCATCCTGCAAGTTGATCCAGAGGAAGGCAAAAAAAAAAACTGTGAGGTAGAAGCCAATTTTCCCCACTTTAGGGGAATAAAAAATTCCTTCCCGACTCCAATCAGGCATCAGAATAACTCCCTGGGTCAACGACCCCTCTCTAGTAGTTATAGCCTGTAATATTATTACGCTCCAGAAACACATCCAGGCCCCTCTTGAATTCCTGTATTGTACTCACCATCACCGCCTCCTCAGGCAGAGAGCTCCATAGTCTCACTGCTCTTACCGTAAAGAATCCTCTTCTATGTTTGTGTACAAACCTTCTTTCCTCCAGACGCAGAGGATGTCCCCTCGTCACAGTCACAGTCCTGGGGATAAATAGATGATGGGAGTGATCTCTGTACTGACCCCTGATATATTTATACATAGTAATTAGATCTCCCCTCAATCGTCTTTTTTCTAAAGTGAATAACCCTAATTTTGATAATATTTCAGGGTACTGTAGTTGCCCCATTCCAGTTATTACTTTAGATGCCCTCCTCTGGACCCTCTCCAGCTCTGCTATGTCTGCCTTGTTCACAGGAGCCCAGAACTGTACACAGTACTTCATGTGTGGTCTGACTAGTGAACCTGAGATTGTGACTTTTGGGTTTCATAAGCTGTAAGCCATAATCATCCAAATTACAACAAATAGAGGCTTGGAATATCTCGCTTTGCCTGTAATGAGTCTCATATATTAGTTTCACCTTTTAAGTTGCATTACTGAAATAAATAAACTTTGCACGATATTCTAATTTGTCGAGTTTCACCTGTACAGTTCCTGCCCATTCCATTGTAGCTCTGGCTGTATGCTTAGGCCCTTTTCACACGGGCGAGTATTTCCGCGTGGGTGCAATGCGTGACGTGAACACATTGCACCCGCACTGAATCCGGACCCATTCATTTCTATGGGGCTGTGCACATGATCGGTGATTTTCACGCATTTCTTGTGCGTTGCGTGAAAATCGCAGCATGCTCCTCTTTGTGCGTTTTTCACGTAACGCAGGCCCCATAGAAATGAATGGGGTTGCGGGAAAATCGCAAGCATCCGCAAGCAAGTGCGGATGCCGTGCGATTTTCACGCACGGTTGCTAGGTGATGATCGGGATGGGGACCTGATCTTTATTATTTTCCCTTATAACATGGTTTTTTTTACAAATAATTTAACTCACCTTAATCCACTTGTTCGCGCAGCACACCTCTTATCCTAAAGTGCTAATGCACCATCTCACACCTTTTCTATCGTGGCTACCGACTGCGGCATAGTGTCTGACGAAGGCCTACGTGCCGAAAACGTTAACACGAAACTGCCACATGTCTATCTAATGCATTCAAGTAAATAAAAGCATTCCAACTGAAGCTCATTTGCTGTGATCTTTAATCAATTGTATACCGGGGTAGGAACCCTTTACACAGCAACACCAATACGGAGTGCGACAAAGCTTTTACAATAGTATTCCCTAACAAACACCCCCAACGTATGTGAATGTAAAGCCGTACAGCAGCATATATCAGCCATTGGTTAGGTAATAAATAAAACGGTGAGTAGGTAAGGTTTTTTATTTTTATGGATATTGGATCTAGGGTCGTATACATTAACCACAATGTGAGTGATGCTGTAAATGATTTATTATATTAACAATCCAGACTACTTTGTGATAGAAGGATAACTAATATAGAAGATATTATGATGATTATCTAGGATAGATTAAAAAAAATATTAAGAAAATTAGGAAAAAATTAATAATTGGAAAAGTAAAAAATATAAAATAAAAAAAACGTTCATATAAAATTTATATGTATGAAAAAGTTTATACATATAGAGAAAATTAAAAAATATAATTTGAACTTGAAAACAGTGTTTACTGTAAATCCCATAAATTTCCAGTAGGGGGAGCAGTTATATAAAAGTTCTATATAGTCCAAGTTCATTCACCCTATTTCATGAATGGATATCCCAGTGGTGAACAATAACGGTATCGCAAGAACCTGTATACGTCAGAGAGCTTCCCTTAGGTTTTGTCGTTCTTCCTTTTTATGTATTCATTTATCAGTGACAGTGTGCACCTCCGTATATTAGAGAGAACACGTCACAGTACATCTGATATTTCCGGTAGATAATGGTAATGTGTTTGATGCTCAGAAAAGCCTGCAGTATAATAATAATGATGTATATAACTGTAGCTCTATCCTGTGTGCGGTGAACACAATTACGGATGTCTGCTGTATTAGCGGTGTCTCGCTCCAGAGACAGAACACTTGTTAGACTGATTGGAGCAAAGATTAATGCTTTGACGATCTTCCTTTTTTATTTCTCAGTGACAGTGTGCGCCTCCGTATATTAGAGAACGTCACAGTACATCTGATGTGTTGCGGTGAGTTATGGTAATATATAACTGCAGTGTAATAATGTTTAGAACTGCAGCGCTATCCTGTATGTGATACACGCAATAAGGGTGTCTGCTATGTTAGCGATGACCCGCTCCAGAGACAATATGCTGGTTAGATTGTTTGGAGCATAAAACAAATTTTGTGGATAACAATGTTTTGGTTACATTACCAGACTGGATGTTCTCAGCGAAAGATAGTGTTGTTCAGCCGAGCACTACCTGCCTGTGACGTAGCGTCCCACGTGGGAGCAGCGGGAGCTTCGGTTGATGCTAGTTGCAGCGGGAGCTTCGGTTGATGCTAGTTGCAGCAGGAGCTTCGGCGTGGTGCTAGTTGCAGCGGGAGCTTCGGCGTGGTGCTGGTTGCAGCGGGAGCTTCGGCGTGGTGCTGGTTGCAGCGGGAGCTTCGGCGTGGTGCTAGTTGCAGCGGGAGCTTCGGCGTGGGGCTGGTTGCAGCGGGAGCTTCGGCGTGGTGCTGGTTGCAGCGGGAGCTTCAGCTGATGCTATTTGCAGCGAGAGCTTCGGTTGTTTTTTCATTTATTTTATAGATTTGCTTGTCTATATAATTTATTATTTACATCATATTGACTACATAAGCCCTTTAAACACCTACTTTAAATATTTATTCAATTCTCTCTTTTTATATGCTCTTTTTTAAATGATTTCTTTTTAAATGATGTTTTACATATGTGCCATGGAGGATCCATTCCATGTTTCCAGTATCATCTTTGTGTTTCTGACCAGACTCCTCGCCTGAGAAAAGAAACTACCCTATAAAAGTCCTATAGAAGTCATATACTTCAGACCACTGAGGAAGAGGAAATGAGCCTCGAAACGCGTATGGTATCTCTGCAGTAATAAAAAGTTTTTACAATCGCAGCAGCCCTTGGATTAAGACCAGGCAACGTTCCCAAGCTCCGCTATCCTATTCAAGACACGGGCGGTGCAATACAGATCATTTTCCAACTTGAGCAACCAGCACGACACCGAAGCTCCCGCTGCAACTAGCTTTAACCGAAGCTCCCACTGCAACCAGCACCACGCCAAAGCTTCTGTTGCAACTAGCACCACGCCAAAGCTTCCGCTGCAACTAGCACCACGCCAAAGCTTCCGCTGCAACTAGCTTTAACCGAAGCTCCCGCTGCAACCAGCACCACACCGAAGCTCCCGCTGCGCCCACGTGGGATGCTACGTCACAGGCAGGTAGAGCTCGGCTGATCAACACTATCTTTCGCTGCGAACATTCGGACTGGTAATGTAACCAAAACATTGTTATCCACAAAAAAAAAAATGTATGCTCCAATCAATCTAACCAGCATATTGTCTCTGGAGCGGGTCATCGCTAACATAGCAGACACCCTTATTGCGTGTATCGCATACAGGATAGCGCTGCAGTTCTAAACATTATTACACTGCAGTTATATATTACCATAACTCACCGCAACACATTAGATGTACTGTGACGTTCTCTATTATACGGAGGCGCACACTGTCACTGAGAAACAAAAAGGAAGATCGTCAAAGCATTAATCTTTGCTCCAATCAGTCTAACAAGTGTTCTGTCTCTGGAGCGAGACACCGCTAATACAGCAGACATCCGTAATTGTGTTCACCGCACACAGGATAGAGCTACAGTTATATACATCATTATTATTATACTGCAGGCTTTTCTGAGCATCAAACACATTACCATTATCTACCGGAAATATCAGATGTACTGTGACGTGTTCTCTCTAATATACGGAGGTGCACACTGTCACTGATAAATGAATAAATAAAAAGGAAGAACGACAAAACCTAAGGGAAGCTCTCTGACGTATACAGGTTCTTGCGATACCGTTATTGTTCACCACTGGGATATCCATTCATGAAATAGGGTGAATGAACTTGGACTATATAGAACTTTTATATAACTGCTCCCCCTACTGGAAATTTATGGGATTTACAGTAAACACTGTGTTTTCAGGTTCATATTATATATTTTTTTTTTCTCTATATGTATAAACTTTTTTATACATATACATTTTATATGAACAATGTTTTTTAATGTTATATTTTTTTATTTTTCCAATTCCCCCCCCCCCCAAAAAAAAATTTCTTAATTTTCTTATCTATCCTAGATAATCAATCATTAAATTATCTTCTAATTTTTTATCCTTCTTTCACAAAGTAGTCTGGATTGTTAATATAATATATAACATCACTCCCATTGTGGTTATTGTATACGACCCTAGATATTTTGAGTGCCTCCCAGATCCAATATCCATTATAATCTATTTTCTCTTGCAACATTGTGGTGAGTCGCCTGCGTAGAGTACCTAGCCATAGGTTTTCCAGTTTGGGCTTTACTACGGTGAAGGTGGCACAATGGGCATTTCTAGCATGGAGGGGGCACAGAGGGCATTATTACTACAAAGGGGACACAGAGGGCAATACTACTACAAAGGGGCACAGAGGGCATTACTACTACAAAGGGGCACAGAGGACAATACTACTATGAAGGGGGCACAATGGGAATTACTACTGTGGAGAGGACACAATGTGGATTACTACTGTGGAGGGGGCACAATGAAGATAACTAGTGTGGAGGGGGCACAATGGCCTGGAGAGGGCACAAGGGGCACAATGGGCGTTGCTATTTTAAAGGGGCACAACGGGCATTTTTACTATGAAGGGACACGATAGGCATTACTACTTTGAAGGGGTTACAATGGGCATTACTACTGTGAAGTGGGCACGATAGGCATTTCTACTACAAAGGGGGCACAGAGGGCATTACTACTACAAAGAGGGCGCAGAGGCCATTACTATTATGAAGAGGCACAATAGGCATTACTACTATGAAGGGGGCACAATGGGCATTACTACTCTAAAGGCTGCACAATGGGCATTACTACTGTGAAGTGGACACAGAGGGCATTATTCCTGTGAAGGGGGCACAATGGGCATTACTACTACAAAGGGGGGCACAGAGGACAACACTACTGCAAAGGGGCATAACTACTGTGAGCGGGCACAATGAGGGTATAACTACCATAAAAGTTGTAGAGTGAGGGCAAAAATACTGTGAGGGGGCACAGTGTGGGCATAACTATCATAAGGGGGGGCAATATGGTCATAACTACCTTGATGGGGCACAAATCTGGACAAAACTACTGTGAAGGTTGTACAATGAGGCTAATACTACTGTGAGGGACTATGCGGCAATGCCCATGTTGTGAGGGGGCACAATATGGTCATAACTACCTTGAGGGGTCACATATCTGGACAAAACTACTGTAAAGGTTTCACAATGAGGTCAATACTACTATGAGGGGGTACAATTTTTTAAAAGTATTGGGAGGAGTGCCAGAGAAAGTACCCACCTGGGTGCCAAACACCCTAGGCATGCCACTGGATAGAAGCCTAGTGGTTAAGGTTGAAAAATATAGAGATTTGTCTCCTCCCTTACTTTCCTCTTTTCTCCATATCTGTCCTTATTTAACGAGACAGGTTTAGAAACTCATTACAGTCTATTCCTGCCTCAGTTAGGGTATTTAGAAGTGTCTATTGTTGTTATAGCACCATCTAGCAGTGTTAAATTGTATTACACTTTGTTTGCCTGTTACAAAGACTACTGCATTGTGGGAGTGCAAGGCATCCTGGGAAAGATAAGTCTCCAGTCTACAGGAGACATCATCAGAGCTGCCCTGTGCATGTCTCCTTCTCAAACTCCACCATCCTTGTAAAATCATATCTGGTGAGAGATCTAACTTTGTTTCAGGGACATTGTGTTATGCAGAGCTCTTTAGTTAGTTGTTATTCAGGGAGTTATAATTGTCAGCTAGCCATGCAATCTTATGTATAGGCAGCCATTTTACCATGTGCTTTTACTGTGATTGTAAATATTATAGTACATGCTATCCTATGCTTTATACTTATATATGTTATTTGCATTCTTGTAGTACTTGTACCACATATGTACAATCTCTCCCTCACGTGCATCGCACAGAGAGTACAACCTGTTTACCAATAAAAAAGGTAGGCTACAAAAAACAATCCTCTTATTTGGAAGACAGGAATGGTTTATGCTGAATGTCAGACTGCACAATGTGTATGAAGATAGAACAGTAAAACAGATGCTAGTCACCAGCAATAGTGGATCTGACTATACGGAGTCGCCGTCAGCCACGCGGTCCTGCGCACAAGATTGTAGCAGCTGCCATACAGTCACAAGAAGTTAGAGTGCAGCCCCCCAGCAAGTGTAGCACAATCCAGACCACGCCGAAGTCTGTTCCTACCTAGACTGGGTCTGCACAGAGACATTAAGCAGCCAGCAAAGGTACACAATGTCCACTAGCCAAGCTTCATCATTCAGGACACGGTGACAAGCAAGCCGCTCTAGCAAGTCCTCAATAACACTGCGCAACAATGATTTTGCTACCGAGAGAAAAACTTGTGATTTATACGAAAATGAGCGAGCTGATTCCAAATATGAACTTGGAATTTGCCTGACACGTCTACATTTTAACTCTTTAAGGACCCTGGGATTTTCCATTTTTGCGTTCACTCCCTGCCTTCCCATACTCCTAACTTTTTTATTTTTATCACATAGCCTTATGAGGGCTTATTTTTTGCAGGACAAGTTGGACTTTCTAATTGTACCTTTTACGGTTGCATACCATGTATAAGGAAGTGGGGAAAAAAATTCCAAATGGTGTAGAATTGGGAAAAAACACAATTCTGATAAAGGTTTTTATTTTATTTTTTACACTGTACACTGTGAAGTAAAATTTATGTTATCTGCATTCTCCAGGTCAGTACGGTTACAACGATACCACACTTGTATATTTTTTCTTGCGTTTTAATACTGAAAAAAAATATTAAAACCTTTGAGGAATTTTTTTTTTTTTATAACCATATTCTGAGCCCTATAACTTTTTGGCAGTTATGTGTACGGGGCTGTTTGAGGGCTCATTTTTTACAGGCCAATCTGTTCTTTTCAGTGATACCAATTTGAAGTGTGTGCAACTTTTTGATCACTTATAAACAAATTATTGGGTAGTTGAAGTGACAAAAAATGTCAAATTGGCTGTTTTTATTTTTTTTCCCGTTATGCCATTTGCTGTATGCCATTGATATTGTTATATTTTAATAGTATGGGCGCTTTCTTTCACGCGGCAATGCCTATTATGTTTTTTTTTATTGTTTAAGTATTTTATTTTAAGGAAAAGGGGGTGATTGAAACTTTTAGTTGTTTTATTTTTTTAGATTTGCAAAAACCTTTTTTTTAACTTTTCTTTTTACTTTTTTCTAAGTCACCTTGGGTGAGAATAACTGGCAATCAGATTGCCTATTGTGTTCATTTTTGTCTATATAGACACCATTGAACACTTCATTTGCACTATACTAATACAATGCTGCCACCTAGTGGCCTGTAATGGTATAGTGATCTAATAGGCACCGAAGCCTGCTTGAGGCTTCAGCATATTAAATCAATGTAACAGATTCCCCGATCTTAGCCGGGGGACGCTGTTACCGGAGCGGAAGTGCGCGACTTCCACTTCTGGAATGCACAGATGCCGTGGTAACATTTCACCACGGCATCAGAAAGGAAAAATGTATGCGATCAGCCTTATGGCTGATCGCATACAGATAAAACTCGAAAAATTTGAATATCGTGCAAAAGTCAATTTATTTCAGTAATGCAAATGAAAAGGAATTGCATTAATGCAGCTTAAAGAGGACCTTTCATGGGTCCAAAGAATATGAACTAAGTAGCAGGCTACATAGAGCGGCGCCCAGGGATCTAAGTGCACTTACTATTATTCCTGGGCACTGCTCCGTTCGCCCGCTGTGGCCCCCGGTAATTTTTTCAACATTTGGTGCAAGTAGACGCCAGTGTCTCTCCTTCTCCCTGACAGCCACACTGTCCAATCGCAGCTCAGAGCCAGGGAGGTTTTTTTCTCCCTGGCTCTGAGCTCTGTGCTGCGATTGGACAGCGCTGCTGTCAGGGAGAAGGAGAGACATTGGCGTCCTCTCCTACTTGCACCAAATTTTGAGAAATTACCGGGGCCACAGCCGGCGAACAGAGCGGCGCCCAGGAATAATAGTAAGTGCACTTAGATCCCTGGGCGCCACTCTATGTAGCCTGCTACTAAGTTCATATTCTTTGGACCCATGAAAGGTCCTCTTTAAAATTAGAGTTTTGTGAAAAGGTTCAATATTCTAGGCTAAAAGAGTCAAATTCTAGTCAGCTAATTAATCTATGTCCCCTGAGCAAAGGGTACCTCAAAATTGAGACTTTGGGGTTTCATAAGCTGTAAGCCATAATCATCCAAATTATACCAAATAGAGGCTTGGAATATCTCGCTTTGCATGTAATGAGTCTCATATATTAGTTTCACCTTTTAAGTTGCATTACTGAAATAAATGAACTTTGCACAATATTCAAATTTTTCGAGTTTCACCTGTACATGTGCCGCGAGTCTCTGCTATTTAAAACAGCAGAAACCCAGCGGCTATGGCGCCTGCTGCACGTGCGAGCGTGTGCCAAGTTTGGGACGGACTTCCGCCGTACATGTATGGCGGATGTCCTTAAAGGGTTAAGTTATACATGCAAAGCCTATTCAGTTACAATATTAATGCATTATATTGGAGATATTCCAATGGACATGTCCAGACCTGTCCGGACGCACTCAGGCTGATGTCAGCAGTAAGTATATAAGGCAAGCTCGACAGATTTTGATAAAGTGATCTGTTATAGTGCTATCAGTTTTGAAACTTAAGATGGATAAACTTAAATGTGTTAACAATCCAGACAATTTCTGCTACATATGTGGTAAAAACACTACTTATGATCAGCGCAAGAATCTGACAAAGCGAGTGCATCTTGCAGATTGGGATGCATTTGTGCTAGTAGTGCAGAACTTCCTTGGGAACAGACGAGCTGCAAACTATGCTGAATTAGTAGACAACATGCTTACAGCGTATGAACAACTTGGCTGCCGAATGTCATTGAAAGTGCATTTCTTACATTCCCATCTTGACTTTTTCTCACCCAATTTGGGACACGTAAGTGACGAACATGAAGAGCGGTTCCATAAAGATATTTGTACAATGGAGAAAAGGTATCAAGGCCGCTGGAATCCCAACATGATGTGGGACTAATGCTGGTTTTTGCAACGGGAAAAATGCAAAACCAGATGTCTGAAGCACTTTTAACAGTACTGGGCCTTGCTCAAATAAAACTTTTAAACTGAAAAATGAGACTTTTTGAAATTTTGTTATTCCATTACATTTTCATACACTGTTTACTATGCAAACTTTGATGTAGATCAGGTAATTGTTGGAGTAAAACTCATTCTGTTCAAAATTATCCATTGTTTTTAAGTGCTTAATTCCTTTTGCATAGCAAAATTTTGTGACTTCGTATTTGTAAGCTGCACACTCGATTTAGTATGGGAAGAATAGTTTTTGCCCAGTAGCAAAGTTTTTTTTGTTGCGAGGTGAAATAGAAATGGCTGCTCTCGCCCGCGCAGAAGCTGAGGCAGCAAAAGTAAGGTCTACCTTTGCCACACAGGAAATGCATCTAAAGCTAAGGCAAGAAGATCAAGAAAAAGAGAGAGTACGCCTGCAAGCGTCACTGGAAGAAGAGAGAGTATGCCTGCAAGCATCAATGGAAAAAGAGAGAGCATGCCTGCAAGCGTCACTGGAAAAACTCACTGCAGAAAAAGAAGCAGCAGCTGCAATAGTCAAAGCAGAGTATCTGGAAGCCATGGAGTTCCCTGAATCCGAGAAACACAGCAAAGTACTTGGGCCAGACCTAGATCAAGAAGATCTAGCACAGCGAGTCTCAGAATATGTCCATCAGCATCCTAAGACAGATGACGACTATGATCCAGTATATCAGCCAGCTTATACAGAGTGTCAAAGATCCTACCTTGAACCGCAGTGCCTCGAACAGGACGGCATATGACAAAGCAATGCCAGCCACAAGTACTGCCCTACAGAACAAAAGCTAAGACCCTCGCTTCGACGTAAAGGGACACCCTTCGCATCAGAACGGTATTATTCAGACTGTCCTAAGCCAGAAACCCCTAAAAAGGTATGGTGATCCACCACACACACACAGCATAACAACAGCACATCAGTTAGTATCGGTGCTAACCAGGCTGCCTTGTACTTCGCTACGTTCTTTGCTAAACGGGAGATAGTTACCAAAGGACTTACAAGGTTCACCGATCAGACCGAGAACTACAGGGCATGGCAAGCCTTCTTCCAGAACGTCATAAGGGACTTAGATCTTTTCTGTACTGAGGAGTTATATCTCTTGGTAAAGTGGCAGCTAGTCTGCTGAACACACCAAAAGAATCAGAGACATTAACATAAACTATCCGGGCAAAGGCCTAAAGATGGTGTGGGAAAGACATGATCAGTGTTATCGGTCAATAGAAGCTATAGAAAATGCTTTATATAAGAGAATTGATCATTTTCCCAGAATAGTGGGTAGGGGTTACCAGAAGCTGAGGAAACTCAGTGACTTGTTGATAGAGGTACAGATTGCTCAGGCAGAAGGATATCTGCCAGGGCTAGCATTCCTGGACTCTGCCAGAGGTGTCAATACGATTGTCCAAAAATTCCCTTATAACCTACAGGAGAAGTGGCTCACGCATGGTTGCCTTTACAAACAGGTTCATAATGTACCATTCCCTCCTTTGTGGTGTTTGTAGACTTTATCGCTCAACAGGCAAGGATCAGTTTTGACTTTACTCTGTAATGTCCCACTCACTACTCCTGGTGTCAAGCCTCATAAAACACCAGTGGCAGTCCACAAAACCAACGTTGCCTCCACAGATTCTGCTTACAGGCCATTTAAGTCTTCTCAAGAAGAGAACATACCAAAAGATCTTACCAAACAATGCTCCCTGCAGAAGAAACCACATTCTCTACTAAAATACAGAACCTTCAGGGAGAAGTCTTTAGAGGACCGCAACGATTTCCTGAAAGAAAACATCTGCTTCAGTTGCTTGCCTACAACATCACACTTCGCCAGGAATTGTAAGGTCAGTGTGACATGCACAGAACACAACACGGCTTTACACCCTGAACCACCCTCTCAGGTATCACTGCAAGCAGAGGAGCATGACGGAAAGCAGTGGCGTAGACACCGCAGTAGTCACTTCTCACTGTATAGAGATCTGTAAAGGACTGGTAGGAGGGAAGTCCTGCTCAAAACCCTGCCTTGTCAGAGTTTATCCAGTCGGCCACCGAGATAAGGCGATCAAGGTATATGCAATCTTAAATAATCAAAGCAACAGGTCTTTAGCTTCTTTGAGACCTTCAACATCGTATGGCCCGGTTATCCTTACTCCTTAAGGACATGTGCTGGTACAGTCGAGACAGCAGGGAGAAAAGCAACTGGGTACCAGTTACAGTCCATGGATGGTCAGAACAGATTGGCCCTGCCAACCATTCTAGAGTGCAATTAAATTCCTGACAATCAGTCTAAAATACATACACCAGAGGTAGCAGCATACCACCCCTACCTGAAGCGTATAGCTCACCTGATACCAGAACTGGACCCAAAAACTCAGATAGTCTTGCTCCTTGGAAGAGACATACTACAAGTTCATAAGGCTAGAAGAAAGTTTAACGGTCCCCAAAACTCTCCATATGCCCAGAGACTTGATGTAGGATGGATAATCATAGGAGGCATCTGTCTAGGAGGAGCACACAAGCCGATCTCAGTTAACAGTATGCTCACCAACACATTTGAAAATGGATGTCCTTCCCTATTCCAGCCATGTCAGAGCAGTTTCCTAATAAAATAATTGCCACACAGCGCTCCTGTGCCTTGTCCTTTCACAGATCCCTCCTTTGAAGACCACGTCTGTGATGGTGAGCAAGATCACTTAGGGTGCACAGTAGTGTTGATCGGGCATGCTCGGCCAAAAACCAGTTCGGCTCGAGCATCTCGATGCTTGGCACATAGCTGTATTCGGCCAAATACCGCATATGCTCAAGCGCAATGCTCGAGTCTCCTCCCTGCACGTTTGTTGGCTGCTATGCAGCCAATAAACATGCAGTTGATTAATTGCCCTTCACTGTAATGCCGTAGCCCTGTTGGGTACTGGCATTACAGTGATTGGCTGGCCGGAACACGTCATCAGGTGCTATATAGCACCCGATGAAACGTGTTCGGCTCAGTGTTAGTCAGGGAGAGCTGTGCTGAGGGAGAGAAATATAGAGTAGCGAGTGAAATTTTTTTTCTGTAGAAAAACTTGTCAGAGACCCAAAAGTCCTTTTAAGGACTATTGTTGTGAGTGGCAGCAGCAATATATATTTTTAGCGCAAGCTGCACTAAATTGCTAAAACTTTACAGACCCAAAAGTCCTTTTAAGGACTATTGTGTGTGGCAGCGATATCTATTTTTAGCGTATCCTACGCTAAGTAGCGTGCAATAGTTAGGCCGCTGCGGACAGCGACATTATCTGCGTTACAGACCCTTATTTGCGGACTCTATACTGACAGGAAATGTCCCACAGGAATGGCGCATGGCAAATGTGGTGCCAATATTCAAAAAGGGTCCAAAAACAGAGCCTTGATCTTGTAGAAGGCTTGCATAGTAAAGTATCAATTTTCGCAGATGACACTAAACTGTGTAAAGTATATAACACTGAAGAGGACAGTATACTACTACAGAGCGATCTGGATAGATTGGAGGCTTGGGCAGATAAGTGGCAGATGAGGTTTAACACTGACAAATGTAAAGTTATGCACATGGGAAGGAATAATGCAAGTCACCCGTACATACTAAATGGTAAAACACTCGGTAACACTGACATGGAAAAGGATCTAGGAATTTTAATAAACAGCAAACTAAGCTGCAAAAACCAGTGTCAGGCAGCTGCTGCCAAGGCCAATAAGATAATGGGTTGCATCAAAAGGGGCATAGATGCTCGGTGATAAGAACATAGTCCTACCACTTTACAAATCGCTAGTCAGACCACACATGGAGTACTGTGTACAGTTCTGGACTCCTGTAAACAAGGCAGACATAGCAGAGCTGGAGAGGGTTCAGAGGAGAGCAACTAAAGTAATAACTGGAATAGGGCAACTACAGTACCCTGAAAGATTTTCAAAATTTGGGTTATTCACTTTAGAAAAAAGACGACTGAGGGGAGATCTAATTACTATGTATAAATATATATGGGTTCCGTACAGAGATCACTCCCATCATCTATTTATCCCCAGAACTGTGACTGTGACGAGGGGACATCCTCTGCGTCTGGAGGAAAGAAGGTTTGTACACAAACATAGAAGAGGATTCTTTACGGTAAGAGCAGTGAGACTATGGAGCTCTCTGCCTGAGGAGGTGGTGATGGTGAGTACAATAAAAGAGTTCAAGAGGGGCCTGCATGTATTTCTGGAGTGTAATAATATTACAGGCTAAGGCTATAGCTACTAGAGAGGGGTCGTTGATCCAAGGAGTTATTCTGATGCCCGATTGGAGTCGGGAAGGAATTTTTTATTCCCCTAAAGTGGGGAAAATTGGCTTCTACCTCACAGTTTTTTTTTGCCTTCCTCTGGATCAACTTGCAGGATGACAGGCCGAACTGGATGGACAAATGTCTTTTTTCGGCCTTATGTACTATGTTACTATGTTACATCTTCTGTGTAACGTGTGCGCATCCCAAAAATATCAGTGACATACATTGTACTTTTTCCGTAGACGGTGTCCACTGCGGACAGTGACATTTGCTGCACTACATCTCCTGTGTAACGTGTGCACATCCCAAAAATATCTGTGACATCCAGTGTACTTTTTCCGTAGACAGTGTCTGCTGCGGACAGTGACATTAGCTGGGGTACATCTCGTGTGTAACGTTTCCACATCCAAAATACCTGTGACATTCCCTGTAATTTTATATTAGCCGCTGTTGACATCAGCAACATTATCTGCAGTATTTCTCCTGTGTAACGTGTGCACATCCCAAAAATATCAGTGACATCCAGTGTACTTTTTCCGTAGATGGTGTCCACTGTGGAAAGTGACATTAGCTGCGCCACATCTCCTATGTAATGGTTCCACATCCAAAATACCTGTGACATGCCCTGTCATTTTATATTAGCCGCTGCTGACATCAGCGACATTATGTGCGGTATTTCTCCTGTGTAACTTGTGCGCATCCGAAAGATATCAGTGACATCCAGTGTACTTTTTCCGTAGACCTGCACTAAATTGCTAAAACTTTACAGACCCAAAAGTGCTTTTAAAGACTATTGTGTGTGGCAGCGATATCTATTATTAGAGCATCCTGCGCTAAGTAGCGTGCAATAGTTAGGCAATTGCAGACAGCGACATTATCTGTGCTACATCTCCTGTGTAACATGTGCGCATCCCAAAATATCAGTGACATCCTGTGTACTTTTTCCGTAGATGGTGTACGCTTTGGACTGTGACATTAGCTGCGCTACATCTCCTGTGTAACGTTTCCACATCCAAAATAGTGTACCTGTGACATTCCCTGAAATGTTATATTAGCCACTGCTGAAATCAGCAACATTATCTGGGGTATTTCTCCTGTGTAACGTGTGTGCATCCCAAATACCTTTTTAATTTTTTTGCGCATGCACTTACAAATTCTACTCTACTTTATGTGTGACATACTTTCAAGCATATATAACATTTAATATGAAGAAGGCGAGCAGTAAGGGACAGGGAAGTGGCCGTGATGCTAATGGTGCATGCAGAGGCCGTGGCCCTGGGCGCTTTAAAATTGTGCTTGCTGCCAGAGCACAAGAAAAACAATCATCCACGATACCTAGCTTCATGTCCCAGTTTTCAGGGCGGCGCAGGACAACGCTCTCGAAGTCAGACCAGTGCGAACAGGTGGTCAGTTGGATTGCAGCAGATAATGCTTCCAGTCAGTTAAGCACCACCCTGTCTTCCACCAATTCCAGTCTCAGTAGCCAAGAGTCTGCTCAACACAATACTCACCCTGATCCTCCTTCCTCCCACCATGGAGAGTCTGGGCAAACAAGTAACCCCACACTCGGATATTCCAAGGAGCTCTTTTCAGTGCCATTGCTTCATTTGGGCCTCTCGACAAGCCCACTTGAAAAGGGACATGAGATCTTGTGCCCTGATTCCCAAATTCTTGAGCATCTACAGTCACAAGAAGATGATGGTGGGGAACGGCAATTAGTGTTTCACGAGGTGGATGATGATGATGAGACACAGTTGTCAATAACTGAGGTTGTTGTTAGGGCAACAAGTCAGGAGGATGAGCAGAGTGAGGGGAAGAGGAGGTGGTGGACGGTAAAGTCACTGACCCAACTTGGGAAAGTGGCAAGCCGAGCAAGGTCAGCAGTACAGAAGGGGAGGTATCCTCAGCACCGCAACAGGCTGGAAGAGGCAGTGGGGTGGCAAAAGGCAGAAGGCGGGCACCACCGAACAGGCCTGAAACTGTTCCTTGGAGCACACCCTTGCGGAAATCTCCCTTGCCAAGGCGTAGGTGTTCTGCAGTCTGGCGTTTTTTTGAGGAAAGTGCAGACGGCAAAAGAATTGCAATTTGCAACCTGTGTCATACAAAAATGAGCAGGGGCGGAAACACTAGCAACCTCACCACCACCAGCATGATCCGCCACATGGCATCAAAGCACTGTATTAGGTGGGCCAAACGCCTGGGTCCACAATCTGTGTCTGCGGGTCACACCACTGCCTCCTCTTCCCCTGTCGAAGGCGCAGGCCCGGATGCCTCCCGCCCTGACCTGGACCTTCGCAAGCACCATCAGCGACCATATCCACTTCCCTGTCCCAGCGCAGTGTACAAATGTCCTTAACCCAGGCATTTGAACGCAAGCACAAATATCCAGCCACCCACCCACAGGCCATAGCACTAAATGCTCAACTTTCCAAATTACTGGCCCTGGAAATGTTGCCATTTTGGCTTGTGGAGACTGAGGCCTTCCGCAGCCTGATGTCGGCAGCTATCCCTTGTCACGCAGTCCCCAGCAGCCAATATTTTTCACGGTGTGCCGTGCCTGCCCTACACCAGCATGTGTCCTGTAACATCAACCGTGCCCTGACCTAACGCAGTTACTGGGAAGGTCCACTTAACCACTGACAGATGGACAAGTGCTTGTGGCCAGCGACGCTGCATTTACCTGTCGACACACTGGGTGAACGTTGTGGAGGCCGGGAGCGAGTCATACCCTGGGATGGCACAGGTGCTACCGACGCCAAGGATTGCGGGCCCTAATTCCATCAGGGTTTCCGCCACCAGCTACTGTACGTTAGTGGTTCCAACCCCCACTTCTCCTCCTCCACTTCCTCCTCCACTTCTATCTCAGAATTATCTTCTTGCAGCACCCGTCAGCCATCATTCGGTAGCTGGAAGCAGTGTAGCACTGCAGTGGGGAAGAGTCAACAGGCCATGTTTAAGCTGATCTGCTTAGGTGACAAACAGCACACCACCGCAGAGCTATGGCAGGGGATAAGAAACCAGACTGAGCTGTGGCTCTAGCCACTCAAACTAGAACCAGGCATAGTTGTGTCTTATAATGGCCGTAAATTGGTGGCGGCTTTGGAGCTCGAGAAGCCCACACACATCCCATGCCTTGTCCACGTCTTGACCTTAGTGGTTCAGTGGTTTCTCAAAACGTACACCAATTTGCCAGTGATACTGGTGAAGGTGCGCCGTGTGTGTGCCCATTTCCACAAGTCACCAACAGCTTCAGCCGGTCTGTCAACACTGCAGCAGCATTTACAGTTGCCAGCTCACCAACTGTTGTGCAAAGTGAGCACGTGCTGGAACTTCACGTTCCACTTGTTGGCCAGGCTTTGTGAGCAGCAAAGGGCAGTAGTGGAATACCAGCTGCAACATGGTTGTCACCTTTCCAGTCAGCTTCCGCTCTTCACAAGCAAGGAGTGGGCATAGATTTCTGACCTCTGAGGTTTTAGGAAACTTTGAGGAATCAACAAAGATGGTGAGTGCCGATAACGCTATTATCAGCGTCTACTCAAACTCTCGCTGCTCAGAATTATGGACAACGCTTTGCATGTGGAAGAGGTGTAAATGGGGGAAGACATTACACAGGGTGATAGCCAGACCACCCTAAGTTCATCTTCTCAGCACAAATTGGACAATGAAGAGGAGGAGGAGGAGTAGGAGCAGGAGACGGTTGCCTCCGCTACAGATGGTAGTACCCATGGAAGTTTAATTTCCTCTGTTCAGCGTGGATGGGCAGAAGAGGAGAAAGAGGGTGAGGAGATTGAGAGTCATCCTACTGATGAGGACAGCAAAGTCTTGCCTGTTGGGACTCTGGCACACATGGCTGACTTTATGTTAGGCTGTCTTTCCCATGACCCACACGTTTTACGCTTTTTGGACAACACGATTACTGGTTGTTCACCCTTCTCGACCCCCGCTACAAAGAGAACTTCTCAGCTCTCATTTCTGTGGTGGACAGGATGAGCAAAATGGTACCAGAAGGTCCTTGTGGAAAAATTGCTCCAAAAATTTCCAGCTGACAACGCTGGCAGCAGAGTACTTAGTTCCTTGGGCAACCGAGGAGGGGAGAAGAGGGGAACACACAGCAGTTCCAAAAGAGGCAAGGCAACACTATCCAAGGCCTGGGACAGTTTCATGACACCCCAGCAGCACCCTCACCCTGATGCGTGGCCTAGTGTCACAAGGAGAGAAAAATTTTGGAAGATAGTGAAGGAGTACGTGACAGACTGTGCCAGCATCCTCAGTGATCTCTCAGTGCCTTACAACTACTGGGTGTCCATTCCAAGCTGGATACGTGGCATGAACTGGCTCTCTGGAGGTGCTGGCCTGCCCTGGCGCCAGAGTTTTGTCAGAGCGGGTATTTAGTGCTGCTAGGGGCATAATAGCTGATAAGCACATCTGCCTGTCAACTAAAAATGCTGACAGGTTGACTCTTATAAAAATGAACAAGGCCTGGATTGACCCTGACTTCTCTACTCCACCAAAGGAAAGTGGCTGAGCATAAAGGCACTTTAAATGTATTTTTTATAATGTACTGAATACACTGTATTCCCATGCACCCCTTCCAACACAAAAAAGGGTATATGGTTCAATCTTCCTTTTCTTGTCGTCCTCCTCCTCTTCCATCATATCAACATGATTATTAGTCTGCCCTCGCTCCTAATGTTGTAGATGGTCAGCTTACCTGCAGGCCCTCATATATCTTTTAGAGGGTCAGCTCACCTGCAGGCCCTTGCATGTAATGTTTTAGAGGGTTAGCTCACCAGCAGCCCCTCACATGCAATGTTTTAGAGGGTCAGCTCACCAGCAGCCCCTCACATGCAATGTTTTAGAGGGTCAGCTCACCAGCAGGCCCTCACCTACAATGTTTTAGAGGGTCAGCTCAGCAGCAGGCCCTAGCCCGTAATGTTTTAGAGGGCCACCAGCAGGCCCTTGCTCCTAATGTTTTTGAGGGTCACCAGCAGGCCATCAATCATAAATTCAGTCTGTAAAAGTGGCATACTACTGGGACAACATCGTTCCCAGCAGCGACCTCGGAGTCCAAGATGCATCCAGCCATCCTCTCCATGCTGTTCCCAAACCATTTTGGTGGTCTTTCCATCAATTTCTGACCTTTTCCTATGAACCAGACACCCGACCCTCTTCTGAGCAAGGGGTGCCTAGTTTAATGCTCGGGTTCTCCCATTGATTTCCATTGGGTTCAGGTGCTCAGTAGAGCACTCGAGCATCCCGAGGTGTTCGACCCTGGTGCTCGATCAACACTAGTGCACAGTCTTTCACAGGACAAGAGAAGACAACAGGGTCGCAATGTCCATAGAAGACTATTCTTGGATATCATGGATCAAGGAATAGTAAAAGACAAGTAAAAAATCTGGGTCACACCTTTACCGTCTAAACCCCAGAGACAACCTAACACCTAACAACAAAGAATTTGTCTACAGCAGAATTATCTCCCTCAAACACAAACTTCAGAGGACACCAGAGACGAAAGAACATTTCTTTCCTTCATGAAAAGAATATTCCAGAACAACCATGCAGAAATTGCACCCGTGCTCCAAGACTCTGAGGAGTGTTGGTACTTAGCCATATTCGGTGTCTATCATCCTAAAAAACCAGGGCAGATAAGAGTAGTATTCGACTTGAGCGCCAGGTGCGAAGGCATCTCGCTAAACGAAGTCTAACTGTCTGGTCCAGACCTCAAGAACATACTTCTACAGGTACTTCTCTGCTTCCGCAGAGATTCAGTAGCATTTATGGACAACATACAGCAGATGTTCCACTGCCTCCTCTTCAAGGAAGAACACAGAAACTACTTGAGGTTCTTCTGGTACCATAGAATGAACCCAGTGAAGACATTGTTGAGTATCAAATGAGAGTGCACATCTTCAGAAACAGTCCTTCCCCTGCAGTCGCCATCTACGGTCTTACACATTCAGTCTGAGAGGGTCAAGCAAATTATGGGTCGGATGTCAGGTCCTTTGTGGGAAAGGATTTCTATGTGGATGACTGCTTGAAATCCATGAATGAGACTGCAATCAGTCTCTTGAAAAGGGCCCAATAAATGCTTGCTCTATCTAATTTAAAGGGGTTGTCCGAGTAATTTTTTTGTTCTTTCTATGTTTCTAACTAGGCAAATGTAACAGCTTTCTAATTAACTCACTTTATCTCCAGTTGCTGGTTCCTCAGATTTCACTGAGGGTCACATGACCTGTGATGTCAGCTTCTCTCCCTGCTCTGATAATGTTCCTGCAAGCCTGAGAGATCTGTACACCAGACTTCACTGTGCTGGCCACTCTCTCCTGCACTGCCGACTGCTGCTTATTTCTCTCTCCCAGGATTCTTAACCCCTTCAGCTGCACAGACTCAGGGCTGAAGTGTTTACTGTGTAGCTGCAGGCAGTAAGGAGACAAATGCTAGGCACAGGAGCTGAAAGAGAAGTTCTGCAGAGCATTGGAGGTAGGAAGAAAATCCTGTGTGTATTAGCAGTGTCATTGTACAGGTGGGACTTGTAGTTCTACACACACAACATGCTGCTGAGTCTCTCAGCAGGCAGACATGTCACTCAGGGCATCACTTGTATTCACTCCCTTAGCAGTGTCATTATACAGCTGGGACTTGTAGTTCTACACACACAACATGCTGCTGAGTCTCCCAGCAGGAAGACATGTCACGCAGGGTAGCATTTGTATTCACTCCTTTAGCAGTGCAGGGGGAGGAGCAGAGATTGTTTTTATTGCAAGTAAATAAAGAGCCAAAAGAGAACAATTTTTTTGGGCCTAAAACTTGCTTACCTTAGTTATATATCACTGACCATCAGATTTACAGTGCTATTATTATTTTTTTTCCATAACTCGGACAACCCCTTTAAGGCTGCTCAAAATCGCCTACGACAGCCGCGAGTTAATGCAGGCCTTCTAACCCTAAGACCATTCAAATGATCTAAAAGACTTGGATCTCAACACTGACTCCCATCCCATGCAGCGGAGTCTCGGTTTGCTCTGGGATTTAAAAGCAGATACATTCACCTTCCAAATCAGCAAAGGTGAAAAGCCCTTCACACGCAGAGGAGTCCTGTCCACCATAAACAGCTTATATGATCCTCTGGTATTCGTAGCGCCTGTTACTATCCAAGGTAAAATGATGTTATCTCTTTACCACAGAGACGTTTGATTGGGATGATCCACTTCCCATGGAGAAAAAAGACCTGTGGACAGTTTGGAGGAAGTCTCTCGAAGCTTTGTCCAGGTTTCATGTGGAATGAACGTATGCTTCCGTGCCATCAACTGAAGTCAAAATGCAAAGACTGTATATCTTCTGCGATGCTTCAGTCAAGGCGATTGCAGCCATAGCATACCTAAAGACCATTGACGTCAAAGAACGATGCCATATAGGGTTTGTTATGAGCCGGACCAAACTAGCACCACTCCGTGAACACACTTTACCCAGATAGGAACTCTGCTCTGCTTTCAGTGGAGTGTGCTGAACTTATAACAACAGGAATGAACCTGGAAATTGAGGAAGTCGAGTTTTACACTGACAGCAAGGTAGTCCTAGGAAATCATTGCTTTTATGTCTATGTCAGCAATCAGGTGCTAAGGATCAGGAGATCCACTTGTCCTAAACAGCGGCACTATGTGCCCACACACCATGATCCTGCAGACCACGCAACTAGATCTGTTGCAGTGAGCCACCTTAAGGACACTACATGGTTTATACCGTAGGTCCTGCATTCCTGTATTGTTCAATGTCTTGCAGTATCATATATGACACGTTTGAGTTGGTAGACCCAGATGCAAATGAATAAATCCGACCTGAAGTATCTGTTCTACGTACAGTGACTTAGGACCACCAACTCAAATCCCATAGTTTAAGCAGGTTGTCCACCTGGATGTCACTCATTCGTGCTATAGCCTGTCTAGTTCATATAGCTTAGTCTTAGAAGTCGACATTACCTGTGAGCCAAAAGCCCTGCAAAGAAAGGCATCACTAAAAACACACCTTTTTAGCTACTAATCTGGAAATGTCCAAGAACATAATAATTTACACTATACAATGTGAATGTTATGCTAAAGAAATAGACTACCTCAGCAAAGGCCAAACAGTCTCCAAAGATAGCTCTTTGAAAAAGCTTGATCCCATCATTGACCAAAATGGGTTGCTAAGAATGAAGGATCCAGTAGTGGCATCTTTTGATGTCAGGTGGGGAGTGTTCTGCCTAGCAGGTTTAGAAACTCATTACAGTCTATTCCTGCCTCAGTCAGGGTGTTCAGAAGTGTTAAGTGTGGTTATAGCACCATCTAGTGGTGTTACATTTTGTTTGCCTGTTACAAAGACTACTGCATTGTGGGTGGTGCACTGCATTGTGGGAGTGCAGGGCATCCTGGGAAAGAGAAGTCTCCAGTCTCCAGGACACATCATCAGAGCTGCCCTATGCATGTCTCCTTCTTAAACTCTACCATCCTTGTGAAAGCATATCTGATGAGAGATCTATCTTTGTTTCATGGACATTATGTTATGCAGAGCTGTTCAGTTAGTTATAATTGTTATTCAGGGATTGTAACTGTTAGCTAGCCATGCAATCTTATGTACAGTATAGGCAGCCATTTTACCATGTGCTTTTGTAACAACCCAGGGTGGTGTTACACTCCTGTACCCTGCTACTGTCTTTTGCTATGTATTTTGTACAGTTTCTCTGCTGAAGTTAAGTCAGACTACAGAGTGAAAGGCAGCATAAAGAAGAAGCCATTATCCAGTCAGCCTGTCAGTACTGCAGTGAGAGAAACAGATATTGCAGAGTTGAGTTTGCCTGCCAGTTTAATGCTAAAGCCTGCTGGAACCAAGACAAAGCTTGTAAACTGTTGGAAGAAACGTTTATGCAAGTAAAGCTACTGATGAACTTCATCTCAAGGTCTGCAATCAAGTAATTTTTTCAAATCCCTCAATTATTCCCCCTATTTATTGCTTCGGAGCCAAAGCCTGGGGTCCAGCGGTATCCAGGTAGGAGCACCGTGGCACACATAAAGAGACATTAGAGCGCCCTAAGGGGAGGCCGCCAGTTGCACTTTCACTGTCATTGTAAATGTCATAGTACATGCTATCCTATGCTTTATACTTATACATGTTATTTGTATTCTTGTAGTTTTACCACACATGTACAATCTCTCACGCACATCACGGAGAGTACAACCTGTTGACCAATAAACAAGTTAGACTACAAAGAACAGTCCTCTTATTTGGAAGGCAGGAATGGTTTATGCTGAATGTCAGACTGCACACTGTGTGAACGTGTATGAAGACCAAACAAGTGATGCAAGATAATCAGCTTGCAAAAATAAAACTTTCAGGTTACTTACAAAGCCCTGCAGAGCTAGACAGACATGTTTTTTTTTTTTTTTTTAAACCGACCATCTTGTTCTCTCAGGATATGTCGAGCCAAGAGGAAAGATAGGGAGAGTCGCATCAGAATGTCAATTCACTTATGTGGAATCTAAAATTGTGCTGTGCTTGCGGTTTTCTTTTTTAAATGACAAGTACAGAACACATATAAATAGCCAGGAATATATGACTCACAATTGCCGATCATAGTGCATTCGGGATCGCTATAACATATTGTGCCCATGCTGATTTGTAGTTGCTGTAGGCGGATGCTGCCCAAGAAGTTACATTCAGATGCACATTTATATGTCCTGGCCAAAATGTCAGCCATCTTATCACCTGCAAATAAACATAACAAAGTTTTGAGGTTAAAGCGGTTCTCTCTCCACTGGACCTTCTTGTTAGTGGTTCTTTGACAAAATAAAAATGATCACACGATACCCCCTGCTGGGACCTCCAGCAATCAGCTCTGTGGGCATTCAATTTTCCATCAGCGCCTCCGCAGGGAAAAATCAGGTATTACCCAGTGTCCATTCTAATTGGTGGAATGTCTGTTTAATAGAAGACAGGAGAGGTCCTCCAGAGTAAGAGATCATCTTAACCCCTTTTTGAAGAGCTGGCTGTGGACTAAAGATTCTGCAAATTGCGAAACGCAGATGGGCCGGTGTACGTGTTTTGCGGATCCACAATTTGCAAATCCGCAAAACACTACGGTCGTGTAAATGTGGTCTAAGACAGCGTCAGAATGGCCCATCAGAGCGCAGGAGAATCTGCTGACACTGTCACGTGACTGCCTGCTGTCCATTCAGGCCCCTGCGTGAAAATAGGCACAGCAGGCAGCAGCCCTCAATTGCCCCCCTCCCCGAGCTGGTGGTGCGGCCCGGCCCTGGACCCCGTCCCTGCTGAAAACTTAAATTAGGGGGCGGCGTGCCGGCACAGGGAGATGAGCGCTTCCATTGTGGAAGCGCTCATCTCCATCTGTATCGCTGTCCTCAGGACAGCGATACAGATGGCTGTGCTGCAGCAGGGCAGGGGAGAGGCCTGTCCCTCCCCTGTGTCTCTGATAGGCTGCCATATATAGAGATAATCCACGGCACACCGATGTCTTTTTGGTTTGCAAATTTATTACAGAAAATACAGAAAAAATTGTCAATATATGACTAATTGCGCCATAGTAATAGTATAAGCATATGTATCATATGTTAGGCCATAATATATCCCAACGTTTCGGTCTTCTTGAGACCTTTCTCAGGGGATCATGGCCAGACTGCAAACGTATGTTTGCAGTCTGGCCATGATCCCCTGAGAAAGGTCTCAAGAAGACCGAAACGTTGGGATATATTATGGCCTAACATATGATACATATGCTTATACTATTACTATGGCGCAATTAGTCATATATTGACAATTTTTTCTGTATTTTCTGTAATAAATTTGCAAACCAAAAAGACATCGGTGTGCCGTGGATTATCTCTATATATACCACGACTGAAGTCCTCTGCGAGCACACACCATTGCACAAAGGTGTGCGGACTCCACAATTTTGTTTAATTTATCTGATAGGCTGCCAGCCTAGTGCCTGCAGCCTATCAGAGGCCGGCCCAGGCCGCGCAATGACATCATCGTGCCACCTGAGCCGTACAGTGCGGGACACAGGCCAGAAGAGGCCTGCATCGCATCGCTGACATGGAGGTAAGTATACGTTTTTTATTTTTTTTATGTATCACAATACTTTTAAGAAAAGTCTTTTACTGGCTCATGATGGGGGGTGCCTCTTTTTACTGGCACATTATGGGGCATGGGGGGGCCCTCCTGTTACTGGCACATGATGGGGGGCTCTCCTGTTACTGGCACATGAAGAGGCATGGGGGGCCTCTTGTTACTGGCACATGATGGGGGGCCCTCTTTTTACTGGCACATGATGGGGGGCATCTATGGGGGCACATTTTACTGGCACATTATTGGGGGTCATCTATGGTGGCACTTACTACTGGCACATTATTGGGAGCACTTTTTACTGGCATATTATTGGGGGCACTTTTTACTGGCACATTCCTGGTGGGCACCATAGGGGCATCTACGGAGGCCACAGTAGCATTTTATACTGGGGCACATTATGGTGGGTACTGTTGGGGAGAGGAGTACTATGGGGTTATCTACGGGGGCACTAAGACGGGGTATTTTATACTTGCAAATTATGGTGAACACTGAGGGCATCTACTGGGGGCATTTTATACTGGTAAATTATGGGGTGCACTAGGAGGAAGGGGGGATAGGAGCACTATGGGGGCATTTACTGGGGGCACTATATAGGGGTATTTTATACTGGCACATTATGGGGGCACTATGGAGACATTAGCTCAACTGGGGGCATTATAAGGGGGTATTTTTTGCACTGTCACATTATAAGGAGAATTATTACTACTGGGGGGGGGGCATAATGGTGGGCTTTATTACTCCCCCATGGTATGACCCCCTAGCAGCAGCACCAGCCTCTCTGCTATCCCTCTGCCCCTTCTCCAAATCCTTATTATGAAATCTTTCTCATTAGGATAAAACACAACATCAGCTCTGCCGAGCCCCCGGCCAAAGTGTGGAAGTGACGTCCGAGATCCCCAAGGGCCAAGTAATTGTAAGTTTTCATGTGAAATATGTTTGTTATACACATATAGCCTACACTGTGCCACACAATATACAGTATACCGCTACACTGTGCCCCACAATATACAGTATGCCGCTACACTGTGTAGTCTGTTCTATAAGCACCATTGTTTTGTGGTGGCAGACAGAAAATAATCTGGAAGTGCCCATCCCGAGACCAGGCTCTGGATCTGCCACTGCCTCGGCCTCGCTGAAGTCACCTGGCAGCCGCCCCGCTACCCAGTTAGAGGGCCTGGGCAGACTGTCAGATGATGACAGTCAAGGTGTAATCTCCCAGGCCGGCCCTTTACAGAACTCACCGGGAAATCTTCATCACCAGGCCCATCATGCTCTTAATCCAGCCCTGGCCCCACTGTGTAATCTGTGGTGTTACATAGGACTACAGGTGACATCTACTACATTATCTGTACTCAGAGAGTTATCACTGTGTTATCTGTGGTGTTACATAGGACTGCAGGTGACATCTACTACATTATCTGTATTCAGAGAGTTGTCACTGTGTTATCTGTGGTGTTACATAGGACTGCAGGTGACATCTACTACATTATCTGTATTCAGAGAGTTGTCACTGTGTTATCTGTGGTGTTACATAGGACTGCAGGTGACATCTCCTACATTATCTGTACTCTTCAAATCCTTCCTTTTGATGCCTCCATTACTATAATTTGAAAGTACTCGATCCCTCCGATTATTTGTGCTTGTGAACAGTATTTGCGATCCAGCGCTGGAACGCATCAGCTGACACTTCCGAACCGTGACACATCTGGATCGGAAGTAATGTGGATGAACTTCCGCGTGGATGCACATGGGGGACCAGATTACCTATACCTATAACTATATATATATATATGTAAGTAATTTTATGTATTTTATATGGTCCTGAGGAAGGGGACCTCTATGGTAATCCCTGAAACACGTCAAGCTTATTTCCTCATTAACTACTTTCCTTTTATTGGAGTCATCTGATCCATCTTGCTGAATGGACAGGTGATTGATATTCTACAGGCGACCTCGGCGAGGTAGGTGAGGGATGCAAGTGTCTTGAGTTTATCTTGCACCCCCTCCCTGGTGAAGTATTCCATGTGGTATACTGTAATTTTAACTCCAAGTTCTCTGACTGGTTAACAGATAAACGAGTCTACCACTTTTATAAGCATCCCTAGCGTTTTTACCACTTAGTTACTTTCTATGTGGGCACTTGGTGTATATTGGCGCCTCACGCCTTTTTTGCTTTCTATTTTATCACAGTCTCACACTGATTAATGAAGTCTGTTTAATTCTCTTTAGTAGGTTGCTGCCTCGTCTTCCACCACTCTGCTCATCTATCCTTTACAACAAGGACTTACTACCAGTGAACATCACCTTCTTTTGTCTCATTGGTGTCCCTTCCCACCCCTTTCCTTTACTCCCAATATCTTTCCTCCGCCTGACTTATACCCTTTTTGCTTTTATGAATTTCTTCTAACTCAGAGTGGGCAGGGACAGCCTTCCACCTACTGAGTAGGGGAAAAAACACTTAGCAGCTTCAAGTGTCCTGTCAGAAAGGACCTTCAGTGCAGCAGGAGGTATTGTCACTGAGAAGAGAAGTCGCCTAGGTCAAAAAAGTCTAGATTACCTCACCTTTATTAAGATGAATGAGGGATGGATCCCGAAGGGACTGACAGTGGGCGATACATTCGACTAAAAAGGCCTGGTGATAAGATTATCTGCCTTGGGCTAAAAATGGTCCACACGCTGCTGTATTTTATCTCTGAATGCCGGATGACTTGCATGACTTACCCCGCCACCAACTAGGGTTCAAGCCGCAATGTTTTAGGGCACTTTCTGCCTGGGAAACAAACATCAATTTTTTCTGGCTGCTGCTACAGCAGCGGCTGCAACAATACCAAATTTTTCAGGCATGTGTACATGCCTAATTTTTCTGGCCTCTGGTGCTGCACTGTGGCTTCAAACCCCCCCCCCCCCCCAAGTGTCAATTCCCCTTCGCGATCGTTACCTTGTTGTGGTGAAGGGGCTTGCGTATCACAATGAAGCAACCACCTCTATGAGTGTGTTGGCAATGGCAATGTTGGCACACCCCAGAAAATTAATGTTTTTTCTATGCAAAATTATCCATCCAATCGCTTTTGGTCTGTTCACAATGAAGCAATACGGAGTGCTTCCGTGGGATTTATCTCTGTGCCTCCACACCGCAAAAAAAATGATAGAACTTGTTTTTTTGCTGTGCGGATGTATCACGGACCCATTCAAGTTGATTGACCCACTCAAGTCCCCAATGGACAGAACAGCCGAGCATCAGCTGTGTGCATGAGGTCTTAACCCCTTAAAGACCGGGCCTATTTCCATTTTAACGTTTTGGATTTTTCCTCCCCACATTCCAATAGCCATAACTTTTTTATTTTTCTATTCACATAGTTATATGAGGGCTTATTTTTTGAAGGATAAGATGCATTTTTTAATGTCAACATTTAATTTACAATGTCTTGTATTAGAAAACGGGAAAAAAATTCTGTATGTGGAAAAAAATAAATAAATAAATAAATCCGGCAAGTTTCTTGGGGTTTTGAGATCACAGCGTTCACAATGCACTTATTCTGTGGCGAATACAAATGCAGCAATACCAAACTTGATTTTAGTTTTTTTACTACTTTTAAAAAAGTAAAAAGCTTTGGAAAAATTAAAATTTTCATTGCATTACAATTTTCTGACAACCATAACTTTTATTTATTTCAGTCTACTGAGCTGTATAAAGGCTTGTTTCTTGCATAACAAACTGTAGTTTTCATTGGTTCCATTTTTGTACTATGTAAGACTTTTTGATCACCTTTATTAATTTTTTTCAGGCGACAAGATGACAATAAAAATGGCAAATTGTGTGTTTTTCATTTTTGTTTTCGTTATGGCGTTCACTGCACAGGAATTTTTTATTTTTTTTTAAATAGTTTAATAGACATTTTCAGATGCAGTGATACCCAATATGTAAAACATTTTTATTGTTTATATATTTTTATATGTAAAATTCGGAAAGGGGGAGATTTAAACTTTTAATATATTTTTTTAATTATTTTAAAACTTTTTACTTAATTTTTTAATAACTATTAGTCCCCTTAGGAACCTAGTACATGGGATCTTTTGATCCCCTCTCCTATTCACCCTAATAGATCTTATTAGGGTGAATAGGATTTTTACAGTCCCCATTATGAGCTGTGCCTCGTACATAGCTGAGTATGGAGATAGCCATGGCAGGCCTGGAGTGCTTTAGCGTCCAGTCTGCCATGACAACCGATTGTAGCACTGCGATTTCACTGCTGGGGCTCCAATCGGAAGGAAGAGGGAGCCTTATCGCTCTGCCGTTACTCACAAGTCCACCAATTAGCAGTGATCGCAGCACCTGAGAGGTTAAATGACAGGGGAGGCGCGATCGCCGCTTCCTGTCAGTACGGGCGGGTGTCGGCTATATGATACAGCCAGCGACCGCCGTGTATGGAGTGGGCTAGCTGCAGAGACCCGCTCCATACACGCGCAGGCACATTACTCTGTATATATACAGTCATGTGAAAAAATTAGGACACCCTTTGAAAGCATGTGGTTTTTTGTAACATTTTTAATAAAAGGTTATTTCATCTCCGTTTCAACAATACAGAGAGATTAAAGTAATCCGACTAAACAAAGAAAACTGAAGAAAAGTCTTTTCAAGATCTTCTGTAAATGTCATTCTACAAAAATGCCTATTCTAACTGAGGAAAAAGATAGGACACCCTTGCCCCTAATAGCGAGTGTTACCTCCTTTGGCTGAAATAACTGCAGTGAGACGGTTCTTGTAGCCATCTACCAGTCTTCGACATCGGTCTGAGGAAATTTTACCCCACTCCTCAATGCAGAACTTTTTCAGCTGTGAGATGTTTGAGGGGTTTCTTGCACGTACAGCCCTTTTCAAGTCACCCCACAGCATCTCAATGGGATTCAAATCTGGACTTTGACTTGGCCATTCCAGGACTCTCCATTTCTTCTTTTTCAGCCAATCTTTGGTTGATTTACTAGTATGTTTTGGGTCATTGTCATGTTGCATGGTCCAGTTCCGCTTCAGCTTTAATTTTCTAACTGATGGTCTCACATGTTCTTCAAGCACCTTCTGATACACAGTAGAATTCATCGTGGATTCTATGATGGTGAGCTGACCAGGTCCTGCTGCAGCAAAGCAGCCCCAAACCATGACACTTCCACCTCCATGCTTCACAGTTGGTATGAGGTTCTTTTCTTGGAATGCTGTGTTTGGTTTACGCCAAACATGTCCTCTGCTGTTGTGTCCAAATAATTCAATTTTGGACTCATCTGTCCAAAGAACATTATTCCAGAAGTCCTGGTCTTTGTCAACTTTATCTCTGGCAAATGTCAGTCTGGCCTCGATGTTTCTCTTGGAAAGCAAAGGTTTCCTCCTTGCACACCTCCCATGCAAGTTAAACTTGTACAGTCTCTTTCTGATTGTAGAGGCATGTACTTCTACATCAACAGTAGCCAGAGCCTGCTGTAGTTCTCGAGATGACACTTTAGGGTTTTTGGAGACCTCTTTTAGCATCTTGCGGTCTGCTCTTGGGGTGAACTTGCTGGGGCGACCAGTCCTGGGCATGTTGGCAGTTGTTTTGAAAGCCCTCCACTTGTAGACTATCTTCCGGACAGTGGAATGGCTGATTTCAAAATCTTTTGAGATCTTTTTAAATCCCTTCCCAGACTCATAGGCTGCTACAATCTTTTTTCTGAAGTCCTCTGACAGCTCTTTTGCTCTCACCATGGTGCTCACTCTCACTTCAACAGTCAGGAGCACACCAAACTAAATGTCTGAGGTTTAAATAGGGCAAGCCTCATTCAACATGCAGAGTAACGATCTACTAATTATGTGCACCTGGTGTGATATACCTGTGTGAGATCTGAGCCAATTTAAGAGGGAATACATGTGAGGGTGTCCTATCTTTTTCCTCAGTTAGAATAGGCATTTTTGTAGAATGACATTTACAGAAGATCTTGAAAAGACTTTTCTTCAGTTTTCTTTGTTTAGTTGGATTACTTTAATCTCTCTGTATTGTTGAAACGGAGATGAAATAACCTTTTATTAAAAATGTTACAAAAAACCACATGCTTTCAAAGGGTGTCCTAATTTTTTCACATGACTGTATATGGCGCTATGTGTTAAGGTGGCAGGCAGAAACCTTTCTAGCAGTGGTCCAATTAATTATTAACCCTTCTAGCAGTGATCCACAGGGTCACTGTAGTGACACTAGCATAGTTGACAAGGTTATAAAACAACATAGATTGGTCTCCTTTCATCTTTATGTAATATAAGGCGTGAAAACTTTTATGCTTCTCGCAGAAGCCTTACAGAGTCACACAAATTATTTATTTAAAACCGGTCATCTTGCTCCGCTCATTTCACGATATGTCAAGTCAACAGGAAAGGTTAGGAAGGGCACATCAGTAAGTACAATTAAAATATGTGGTATCTAAAACTGTGCTGTGCTAGTAAACCTGGAGCCCTAGAGTCAAGGGACAATTTTCTTTGCCAAACTACAAGTATATGTATAAAAAGACAGAAATAAATAACTTACATGCAGGACTATAAAGATTGCAGTCATCCGTGTTACAACATGATTTGATTTTCCTGATTTTTCCTTGCGCGCTCGTGCTTTCGAAGGGGCTACATCCAGATGACCATACACGTGGCTTGCCCAGAAATACAGCATTCCTACTACCTACAAAGAAACATAACAACATTTTTTTTTTCCAAAATCATAAAAGGAATTCTTTAACAGGTTTTCCTGACAAGAGGCTGATCACAAAGTGCCCCACTGCTGGGCGCTCCAGTAATCAGCTGTAATCTGTGGGGAAACTTAACAACACAAGTTCAACTTCCCTGCAGCACCTCTACAGAAGGTATTAGCCAATCTCCATTCACAAAAATGGACTGTATGTGCAACGAGCCCCTAGGGAGCAGTCCTAAAGGATGGAAGTGGTAGTGACCCTGAAGTAGTGATGTGGTGTTGCAGTGTCCTACCTCAGGCTGTTGCTCCCAGGGGTTCAATGCAGTGTGAAAGAGGATGGAGAAAGGAACCAGGCAGAGAGGGTTGAACAAAGAACTTTTAGCAATACACTGAAAAACTTGCTAGCTGATGGGGTCTCTCTCTGGATTCTTTCCCCTAGGACTTTACATGGGAACCTAGTGAATCCCTAATCCAAGCCCTGACTACTATCTGTATGAACAGACCTCGATGATAGGAATGTTCATACGCAGGAACCTAAAGCCCTATTTCACCCTAAAGGGCCCTGAAAATAGTGTCAGGACAACAGATAACCTGTTCCTTCCCAGCTGAAGGAACAGGAGACTCCCTCAGGCCTAATGCCAAAAGATCAGGTAATACAACAAACTAGAAATAGGAAAAAGACACTTAACTCTGACATGGACGAGCAGGAACTCAGTGGAGATCCAAACACCAGCACTTCCACAACCAGAATAGAGCTATCAACTGCATAGCATGATGGGTGTGACCAAACTAAACAGAAGAGTTGGAATGGCCACATAAGCTACAAATGAGACAATAGGGTGGTCATAACCAGCAACAACACTTAAACAAGTGAAACCCAAAGAGGCTGTCAGATCACATCACGTGCAGACAGTCTCTTAGATCTTCTGTCATGGGAGAGACCGTGACAGTTTGTCCTGGACAAGCTTTCCTGCCCGGCCAGCAGTGTGGCATTGGAATGGGAGTATAGTGGGAGAAAACTCACCTTTCAATACAAAATGTTGAGAGATTATCCTTTGTAAAGGTGAATCAGGTGTGGCTCAACCAGGATTTCCATACACCAGTGCTTGATGCATCAGACTAGATCATTCTGGCAGTAATGTTATGACTGCGGTGTGCTGCCACACCAGAACATTGTGAAAAATGGCCCTTTACTTCTGCCCACCTGCTTCAGCCACTATTCTAATGCTATCACCTGCTTAATGCCACATACCTGTTGCCATCTTCTCCTACTGCCACCATCTTGTGCTGTTACTGCCATTGCTGTTGCCAAACGCTCTACTCTGTGACTGGTTCACTATGTTGCTTCCTCTTGGGCTCTTTTCACAGTTTATTTGCAAACATATAAAAGTTTTTTGTTTTTTTTCTTCAAAACTGCAGCAGTCATAATTTGCACAATGGTATATTTCTGACCTGCTGTAGGAGACCTCCAATAACAAGTAATTGGCTCTATGGAGATAATCCTGGTGACATAGATTGAAGGGATATACTAGTGTGAGATGGGAGACCACCGAAGATGATGTTGCAGTAGTCTAGTTGGGAGATAATGAGGACATGCACTAGCACTTTAGATGATTTGCAATTGAGGAAGGATCAAATATGAGAAATATTTATTAAACTATAAACACTATAGCCTAAGTGCACCAGGGTAAAATACATATAAAAAGCATATAAAAAAACATATAAAAACATATGGCATATATATCAATCCTGAGAAATATATCTCTAAGGTGCAGAGATCTGAGTGCTAAGCACAGGACGCTGCATCCGTGTCCCCCCTTGGGTAGGCTATTGGATCACAGTCGTCTGTGGCAGAGCAGAACTGATTCAATAGTATATTTCATGTATATTCAACAGTATATGTCCTCCTGCAGATATCACATAGGTGCATACAGCTGAGTTCTTATATCGCCGTATGAGATGTAGAATAGAGGTATTCAATGATGGTCTATGTTTTAAACCATGATTAGATTATCCAACACCTATCGTGGTCTTAGAGTCTGAGTATGCAGTATGCGTGAAGTTAGTTATCCAACACGTGTGTTATCGCCGTGCTTATGCTGGCTCTCGTGCAGCGTAGTTCCACATATATTTATGCTACTCACTGTGTCCCGTATAAGTTCACTCGATCGGGTCTGCGGAAGGATTCCTGCCGTGGCGTCCCACGCTTCAGCCTTTCACCGCTATATCTGTCCCGGATCAGGTTTTTTACTTGGGTCCCGTCTCTGTTCTCGTGAGAGATCCAAGTTCGCTGTTTCACTTCTGTGAGTCTTACGACACTTCTTTATCTTGCGTGAGTAGGTGGATAAATTTTAGTACCATCATTGAATACCTCTATTCTACATCTCATACGGCGATATAAGAACTCAGCTGTATGCACCTATGTGATATCTGCAGGAGGACATATACTGTTGAATATACCTGAAATATACTATTGAATCAGTTCTGCTCTGCCACAGACGACTGTGATCCAATAGCCTACCCAAGGGGGGACACGGATGCAGCGTCCTGTGCTTAGCACTCAGATCTCTGCACCTTAGAGATATATTTCTCAGGATTGATATATATGCCATATGTTTTTATATGTTTTTTTATATGCTTTTTATATGTATTTTACCCTGGTGCACTTAGGCTATAGTGTTTATAGTTTAATAAATATTTTTATGCAATTTCCACGGATATTCCGATTGGTTTGAGTGCCGGTTCCACATAAACTATACTATATTTATTAGAATCAGGGGGTGTTTCTCTGAACTTGTGCACCTGTCGTGTCTAATCAGAGTGAGCCATCTACTTAGTATTTTTTGTAAACTATTCACATACCCCTACCCAAGTAGTTAGAGCTCCTCTGATTTAGTCATGGACTTTTGGAATCACGTGGAATTGAAACGGCAGACAGCTGAAGCTTATAATTTCGAAGGGAATGGCAATAATGAACAACACAATAAACCCACAATAGCGGGGACATTTAAGGAATTAGAGTACCTGCTACAAAAACAGCTGAGACAGCATTGGGAGGTACGATCACTTAGACAATTTATAGAACAAGGAAAAATCCCTAGAGGGCTGATGCTCAACAAAACGCCAGCACAAGATCTATGCTGTGAATCTTTTAATAAAGAACGGGAGAATTTATTATTCTCACAATCTATTGCATTGATTCATATAATAATAAAAAGGAGAATGGAAATTTTAGAAAATCTAAACCTTGAAATAGCCAAATATAAACAGCTGCTTGAAAAATTCCCCAAAGACAGAGAATTTGAGGAATGGGAAGAAAAATTATGCAAAGGCCTAGATAGGACAGAATTTGAAATAATGAATAAAAAAACAAAGAAATACAAGAACTACCCCAAATCTCGATCTGATCCACCACAGATGCAAGAGGTAGTATCAGATGTAGAGAGAGAACCATATTCACAGGAGGGAAGATTGGAGGGGGGACAAAATAACAACTACAGTCAGGGAGGATATAACATACCAACACACAATAGATATGAAACTTTACAAGACAAATATTTTTTAGACAGAACCCCACCACATCACAAACCACGGATAAGACACAGATCACCCTCACTAAGACTCAACCAACACTCACAGACACCATTAAGGAATCACACACGACAAACCCCACCAGTTCATCCGTACAATTTGAGACAGCGGAATGTATCCCCAGTATACCACCAACAACCATACAAACGACCCTACAGGGGACAACACCATCAACACCAATACACAAAATCAGAGATAGAAAAACAAGGAGAGGACAGAGAAAGAAGGGGAAGAGACAGAAGGAGAAACTAATAACCATACCAGATTCAATAGTTAATATAAGCTCCATAACACTCACAAATACACAGATAAAACTCCTAGACAAAGGACTGAAATTTGCACCCACATCCAAACTTAATAAATTTGACACATACATAGGACTGCAAAAATTTATGAGGAAATTATGCCTAAGGAAATATTTCCAAAAGAATCCCATAACAGTAGAAACTCAAATGCGAGATGATAATGAAAATGGGGGAGGAATACAACACACCAATTTGAAGAACAAATCAAGAAAATTCCCAAAAAATGAGATTGGCCATGATATGGCAACATTTCAAAGATCAGTTGAGAATGATCTGAGTAAGATCAAGGATAGACAGAGCCAAAGGAATAATCTAACAGGGGGAGAAATTCGGGCCATCAAAGAACTGCAGAAACAGGAAAACATTACAATACGCCCCGCAGATAAGGGGGGGCCATAGTGGTCATGAATACCACACAATATATTGATGAGTGTCTCAGGCAACTGGGAGACACTACTACATACAAAAAATTAAAGGCAGATCCAGGACAGGAATTCAATAAGAGTCTTACAAATTATTGTGATGGAGGTGTAAGGGACAATATATTGTCCGATCAAGAACGTAATTTTATTTTGGGCACGCAGGGAAGACTTCCAGTCTTCTACTGCCTACCCAAAATTCATAAATGCTTGGAACAACCACCTGGACGCCCCATAATATCTGGGATAGGTTCAATGACCTCGAATCTTTCCCAATACATTGACGTATTATTACAGCCTGTAGTGAGGAAGACTAAATCATATATTCGAGATACCACAGATATTATTGGGACGTTAGAGGGTCTGGATGTAGAACCAGGTTGGATCATTGGGACCTTGGATGTCCAGTCCCTCTATACCAGCATAAGACATGACCAAGGCATAGCAGCAGTCAAATTACAATTAGAAATGGACGGGACTTTATGCACCAAACAGATTGAATTCCTGATGGAGGGGATTCAATTTATACTCCACCACAATTACTTTTATTTTGAGGGCGACTATTTTTTGCAGCTGTGTGGGACGGCCATGGGGACCAGGTTCGCCCCCAGTTATGCAAATTTGTTTTTGGCTCTGTGGGAGTATGAGAACATCACCCCTAAACTGGGGACGAACCTGGCCCTATGGCGCCGCTACATAGATGACGTCCTGTTTGTATGGAGAAAAGACGAACATCAATTGCAAGAATTCCTAGAGGCCCTGAATCACAATGATAAAAACTTGATCTTTCTGTCCAAAATCAAGGAAACATCTATAGAGTTTTTGGACATTCAGATCACACAGCGTGATAATAGATATAGATGTAACACTCATTATAAGCCAACATCGAAAAATAGCTTTATACCATTCACGAGCTGCCACCTACCCCAGTGGCTGCTAAATATTCCCTCAGGTCAGTTCCGCCGTATAAAACGAAACTGTACCAAGGAAGGAGACTTTGAAATTGAGGCCCAAAAAATGAAACAACAACTGGAATGTAAGGGTTACCCCGAAAAAGTCCTGACAGACACTCTGAAAAAAATAAAAGAAACAGAGAGAGAGACCTTCTTTCAGCCAAATACCCACAAGAATATAAATAAGGAAGGAGAATTGAGATTAATTTTACCTTACAGTTCACAATTCAAACAAATACGACACATTATAAATCAACACTGGCACTTCCTATTAAGAGACAAGGTCATCGGACCTATGTTACACACTTCCCCTTTAATCACCTTCACTAAGGCACCTAATTTAGGTTTAAAAATAGCACCCTCAATAACTAATCACAAGAAAAAAGTGGCACCTACACTCCAAAAATGGCTGAACATGAACGAGTTCTATAGATGTGGGAGGTGTTCGGGGTGTAAAAATTCAACATTCCCAAAAAAGATAAGTAAGGTCCAATCCACCCAAAATCAATTTGAGTTGGATATTAAGGGCTGCCTGACATGTGATTCCTCCAGTGTTGTCTACCTTTTCCAGTGCCCCTGCCAGAAACAGTACATTGGCAGAACTAAAAGACCCTTGAGAGTGAGGATCACGGAACATCTAAACAATATTAGAAAAGGATATGAAAACCACTCTCTATCCAAGCACTTCAAAATGGTGCATAATAGTGACCCCAAGGGTTTTTCTTTTGTGGCCCTGGAAAAGGTGGACATACACTGGAGAGGAGGAAATCACATCATGAGAATGTCACGAGCTGAGTCCAGAAGAATTTATGATTTTGGTAGTCTTCTCCCTGCGGGGTTAAATTCAGATTTGGAAATCTTTGGCTTTATTTGAACTATAAGACCGAAAATAGAATTGAGCATAATCATAAATTCACTTATAGCAGTATAGATGGAAAATATAAATTGACTATAGTAATGATTTTCATATATAGAAAAATGAAAAATTAATATCTCCTATTGAGGTGAAAGATTTCTCAAATAGAAGAGAGATAAGATTATTTTATATAAAAACATAAATTAAAAAATTTCTTTTTAAATTTTTTTAAAAATCTCTATTGAAATTTAAAAAAAAAAAAAACGCATCTTTAAAATAATCGCAAAGAAAAAACGCAAAAGAAAAAACGCAAATGAAAATCGCAACAAAAAAACGCAGCAGTAAAAAGAAATTGCAAGATAGTTGCTGATAGAAATTAAATTAAATTATATTGAAATCGAGGAATAAAGATTATAGAAAAAGTTAGATATAAGAAAGAGAAATAAATTGACCATTCCTTGAAGAATAATAAATAAAAAAGGAACAATAAAATAGTAACAGCATTTTAAATACTGAGTTAATCAGCCCTCAAGAGGATGGTGATCGATACCTCTCTTCCAAGATTATAATTCCTTTTGAGATTATTATGGATAGCTACATCTTAAAATCAAAGATCCGGTATTTATTCCGGAGTATGTGGGTATAAAATTATTGGCCACATAATGCTGATACATAAACATCTCCCATGCATTTTGGGATAGTAAATGTCTGATAATACTGTTTTTATATTTTAATAGTGTCCCTTTTTAGACACATGTTATTTATTATGTATTTATTATTTTCTATATCTGATTATATAGCCGATATATGTGTGTATATATATATAGTTGCAGAGAGATTTGACATCATTATAATGGTATCGCAAGTGCGCTATTGAAAGAGGTTATCAAGAGAGAAATACCATATGAAAAAGTAAAGGTGAATGAAAAACAAGGTCCCTATTTTTTCCACACAAGCTTTGGAACAGGTGAAATCAATTAGCCAATTGAGATGAGAGCATATAAAATGCGGGTCTAGTGTTCACAGGTATACCCACTGAGGAAGAGATAGGATATCTCGAAACGCGTCTGGGCGTATTACCTGTGAAAGAATCATCCCAGTAGTACATGGCCATGTACTAAAATTTATCCACCTACTCACGCAAGATAAAGAAGTGTCGTAAGACTCACAGAAGTGAAACAGCGAACTTGGATCTCTCACGAGAACAGAGACGGGACCCAAGTAAAAAACCTGATCCGGGACAGATATAGCGGTGAAAGGCTGAAGCGTGGGACGCCACGGCAGGAATCCTTCCGCAGACCCGATCGAGTGAACTTATACGGGACACAGTGAGTAGCATAAATATATGTGGAACTACGCTGCACGAGAGCCAGCATAAGCACGGCGATAACACACGTGTTGGATAACTAACTTCACGCATACTGCATACTCAGACTCTAAGACCACGATAGGTGTTGGATAATCTAATCATGGTTTAAATCATTGAATACCTCTATTCTACATCTCATACGGCGATATAAGAACTCAGCTGTATGCACCTATGTGATATCTGCAGGAGGACATATACTGTTGAATATACCTGAAATATACTATTGAATCAGTTCTGCTCTGCCACAGACGACTGTGATCCAATAGCCTACCCAAGGGGGGACACGGATGCAGCGTCCTGTGCTTAGCACTCAGATCTCTGCACCTTAGAGATATATTTCTCAGGATTGATATATATGCCATATGTTTTTATATGTTTTTTTATATGCTTTTTATATGTATTTTACCCTGGTGCACTTAGGCTATAGTGTTTATAGTTTAATAAATATTTTTATGCAATTTCCACGGATATTCCGATTGTTTTGAGTGCCGGTTCCACATAAACTATACTATATTTATTAGAATCAGGGGGTGTTTCTCTGAACTTGTGCACCTGTCGTGTCTAATCAGAGTGAGCCATCTACTTAGTATTTTTGGCAAATATGAGAAATGTTTGTGGAGGCTGTAAGAGTGATATGGGCTTAGGGGTGAAGGT
Organism: Bufo gargarizans; assembly: GCF_014858855.1. Classification (NCBI taxonomy): domain Eukaryota; kingdom Metazoa; phylum Chordata; class Amphibia; order Anura; family Bufonidae; genus Bufo; species Bufo gargarizans. The sequence continues at coordinate 719,029,634 of NC_058081.1, read as the reverse complement.
AGAAAGTGTGGAGTCAATAACTGCGATTACAAGTATGGTGACGGGCTTGAACGATATGAGGGAAAGAGAATTAATTTGTTTTTCTCTATGTTGAGTTTTTTTAAGCATCAATTAGTATCTAGTCAGAGCTACTGCCATTCCCTTTCTCCGCTTTGTCTGCCATCAGGGGTTTGCTGCACCAGAACAGAGCCTTGAGGGACATATTACTCACCAGTAACGCCTTTTGTGTATGAGAATCCACACCTCTCTCCTGATGGGCAAGTGTTGTTGTTGCCTGAGCATTTCCAGTTCATAAAACTACACTGAGAACATGAGTAAGAGTAACCTAAAAAAGATGTCAAACAGTCAGCACACTGGTCACTTATTACAATATTTGCCATTATTTTTATTTTATTTTGCATTGTTAATGAGATCAGTGGCGTCTGAGAATGATGTTCAATATAGCCCAGCTCACACCATGATCAGGAGAAAGGTAAGATCTGTCCTACACATGACTGTTATCATTGACAATAATATGAATAAATCCATAACAAAACAAAACAACTAAATAGGAAAAGACAAGTAATTCAGGTCTCACAATGTTTCCACAAACTTACTTGTTGCTGCAGGAGCCGAGAGGAGGCAGAGTATTCCAAACAGGGAGCTCATGGTTCTGCTCTTGAAGACAGGACGTAATGTGAAGGTTTTTGGGTGGAACATGGGAGGATCTTAATTATGTTGATAAAATGAAAACTCCCCCCAGTAACAAAAAAAAAGTTAATGTTTTATAAATAATAAATCCCTGGCAAAATTAAAAAAATGGAAAACAACAAATGCACAGGAGGCTGCAGTGCCAAGTACTTACTGGTCGTGCACTTACAGTATAAATTGCTACGTAATTAAACTGAAACAGGCTCGCTCTCCCCCTTAACTAGACGCAGCAGAAAAGCATTATATACACATGAGGAATGTGCTACGAAGCCGTTAAAAAGGAAATGTCACCGACACACCGTTCCAAGAAAAAAAAAGAAAAGAAAGATATTTATAAATCCTACCAGTGTGCCAACCTTCTCTCCGGTCTGAGTGAGACACTGTCCTCTGGGAAGCAAGGTTACAGTGTGATCACTCTGCAGCCGGAGGATTGGTGGGATGCAGAGCAGAGTGCTGTGATGCAGAGAAGTGAAATGACTAGGAAGATATCTGTGTGACGTGCCCGATGCTGGGGGCCATAAATGAAGAATGGGTAGGGGTTCTGTACATAGATATGACTGAGAGATTGCCATGGTCATGGAAGCATGGAAAACTAGAATATATCCATCAATATCTCAGGTTCTTGTTAACCCTCTTGTAGATTGTAAGCTCTCGCGAGCAGGGTACCCCCCTCTGTGCCATTTAGTTATGGGTACTTTCACACAAGCGTTAAAGTTTTCCGGTATTGAGTTCCGTCCTAGGGGCTCAATACTGGGAAAAAAAATGCATCAGTTATTCCTGATGCATTCTGAATGGAAAGCAATCAGTTCAGTATGCATCAGGATGTCTTCCGTTCCGTCTCTTCACCGTATTTGGACGGAGAAAATACTGCAGCATACTGCGTTTTTTTCTCTGGCCAAAATTCCAGAACACTTGCCGGAATTCTGGATCCTGCATTAATTTCCATTAAAATGTATTAGTGTCGCATTGATAAATACGGTCTGCGCATGCGCAGACCTTTTAAAAATGTGGAAAAATTAAATACCGGATCTATGAGAATAGCAATCTAACAATTGCTTGTTATAGTTCCCTATGGGAACTATTAAAAAGTGTACAAAGAAAAAAAAATATAACATTTTTAAAAAGATAAAAACATAAAAATTCAAATCACCCTGCCTTTTCCCAAAATAAAAATAAGAGAACTAATAGAATTTCAAAAATACACATCATGGGTATCGCCATGTGCGAAAAAGGCCCATAGTATAAAAATATAAAAATATATTCCCCATATGGCAAACAGCAAAACTGAAAAAAGTGTCAAAATGGCTGATTTGCCGTTTTTGGTTGCTTCACTTTCTACCTTTTTTTTTTTAATAAAAACTGATCAAAAAGTCATACACAAGCCTGAATTATTTACCTTGCAGTCAATTCTTGAGAATTAAACGTATAGTAAAAAATCCTAAACAACGACCTTTTAGAGACCAGCAAATGGCACAAAAGTTTAAACAAAGAGGTTATCCCTCTAAAGTTATAGATAGACATTTGACAAATACATTAAAACAATAAAGTCCTGTTATTATATTATTTCCACCTTTTCTGAACAGAGTAATCACATTAGTAGCATCATTAGGAAACACTGGCCCATTTTAACCAGTAACCTTAAACATATTAATGAATTTACTGTTCCTCCACTTATGTCATATCGACGTCCCCCAAACGTACTTGATTAACTTGTTAAGGCTAAAGTACTGGCGAAGAAAAAGGTTCAGGCATATATTGGCTCCAAAAGATTGAGATGTTATCCCTGCTTGAGTTGTGTCAATTGTCCATACATGCTCAAGAGTGACAGTTTTAGGCTACTTTCACACTAGCGTTCGATCGGATCCGTTCTGAACGGATCAGATCGAACGAATGCAGACGGAGGCTCCGTTCAGAACGGATCCGTCTGCATTAAACTTAGAAAATTTTTCTAAGTGTGAAAGTAGCCTGAGCGGATCCGTTCAGACTTTCAATGTAAAGTCAATGGGGGACGGATCCGCTTGAAGATTGAGACATATGGTGTCATCTTCAAGCGGATCCGTCCCCATTGACTTACATTGTAAGTCGGAACGGATCCGCTCGCCTCCGCACGGCCAGGCGGACACCCGAACGCTGCTTGCAGCGTTCAGGTGTCCGCTCACTGAGCGGAGCGGAGGCTGAGCGCTGGCAGGCGGATGCATTCTCAGTGGATCCGCCTCCACTGAGAATGCATTACGGCCAGACGGCTGCGTTCAGGGCCGCTTGTGAGCCCCTTCAAACGGAGCTCACGAGCGGACACCTGAACGCAGGTGTGAAAGTAGCCTTACTCACCCCACTTTGGGGACACACCATGATATTTTTTACTTTTTAGCTTGTGACAGTACATTTGTGGTATATCTCCTTCAATGCCCTAGTGGTCTGCTCTATGTTGGAGTGACCACTTGGTACTTGAAGACGAGATTAAACCAACATAGATATACTATTCGTCAAAAGAGAAAAGACTGGAGCTAGCGCCGGACTGAGATGGCAGCTTAGTTCCCTGCTGCGTAAAGGTGATCGTCCCTAGCACCAGCAATTATCAGCTTTACTGAGTGAGGATGGTAAAAATCGGGAACCCCAAGCTTGGTGACCACGCAGGGACCCCCAAAGGTCAGATCCCAGGCGGCGACATGGACAAATTCCTGAAAAAAGCAGCTGCTACGATCGCAGCACGAGAACCCAAGAGGGCGCCGGCCCCGACGCCTAAGGCCCTAAAGCGTGTCCCCGCACACTCTGGCGGAGACAGCGACTAGGAAGATTGCCAGCCCAGCTCTGACCTACCGCTAACCAGACGATACCTGGACCGATCGCTGAGCAGAGTTATGGAACCTATCCTCACCAAACTTTCTGCTTGCAGGCAAGAGGTGAGGCACATCGGGGAACGGGTGGAAACACTTGAGTCGCATCAAGCCGCATCCGTGAATCACCAGGCAGCGGTCAGCGCTTCCCTCCATCGTTGCACGGCGCACCTTAATGAGTTACACAACGCCCTGGAGGACCAGGTGAATAGAGGGCGCCGCAACAATTTGAGATTCAGAGGCATACCCGAAGCGATTCTGCCGGGCGAAATTTCCACCACCATCATATCGATTTGTAGCTCCTTGCTAGGCCCCGATTATCCGCAGGAAATCGCCATCGAACGCGCACATAGGGCACTACGCCCTAAACCCAAGCCGACTGAACCACCGCGCAACATCATTTGTAGGTTCCTAAACTTCCCAGCTAAAGCGGCCATACTGGATGCTGCGCGTAATCGTGCCTATCTAACTTACGAAGATGCCAAGCTGGAAGTGTATCAAGATCTTGCTCCTTCCACCCTCAAGAAGCGGAGAGCCCTGAAGCCCCTGACGGACTGGATGAGGTCCAATAAAGTCCTGTACTGCTGGTCCTTCCCATTTGGACTCTCGTTCTCAATAGCAGGCAAGCGATTCAACATCACATCATATGCGGACGTTGCGCCCATCCTAGAAGAGCTGGACATTCCTTCCTTGCAAATTGAAAACTGGGAACTTTACAGCGACCTTGGAGACCTGCCAGATCTCCCCAAAATTATTCCGTTTGAGGTCCAGCGCACCCCAAAATCTTCCAGGTCCAAGAAGAGAGGGCACCAGCTCACACCTAGGAGCCTCTCCCGGAAAACCTCAAAGGTCCATCTTAACAGCTCTGTTTCACTCCTGTTAGAACTGTCATATCACAGTTTTTTGCTGTCTCTTTAGAATTGACATTTTTTGTATTTCAACCTGCTTCCCTCTTCCCACCTTCTAGAACCTGTAGTATATCTCATCCTCACTCCTTACCCTATGGCCCCCTCCAAGGTGCTATACGGTCCCTAGCCGGGTCATTTGTCCTACCATCCCCCCCCATGCTCATAGCGTGCTCACGTATGCTTGATATGCATTCTCGTTTTTGTTACCCTTCTTCCCCCACCTTCAAGGTACTCGCCGTTTCCACAAAAACACAGTGAGATCTTCATCATCCTAACCCGCATCCTGAACCTGATGAAAGTGCTTCTCATGGAAGCCGTACTCTCCTGGAGGACACATCATTGGCTACAAGGTACCCTAACCCGCACAGCTTACTATGGCTGACCTTAATATAGCTTCGTACAATGTAAAAGGTTTCCAATCTCCCTCAAAACGCAGCCAAATTTTTACTATTCTCAGGAAAGCCGGGGCTAATGTAATGTTCCTCCAGGAAACGCACTTTCGCTTTAATCACTACCCCAATATGCAATTTTCCCACTATTCCCAATGGTGCCACTGTGGAGGTGGCTGATCTGCCTCTTGCGGAGTCAGCATAGGTTTCCAAAGGAAGACCCCCTTCTCTTATATATGTCATTTACAAGATCCCGATGGGAGATACATACTGGTGAAAGGCACCATAGGCCCGCAAACATACACTTTTATAAACCTTTATGTCCCCAACTCCAATCAATCCAGTTGGTTCTCAAAAATCTGCCCCCTAATCAACTCATTCAAGGAGGGAATAGTAGTCCTGGGAGGAGACCTAAACATAGCTTTACACCCCCTTATGGATACATTTTCCAAGAAATCACATCACTCCTTCAGATCCCTCAAAAGCTTCCGAGACAATCTCTGGATTCTTCACCTAATTGATGTGTGGAGGTCACACCATCCAAACACCCGGGACTATTCATTTTTCTCCCCAATGCATGGTTCTTATCACCGCCTGGACTATCTTTTTATTTCCAAAGAACATCTCCACCTATGTAATGAGGCCTCCATAGGTTCCATGCATCTCTCCGACCACTCCCCAATCTTTCTCTCTGTATTGGCCCCCAATAGTACCCCCTGCACGTTTCAATTGGAGACTAAATGAATCCTTATTGGGACACCATTTCACGATTGATTTGATCTCCAAACACATGAAAGAATACTTTTCAATTAACAAGAGCCCCGACCTCTCGGCTAACTCGCTTTGGGATGCGCACAAACCCTATATCAGGGGCCAATTCATCAGTATCGGTTCCTATCAGAAAAAATTGAGGGAAAAAGCAATAGACGATGCTAAGAACATCCAAAGGCTTGAATCCCACCACAAAAGTAACCCCACAGATGCCCATCTCCAAGAATTGTCGAAGTTCAGAGCAGAGCTCAAAGCCCTCCTTCAAGCTAAATCAGCCAAATTCTATTTGAATTCCCAGCACAAATTTTTTATGAGTAGGATAAAGAGTAGGAGAGCTCCAAATTATATCAACTCACTTCTCCAGAAGGCAAACCCATCTTTTCTGCCGCCCAGATTGCTGGCCAGTTCCGTTCCTTCTATGAAAATCTCTACAACCTCCCCTCCAACGCTGCACCAGATACACGAGCTCCCCTCATATCAACTTTCCTTAATTCCTCCAACATCCCTACCATAACGCCAAAACAAAAAACGTTCTTAGAAGCTCCCTTCACTCTAGTTGAACTTAATAAAGCACTAAATCAAATGCCGAAAGGAAAGAACCCTGGCCCAGATGGCTTACCAGTGCCATATTACAAAACCTTCAGAGACCCTTTTACCCCACCTTCTTGAGGTCGGCAATTTATCCCTTAAAGGGGTCCCACTATCCAGAGATATGACTGTAGCCCACATCACGCTCATCCCTAAAGAAGGGAAAGACCCCAAACTGTGCTCCAAATATAGGCCTATATCCCTCCTAAATATAGACCTCAAACTCCTGGCCAAAATGCTGGCCAACAGATTGGCTACTCTTCTCCCCTCTCTTGTTCACATGGATCAGGTGGGCTTTATCTGCAATAGGGAGGGCAAAGACAACATCTCCAGAGTGATTAATGCTCTCTGCCACGCTAACCGCACCTGCTGAGAAGGCATTCGACAGAGGGAATTGGTTATATCTGAAGCATGCATTGCTCAGGTTCGGCCTCCCTGATCCCTTTGTTCAAGCTACCTTTACCATGTACGACCAAGCATCAGCTCGGTTCATGGTCAATGGGAACCTCTCCTCTCCATTCACCATAAAGAACGGGACGAGACAGGGATGCCCTCTGTCTCCACTCTTATTTATCCTAGCCCTAGAACCGCTCTTATCTGTCATAAGGTTGGACAGGAAAATTGAGGGTCTATATTTGGGAGGCAGGGAACAAAAACTTGCAGCGTTTGCGGATGACGTTTTAATGATGAAGGTTAATCCTTCAGTCTCACTCCCTTGTATCCAGTCCCATCTCAACCTTTATAGTGGGATCTCCGACTTCAAGATAAACGCCAACAAATCCCTAGTTCTGTGCTCAGGTAACCCTACTACCAAACGACACCTCATGGAAAACTCGCCCTTTAACTGGTCCTCCCCCACCATTACCTACCTGGGCGTAATAATTAGCCCCAAGATAAACTATTTATTCTCCCTTAATTATGTCCCCCTAAAGTCTTCAATCTTCAAAGCCATAGATAGCCTGGCCCAATCCAACCCCACCTTGTCGTGGTTTGGCCGCAAAAATTTGCTCCCTTCCCTTTTCCTCCCCCGCCTTACTTATTTACAACAGGTTCTCCCAATTCCTGTACCCAAACATTATTATGTAGCACTTCAAAAAAAAATCAGATCCTTTATCTGGAATGGGAGGAAGGCCAGACTAGCCTTCTCCCTCCTCACTAGGCCTAGGGGGGACGGGGGGATAGGCCTGCCTAACCCGGAGCTATATGGCAAAGCTATTCTCCTCGCTCGTGCAGTGGCCTGGCTACGTCCATCTACGCATTCTTCTGTAGTGGAAATGGAACTTGAGATACTAGGGAAGCCAACTAGGGCCCTCTTATTAGGTAGCCAAAACACCGTAATTGAAACACTTTCTCACTATCCTATTGTCAAAGCCACTCTCGAGGCTTGGAAGTGGTTTTCTACCTCCCACTGCTCCATACCTTTCCCCTCTCCACTTCTTACAGTAAAGGATGCATTGGGCACGGCTCCCCCAGCTCTGAGAGTGACCACATCACTAGGACTGTCCTCTTCTGCAATCACTCTCTCATCGCTGATGGACCTCTCTGGCAAACCACTTGATTTGGACGCCATGAAAGGCCTTCTTAACCCTCGCCCATGTGATATGTTCTCAGTAATATATCTCAGAGCTTACATAAACCAGCACATTCAATTAGGTGCCCTCCCTCGTCCCATAGTTTGGTTCGAATCAGTGATCTCCCTCCCCTCAGCCCCCAAAAAATTGATCTCACAAATCTACATTAAACTACACTCGCCCCCTATGCTGGCCAAACCAGCCTTCTTGAAACAATGGGAAGCAGACCTAAATATTACTATCCCCTTCACATCCCTCCCTAAGCTCCTCGAGTCTCCCCACAGGACCACCCGTTGTGTCCGTGTCCAGGAAAATGGGTACAAAATCCTCACAAGATGATACAATACTCCTGATAAGACGGCTCTTTTTTCTCCTACTGTCTCAGACACATGCTGGAGGTGCCTGCAGGGGAAAGGTGACTTCCTCCATATCTGGTGGTCTTGCCCCCTTATAACCAAATGGTGGTCCGAAATATTCTCCTTGGCAAACAATATCTGTCGCACCTCCATCCAACCCTCACCCCAACTAGCCCTACTGTCCATCAATCAGGAAATTACTCCCTCACGACTCCCCTTTGTCTTCACTCAAATGTTATTAGCTGCCCGCCTCATACTCCCTACCTACTGGATGCAAACTCAAATCCCCTCTTTAGAAAAGTGGATTCTAAAGGTGGACCAGTTGCACAGGTTTGAGGAAATGTCATCATGGGAAGCCCGCACGCATTCCACATTCCTTAAAAAGTGGCTCCCATGGTCGGCCTTTAGGTCTCCCAACAGGAAAGTCACCCCTTGTTCAGGTTCCTAAGCTCCAAGATATTGTTAGACACATTTAACTTTCCATCGAGATTACTACCTCCTCCACTGAATACCACCCTCTCATAACGTTAGGTCTCTCACCTACTATACTGCCCACTAGTCTATCACTAAGCTTCACTTTGTAGCCTTTGGCCTACGGTAGTGACCCACAAACACTACCCTCCCTCAATTCGCTACCCATGCCACAGGATGTTGTACTCATCACCGAATTGCCGGTCTGATCGACCACTCTCAATATACAGGGAGTGCAGAATTATTAGGCAAATTAGTATTTTGACCACATCATCCTCTTTATGCATGTTGTCTTACTCCAAGCTGTATAGGCTCGAAAGCCTACTGCCAATTAAGCATATTAGGTGATGTGCATCTCTGTAATGAGAAGGGGTGTGGTCTAATGACATCAACACCCTATATCAGGTGTGCATAATTATTAGGCAACTTCCTTTCCTTTGGCAAAATGGGTCAAAAGAAGGACTTGACAGGCTCAGAAAAGTCAAAAATAGTGAGATATCTTGCAGAGGGATGCAGCACTCTTAAAATTGCAAAGCTTCTGAAGCGTGATCATAGAACAATCAAGCGTTTCATTCAAAATAGTCAACAGGGTCGCAAGAAGCGTGTGGAAAAACCAAGGCGCAAAATAACTGCCCATGAACTGAGAAAAGTCAAGCGTGCAGCTGCCAAGATGCCACTTGCCACCAGTTTGGCCACATTTCAGAGCTGCAACATCACTGGAGTGCCCAAAAGCACAAGGTGTGCAATACTCAGAGACATGGCCAAGGTAAGAAAGGCTGAAAGACGACCACCACTGAACAAGACACACAAGCTGAAACGTCAAGACTGGGCCAAGAAATATCTCAAGACTGATTTTTCTAAGGTTTTATGGACTGATGAAATGAGAGTGAGTCTTGATGGGCCCGTGGCTGGATTGGTAAAGGGCAGAGAGCTCCAGTCCGACTCAGACGCCAGCAAGGAGGAGGTGGAGTACTGGTTTGGGCTGGTATCATCAAAGATGAGCTTGTGGGGCCTTTTTCGGGTTGAGGATGGAGTCAAGCTCAACTCCCAGTCCTACTGCCAGTTTCTGGAAGACCTTCTTCAAGCAGTGGTACAGGAAGAAGTCTGCATCCTTCAAGAAAAACATGATTTTCATGCAGGACAATGCTCCATCACACTCGTCCAAGTACTCCACAGCGTCGCTGACAAGAAAGGGTATAAAAGAAGAAAATCTAATGACATGGCCTCCTTGTTCACCTGATCTGAACCCCATTGAGAACCTGTGGTCCATCATCAAATGTGAGATTTACAAGGAGGGAAAACAGTACACCTCTCTGAACAGTGTCTGGGAGGCTGTGGTTGCTACTGCACGCAATGTTGATGGTGAACAGATCAAAACACTGACAGAATCCATGGATGGCAGGCTTTTGAGTGTCCTTGCAAAGAAAGGTGGCTATATTGGTCACTGATTTGTTTTTGTTTTGTTTTTGAATGTCAGAAATGTATATTTGTGAATGTTGAGATGTTATATTGGTTTCACTGGTAAAAATAAATAATTGAAATGGGTATATATTTGTTTTTTGTTAAGTTGCCTAATAATTATGCACAGTAATAGTCACCTGCACACACAGATATCCCCCTAAAATAGCTAAAACTAAAAACAAACTAAAAACTACTTCCAAAATATTCAGCTTTGATATTAATGAGTTTTTTGGGTTCATTGAGAACATGGTTGTTGTTCAATAATAAAATTAATCCTCAAAAATACAACTTGCCTAATAATTCTGCACTCCCTGTATATGTCCGACAATGCCATGTATCTGATTGTATCTGTACTCTTATTGTGCCTTCATGCATGGCGTGCGTGCCTGTACCTGTAACCCTGTTACTTCTTGTTTTTTATTAGAAACCAATAAAAAAGTTAAAATAAATAAATAAAAAAAAAGAGAAAAGACTTACCGGTTCCGAAACATTTTGTTGAATTTGGACACAAAGAGAAGGATTGGAAATTTAGAATCCTTGATCACGTTCCACCTTTAGGAAGAGGTGGGGATAGTGAATTAATTCTCAAACCAAGAGAGCTTCAATAGATTCACCGATTACAGACCCTTAGACCAAAGGGCCTGAATACGGAGTTCAAGTGCGGCCTCTTTGATTAAGGTGTGGGGTTTGCCATAGCTCATTGTGGTTGAATTTTCTCATCGTGATTATCTATAGGATATTATGAATGATGTCATTGTCATCATTCTCGATATTATGCATTAAACTTACACCTTTTTTCTTTTTTTATCTAGAATGATACCATCTTTGTCATCTTATCACCACTGCAGTTTGTTGGCTCCGTCTTGTGATCCAGTATTATAATATTCACATCTCTACTGGTCTGGCCTTCTAGGAATCACCATAAGAAAAATGTATACACTATCAGGACATGTTATAGCATTTTTTAGTTATATTCGTTATATATAAAAAAAAAATTCTACAATCTGGTTTCATTTTGTGCTAATACTGTACTTGATGTTGTTGAGGTTTTACGTGGGGAGTTTGGGATGAGAATTTGGTCTCGTGTTGATGGACATGAACCTGTGCCCTTCTTCATGGGACCATAATTGGTGTTTATGATTTGGCTATCTACAATGGCGAATTTTCGCACCCAATCCCGTTTTCTCCTATTTATCTCACTAGTGGGAGCATCCTGCTCATGAATAATGATCAGTATCTCCCTCTTTCTATCATTTTCTGTTCTTCCTTTTGGGGGATTTAATTATGCACATATAATGGAACCCTTATGTTTATATAGTTAAGGAGCCACTTATGTTACTAAATCTACTTAAAATTTGTGTGTCGGTTCTGATAAATACTTTTTATTTTTTTCTATTTGATATTCAGTTTTTGTCCTATTCTTGTGTGTCCTATTGGTGCCATACCAGCTTTAAGCATACCTTGATCTTTATCGCTAATTTGCGTTTACATGTATGCGTGCCCCGATCATGTGACTGTGTCAGTCAGGTGATCTTGTATGGATTTCTCTCCTCCTTCCCCCAGACACGGTCGCTTTACCTTTAGAGCGGCAGAGATTATTTTGAATGAAATGTGGGATAAACCAATCATGTTATAACACTACAGTAACATTTTAATGAATGTAGAATCATGTTTTGTATGGATTTATACTTTATTTAGAGCACTGGCAATTAATTATACAATCATGTCTTCATTAATCACTGTGGGTGTTTAAGTATGTACTTGACATCATTTGTTTGCTTGACAAAGGCCCCATTGAGTTGGGCTGAAATGTTGCTACAGGGGAAATAAACGGGTCTGACACCCTTTATTCACGTTAGAGTGCTGCCTCATCATTTGCCTTTTGGAGATACTTTGTTGCCTACAGTACATGAGATATTGCACCCGTTTTTCACAACTGCTGCGAGCACAAGGCTGGAGATCATTATGTCAGGCTGATTGGGTTAACCACCTCAGCTCCCCTAGCTTAAACACCCTTAATGACCAGACCACTTTTTACAATTCTGCACTACACTAATTTCACAGTTTATTGCTCGGTCATGCAACTTACCACCCAAATGAATTTTACCTCCTTTTCTTCTCACTAATAGAGATTTCATTTGGTGGTATTTCATTGCTGCTGACATTTTTACTTTTCTTGTTATTAATCGAAATTTAATGAAATTTTTGCCAAAAAAATTTATTTTTCACATTCAGTTGTAAAATTTCTCAAAAAAATGACATCTATATATAAATTTCTCTCAAAATTTATTATTCTACATGTCTTTGATAAAAAAAAAATGTTTGGGTAAAAAAAAAAAATGGTTTGGGTAAAAGTTATAGCGTTTACAAACTATGGTACAAAAATGTGAATTTCCGCTTTTTGAAGCAGCTCTGACTTTCTGAGCACCTGTCATGTTTCCTGAGGTTCTACAATGCCCAGACAGTAGAAAAAACCCACAAATAACCCCATTTTGGAAAGTAGACACCCTAAGGTATTCGCTGATGGGCATAGTGAGTTCATAGAACTTTTTATTTTTTGTCACAAGTTAGCGGAAAATTATGATTTTTTTTTTCCTTACAAAGTCTCATATTCCACTAACTTGTGACAAAAAATAAAAACTTCCATGAACTCACTATGCCCATTATGAAATACCTTGGGGTGTCTTCTTTCCAAAATGGGGTTATTTGTGGGGTTTTTCTACTGTGTGACACTTTTTTTCAGCCTAGGTGGGCAAAGGGGCCCACATTCCAAAGAGCACCTTTAGGATTTCACAGGCCATTTTTTACAGATTTTGATTTCAAAATACTTCTCACGCATTAGGGCCCTTAAAATCCCAGGGCAGTATAACTACCCCACAAGTGACCCCATTTTGGAAATAAGACACCCCAAGGTATTTCGTGATAGGCATAGTGAGTTCATGGAAGTTTTTATTTTTTGCCACAAGTTAGTGGAATATGAGACTTTGTAAGAAAAAAAAAAAAATCATCATTTTCCGCTAACTTGTGACAAAAATAAAAAAATTCTAGGAACTCGCCATGCCCCTCACGGAATACCTTGGGGTGTCTTTTTTCCAAAATGGGGTCACTTGTGGGATAGTTATACTGCCCTGGCATTTTAGGGGCCCTAATGCGTGCTCTTTGGAATGTGGGCCCCTTTGCCCACCTAGGCTGCAAAAAAGTGTCACACATGTGGTATCGCCGTGCTCAGAAGAAGTAGGGCAATGTGTTGTGGGGTGTCTTTTTACATATACCCATGCTGGGTGAGAGAAATATCTCGTCAAAAGACAACTTTTCCCATTTTTGGCATTTGACCAAGATATTTATCTCACCCAGCATGGGTATATGTAAAATGACACCCCAAAACACATTTCCCAACTTCTCCTGAGTACGGCGATACCACATATGTCAGGAAGAAAAGGAACATCCCTCGGCGCAAGGAACAAACCAGAGGTGGACGGTGAATCTTCAAGAGTTTTATTGCAATCACACAATGCGTTTCGGGGAAAGGGTCCCCTTAATCAGGTGAAGAATATTGCATAGAGAGTGGACAAACATGCTGGATATATACAGGGGAGCACCCAGGAATTTTGTCTAGGGGGGGTCCGAAAGGCAAAAAAAATGGCATGTGTAGTGCGCTGTGCTAATTCAATTTTTCGAAGCCCCCTTTATATTTAAAACTGCAGGGACGGGGCGTAGTGTGTTGTGCTGATTCTTTTACTTGGCGATTCTAAAAGCTCTGTAGGAAATTAACACTGCGGCGCGAATCGCGTCACAATTTTTTTGGCCCCGCCCATTATTAAAAGCCCCTACATATAATAGGCCACTCCCAACAAACACTGTACAGCTGACATTCTATAGTTACGGCCTGTCTCTACACATCATACGGAGAGAGGGGGAAGCGCTCATCTCCTACGGCCCCCGCCCCACCACCGCCGCAAATGCCCGCAATTTACATCCAGAGCTGCGTCGCCTGTGGTGATCAGCGGTGCGGCCCTGAAGGATAAAAAAAATCAAATTGGGCTGGTTGTTCTAGGGGGGGTCCAGACCCGCTGGACCCCCCCTGTAGGTGCGCCACTGGATATATATATACACAAAAATGGTCACATGCAAACAAGGTCAGAGGGGAGGTGGGCGTTACCTCAAAGCAGAAACAAAATCATTGATACATAAAATAATGCAAATAGGTACACAAATGAACAAACTAACCCTTTGGGTTTACAGACTAATTCATAAGTGAATTTATAAAACATTAACATGAAGAAGCATCGCCTCTAGATGCAGCCCATGGCTGGGGAGGAGGAACAGCATCACACAGAGTCACATGATCGCAGTTCCGATCATGTGACTTGTGATGCAATGCTTGTTGCTGGGTGACAGGATGCTGAACAGCCGGCTTAGAAGGAAACTCGGCATACTGAAAGGTCCTGCGTCATGCTGCTTTCTTGATATGATCGGCAGCGCTACAGAAAGAAGAGATGTGACGCCCTACTTCACTAAAAATAAAAACATTAGCAGAAAGATTACGATAGATAGATAAATAAATGAATACATGAATGCATGAATCTAACAGCATTAGTCCAAGATACAAATTAATGATTTGAATGCAGAAAAAGGAAGCAATTCAAAAGCAAATATCTTGGATGTAAATTTATAATATGACATATATATAAAAAATTCATTAATCCCACAAATAATTCCACAAACAAACGCCATAAAATTAAATAGGTGATATCAGATCTGTACGTATGGGACTCTGTATACATGTACATATGGGACTCTGTATACAAAAAATAAAAATTATTTTATATGATATATGAATATATATATATATATATAAATAAATGCATATCTATAAAAATAGTGCATAATAGACATTACAGACTAAAAAAAAAAAAAAAACAAATTAGATAATAAAGATCGAAATTTATATATATATAAATAAATAAATAATTATGAACATGATTAAAACAACAATATTGATAATATAAAAAATCGATAATAAATAATCTATAATATCAGTAACGGTAGTCATGTGACCCTAAAAGTTTATTTCAAAAGCCTCATTCAGACCGTTTGGATTGAGACAGTTGAGTTTAAAAATCCAATACATTGTCAAGAAACCATGAACCAGACGTACAACAAGAGATGAGTGGAAATAAGAAGGCTTTATTGACAATAAAGCTGAAAGGCAAAAGTCCAAATGGATGGCTAAACCGAGGCAGGGTCTTGCAAGGCCAGAGGTCAGGAACCAGAAGGGTAGTCAGACGAAGCCTGGATCAGGAACCAGCAGGGTATTTAGACGAAGCCAGGATCAGGAACCGGAAGGGTAGTCAGACGAAGCCAGGATCAGGAACCGGAAGGGTAGTCAGACGAAGCCGGGATCAGGAACCAGAAGCAGCAGCAGTCTTAGAAGCATGTGCACACAGGAGGACCAAGCAGGGAACTGAAGCCACAGACCTCCTATATATATGAGCTGGGCATCCAGCTCCTCCCAGTGGGAGGGAGAAGCCGCAGGGTAGGAGGCTACAAGAAACCCAGAAACCAAGATGGCCGCCAGCACATGTCAAACGAAGGAGAACAGCCAGAAGGTAAGACCATGACAGTACCTCCCCCTCAAGGGCCCCTCCTCCGCGGAGTAAAGAACGGTTTCTGAGGGAAGCGTGCGTGGAAGGCTCGGAGCAAGGCAGGAGCATGGACATCTGCGGAGGGAACCCAGGAACGCTCCTCTGGACCATAACCACGCCAATGGACCAGAAACTGCACCCGACCGCGGACCAGGCGTGAGTCCAGGATATTGCTCACCTCATACTCCTCACGATTGCCCACTTGGACCGGACGAGGCAGAGGAACCGAGGAAGTAAAACGATTACACACCAGTGGCTTCAACAGGGAGACATGAAACACGTTGGAGATCCGCATGCCAGGAGGAAGCGCAAGGGCATAGGCTACCGGGTTTACCCTGCGAAGCACTCGGAAGGGACCAACAAAGCGAGGCGCCAGCTTGGGAGTGGGCACTCGAAGGTTGAGGTTGCGGGTGAACAACCATACGCGGTCTCCGACCTGGTAGGAAGGAGCGGGCGCTCGTCTGCGATCAGCCTGGAGTCTCTGGCGATGCGCAGAGACCTCAAGGGACCTCTGGATCTGTACCCAAGAAGCACGTAGGACGGAAAGGTGATCCTCCACAGCCGGGATATCCTGGGGAGAGAATACCTCCGGTAACACGGCAGGTTGGAACCCATAATTGGCCATGAAGGGAGACGTCCCAGAGGAAGAGTTCACCGCCGTGTTCCTGGCAAACTCCGCCCAAGGCAGGAGGTCAACCCAATTGTCTTGGTGATCGGAGACATAGCAACGAAGGAATTGCTCCAAGGCCTGATTGGATCGTTCTGCGGCCCCATTGGACTGAGGGTGGTAGGCCGAGGAGAAAGAGAGATGAATCCCCAACTGGGAGCAAAAGGAGCGCCAGAACCTGGACACAAACTGACTCCCCCGATCCGACACAATCTCCTTGGGCAAACCGTGCAACCGGAAGACCTCCCTGGCAAAAATCGTGGCCAACTCTTGTGCAGAGGGTAACTTCTTGAGAGGAACACAGTGGAACATTTTGGAAAACCGATCCACAATCATGAGAATGACCGTATGGCCTCGAGATGCAGGGAGGTCCACAATGAAATCCATCCCCAGGTGTGACCATGACGCTCCCCGGTGGCTATGGGTTGCAAAAGGCCCAACGGATGGTGCCGAGGGGACTTACTCTGGGCACAAACGGAGCATGCCGCTACATATGCGGCGATGTCGGAACGTAGAGAAGGCCACCAGAACAGACGTGAAACAGCCCAGGACAGCTGATTCTTTCCAGGATGCCCCGCGGCCTTGGAGTTATGGTAGGTTCGCAACAACCGAGTGCGCAACTCCTCAGGCACAAAACATCTGCCGTTGGGTCTCCCAGAGGGAGCACCAGATTGAGCCGCCAAAATCTGCTCACCCAGGGGAGAGGTCAGGCTGGTGCGAATGGCGGCCAGGATCTGATTCGGAGGTATGACCGAAGTCGGAATCGACTCCTCCCCGGACAGCTCGGAGTACTGCCGTGATAAAGCATCCGCTCTGATGTTCTTGGAACCGGGTAGGTAGGAAACCACGTAATTAAAACGTGACAAGAACAGAGCCCATCTGGCCTGACGTGGTGTCAATCTCTTGGCCTCAGAGAGGTAGGTCAGATTCTTGTGGTCCGTCAGGATGAGAACCGGAACCACCGAGCCCTCGAGCAAGTGCTTCCATTCTTTAAGGGCCTGCACGATGGCCAATAACTCCCTGTCACCAATCTGATAGTTGCACTCCGCGGACGACAGTTTCCGGGAGTAAAACCCACAAGGAAGCAGAGGACCCTCTGGTGTTCTACGCTGAGACAGAAGGGCGCCTACTCCCGTCTCAGACGCGTCCACCTCGAGGACAAAAGGCAACCCAGGGTTGGGATGCGACAGAATCGGAGCCGACACAAAGGCGGACTTTAGAGCCTCAAAAGCTCGGATGGCCTCGAGCGGCCAGACCTGGGGATTACTGCCCTTCCTGGTCAGATCCGTGAGAGGCTTGGCTAGCATGGAAAAGTCCCTGATGAACTTCCGATAATAATTGGCGAAGCCCTAAAAGCGCTGCAGGGCACGAAGACCACTGGGCTGGGGCCACTGTAAGACAGCCAAAACCTTCTCAGGATCCATGGAGAACCCCTCAGCGGAAATGATGTAACCTAAGAAGGTTACCTGGGATCGGTGAAATTCGCATTTCTCAAGCTTACCGAACAGCTTGTTCTCTCGTAACCGTTGCAACACTCGTCTGACATCCAGAATGTGGGCCTCCATGGATTCAGAATATACCAAGATGTCATCCAAATAGACCACCACACACTGCTGCAACTGGTCACGGAAAACATCGTTGATGAATTCCTGGAAGACTGCGGGCGCATTGCACAACCCAAAGGGCATAACCAAGGATTCATAATGACCGGTCCTGGTGTTAAACGCGGTCTTCCACTCC
Organism: Bufo gargarizans; assembly: GCF_014858855.1. NCBI lineage: Eukaryota > Metazoa > Chordata > Amphibia > Anura > Bufonidae > Bufo > Bufo gargarizans. The sequence goes on along the minus strand of NC_058081.1, from coordinate 719,011,543 downwards.
GCCCGCCTTGATCCTTACCAGGTTATATGCCGCCCTCAGGTCGAGTTTGGTAAAGACCGTGGCCCCTTTGAGGCGATCGAACAGCTCGGAAATCAAGGGTATCGGGTAAGCATTCTTGATCGTGATGCGATTGAGACCCCTGTAAACGATGCAAGGCCTCAACTCACCGCCCTTCTTTTTCACAAAGAAAAATCCAGCCCCTGCCGGGGACGAGGATTTGCGAATGTGTCCGCGTGAAAGCGCCTCCCTCACGTACTCCTCCATGGCCTCATTCTCCGCTACCGACAGTGGATAGACTTTGCCACGAGGAGGAACGGCACCAGATTGTAACTCTATGGCACAATCGTATGGGCGGTGCGGAGGTAGGGCAACCGCACGCACCTTTTCGAATACATCCCGGTACTCCTCGTATTCAGGAGGCAACAGAGAGTCCGAGGAAGTACACAGCAACTTGACAGACCCATGGATGCAACTGGCCCCACACTGCGGTGACCACGAGAGGATCTCGGCCGATCTCCAATCGAAAGTCGGATTATGCTTCTGGAGCCAGGGGTACCCCAAGACCACCGAGTAGTGTGGAGACGAAATAACCTGGAGACAGACCGACTCTCTGTGAACGGCACCAATGCCCATCCCCACTGGAAGGGTCTCATGAGTGACGTGTGGCGGCAGAAGGGGTCTGCCGTCTATCGCCTCAAGAGCCAGTGGGGAACCTCGAGGCTGCAGAGGAATGGAGTTGGCGGCGGCGAACACACTATCAATGAACAAACCACCAGCACCAGAGTCCACCAACGCCTGGGTCGTCACCGAGCCCCCGACCCAGGAGAGGACAACAGTAATCAGTGGTTTGTCAACACGGGAAACCGGGGACGAGGAGACTCCACCCAAGATCTGCCCCCGACAGGATCTCAGGTGCGAGCGTTTCCCGGACGGTTCGGGCATGCCAACCGAAAATGCCCACCGAGACCACAGTACATGCATCGGCCCTCGCGTTTCCGGAGTGCCCTCTCTCCCTCGGACAGGCGAGCAAACCCCAGCTGCATGGGTTCACCCCCAGACAAGTCATCCCCAGGAGGCGTGGGAGGAGAGGGAGGCACGGGTGGGACAGCAAACGTAGGCGCCAATCTGTTAGAAGGCCTCCGCAGGCTCTCCTTAAAGGAAGGTCTCTCCCTGAGTCTGGTGTCAATCAAAATCAGGAAAGAAATAAGAGACTCGAGCTCCACTGGTAGGTCCTTAGCTGCAACCTCATCCTTCAAGGCATCCGAGAGACCATGAGAGAAAGCAGCGACCAGAGCCTCATTATTCCAGCCCACCTCTGCTGCCAGGGTACGAAACTCAATGGCGTATTCAGCTACGGATCGTGAACCCTGTCTGATGGACATAAGGAGCTTCGCAGCAGAGGCAGCACGAGCCGGCACATCGAATACCTTCCGAAGAGAAGCAACAAAACCGGAAAACTCGGCAACCACCGGATTGTTGTTCTCCCATAAAGGGCTGGCCCAGGCCAAGGCCTTGTCCGAGAGCAGCGAGATCAAGAAGCCCACCTTTGATCTCTCAGTGGGAAAGGCATGTGGCAGCAACTCGAAATAAATGCCCACCTGGTTAAGGAAACCTCGGCACTGAGTTGGATCTCCCCCAAAGCGCTGTGGAAGGGGAGCAGAACCGGTCATACCCCGATACACCGCAGGCGCAGCAACAGGTGTCGGGGTAGACTCTAGCGCAACAACCGGAGCGGCAGTAGGAGCGGGCCCAGGAGCGACAACCGACCCATCGGCAACGGAAGCTAAATGAGCCGTGCGTTCAAACAGGGTTTGCAACGCCACAGCGAACCGACCCAACAGGTGATCCTGCTGATCAAGTCTGGCAACCAGCGTAGGTAGCGAGGATGGCCCTGTACCGTCAGAATTCATGGCTTGGTCCTAATGTCAAGGAACCATGAACCAGACGTACAACAGAGATAAGTGGAAATAAGAAGGCTTTATTGACAATAAAGCTGTAAGGCAAAAGTCCAAACGGATGGCTAAACCGAGGCAGGGTCTTGCGAGGCCAGAGGTCAGGAACCAGAAGGGTAATCAGACGAAGCCTGGATCAGGAACCAGCAGGGTAGTCAGACGAAGCCAGGATCAGGAACCGGAAGGGTAGTCAGACGAAGCCAGGATCAGGAACCGGAAGGGTAGTCAGACGAAGCCGGGATCAGGAACCAGAAGCAGCAGCAGTCTTAGAAGCATGTGCACACAGGAGGACCAAGCAGGGAACTGAAGCCACAGACCTCCTATATATATGAGCTGGGCATCCAGCTCCTCCCAGTGGGAGGGAGAAGCCGCAGGGTAGGAGGCTACAAGAAACCCAGAAACCAAGATGGCCGCCAGCACATGTCAAACGAAGGAGAACAGCCAGAAGGTAAGACCATGACATACATTTCACGTTTGCGAAGGGTCTGAATGGTATTCCGACAGCTGTCATTTACCTGTTCGATGGGTGTGACCTTAAACCCGGAGAAGCACCCATCGTGATGTTCTGTCGCATGGCGGGATATACTGTGCTGTAAAAATGTATTTTTTACATTAGACCTGTGCTTGTTAAGCCTATTCCGTAGGGTTTGGATAGTGCGACCTACATACTGTAGGCCGCATGGGCATTCCAACAGGTAAATGACATTCTGAGAGCCACAACTAAGATGTTTTTTTATAGAAAAGGAATCCCCAGTAGATTTGCTGCGAAAGGATGATGTAGTGTTAATGGTCAAACAGCACAAACACCTCGATAAATTACATTTATAACTCCCCAAGGGTCTTGAGACTAGATTGCTCACAGTCGGCTTCACACACTGTGAGGGTAAGCGTCTAAGTCTACTGGGGGCCAGGACACTCTTAAGGGTTTGCGCCCTCCTAAAAGTCAGTCTTGGCTGACCGGGTAGCATTTGCCTCAGGTGTGGGCCCCTTTTTAATATGTGCCAATGTTTGGACAAAACGTCTCTAATAGCGTCATGATTGTTCCCATACGTCGTCAGAAAATTCATACAAAAGCGTTCATTGTCAACATGTGTTTTTTTACTCTTAGTTAGACACCTACTTTGGGATAGGCCCTTTGCTCTTTCATACACAGCTTCGACTATCTTTGGGGGATAGCCCTTCTTCAGAAACCTATCACGAATGGTTTTACTTTGACAAATGAAGTCCCTTTCAAGGGAACAGTTGCGTCTGACTCTTTTGAACTGACTAATCGGAATATTCACCTTCCATTTCTTATAGTTGGTGCTGGAATAGTCCAAATAGCTATTACAGTCAACCCTTTTAAAAAAGGTTTGTGTGATGATGGCCCTCCCGCTGGCTTCCAGTTCCAAATCAAAGTACTCTATCTTGATACGATTGGATGTCCCTATCAGATTTATTCCCCAATTCGTGGACCTCATCTCATCAAAAAAAGAGGAAATCGAGGCATCATCACCATTCCATATGAGGATCAGGTCATCTATGTATCTACGATAGAAGACAATGTTATCAGTCCAATACCTAGAGCCATAGATGAACTGATCCTCAAAACGCCTCATAAAAAGGTTTGCGAAACTGGGCGCAAATTTCGTCCCCATTGCGGTTCCCTTCGTCTGCAGATACAGGGAGTCCTTAAAGGTAAATATGTTATGTGTCAGTATGAATCTAATGCAGTCCTGTAGAAAGACTGCTTGTCCTGCCGGTAACAGAGGGTCGTTATCCAAATACCACTTAAAGGGCTTCTGTCACCCCGCTAAACCTTTTTTTTTTTTTTGCTTACTTATAATCTCTACACTGTGATTTATGGCTACATGATCAAATTAATAATTTTGGTCCTGTAGATTTAGTTTAAAACAAGCTTTTAAAATATGCTAATTACCTTGCTACCAGCAAGTAGGGCGGCTACTTGCTGGTAGCAGCCGCATCCTCCGATCGTAAAGACGCCCCCTCCACATTGTGATTGACAGGGCCAGGGAACGGGATCGTTCTCTGCTGGCCCTGCCTGTTTGCATTTAAAATCTTGCGCCTGCGCCGCGGCGTACCTGTCTTCAATTGGCGCAGGCGCACTGAGAGGCAGCCGCTCGCTCAAAATGATTAATTTGATCATGTAGCCATAAATCGCAGTGTAGGGATTATAAGTAAGCAAAAAAAAAAAAAAAGGTTTAGTTGGGTGACAGAAGCCCTTTAATGCATTCAATTCCTTTAGTATGGGAAATATTCGAATACAAAGCCGTCACGTCCAGTGTGACCCAATTATAAGTGTTCCTCCACTCAATATCTTTAATAGACTCTATCAAAGCTGTTGAGTCCCTTAAATAGGAGGGTAGTTTGGTAACGTAATGCTGTGACAGGATCCGATACTAGGATGAATGCTTTCTCCTTTTTATCTAGTATATGAGATGCTGATTCAATAAGGTCTTTGAATTCTGAAATATGTGACTCAGTGGGGTCTGTGACTAGAGGTACATAATATTCTGGATAGGATACGGAGTGCCTCCTTAGTATAGGTCTCCCTATCCACTCCCCCTCCCTTATCTGCACTGCGGATGGCAATATCTAAATTATTCTGGAGGCGCTTGACCGCCATTTTATCCTTTTTTGTGAGGTTCTGTCTGCAAGTTGGTTTTTGGTGTAATTTCCGAAAATCATCCAAGACTATATTATAAAAGGTATCGATAAAATTCCCCTTATGTTGCATGGGGTAGTACTTAGATGGTGGTTTAAGTCCTGTATGTACAAATTCCTGGCCTTGGATGTCTGGAGACATCACCAGTTCCACATTGACCTTAGGTCTAGATGATTTTTCCAAAATCCCAAAATGTCTTTTCAGGGTTAATTTTCGGGTGAAATGGTGTAAATCCAAAAATAAGTCAAAACTAGGGATGAGCGAACCCGAACTGTATAGTTCGGGTTCGTACCGAATTTTGGGGTGTCCGTGACACGGACCCGAACCCGGACATTTTCGTAAGAGTCCGGGTTCGGGTTCGGTGTTCGTCGCTTTCTTGGCGCTTTTTGAAAGGCTGCAAAGCAGCCAATCAACAAGCGTCATACTACTTGCCCCAAGAGGCCGTCACAGCCATGCCTACTATTGGCAAGGCTGTGATTGGCCAGAGCACCATGTGACCCAGCCTCTATTTAAGCTGGAGTCACATAGCGCCGCCCGTCACTCTGCTCTGATTAGCGTAGGGAGAGGTTGCGGCTGCGACAGTAGGGCGAGATTAGGCGATTAACTCCTCCAAAAGACTCCATCCATTGAGCGATCTGCAGCTGTGGATGATTGAACTGCTGCTATTCAATTGCTCACTGTTTTTAGGCTGCCCAGAGCGTTTTTCAGTCACTTTTTTCTGGGGTGATCGGCGGCCATTTTGTGTCTTGTGGTGCGCCAGCACAAGCTGCCACCAAGTGCATTTAACCCTCAATGGTGTGGTTGTTTTTTGGCTAAAGCCTACATCAGGGTGAAGGTGTCACACCAAGTGCATTTAACCAGCAATAGTCTGTTTCTTTTTTGGCCATATACTACATCAGGGGCAAGCTGCGCCTGTCACCAAGTGCATTTAACCCTCAATGGTCTGGTTGTTTTTTGGCTAAAGCCTACATCAGGGTGAAGGTGTCACACCAAGTGCATTTAACCAGCAATAGTCTGTTTCTTTTTTGGCCATATACTACATCAGGGGCAAGCTGCGCCTGTCACCAAGTGCATTTAACCCTCAATGGTCTGGTTGTTTTTTGGCCATATCCCAGTCTAATTCTGTCAGTAAACCTATACCTGTCACCCAGCGCCTAAATATTAGGCCTCAAATTTATATCCTGCTAAATCTGGTGTGGCTGGTCGTTATTTAGTGTCCGTTAAAGCACTTTTTTTGTTCTGGGTTAAAATACAATTCCAATTTAGCAATTTCATAATTTAGTGCTTCCTGCTGTATCAGGCCTACTTTAAATTTATCCCTAAAAGGGTATATTATATTCAAGGTGCAGATAGGGTCATTCTGAATAACTTCACACACACGCTACTGTGCATTTCCAAGTCTAATTCTGTCAGTAAACCTATACCTGTCACCCAGCGCCTAAATACTAGGCCTCAAATTTATAGTCAGCTAAATCTGTGGTTACTGCTGTGCCTGTATTAGTGTAATACGGTACCTAAATAGATAGCCAGATAGTGTTAGTTGTCTTTAAAAAAAGGCCTGAATTTGAATTCAATACATTGGGTCAAATTATATTTTTGTTGTTGTGGTGAACGATAACAAGGAGGAAAACATCAAGTAAAGGACGCGGACGTGGACATGGTCGTGGTGGTGTTAGTGGACCCTCTGGTGCTGGGAGAGGACGTGGCCGTTCTGCCACAGCCACACGTCCTAGTGTACCAACTACCTCAGGTCCCAGTAGCCGCCATAATTTACAGCGATATTTGGTGGGGCCCAATGCCGTTTTAAGGATGGTAAGGCCTGAGCAGGTACAGGCATTAGTCAATTGGGTGGCCGACAGTGGATCCAGCACGTTCACATTATCTCCCACCCAGTCTTCTGCAGAAAGCGCACAGATGGCACCTGAAAACCAAGCCCATCAGTCTGTCACATCACCCCCATGCATACCAGGGAAACTGTCTAAGCCTCAAGTTATGCAGCAGTCTCTTATGCTGTTTGAAGACTCCGCTGGCAGGGTTTCCCAAGGGCATCCACCCAGCCCTTCCCCAGCGGTGGAAGACATAGAATGCACTGATGCACAACCACTTATGTTTCCTGATGATGAGGACATGGCAATACCACCTCAGCATGTCTCTGATGATGACGAAACACAGGTGCCAACTGCTGCGTCTTTCTGCAGTGTGCAGACTGAACAGGAGGTCAGGGATCAAGACTGGGTGGAAGAGGATGCAGGGGACGATGAGGTCCTAGACCCCACATGGAATGAAGGTCGTGCCACAGACTTTCACAGTTCGGAGGAAGAGGCAGTGGTGAGACCGAGCCAACAGCGTAGCAAAAGAGGGAGCAGTGGGCAAAAGCAGAACACCCGCCGCCAAGAGACTCCGCCTGCTACTGACCGCCGCCATCTGGGACCGAGCACCCCAAAGGCAGCTTCAAGGAGTTCCCTGGCATGGCACTTCTTCAAACAATGTGCTGACGACAAGACCCGAGTGGTTTTCACGCTGTGCCATCAGAGCCTGAAGCGAGGCATTAACGTTCTGAACCTTAGCACAACCTGCATGACCAGGCACCTGCATGCAAAGCATGAACTGCAGTGGAGTAAACACCTTAAAAACAAGGAAGTCACTCAGGCTCCCCCTGCTACCTCTTCTGCTGCTGCCGCCTCGGCCTCTTCTGCTGCTGCCGCCTCGGCCTCTTCTGCTGCTGCCGCCTCGGCCTCTTCCTCCGCCTCTGGAGGAACGTTGGCACCTGCCGCCCAGCAAACAGGGGATGTACCACCAACACCACCACCACCTCCGTCACCAAGCATCTCAACCATGTCACACGGCAGCGTTCAGCTCTCCATCTCACAGACATTTGAGAGAAAGCGCAAATTCCCACCTAGCCACCCTCGATCCCTGGCCCTGAATGCCAGCATTTCTAAACTACTGGCCTATGAAATGCTGTCATTTAGGCTGGTGGACACAGACAGCTTCAAACAGCTCATGTCGCTTGCTGTCCCACAGTATGTTGTTCCTAGCCGGCACTACTTCACTAAGAGAGCCGTGCCTTCCCTGCACAACCAAGTATCCGATAAAATCAAGTGTGCACTGCGCAACGCCATCTGTGGCAAGGTCCACCTAACCACAGATACGTGGACCAGTAAGCACGTCCAGGGACGCTATATCTCCCTAACTGCACACTGGGTAAATGTAGTGGCAGCTGGGCCCCAGGCGGAGAGCTGTTTGGCGCACGTCCTTCCGCCGCCAAGGATCGCAGGGCAACATTCTTTGCCTCCTGTTGCCACCTCCTCCTTCTCGGCTTCCTCCTCCTCTTCTTCCACCTGCTCATCCAGTCAGCCACACACCTTCACCACCAACTTCAGCACAGCCCGGGGTAAACGTCAGCAGGCCATTCTGAAACTCATATGTTTGGGGGACAGGCCCCACACCGCACAGGAGTTGTGGCAGGGTATAGAACAACAGACCGACGAGTGGTTGCTGCCGGTGAGCCTCAAGCCCGGCCTGGTGGTGTGCGATATTGGGCGAAATCTCGTTGCAGCTCTGGGACTAGCCGGTTTGACGCACATCCCTTGCTTGGCGCATGTGCTGAATTTGGTGGTGCAGAAGTTCATTCACAACTACCCCGACATGTCAGAGCTGCTGCATAAAGTGTGGGCCGTCTGTTCGCGCTTCCGGCGTTCACATCCTGCCACTGCTCGCCTATCTGCGCTACAGCGTAACTTCGGCCTTCCCGCTCACCGTCTCATATGCGACGTGCCCACCAGGTGGAACTCCACCTTGCACATGCTGGACAGACTGTGCGAGCAGCAGCAGGCCATAGTGGAGTTTCAGCTTCAGCACGCACGGGTCAGTCGCACTACGGAACAGCACCACTTCACCACCAATGACTGGGCCTCCATGCGAGACCTGTGTGCCCTGTTGCGCTGTTTCGAGTACTCCACCAACATGGCCAGTGGCGATGACGCCGTTATCAGCGTTACAATACCACTACTATGTCTCCTTGAGAAAACACTTAGGGCGATGATGGAAGAGGAGGTGGCCCAGGAGGAGGAGGAGGAGGAAGAGGGGTCATTTTTAGCACTTTCAGGCCAGTCTCTTCGAAGTGACTCAGAGGGAGGTTTTTTGCAACAGCAGAGGCCAGGTACAAATGTGGCCAGCCAGGGCCCACTACTGGAGGACGAGGAGGACGAGGATGAGGAGGAGGTGGAGGAGGATGAGGATGAAGCATGGTCACAGCGGGGTGGCACCCAACGCAGCTCGGGCCCATCACTGGTGCGTGGCTGGGGGGATAGGCAGGACGATGACGATACGCCTCCCACAGAGGACAGCTTGTCCTTACCTCTGGGCATCCTGGCACACATGAGCGACAACATGCTGCAGTGCCTGCGCAACGACATCAGAGTTGCCCACATTTTAACGTGTGCGGACTACTGGGTTGCCACCCTGCTGGATCCACGCTACAAAGACAATGTGCCCACCTTACTTCCTTCACTGGAGCGTGATAGGAAGATGCGCGAGTACAAGCGCACGTTGGTAGACGCGCTACTGAGAGCATTCCCAAATGTCACAGGGGAACAAGTGGAAGCCCAAGGGCAAGGCAGAGGAGGAGCAAGAGGTCGCCAAGGCAGCTGTGTCACGGCCATCTCCTCTGAGGGCAGGGTTAGCATGGCAGAGATGTGGAAAAGCTTTGTCAACACGCCACAGCTAACTGCACCACCACCTGATACGCAACGTGTTAGCAGGAGGCAACATTTCACTAACATGGTGGAACAGTACGTGTGCACACCCCTCCATGTACTGACTGATGGTTCTGCCCCATTCAACTTCTGGGTCTCTAAATTGTCCACGTGGCCAGAGCTAGCCTTTTATGCCTTGGAGGTGCTGGCCTGCCCGGCGGCCAGCGTTTTGTCTGAACGTGTATTCAGCACGGCAGGGGGCGTCATTACAGACAAACGCAGCCGCCTGTCTACAGCTAATGTGGACAAGCTAACGTTCATAAAAATGAACCAGGCATGGATCCCACAGGACCTGTCCATCCCTTGTGCAGATTAGACATTAACTACCTCCCCTTAACCATATATTATTGTACTCCAGGGCACTTCCTCATTCAATCCTATTTTTATTTTCATTTTACCATTATATTGCGAGGCTACCCAAAGTTGAATGAACCTCTCCTCTGTCTGGGTGCCGGGGCCTAAATATATGCCAATGGACTGTTCCAATGTTGGGTGACGTGAAGCCTGATTCTTTGCTATGACATGCAGACTGATTCTCTGCTGACATGAAGCCAGATTCTGTGTTATGGGACCTCTCTCCTCTGTCTGGGTGCCAGGGCCTAAATTTATCATAATGAACTGTTGCAGTGGTGGCTGACGTGATGCCTGATTCTCTGCTATGACATGCAAACTGATTCTCTGCTGACATGAAGCCAGATTCTCTGTTACTGGACCTCTCTCCTCTGCCTGGGTGCTGGGCCTAAATATCTGACAATGGACTGTTGCAGTGGTGGCTGATGTGATGCCTGATTCTCTGCTATGACATGCAGACTGATTCTCTGCTGACATGAAGCCAGATTCTGTGTTATGGGACCTCTCTCCTCTGTCTGGGTGCCAGGGCCTAAATTTATCATAATGGACTGTTGCAGTGGTGGCTGACGTGATGCCTGATTCTCTGCTATGACATGCAAACTGATTCTCTGCTGACATGAAGCCAGATTCTCTGTTACGGGACCTCTCTCCTCTGCCTGGGTGCTGGGCCTAAATATCTGACAATGGACTGTTGCAGTGGTGGCTGACGTGATGCCTGATTCTCTGCTATGACATGCAGACTGATTCTCTGCTGACATGAAGCCAGAGTCTCTGTTATGGGACCTCTCTCCTCTGTCTGGGTGCCAGGGCCTAAATTTATCATAATGGACTGTTGCAGTGGTGGCTGACGTGATGCCTGATTCTCTGCTATGACATGCAAACTGATTCTCTGCTGACATGAAGCCAGATTCTCTGTTACGGGACCTCTCTCCTCTGCCTGGGTGCTGGGCCTAAATATCTGACAATGGACTGTTGCAGTGGTGGCTGACGTGATGCCTGATTCTCTGCTATGACATGCAGACTGATTCTATGCTGACATGAAGCCAGAGTCTCTGTTACGGGACCTCTCTCCTCTGCCTGGGTGCTGGGCCTAAATATCTGACAATGGACTGTTGCAGTCGTGGCTGACGTGATGCCTGATTCTCTGCTATGACATGCAGACTGATTCTCTGCTGACATGAAGCCAGAGTCTCTGTTATGGGACCTCTCTCCTCTGTCTGGGTGCCAGGGCCTAAATTTATCATAATGGACTGTTGCAGTGGTGGCTGACGTGATGCCTGATTCTCTGCTATGACATGCAGACTGATTCTCTGCTGACATGAAGCCAGAGTCTCTGTTACGGGACCTCTCTCCTCTGCCTGGGTGCTGGGCCTAAATATCTGACAATGGACTGTTGCAGTGGTGGCTGACGTGATGCCTGATTCTCTGCTATGACATGCAGACTGATTCTCTGCTGACATGAAGCCAGATTCTGTGTTATGGGACCTCTCTCCTCTGTCTGGGTGCTGGGCCTAAATTTATCATAATGGACTGTTGCAGTGGTGGCTGACGTGATGCCTGATTCTCTGCTATGACATGCAAACTGATTCTCTGCTGACATGAAGCCAGAGTCTCTGTTACGGGACCTCTCTCCTCTGCCTGGGTGCTGGGCCTAAATATCTGACAATGGACTGTTGCAGTGGTGGCTGACGTGATGCCTGATTCTCTGCTATGACATGCAGACTGATTCTCTGCTGACATGAAGCCAGATCCTCTGTTACGGGACCTCTCTCCTCTGCCTGTGTGCTGGGCCTAAATATCTGACAATGGACTGTTGCACTGGTGGCTGACGTGAAGCCTGATTCTCTGCTATGATATGAAGACTGATTCTCTGCTGACATGAAGCCAGATTCTGTGTTATGGGACCTCTCTCCTCTGCCTGGGTGCCAGGGCCTAAATTTATCACAATGGACTGTTACAGTGGTGGGTGACATGAAGCCTGATTCTCTGCTATGACATGAAGACTGATTCTCTGGTGACATGAAGCCAGATTCTCTGTTACGGGACCTCTCTCCTCTGCCTGGGTGCCGGGGCCTAAATATCTGAGAATGGACTGTTCCAGTGGTGGGTGACGTGAAGCCAGATTCTCTGCTATGGGACCTCTCTCCAATTGATATTGGTTAATTTTTATTTATTTTATTTTTATTTTTATTCATTTCCCTATCCACATTTGTTTGCAGGGGATTTACCTACATGTTGCTGCCTTTTGCAGCCCTCTAGCCCTTTCCTGGGCTGTTTTACAGCCTTTTTAGTGCCGAAAAGTTCGGGTCCCCATTGACTTCAATGGGGTTCGGGTTCGGGACGAAGTTCGGATCGGGTTCGGATCCCAAACCCGAACATTTCCGGGAAGTTCGGCCGAACTTCTCATAGTAACATAGTAACATAGTACATAAGGCCGAAAAAAGACATTTGTCCATCCAGTTCGGCCTGTTATCCTGCAAGTTGATCCAGAAGAAGGCAAAAAAAAAAAAAAACCCTGTGAGGTAGAAGCCAATTTTCTCCACTTTAGGGGAATATAAAATTCCTTCCCGACTCCAATCAGGCAATCAGAATAACTCCCTGGATCAACGACCCCTCTCTAGTAGCTATAGCCTGTAATATCTTTAAGCTCCAGAAATACGTCCAGGCCCCTCTTGAATTCCTTTATTGTACTCACCATCAACACCTCCTCAGGCAGAGAGTTCCAGAGTCTCACTGCTCTTACCGTAAAGAATCCTTTTTTATGTTTGTGTACAAACCTTCTTTCCTCCAGACGCAGAGGATGTCCCCTCGTCACAGTCACAGTCCTGGGGATAAATAGATGACGGGATAGATCTCTGTACTGACCCCTGATATATTTATACATATTAATTAGATCTCCTCTCAGTCGTCTTTTTTCTAAAGTGAATAACCCTAATTTTGATAATCTTTCAGGGTACTGTAGTTGCCCCATTCCAGTTATTACTTTAGATGCCCTCCTCTGGACCATCTCCAGCTCTGCTATGTCTGCCTTGCTTACAGGAGCCCAGAACTGTACACAGTACTCCATGTGTGGTCTCGAACCCGAACATCCAGGTGTTCGTTTAACTCTAGTCAAAACCCTTGGTAGGTGTAGAAGGGCAGAAAGAAAGGCCCTTGGATAAAAGAGATGTTTCCTCAGTGGACAATATGTGTTTGGACAGATTGAAAATTGTGACCTCCTGTGGAAAGGGGGCACTGGGGGCTAGATTCTCCTTTTTGCTTTTGCCCCCTCTGCAGCCTCTTCTATATTTTTCTTTTGGGGCTTCTTGGGCCTAAAGGGTGAAAATAATTGGTATGTTTTAGGTATTGCCAGTTTACCCTGTCAAATGCTTTCTCCGCGTCAGTACTAAGGAGAAGCAGAGGGGAAGAAAGTCTTTTGGCATGGCAGAGGACATTAATCACTCTGGCAGTGTTGTCTTTGCCTTCTCTGGCATGGATAAAGCCAACCTGATCCCCATGTATGAGGAGGGGGAGGAGAACAGCTAGTCTGTTGGCTAACATCTTGGCCAGGAGTTTGAGGTCTATGTTTAGGAGGGATATGGGCCTGTAGTTGGAACATTGTTTGGGATCCTTCCCTTCTTTTGGTATATGGGAAATATGCGCCATGGTCATGTCTCTAGAAAGTGGGCAACCTAGCAGAGACTGGTTACAGACCTCGAGGAGATGGGGGAGGAGGAGTTCCTGAAAGGTTTTATAGTATGAGAGTGGAAGGCCGTCCGGACCAGGGCTCTTTCCTACTGGCATTTGTAACATAGCATTGTTAAGTTCCATAATGGTGAAAGGGGCTTCCAGTTTTAGTTTCTGATCAGGGGAAAGATAAGGAACATTGGAAGAGTCTAGAAAGTTTCCTATAGCAGATGCTCTCCTGTCAGTAGACTCAGGGGGGGAAAGGTTGTAAAGCTTATTATAGTAGGCCCGGAATTGTGCAGCGATCTGAGTGATAGAAAAAATCGGTTTACCACCAGGTGAAGATAATTAATGGACATAGTTAGAAGACCTCCTCCCCTTAAGCCTACTCATCAGGAATTTAGTGGCCTTATCCCCGTGAGCGAAGAACTTGTGTTGCGTGCTCATGAAATACTTTGGATGATAGTGCTCATGAAGCTACTTTGGATGATAGGAGAGATTTAAGTTTCGTTCTATATTCTGATAGCTCTTTTAAATGGGAATCAGAGGGGGATGATTTATGGCAAGACTCAAGACTCTGTATTTTTTTGAGGACTTCATCCATGACTTTCTCTTGTAATTTTTTTTTTATAGGACCCAATATTGATGAAGTGACCCCTAATAACCGGCTTATGGGCGTCCCAAAGGGTGTTAATAGAGATGTCCGAGCATTTATTCAGTGAGAAGTAGTCCGCTAAATGCTTGGAGACTTGGTCTACTAAATCTTGGGAGCCTAATAGGGTCTCGTTTAGACGCCAGTTGAAGCATGTAGGGTTTTTAGTGGGAGCTAGTACCTTAATAAATACAGGGGAGGGGTCTGACAAGTGTATGGAACCTATCGAGGCTGTGCTACATAGGTGGAGATGTTCCTTGGAGATGAACAAATAATCTAACCGGTGGTACGTGCCGTGAACTGGAGATTAAAAGGTGTAGTCAAGGGTTTTGGGAGTGATGGGAGCGCCAGGAGTCAACCAAATGAAGATTCCAGAGGTTTTTCCTGATGGATTTGAGAGATTTGCCGGAGTGGGATGATCTGTGTGATGACATGTCAAGTTGCGGGAATAAGGCAATGTTCAAATCCCCTCCCATTATCACAATTCCTTCTTTAAAAGGGTTGATAATTGGGACTATGTTGGCTATCCATTGGGACTGATTGGAATTAGGAACGTATATATTTACAAAGGTGTATGTTTGTTGGCCAATGGAACCCTTAATCAATATATACCTTCCATCTGGGTCGAGTACTTGGTCAATGAGTTTAAATGGAATCTTTCTGTGAAAACCTATGCTGACCCCACATGATGCAGAGGAGTTGCCCCCACAGTGGTAACAGTCTGAATAATAGGAAAACTGCATATTGGGGTAACGATTAAAACGATAGTGTGTCTCTTGGAGGAACACCACTTCAACTTTGGCTTTCCTTAGAATGGTAAAGACTTGGCTCCTTTTGGAAGGGGAGTGAAAGCCCTTAACATTGTAAGAAGCAATGTATAAATCAGCCATTTGGTGGAGTGTAAGTGGGATTACCTCTAAGCCGAAGATGTCTCCTCCAAGAGAGAGTAAGGGTATCGTGTGGTCTTATCTCTAGGTGAACAACCAGGATCAAAATGCAGTGAAGATCGCGTACAGCGAATGTGAGTGTCACATACCTTGGGGAAGAAGCAGGGTAAGAACATAGAACAGAACATAATAAAACAAACAATTTTTTTTTTAGCATATTTGTATATGCTACATACATGTGGGGGAAGTGTGGTCTAGTGACCGAGAAGGAGGTCGTATAACACCTCAAATGGAGCAGATGAATTATCAGGGAGGATGAATCTACCTTGGCGGTAAAGCAGGCATGTAAACATTGACATCATATCCAATATTTAGCCAATTAACAGACATGACATTCAAGAACCTGCTCAAGAAAACCTGTAAAACGAAAGCCCCAGTCATGCAGACAGGAATTACTGTAGTTTAGATTGATGGTCCTGGGAAAGGCTTCTAGGAGTGAGCTGTAGCCCTCTTTTCCTAGATCTGGAGGACTTCGGGGTACGTAGGATTTCAAAAGGGACCATTTTAAGAAGTTCTGGAAGGTCAAGTCCAAAGGGATAGGACCAGCGGTATAGGTTTAGGCTTAGGTTTCGGACGAAGGGCCCTATGCGCCCGTTCGATGACCACTTCTTGCGGGAAGTCGGGGCCCAGCAGTGAGCCACAGATAGCAAGGACAGTCGCCGGTATATCCCCCGGTAGTACCGCTTCTGGTATCCCACGGAACCTTAAGTTGTTGCGGCGCCCGCTGTTTTCTTGATCTTCAATCGCGTTGTGAAGCCCATTCAGGTAGTTTGAGCAACGGCGTAGGGCATCCGACACTACGGTTTGATGATTTAGGGACGCTGCTTGGTGCGATTCTAAAGTCTCAACCCTGTCCCCAATGTGTCGTACCTCTTGTCTGAACGCCGAGATTTCTGTGAGAATGGGTTCCATGACCCTGCTCAGGGCTCGATCCAGATATTTTCTGGTAAGGGGAAGGTCAGAACTGACCTGAGTGTCCTCTGCATCACTTTTTCCTTCCGAGAGGACTGGAGCACGCTTCAGCGCTTTAGGTTGTGGCGTCGGCGCCATCTTAGTTTCCCTCGCTGCGCCCGTTGCAGCCGCTCTCTTAAGAAACTTCTGCATTTCTCCAGGGGGAATTTGGCCTTTAGAGGTGGTGGAGTGTTCACCTTGCTTCGGGTTACCGATTTTCACCATTCTCGCCCAAATGTGCTAATGAAAGCTGGTGTTATAAACGATCCTCCTAGGAGAGCAGTGAACTATGCGGCCATCTCCGTCCGGCGATAGCTCCGCCCCCCCATCTTTATTTAACTTTTTGAACAGGACTTTTTTGCTTACCGGTGATTTTTTTTAAGCTTTATAGGACAAACCTGTCCTTCCCTATGGGACAATGTGCAAAGCGCAAATCGCCCAAACATGTGGCGAAGTACATTATGCACTTTGTCCCAGGTGAAAGGAGAGGTTTGCAGCAGCTGTGAGTGAATGGTCCCTAATAGCCCTGTGTGCCTGTCCTGTGAGATGCAATCCCTATGCTAAGTGTACCTGTGTGTGGTACTTCCGGAAACACTCTCCTAAGCATAGGGCAGGGTGGTCAGGGCAGTCAGGACAGAAATAGCGGGTGTCACGCCTTATTCCACTCCTGCTACAGAAACGACATCTTTTTCGGGGTGACGGTTGGGTTGAGGTACCAGCAACGACATTGGGGAAATGTCGCTCGTGTAGACGGCTCACTACACTGGTGGATGGGGCCACGGAACCACCTGGATACAGCAGGTTCTCGATGATCTCTTCCTGAAATTTGAGGAAGGATCCTGTTCTCCCAGCCTTACTGTAGAGAACAAAACTATTGTACATAGCCAATTGAATCAAATATACAGACACCTTCTTATACCAGCGTCTGGTGCATCGGGAAACTAAATAAGGAGCCAACATCTGGTCATTGAAGTCCACCCCTCCCATGAGCGAATTATAGTCGTGGACACAGAGGGGCTTTTCAATGACACTGGTTGCCGTGTCTGCGTGAATGGAGGAGAGCATGTAAACGTCATGCTTGTCTCTCCATTTCACCGCAAGCAGTTCTTCATTACACAAGGCAGCCCTCTCCCCCTTGCAAAAAGGGTGGTAACGAGCCATTGGGGGAAGCCCCGGCGACTAGGTCGCGCGGTGCCACAGCAGCCAATCTGTTCTAGGAACAAATGCCTGAAGAGGGGCACACTTGTGTAGAAATTTTCCACATAAAGATGGTACCCCTTGCCAAATAAGGGTGACACCAAGTCCCAGACTGTCTTCCCACTGCTCCCCAGGTAGTCAGGGCAACCGACCGGCTCCAGGGTCTGATCTTTACCCTCATAGATCTGAAATTTGTGGGTATTGCCTGTGGCCCTTTCACAGAGCTTATACAATTTTACCCTATACCAGGCGCGCTTGCTTGGGATGTATTGTTTGAAGCCAAGGCGCCCAATAAAATGTATAATGGACTCTTCTACGCAGATGTTTTGCTCAGGGGTATACAAATCTGCAAATTTGTTGTTGAAGTGGTCTATGAGGGGCCGAATTTTGTGGACCGGTCAAAAGCTGGGTGGCCTCTGGGACGGGAGTTGGTGTTGTCGCTAAAGTGCAGGAAACGCAGGATGGCCTCAAATCGTGCCCTGGACATGGCAGCAGAGAACATGGGCATGTGATTAATTGGGTTCGTGGACCAATATGACCGCAATTCATGCTTTTTGGTTAGACCCATGTTGAGGAGAAGGCCCAGAAATTTTTTTAATTCGGAAACTTGGACGGGTTTCCACCGGAAAGGCTGGGCATAATAGCTTCCCGGGTTGGCGGCTATAAATTGAGTGGCATATCGATTTGTTTCTGCCACGACTATGTCCAAGAGCTCCGCAGTCAAGATCCTGCGTTAGGCGGTCCGGAGCCAGTTACAATGGCAGACTTGACCTATTTAAAGGAGGGTGATGCTTGAAATCATTGTTCTTTCATTGTTAACCATGGTGACCTGCAAAGAAACGCGTGCAACCATCATTGCATTGCAGAAAAATGGGCAAGGATATGGTGGCTACTAAGATTGCACCTCAATCAACAATTTATAGGATCATCAAGAACTTCAAGGAAAGAGGTTCAATTCTTGTTAAGAAGGCTTCAGGGCATCCAAGAAAGTCCAGCAAGTGCCAGGATCGTCTCCTAAAGAGGATTCAGCTGTGGGATCAGAGTGCCACCAGTGCAGAGCTTGCTCAGGAATGGCAGCAGACAGGTGTGAGCGCATCTGCACGCACATTGAGGCAAAGACTTTTGGAAGATGGCCTGGTGTCAAGACGGGCAGCAAAGAAGCCACTTCTCTCCAAATAAAACATCAAGGACAGATTGATCTTCTGCCGAAAATATGGTGAATGGACTGCTGAGGACTGGGGCAAAGTCATATTCTCCGATGAAGCCTCTTTCCAATTGTTTGGGGCATCAGGAAAAAGACTAGTCCGGAGAAAAAAAGGTGAGCGCTACCATCAGTCCTGTGTCATTCCAACAGTAAAGCATCCTGAGACCATTCATGTGTGGGGTTGCGTCTCATCCAAGGGAGTGGGCTCACTCACAATTTTGCCCCAAAACACAGCAATGAATAAAGAATGGTACCAAAACACCCTCCAACAGCAACTTCTTCCAACAATCCAACAACAGTTTGGTGAAGAACAATGCATTTTCCAGCACGATGGAGCACCGTGCCATAAGGCAAAAGTGATAACTAAGTGGCTCGGGGACCAAAACGTTGACAGTTTGGGTCCATGGCCTGGAAACTCCCCAGATCTTAATCCCATTGAGAACTTGTGGTCAATCCTCAAGAGGTGGGTGGACAAACAAAAACCCACTAATTCTGACAAACTCCAAGAAGTGATTATGAAAGAATGGGTTGCTATCAGTCAGGAATTGGGCAAGAAGTTGATTGAGAGCATGCCCAGTCGAATTGCAGAGGCCCTGAAAAAGAAGGGCCAACACTGCAAATACTGACTCTTTGCATAAATGTCATGTAATTGTCAATAAAAGCCTTTGAAACGTATGAAGTGCGTGTAATTATATTTCACTACATCACAGAAACAACTGAAATAAAGATCTAAAACCAGTTTAGCAGCAAACTTTGTGAAAACTAATATTTGTGTCATTCTCAAAACTTTTGGCCACGACTGTACATATATATATATATATTAATGTGAAACTGTAAAAATTTTAATACTGTGCAAAGTTCATTTATTTCAGTAATGCAACTTAAAAGGTGAAACTAACATATGAGACTCATTACATGCAAAGCGAGATATTTCAAGCCTTTATTTGTTATAATTTGGATGATTATGGCTTACAGCTTATGAAACCCCAAAGTCACAATTTTGAGGTACCCTTTGCTCATGGGGTATGGATTAATTAGCTGACTAGAGTGTGACACTTTGAGCCTAGAATATTAATCCTTTTCACAGTATTCTAATTTGAAGTTACATTAATGCAACGTGCCAAAGGTTCAGCACCACCACCCTATAGTGAAAACTCCCAAAAAGTGACCCCATTCTGGAAACCACTAACCTCAAGGAGTTTTTTGAGGGGTGCAGAGAGCACTTAGACCCAACGATCATTTCATAGAATTTAGAAACACATAAAAATGAAAAATTATATTATTTACAATTAAAAGAAAAACACCCCAAAATGTGTAACCCATTTTCTCCTGAATACAATATATGGTCGTAAACTGATGTTTGGGCACACTGCAGGGTTCGAAAGAGAAGCAGCTACATGTGTGCATTTGAGGCATAATTTGGTGATTTATACAGCACTGGCCGACAACTGCAGAGCCTCTGAGGTTAAATACAAAAATAAATCCCATTAAATGACCCTATTTTAAAAACCACACCCCTCACAGAATTTACAAACGGGTTAGTTAGCGTTTTTACCCCACAGGTGCTTTAATAGGGTTGTCAAATATTTTTTTATTGATAACCATCAATATCATCAATATTAAGTTGGCGGTGGTCCAACTCCTGGCACGCCCTGCCGATCAGCGCCCATACGAGCACTGCCTTCTCTTTACTGTTAACCTGTTCGCCATTGCAACTGCAACTATGGCGTCAACATTTATTTTTATGGGACGGCTCTGCTCTATTCCCTTGAAGAAGAAGGATTGAAGTGAAAGGGGACACCATAGTTGTAATTACAGCTGCTCACCACTGCGATTTTGATGGCGAGCAGGTGAACAGTGAAGAGAAGGCAGCACTCTTTCTATTTAACGCAGCTGACGTTGTGTGTGTGTGGTGTGCCAGGTGTTGGACCCCCGCCGATTTGATCTTGATGACCTATCCTAGATGACCTATCAATACTAGAAAACGGACAACCTTTTTAACCACCTCCGGACCGCCTAACGCAGATTCGCGTTCCGGAGGTGGCGGCCCTGCGCAGAGTCACGCATATATGCGTCATCTCGCGAGGGCCGAGATTTCCTGTGAACGCGCGCACACAGGCGCGCGCGCTCACAGGAACGGAAGGTAAGCGAGTGGATCTCCAGCCTGCCAGCGGCGATCGTTCGCTGGCAGGCTGGAGATGTGATTTTTTTAACCCCTAACAGGTATATTAGACGCTGTTTTGATAACAGCGTCTAATATACCTGCTACCTGGTCCTCTGGTGGTCCCTTTTGTTTGGATCGACCACCAGAGGACACAGGTAGCTCACTAAAGTACCACAAAACACTACACTACACTACACCCCCCCCCCTGTCACTTATTAACCCCTGATCACCCATGATCACCCCATATAAACTCCCTGATCACCCCCCTGTCATTGATCACCCCCCTGTCATTGATCACCCCCCTGTCAGGCTCCGTTCAGACGTCCGTATGATTTTTACGGATACACTGATACATGGATCGGATCCGCAAAACACATACGGACGTCTGAATGGAGCCTTACAGGGGGGCGATCAATGACAAGGGGGTGATCACGCATATAGACTTCCTGATCACTTCCCTGTCATTGATCACCCCCCTGTCATTGATCACCCCCCTGTCATTGATCACCCCCCTGTAAGGCTCCATTCAGACGTCCGCATGTGTTTTGCGGATCCGATCCATGGATCGGATCCGCAAAACACATGCAGACGTCTGAATGGAGCCTTACAGGGGGGTGATCAATGACAGAGAGGTGATCACCCATATACACTCCCTGATCACCCCCTGTCATTGATCACCCCCCTGTAAGGCTCCATTCAGACGTCCGCATGTGTTTTGCGGATCCGATCCATGGATCGGATCCGCAAAACACATGCGGACGTCTGAATGGAGCCTTACAGGGGGGTGATCAATGACAGAGAGGTGATCACCCATATACACTCCCTGTCATTGATCACCCCCCTGTAAGGCTCCATTCAGACGTCCGCATGTGTTTTGCGGATCCGATCCATGTATCCGATCCATGTATCCATGGATCCGTAAAAATCATACGGACGTCTGAATGGAGCCTTACCAGGGGGGTGATCAATGACAGGGGGGTGATCAGGGAATCTATATGGGTGATCACCCCCCTGTCATTGATCACCCCCCTGTCATTGATCACCCCCCTGTCATTGATCACCCCACTGTCATTGATCACCCCCCCTGTAAGGCTCCATTCAGACATTTTTTTGGCCCAAGTTAGCGGAAATATATATATTTTTTGTTTGTTTTTTCTTACAAAGTCTCATATTCCACTAACTTGTGTCAAAAAATAAAATCTCACATGAACTCGCCATACCCCTCACGGAATCCAAATGCGTAAACATTTTTAGACATTTATATTCCAGACTTCTTCTCACGCTTTAGGGCCCCTAAAAAGCCAGGGCAGTATAAATACCCCACATGTGACCCCATTTCGGAAAGAAGACACCCCAACGTTTTCCGTGAGGGGCATATTGAGTCCATGAAAGATTGAAATTTTTGTCCTAAGTTAGCGGAAAGTAAGACTTTGTGAGAAAAAAAAAAAAAAAAAACAATTTCCGCTAACTTATGCAAAAAAAAAAAATTTCTATGAACTCGCCATGCCCCTCATTGAATACCTTGGGGTGTCTTCTTTCCAAAGTGGGGTCACATGTGGGGTATTTATACTGCCCTGGCTTTTTAGGGGCCCGAAAGCGTGAGAAGAAGTCTGGGATCCAAATGTCTAAAAATGCCCTCCTAAAAGGAATTTGGGCCGCTTTGCGCATCTAGGCTGCAAAAAAGTGTCACACATGTGGTATCGCCGGACTCAGGAGAAGTTGGGGAATGTGTTTTGGGGTGTCATTTTACATATACCCATGCTGGGTGAGAAAAATATCTTGGTCAAATGCCAACTCTGTATAAAAAAATGGGAAAAGTTGTCTTTTGCCAAGATATTTATCTCACCCAGCATGGTTATATGTAAAATGACACCCCAAAACACATTCCCCAACTTCTCCTGAGTACGGCGATACCAGATGTGTGACACTTTTTTGCAGCCAAGGTGTGCAAAGGGGCACACATTCCAAAGTGCACCTTTCGGATTTCGCAGGCCATTTTTTACACATTTTGATTGCAAGGTACTTCTCACACATATGGGCCCCTTAATTGCCAGGGCAGTATAACTACGCCACAAGTGACCCCATTTTGGAAAGAAGACATTCCAAGGTATTCCGTGAGGGGCATGGCGAGTTCCTAGAATTTTGTATTTTTTGTTGCAAGTTAGTGGAATATGAGACATTGTAAGGAAAAAAAAATAAAAATAAAAAATCATCATTTTCCGCTAACTTGTGACAAAAAATAAAAAATTCTATGAACTCACTATGCCCATCAGCGAATACCTTAGGGTGTCTACTTTCCGAAATGGGGTCATTTGTGGGGTTTTTCTACTGTCTGGACATTGTAGAACCTCAGGAAACATGACAGGTGCTCAGAAAGTCAGAGCTGCTTCAAAAAGCGGAAATTTACATTTTTGTACCATAGTTTGTAAACGCTATAACTTTTACCCAAACCATTTTTTTTTTGCCCAAACATTTTTTTTTATCAAAGACATGTAGAACAATAAATTTAGCGAAAAATTTATATATGGATGTCGTTTTTTTTTGCAAAATTTTACAGCTGAAAGTGAAAAATGTCATTTTTTTGCAAAAAAAACTTTAAATTTCGATTAATAACAAAAAAAGTAAAAATGTCAGCAGCAATGAAATACCACCAAATGAAAGCTCTATTAGTGAGAAGAAAAGGAGGTAAAATTCATTTGGGTGGTAAGTTGCATGACCGAGCGATAAACGGTGAAAGTAGTGTAGTGCAGAAGTGTAAAAAGTGGCCTGGTCATGAAGGGGGTTTCAGCTAGCGGGGCTGAAGTGGTTAAGATTCATTTAGAGCAGACGATGCAAAGTGAAAAGTTAAATTTTTCTACAAATATGCCATTTCTGTACCTAATATGTGATGACCGTCGTATGCCAGTGTAAAAAGTAAAAAAAAAAGTCAGCCCTCTTATAATTATGCTGTGCTTCCTGGTTTTATAAACACCCTACATGTGGCCCTAATCTTCTAAACACCCTACATGTGGCCCTAATCTTCTAAACACCCTACATGTGGCCCTAATCTTCTAAACACCCTACATGTGGCCCTAATCTTCTAAACACCCTACATGTGGCCCTAATCTTCTAAACACCCTACATGTGGCCCTAATCTTCTAAACACCCTAATCCTATAAACACCCTACATGTGGCCCTAATCATATAAACACCCTACATGTGGCCCTAATTATATAAACATTCTACATGTAGCCCTAATTATATAAACACTCTGTAGCTGTGTTGGGGAGAGAGATGGCTAGAAGGTTGGAGGAGTGTATACTAATGGCAGAAGCCTGACTAATAAAACTGGGGAACTGGAATTAGTGATGTGTGAGGAGGACTATGACATAGTGGGAATAACTGAGACATGGCTGGATGATAGCTATGACTGGGCAGTTAATGTACAGGGTTACAGCCTGTTTAGAAAGGATCGTCAAAACCGGAGAGGGGAAGGGGTCTGCCTTTATGTAAAGTCCGGTCTAAAGCCCACACTCCGAGAAGATATAAGTGAGGGACATGAACATGTGGAGTCACTGTGGGTAGAGATACATGGAGGAAAAAACAACAATAAATTACTAATAGGAGTTTACTATAAACCACCTAATATACCAGAGTCCACAGAATATCTACTACTAAACGAGATAGAAAAGGCGGCAAATCATAATGAGGTGGTTATTATGGGGGACTTCAACTACCCAGATATAGACTGGGAAACTGAAACTTGTATATCTCATAAGGGAAACAGGAAAGACGACTGAGGGGAGATCTACTTACTATGTATAAATATATCAGGGGTCAGTACAGAGATCTATCCCATCATCTATTTATCCCCAGGACTGTGACGAGGGGACATCCTCTGCGGCTGGAGAAAAGAAGGTTTGTACACAAACATAGAAGAGGATTCTTTACGGTAAGAGCAGTGAGACTATGGAGCTCTCTGCCTGAGGAGGTGGTGATGGTGAGTACAATAAAGGAATTCAAGAGGGGCCTGGACGTATTTCTGGAGCTTAATAATATTACAGGCTATAGCTACTAGAGAGAGATTGTTGATCCAGGGAGTTATTCTGATGCCTGATTGGAGTCGGGAAGAAATTTTTTATTCCCCTAAAGTGGGAAAAATTGGCTTCTACCTCACAGGGATTTTTTTTTTTTTGCCTTCCTTTGGATTAACTTGCAGGATGACAGGCCGAACTGGATGGACAAATGTATTTTTTCAGCCTTATGTACTATGTTACTATGTTACTATGTTACATGTGGTCCTAATCTTATAAACACCCTACATGTGGCCCTAATTATATAAACACCCTACATGTGGTCCTAACCTTATAAACACCCTGCATGTGGTCCTAATCTTATAAACACCCTATATGTGGTCCTAATCTTATAAACACCCTACATGTGGTCCTAATCTTATAAACACCCTATATGTGGTCCTAATCTTATAAACACCCTACATGTGGTCCTAATCTTATAAACACTCTACATGTGGTCCTAACCTTATAAACACCCTGCATGTGGTCTTAAGCTTATAAGCACCCTACATGTGGTCCTAATTATATAAACACCCTACATGTGGTTCTAATCTTATAAACACCCTACATGTGGTCCAAATCTTATAAACACCCTATGTGTGAAATTGTACATTTTCCACAGATTAAGCATTTCAGTGACCCTGACATCGAAGTCAATGAGGTCCTCTCCTGACCATTGTGTCTATGGCCCATGTAGCTCCTGTAAAGCAACCCATGATCATGTACAGGAAATAAAAGACACACATCTGCAATCAGAAAATAAAAAGAGATGTACTGTAACACACTCTAGTCTCCTAGGACTCCGAATTTTTATGAAAACATGTTAACCTCTTAGTGACCACGAATACGTGTTTTTACAGTGGTCACTAAGGGGCCTGAAAGTCGCGGTCCTGCTCTAACAGCCTGAAATGGCAGGAGTGCTGATCCGGGCTGTTTAACACTTTACATGCCGCAGGCAATGGCGCCCGCCGTATGTAAAGTGCTGACAGAGGGAGTGGACTCCCTCTGTCTCCCGCCGATGTGTATGAAGGCTGGATGGGGTCTCGGTTTAGGCCCCCTGACCAGCCTTAAGTAATTTTCTGCTGGTTAATGTTAGAATAGCATTGCCATTAACCGCCTCCGGACCGCCTAACGCAGATGTGCGGTCCGGAGGCGGCAGCGCTGCGCACAATTACGCATAAACGCGTCATCTCGCGAGACGCGAGATGACGCGCTTTGCCAGCCCGCGCATGCGCAGTTCGGGCCGGCATTTCGTCGAGGAGTATTTCGTCAGCAACCTGCCAGCCAATGATCGCGGCTGGCAGGTTGCTGATTTTAAAAAAATCCAATCAGAGTGCCAGATAACAGATCATATTTGTAAATATGATCTGTTATATGGCTGCCTGCTCCTCTGCTGGTTCTTTTCGTCGGTTGGATCCAGCAGAGGAGCAGGCTACACAGTGAGTACACCAACACTTCACACTTAGCCCCAGATCACCCCCCTGAACCCCAATTAACCCTTTGATCACCCCTTTGATCGCCCCTGTCAATAACTAGTGAAAGGAAAAAAGTGATCAGTGCAAACTGTCACTTTTTTTTTTCACGGGTATTGACCGTTAGGTTTTAGGTATAGTTTAGGCCCCTTGGTTAGGTAGTTTAGCGATCAGTTAGCACCCAGCCCACCGCACCGCAGTCCGTTATTCGCTGATTAGCGTATCGCTAATCAGCATTTGTACTTTTATAGTATCTGGAAGTGATCAAAACTGATCACGGTCAGATCTATAATTGTATTAGTGTCACTTTAGTTCTCCCTCCACCCAAAACGCAGTGTTTGCCCGATAAGGCCTGATCGGTCGCCCACACGTGCGTTCGCCCACACCCGCCCCACCGCAGTGACAAAAAAAAATTTTTTTTTGATCGCTGCACATTCACTTTACACGCACTGCGGCGATAAAAAAAAAATCAGTTTTGATATTTTTTATCAACCGCAGTGGCCTCCGGTACTTCGCTAGCCTCCCCTTTGTAAGACAGGCTTGCTTTTTTTTCTTAGGTAGTCTCAGGGAATACCCCTAAATTTAGTTGCCCACATGTCAAACAGGGGGTATTCTTCTGAAGAGGCCTACAGGCTTCTGACCCAGTCGGATGAGGAATGGGAACCCTCATCTGATGAATCTAGCGGGTCAGAATACGAACCTGTAGAAAGCAGTGGCTCTCTGACCCAAAGTTCGGACGAGGAGGCTGAGGTCCCTGATAGCACCAGGCGTACCCGGCCCTGTGTCGCTAGACTACAGGTTGCGCAGGATCCGCTTCAAGAGCAGCAGAGTGGGGCTGGTGCTGTCGGATTACGTGGTGAGGCATACACCAGCAGCGCAGCCCTCCCTGGACCTAGTACCAGCACTGCCGTACAACCTGGTGAAGTAGCGAGCACCAGAAGGGCAGTTGAAGCTGGTACGGTGGCACGTGCAGTAGTGACCCCGTCGCAGCCACCGCAAAGACGTGCCCGTAGAGCCCCTAGAGTCCCTGAGGTGCTGGCAAACCCTGATTGGCAGTCCCCAACTTCAGCCGCACCTGTAGATTTCCCTTTCACTGCCCAGTCTGGAGTTCGGGTTGAGACAGCTCAGATCGGTTCGGCCCTGGGATTTTTTGAGCTGTTCTTGACTGCGGAGCTCTTAGACAGTCCAAGTTTCCGAACTTAAAACTTTTCTGGGCCTCCTCCTCAACATGGGTCTAACTAAAAAGCATGAATTGTGGTCATATTGGTCCACGAACCCAATTCATCACATGCCCATGTTCTCTGCTGCTATGTCCAGGGCACGTTTTGAGGCCATCCTGCGTTTCCTGCACTTTAGCGACAACACCGCCTCCCGTCCCAGAGGCCACCCTGCTTTTGACCGGCTCCACAAAATTCGGCCTCTCATAGACCATTTCAACCAGAAATTTGCAGATTTGTATACCCCAGAGCAAAACATCTGCGTAGACGAGTCCCTGATACATTTTACCGGGCGCCTTGGCTTCAAATAATACATCCCAAGCAAGCGCGCCCGGTATGGGGTCAAATTGTATAAGCTCTGTGAAAGGGCCACAGGCTATACCCACAAATTTCGGATCTATGAGGGAAAAGATCAGACCCTGGAGCCGGTCGGTTGCCCTGACTACCTGGGGAGCAGTGGGAAGACAGTTTGGGACTTGGTGTCACCCTTATTCGGCAAGGGGTACCATCTTTATGTGGACAATTTTTACACAAGTGTGGCCCTCTTTAGGCATTTGTTTCTAGAACGGATTGGCGCCTGTGGTACCGCGCGAACTAGTCGCGCAGGCTTCCCCCAACGGCTCGTTACCACCCGTCTTGCAAGGGGGCAGAGGGTCGCACTGTGTAACGAAGAACTGCTCGCGGTGAAATGGAGAGACAAGCGTGACGTTTACATGCTCTCCTCCATTCACGCAGACACGACAATACAAATTGAGCGAGCAACCAGTGTCATTGAAAAGCCCCTCTCAGTCCACGACTATAATTTGCTCATGGGAGGGGTGGACTTCAATGACCAGATGTTGTCTCCGTATTTAGTTTCCCGCAGAACCAGACGCTGGTATAAGAAGGTGTCTGTATATTTAATTCAATTGGCTCTGTATAATAGTTTTGTTCTCTACAGTAAGGCTGGGAGAACTGGATCCTTCCTCAAATTTCAGGAAGAGATCATCGATAACCTCCTGTACCCAGGAGGTTCCGTGGCCCCATCCACCAGTGTAGTTAGCCGTCTACACGAGCGACATTTCCCCAATGTCGTTCCTGGTACCTCAACCCAACAGTCACCCCGAAAAAGATGTCGTGTCTGTAGCAGGAGTGGAATAAGGCGTGACACCCGCTATTTCTGTCCTGACTGTCCTGACCACCCTGCCCTATGCTTTGGAGAGTGTTTCCGGAAGTACCACTCACAGGTACACTATTAGCATAGGGATCATCTCACCAGGACAGGCACACAGGGCTATTAGGGCCCATTCACTCACACAGCTGCTGCAAACGTCTCCTTTCACCTGGGACAAAGTGCATAACGCACTTCGCCACATCTTTGGGCGATTTGCGCTTTGCACATTGACCCATGGGGAAGGAGAGGTTTGTTCTATGAAGGTAAAAAAAAAACAAAAAAAAAAAAAAAAACACCAGTAAGCAAAAAGGTTAATGTTTAGTTCAAAAAGTTAAAGTTTATGTATTCTGTTCCAAAGTTAATAAAACTATTTTTTTTTTACCTTCCAGGTGGACCAACCGATCTACTAGCTGTAGCACGGATGTGCATTCTGACAGAAGCATTGCGCTGCTGTCAGATTACACGCAAGTCGGTGTATGCGGCGCTGCAAGACGAGATTTCTCCTCTGCAGTTACAGATACGTTTGCCAAGGCATACGAGCTGAGGAGGAGGCAGCGTTCCTATGCTTTGGCAAACACTTTGTATATAAAAAAAATAAATAAAATTCCCGGCAATGATTTATTCATCCACATCGATTGATGTGAATGGAGAAATCTGGTTTGCCAGGGCATACGAGCTAAGTGGGTATGGATGTTGGGCGGAGCTCCTTTGTCCTGGCAGACGCCTTTCCCCTCCTTTTTTTTTTTTTGGCAGAGATTTTTCCATCCACATTGATCGATGCGAATGAAGAAATCTGTGCCGTTTATTTTTTTCTTTCAGCCCAGAGGCTGGACGGAAAAAAAAAATCTCATTACCTGTATACTCAATATAAGGAGAATAGCAGAAACTCCTAATGCTGGCCATACATGTAATGATTGCGGAGACCCTCAAATGCCAGGGCAGTACAAACACCCCACAACTGACCCCATTTCGGAAATAAGACTCCCCAAGGTATTCGCTGAGGGGCATATTGAGTCCATAAAAGATTGAAATTTTTGTCCTAAGTTAGCAGAAAGTGAGACTTTGTGAGAAAAAACAAAAAATATATCAATTTCCGCTAACTTATGCCAAAAAAAAACATTTCTATGAACTCGCCATGCCCCTCATTGAATACCTTGGGGTGTCTTCTTTCCAAAGTGGGGTCACATGTGGGGTATTTATACTGCCCTGGCTTTTTAGGGGCCCGAAAGCGTGAGAAGAAGTCTGGGATCCAAATGTCTAAAAATGCCCTCCTAAAAGGAATTTGGGCACTTTTGCAGCCTAGATGCGCAAAAGTGTCACACATCTGGTATTGCCGTACTCAAGAGAAGCTGGGGAATGTGTTTTGGGTGTCATTTTACATATACCCATGCTGGGTGAGATAAATATCTTGGTCAAATGCCAACTTTGTATAAAAAAAATAGGAAAAGTTGTCTTTTGCCAAGATATTTCTCTCACCCAGCATGGTTATATGTAAAATGACACCCCAAAACACATTCCCCAACTTCTCCTGAGTACGGCGATACCAGATGTGTGACACTTTTTTGCTGCCAAGGTGGGCAAAGGGGCACATATTTCAAAGTGCACCTTTCGGATTTCGCAGGCCATTTTTTACAGATTTTGATTGCAAAGTACTTCTCACACATATGGGCCCCTAAATTGCCAGGGCAGTATAACTACCCCACAAGTGACCCCATTTTGGAAAGAAGACACCCCAAGGTATTTCATGAGGGGCATGGCGAGTTCCTAGAATTTTTTATTGTTTGTCGCAAGTTAGTGGAATATGAGACTTTGTAAGGAAAAAATAAAAATAAAAATCATCATTTTCCGCTAACTTGTGACAAAAAATAAAAAGTTCTATGAGCTCACTATGCCCATCAGCGAATACCTTAGGGTGTCTACTTTCCGAAATGGGGTCATTTGTGGGGTTTTTATACTGTCTGGGCATTGTAGAACCTCAGGAAACATGACAGGTGCTCAGAAAGTCAGAGCTGTTTCAAAAAGCGGAAATTCACATTTTTGTACCATAGTGTGTAAACGCTATAACTTTTACCCAAACCATTTTTTTTTTGCCCAAACATTTTTTTTTAATCAAAGACATGTAGAACAATAAATTTGGCAAAAAATTTATATATGGATGTCGTTTTTTTTGCAAAATTTTACAGCTGAAAGTGAAAAATGTCATTTTTTTGCAAAAAAATCGTTACATTTTGATTAATAACAAAAAAAGTAGAAATGTCAGCAGCAATAAAATACCACCAAATGAAAGCTCTATTAGTGAGAAGAAAAGGAGGTAAAATTCATTTGGGTGGTAAGTTGCATGACCGAGCGATAAACGGTGAAAGTAGTGTAGTGCAGAAGTGTAAAAAGTGGCCTGGTCATGAAGGGGGTTTCAGCTAGCGGGGTTGAAGTGGTTAAAATGGAATGCACTACAGTGCATTGCATTTTAAAAGCAATCAAAATATTGTCTGTTATAGTCCCCTTGTGGGAATAATAAGTGGTTACAAAAAAGAAAAAAAAATACATTTATTCAATTTTAAAAATTCCATAAAAAATTAAACTTTTTTTTTCCATTGAAAATATGCTTTTCAATGAAAAAAAAAATAGCAAAAAAAATCTGCCCTATGTGTTTGGTATTGCTGCGTCCATAACGACCCAGACTACATAAATATAACATAAATTATCCCCTACGGTAAAACGCCATAAAAAAAAAAGACAGAATTGCTCATTTATTTTTAGTTGCCACCGAAAAAACTTAATAACAAACTATCAAAAAGCGCCATTTACTCCAACTTGATACCAATGAAAAATTCAAGTCGTCCCGCAAAAATCCAGCCCTCACACAACTCCATAGAAATAAAAATAAAAATGTTATGCGTCTTGGGATGCGGCAATGCAAAAACATTTTTTCTTTTAAAAAAATGGGTTTTATTGCAAAAAAGTAGTAAAACGTAAAATAAACTATATGTATTTGGTATCACTGTAATCGTACTGACCCAGAGAATAAAGATATTATGTTATTTTTACCGAAAAATGAACGCCGTAAAATTTATAACGTAAAAACTCAGTGGCAGTATTGTGGTTTTTCCATCTCCCTCCCAGAAAGAGTTAATAAAAGGTAATCATAAAGTTATGTGTACCCCAAAATGGCACCATTAAAAACTACAACTTTTCCCGCAAAAAACAAGCCCTCATAAAGATATATAGAAGGAAAAATAAAAAGTTACAGCTCTTGGAATGCGACAATGAAAAAAGGAAGAAAAATGCTTGGTCAGTAAGGCCCAAAGCAGGCTGGTCACTAAGGGGTTACAAGGGATTTCTCATCTCAAACAATGGGGGCATATCACTAGGAGAGAGATGGGACCGACACCTCCACTGAGAACGGAGCCCTAAAAGTTATGGAGGGCGTACTGGGCATGCACAGCCACTCTCCATTCATTTCTATGGGGCTGCAGAATATAGCCGAGTACTGGCTCAGCTATTTCTGTCGGCCCCATAGAAATGAATGGGAGCAGTGGCCGCACAAGCATGGTGCGCTCCCATTCACTACTACTGGGAGAGAGATTGGTGGTGTCCGGACCCCGGAAAACCCGGGGTCCTCTGGCCAACAGCTATCCCACTCCATTCTCTGTGTAGGTGCGGGTCTCAGAGATTAGACCCACACTTATCATACAATAGGGGAATACCTCTGTCTGAGATGGGAATACCTCTTGAAACATGTTCTACCCCCCACCCCCTCCCCAAGATCTTGAACACAGTTACATACTGTACATAGCTATGGGTAAGCACACATTTGACGGTGTTAACAAACAGCATGTTTAAAAACACACGGCACCGTCATATGTGTTATGCTTTTCATATGTCCATTCTGGCCAGTGTGCCTGAGGAGCCAGTTCTTTCCAACTCCATTCCCCCACTGAGACTTTTGGGTGTCCTGGCTGGTGCCATCATAACTCTCTTTCTCCTCCACCTTTGACTCCTCCTCCGCTTGCAATGGAAGTTCCTTATCCTCCATGGCAGTTTCTCCTTGTGAGTCCTCAACGGCTACAGGATGGGAAGCGAGAAGCATTAGCTGTTCCACTTCCACTATTGTCCTCTGCTGCATGAGGGTCAGCGTCTGTTCTAAGATAAATATGAGAGGGATCACATTGTTCGTGCCACAGTTGTCCCTGACAAACTTTATGGGTTCTTCGAAGAGCTTCAGCACCTGACAGGTGTCTCGATGAGCTGCCACTGCCTGACTTCAAAGTAACACATGCTCCCTGCTGTTAAGGTGGTCTGGTGCATGACAAAATTGTTCTCAACTTCTCATACAGATGCTGTGTGGAGAAAAGCCAATCAATTATAGATGTCTAAAGATGGAGTGGAATCTTAGCAGGAGAAGAGGATGGCAACAATGATGATGACAAGGACACTGTATTGCTTGGGGATGCTGGTAGGCTGCTACAAAGGGGACCAGGAGAAGAAGGACAGACTTGTTCTGATTGGAAATGTTGTCCAGTTGTATTTTTCCAAAGTATCAGGTGATGCTGCCTCAAGTGCTGCAATACAGCTCTGGTACCTATGATTGTGTTTCAACAGCCTCAGCTTATTTTAATCCTGCAAATCCTTGCACACCACTGTGGTTTTGTGTGCCCACCTTGTGGAGAAAAACAGCCATACAAAGCTATTGGCAGCTGAGCTTGGCCTAGCTCTGGCATGTTTCGAGCCTAACCCACCCACAGTGTCTGCGCCGCCACCAGATCCTGAAGCAAACATGGCCCTGGCTCTTCTTTGGGACGTATGTTGCCTCTGCTCTTTATTGCTGCCACTGACACCATCATCCTCCTCCTCTGATGTTGCCTCCTCCTCAGCACCCCGATCCAGCTTCCAAGACCTGTCCAGCACATAATCGTCGTTGGACGCTGTAATACCTGGTTCCACGACAGTGTGTCAAACTCAGAGTCACCTCCACATCATCCTGCTGCAACTGAGAGGAGAAGTGAGCCATCCAACCCACAATCTCATCCTCTTTCTCCTCAATGATAATATTGTGCCTTTCTGAAGCCAGGGACATCTGTGACCTGCTATTGCTACTTTTAGCCTGATAACTGGTCCTGATAATACCTACATTCTGGCTCTACATCTTTCATTTGGAACCCTTCCGTATCCCTGACCTTATTGGGCTTAAATGTACATAGTCACACAAAGTATGGAACAGTTTGTAAATCTTTTTATGGAACTTAAAGACAGGAGGAACAATAGAAGGTCCTTCCCTTTCCACAAACACACTGAAGACACTGCTACTGACAATTGACTACAAAAAAACTGGATTGGTGCCACTAAAAGATTTGGGCCTAATGTCTTTTGGCAATAATTCATCCCCACCACACCAACACTTGAAATCCCTTCAGATGCAGTAACACAGATTTCGGCCTAGTTTTAGACATTATCAAGCAGAGATGAAAAACGTCCTCCACCCTGCGTATTGTAAGACATGTGTCCTACTATGTCACATTATCACTCACAGATATTATTGTCCGCTACCCTGCATATTGTAAGACACATGTATACTGTTTTCCAAAACTTCAACCAAAAACAATTAAATTGGAACTGTGTGTGGAGATGAAAACATACAGATTTTTGCCTACTATGTCACGTTATAACTCATAGATATTATCATCTGCTGCCCTGTGTATTGTAAGACACGTGTATGCTTTTTTCAAAAACTTCAACCAAAAACAATTAAATTTGAACTGTGTGGAGATGCACACACACAGATTTCAATTGTATTCAGCATTCAGCGCTGCAGTAACATATTGTAAAATCTTTTCGGAGTTATTTCAGTGGGAAAAAAAAGTTGTATTCAGCATTCAGAGCTGCAGTTATTTGTGGTAAAATCTTTTGTGAATTATTTTGTTGGAAAAAAATATTGTATTCAGCGTTAAGCGCTGCACTTGTATGCGGTAAAACCTTTTGTCAATTATCTTGGTGCAAAAACTTCCACCTCCTCCATTAACTTTCTCATCTCTTCATTCTCATTGGACACACTAAATTTAACCCCCCCCCCCAGCAATCTATATAAGTGGTGTCAGCACCACCTAGGCGCGAATAAAGGTAAATGACACTGCCAGCCTACTGAAGGGAATTACAGCATGATACCACAATACATTTGATATGGCATTTAGCAAGAGTTTAAAGTGCCAATATAGCACATAGTGGAACACTGCATCAAGATGAATCAGGCGTCGATCAGCCAGGATTTCCACACACCAATGCCTGATGCATCAGACTAGATCATCCATGGTGCCACACCAACAATTTGACAAAAGAGACCTTTTTCTTCTGGCTACCTACCTCAGCTACTATTCTGATGCTGTTACCCACCTGATGCCAAGTGCTCCTTCTTTCACCCACCATCTTCAGCGGGTACTGGTATTGCCACCCACCTCCACAGTATGTCACCTTGCCACTCTGTGGTCTCCTGATGCTGCCGCCACCTCCAGACTCTGTCATTGTGCAACTCTTCGGCCTCCTGATGCTGCTGCCACCTCCATACTAATTTTTGTTTGATCCATATCAAATATGAGGAAAGGAATGTCTGGGGTGGTACTCCTCATTTCGGAGAGCACCTAGTATTCATAGTACATGTATGGAGTATTGTAAGTCAGGCAACGCTCCGTTGGGTGTCTGGGAAAGATATATTAACTTTCTTAATCCTATCTGATGTTAGCAAATGTAAGTTTTGCAAATTTTCATATAATTTCCACTGAGGACCGTCTTACAATATTCTTGATAAATACTCAGTGCTCTCCATAAGAGAAAATAGTACCCCAACCAAAGCCTCTCAGGCTGCAACAATATCTGCCACTTGAAAATAGAAACATAGAAGATTTGTCCAAAACAAAGACAGGACAAAAAGTATAATTTCTTCATGTATCGAACAAGAAGCAAACATGTTGGTATATGAGATGCACATATATATCATATGTGCCAACAAAACGGGTGCATATTGTAGAAAAAACACGTTCATATATCTGCCCTATTGTCTGCTTTTCCTAGCACTCCTCTCTGAAGTATGTTTTGTTCTACTACTTTTGTTCCTTTGCAAAGAAAAGAAAGGTAATATATTCAGGAGACAATTGTTATATTCTGCACTTTTATATTTTCCAGCCAAGTTTTATTTAAAAATTAACAATAAAAAGAACAATATAAAAATACATATTTGTAATTTTGTTTGGCCACATTCATCCAAGGATCCTTAGCAACTTTTAGAACATCAACTTCAGCAGTAGAAGACACACAATGACTTGAGTCAGGACGACTTTTTGGACACTTATGCTGCCGATGGTGCTACTGGTGGTGCTGTCAATGGTCCTACTGGTGGTGCTGGCAATGGTGGTGCTGGCTCTCGTGCAGTTAAACTTAACTTGAGTGGATAATCCTGTCTTATTTTGGGACTGACTGCCAAGATCACAAAGGGACTTTGTTGCACACCCTCGAAAGGCTGTTGAATTTGACATTGATCCTGCAAAAATCCACAGAAGGACTTTCATTGAACACAATATTAGACCTGAAATGTGAAGACTTTTTAATCTAAACCATAGATACTAATCCTAGTACAGCTCCAGGAAGATTTTCTATTAAACAGTTTTCATAAGTCTTTAAGGTTTTATTTTGAACCTAAATTAAAGACCTGACAGGTCATACATATATATATATTTTATCAATTTGCCGTTGTTCTGTGAGCCCGCAATGCCAAAAAGTAGCATATAAATGAGCTCATACACATTCGGCCTTCTTTAAGTTTCCTTTTGAATTCACATATCCTAAGATGTGTGGTCTAAGTTGACCATCTCGGGAGAAAATAAAATAAAAAATATAACATTACTTCACAATATTCCATCATAAGGTCTTTATTTTATAAGTGCCGCTACCCAGTGGTTGTGGTGTGAACTGCAGCCTGTCAAGGGTTTTATTAGAATATCACAATGTTGTATTCAATTTGTTTCATGTGAAATTGAAGTCCTTAACCAAATACAAGCAAAGGTAAGATTGGACACATCTGTATATCGGTCCTTTCTAGTTATTGTTATTTCTTAACACACTGACAGCCTATTCTTTTAGTTGCCCCCTAATGGGCATGTGGGAGAAGGATAGGGCTCATTAGTTCAGGGCTGATATCTTGAGGACATTTCAATCTTTGTCAATGGTTTTCTTTAAAGTGAAGTAAAAAACAAAAAACTATTTTTGTACCTGATTCTTGTGTTGACTGCAGAAAAAGGCACATATTCTCATTCCCTGTGCACTGTATGGTATCATCAGTGTAACACCAGGTAGAGTTAGCAGATACACAGGATGGGCAGACCAGTCCATTGAGGGTAGAGCTTTGTGTTGGTACTAGAATCAGATAGGAGAGAGAGAAATAAAATATTTTAATGCATGAACATATGCAGTACTCTCACCAGCCACCATTCTCTCTGGGGTTGTGCCTCTGTTAGAGCCACAGTCATTTGGTTTTACCTAAGGAACTCCTTGGGCAGTGGATTAAAATCAGTGAACGTCCAAGCAATACACAGATACTAATGGTCCTCTAGAGAGAGCTCTACTCATTTCAAAAGATCTCTGCTCTACCTGAGCAATACTAGATGGACCATCTCTTCATGGCCAATGGTTGTGGATCCACTATGCCAACCAACCAGAGTGGTTAGTGACCCATGGGGATCAGAGACACCATTGTGAAGCTCTAAGGGATCAGATGGGGGACATTAAATAGTATGCTAATAATACAGAAAAGTCCATTATATATTATACACTGCCTGTCCAAAAAAAAGTCTTTAGCTTTGATTATAGCACACATTCACTCTGGCATCGATTCGATAAGCTTCTGCAATGTCATAAGATTTATTTCCATCCAGTAATTTTTCACCTCTTCCATTGGTGATGGTAGAGTCTCATGCTCCCTGACCCACTCTCTTTCACAATTTGAGCCCAATGAATCCTGGCATTGTCATCTTGGAATATGCCAGTGCCATTAGGGAAGAACAAATCCATTGATGGAATAACCTGGTCATTCAGTATGTTCAGGTGGTCGCTGACCTCATTCTTGGAGCACATACTGTTGCTGAACCTAGACCTGACCAACTGAAGCAACCCCAGATCATAGCACTGCCCCCCACAGGCTTGTACAGTAGGCACTAGGCATGATGGGGGCATCACTTCATCTGCCTCTCATCTTACCCTGATGCGCCCATCACTCTGGAACAGGGTAGATCTGGACTCATCAGACCACATGACCTTCTTCCATTGCTCCAGAGTCCAATCTTTATGCTCCCTAGCAAAATGAAGCCTTTTTTTTCTGGTTTTCCTCACTGATTAGTGGTTTTCTTACGGCTACACAGCTGTTCAGTCCCAATCCCTTGAGTTCCCTTTGCATTGTGTGTGTGGAAATGCTCTTACTTTCACTATTAAACATAGCCCTGAGTTCTACTGTTGTTTTTCTTCGATTTGATTTCACCAAACGTTTAAGTGATCGCCGATCACGATCATTCAGGATTATTTTCCCACCACATTTCTTCCTCGAATACGATGGGTCCCCACTAGCCATCCAGTTTTTAATAATGCGTTGGACAGTTCTTAACCCAATTTTAATAGTTTCTGCAATCTCCTCAGATGTTTTCTCTGCTTGATGCAGCCAATGATTTGACCCTTCTCAAAAAGACTAACATCTTTTCCATGACCACGAGATGTGTCTTTCAACATGGTTGTTTAAGAAATGAAAAGCAACTCATTGCACCAGTTGGGATTAAGTAACTTGTTGCCAGCTGGAAGATAATCGCCCCCATGCAGTAATTATCCAATAGGAGGCGCATAACTATTTGCTTAGTTACCAGGTGGTGACTTTTTTTTTTTTTGGACAAGCAGTGTATATATACAGAAGGGACCATTATATATTATACTAATATAGAGGGTGGGCATTATATATTGTGGGCATTGGCTCTGGTAGACAGGCTTGTGCAGTATAGAGGCAACGACAATGTCTTTAACTTAGTCTACTTTCACACTGGCATTTTGGCTTTCTGTTTGTGAGATCCGTTCAGGGCTCTCAGAAATGGTCCAAAACAGATCAGTTTTGCCGTAATGCATTCTGAATGGAAAAGGATCCGTTCAGAACGCATCAGTTTGCCTCCGATCAGTCTCCATTTCTCTCTGGAGGCGGACACCAAAACACTGCCTGTAGCGTTTTGCTGTCCGCTAGACGAAACTGAGCCTAACGTTCTGTCACACAATGTAAGTCAAAGGGGACGGATCCGTTTTCTATGACACAATCTGGCACAATAGAAAACAGTTCCGTCCTCCATTGACTTTTAATGATGTTCAAGGCGGATCTGTCTTGGCTATGTTAAAGATAATACAAACGGATCCGTTCTAAACGGATGCAGTCAGTTGTATTATCTGAACGGATCCGTCTGTGCAGATTCATGACGGATCCGCACCAAACGCAAGTGTGAAAGTAGCCTTAAACAGTTCACTGTATTATTCCGACATAAGTAAAGTGACAACAAAAAGTCAGTTTCAAGGAAAAAACGGTCACCTTGAGTCTGGCGTTTGTTCACACCAGGCAGCAACACATAAGTCCTTGGGTAAAACAGAAGTCTATGTGCTTTCATCCAAACACGATAGCAGGCCTTACTCCTGACCCAAACTCTCAGGCTCCAACACAGAGACTGCAAAGCTCCACCGTCAGATGGAGGATAATCCACCCCAGCTGAGACTGCTGGCTGGGTTTTATACCACTAAACAAAACCCGGCCTGGGACGTGGGGAACAGCCACCCACCCTGAACTTTGGCTGCTCCCAGTAAGAGCCGGTCCAAAATAGCTTTACGGCCACACTAAATAGCAAAACCATGTCAGTCAGCACTAGCTGCCGCTGACACATGAAATTACCGGCTCTTACCCACCGAGGCCAGGAACCTCTGTGACACATATCTTCTGTCAGTGACGGCCCCTTGTGCTTTCCCACAATATGATACTAATACAGAGTATACTATTATATGTTACACTAATACAGAGGGGTCCAATATATATTATACTAATACAGAGGGGGCCATTATATATTATACTAATACAGAGGGGGCCAGTATACATTATATTAATACAGACGGGGCCATTATATATTATACTAATACAGAGTATACTATTATATGTTACACTAATACAGAGGGGCCAATATATGTTACACTAATACAGAGGGGGCCATTATATATTATACTAATACAGAGGAAGCCATTATATATTATACTAATACAGAGGGGCCATTATATATTATACTAATACAGAGGAAGCCATTATATATTATACTAATACAGAGGGGCCATTATATATTATACTAATACAGAGGGGCCGTTATATATTATACTAATACAGAGGGGCCATTATATATTATACTAATGCAGAGGGGCCATTATATATTATACTAATACAGAGGAGCCATTATATATTATACTAATACAGAGGGGGCCATTATATATTATACTAATACAGAGGAAGCCATTATATATTATACTAATACAGAGGAAGCCATTATATATTATACTAATACAGAGGGGCCATTATATATTATACTAATACAGCGGGGGCCATTATATATTATACTAATACAGAGGGGCCATTATATATTATACTAATACAGAGTGTACTATTATATATTACACTAATACAGAGGGGCCATTATATATTATACTAATAATACAGAGGGGCCATTATATATTATACTAATACAGAGGGGGCCATTATATATTATACTAATACAGAGGGGGCCATTATATATTATACTAACACAGAGGGGGCCATTATATATTATACTAATACAGAGGGGGCCATTATATATTATACTAATACAGAGGAAGCCATTATATATTATACTAATACAGAGGGGCCATTATATATTATACTAATACAGAGGGGCCATTATATATTATACTAATACAGAGGGGCCATTATATATTATACTAATGCAGAGGGGCCATTATATATTATACTAATACAGAGGGGCCATTATATATTATACTAACACAGAGGGGCCATTATATATAACACTAATACAGAGGGGGCCATTATATATTATACTAATACAGAGGGGCCATTATATATAACACTAATACAGAGGGGGCCATTATATATTATACTAATACAGAGGGGGCCATTATATATAACACTAATACAGAGGGGGCCATAATATATTATACTAATACAGAGGGGCCGTTATATATTATACTAATACAGAGGGGCCATTATATATAACACTAATACAGAGGGGGCCATTATATATTATACTAATACAGA
Organism: Bufo gargarizans; assembly: GCF_014858855.1. NCBI lineage: Eukaryota > Metazoa > Chordata > Amphibia > Anura > Bufonidae > Bufo > Bufo gargarizans. Next base: position 718,970,800 of record NC_058081.1, on the reverse strand, counting down.
GGGGGCCATTATATATAACACTAATACAGAGGGGGCCATAATATATTATACTAATACAGAGGGGCCGTTATATATTATACTAATACAGAGGGGCCGTTATATATTATACTAATACAGAGGGGGCCATTATATATTATACTAATACAGAGGGGCCATTATATATTATAATAATACAGAGGGGGCCATTATATATTATACTAATACAGAGGGGGCCATTATATATTATACTAATACAGAGGGGACATTATATATTATACTAATAATACAGAGGGGGCCATTATATATTATACTAATACAGAGGGGCCATTATATATTATACTAATACAGAGGGGGCATTATATATTATACTAATACAGAGGGGCCATTATGTATTATACTAATACAGAGGGGCCATTATATATTATAATAATACAGAGGGGGCCATTATATATTATACTAATACAGAGGGGGCCATTATATATTATACTAATACAGAGGGGGCCATTATATATTATACTAATACAGAGGGGTCATTATATATTATACTAATACAGAGGGGGCCATTATATATTATACTAATACAGAGGGGGCCATTATATATTATACTAATACAGAGGGGGCCATTATATATTATACTAATACAGAGGGGGCCATTATATATTATACTAATACAGAGGGGCCATTATATATTATACTAATACAGAGGGGGCCATTATATATTATACTAATACATTATATATAACACTAATACAGAGGGGGCCATTATATATTATACTAATACAGAGGGGGCCATTATATATTATACTAATACAGAGGGGCCATTATATATTATACTAATACAGAGGGGCCATTATATATTATACTAATACAGAGGGGCCATTATATATTATACTAATACAGAGGGGCCATTATATATTATACTAATACAGAGGGGCCATTATATATTATACTAATACAGAGGGGCCATTATATATTATACTAATACAGAGGGGCCATTATAAATTATACTAATACAGAGGGGCCATTATATATTATACTAATACAGAGGGGGCCATTATATATTATACTAATACAGAGGGGCCATTATATATTACACTAATACAGAGGGGCCATTATATATTATACTAATACAGAGGGGCCATTATGTATTATACTAACACAGAGGGGCCATTATATATTATAATAATACAGAGGGGGCCATTATATATAACACTAATACAGAGGGGGCCATTATATATTATACTAATACAGAGGGGGCCATTATATATTACACTAATACAGAGGGGGCATTATATATTACACTAATACAGAGGGGGCATTATATATTATACTAATACAGAGGGGCCATTATATATTATAATAATACAGAGGGGCCATTATATATTATACTAATACAGAGGGGCCATTATATATTATACTAATACAGAGGAAGCCATTATATATTATACTAATACAGAGGGGCCATTATAAATTATACTAATACAGAGGGGCCATTATATATTATACTAATACAGAGGGGCCATTATATATTATACTAATACAGAGGGGCCATTATATATTATACTAATACAGAGGGGCCATTATATATTATACTAATACAGAGGGGCCGTTATATATAACACTAATACAGAGGGGGCCAAAGTTAGGCTCAGTTTCGTCTAGCGGACATCAAAACTCTACAGGCAGTGTTTTGGTGTCCACCTCCAGAGAGGAATGGAGACTGATCGGAGGCAAACTGCTGCATTCTGAGCAGATCCTTTTCCATTCAGAATGCATTAGGGCAAAACTGATCCGTTTTGGACCGCTTGTGAGAGCCCTGAATGGATATTCGAGGAAGAAATGTTGAAGGAAATAAATCCTGAATGATCGTGATCGGTGATCTCTTAAACGTTTGGTGAAATCAAATCAAAGAAAAACAACAGTAGAACTCAGGGCTATGTTTAATAGTGAAAGTAAGAGCATTTCCACACGCACAATGCGAAGGGAACTCAAGGGATTGGGACTGAACACCTGTGTAGCCGTAAGAAAACCACTAATCAGTGAGGCAAACTAGAAAAAAAGGCTTACATTTGCTCGGGAGCATAAAGATTGGATTTACCCTGTTCCAGAGTGATGGGCGCATCATGGTAAGAAGAGAGGCAGATAAAGTGATGCCCCCATCATGCCTAGTGCCTACTGTACCAGCCTGTGGGGGCAGTGCTATGATCTGGGGTTGCTTCAGTTGGTCAGGTCTAGGTTCAGCAACAGTATGTGCTCCAAGATAGAGGTCAGCGGACTACCTGAACATACTGAATGACCAGGTTATTCCATCAATGGATTTGTTCTTCCATGATGGCGCGGGCATATTCCAAGATGACAATGCCAGGATTCATTGGGCTCAAATTGTGAAAGAGTGGCTCAGGGAGCATGAGACATCATTTTCACACATGGATTGGCCACCACAGAGTCTAGACCTTACCCCATTGAGAATCTTTGGGATGTGCTGGAGAAGGCTTTGCACAGCAGTCAGACTCTAACATCATCAATGCCAGATCTTGGTGAAAAATGTATGCAACACTGGATGGAAATAAATCTTGTGACATTGCAGAAGCTTATCGAAACAATGCCACAGCGAATGCGTGCCGTAATCAAAGCTAAAGGCTTTGTTTTGGTGGTGACTTCTTATTTTGGACAGGCAGTGTATCTCTAACAGTAGGGCTGAGGGGAGGTGTTGGATTTAGAATTTGGCAGGGGGTGGGGTATTTCTATTTTCTTGCCTTCTCTCACCCCACCAATCACAGTGCAGTCTACATTCACGAAGCTGAGCCACATTCACTTCATTCGGGGGAGGGGGTGCCAAATACCTTAGACACACCACCGCTGAAGGCTCTGGATTGAGGCAATATGAACGGTGTCCATTGATAAAAGTAAGCATCAAGATAACTTGGCAGCATAGTAAATAATGTTCAATACGACAGAGATTTGTCTCCTCACTTACTTTTCCTTTTTTTCCTCCACATCTGGCCTTGGGTGATGCAGGATAATCAGCGTCAAAAAATTCCACTTTTGTGTTATTACAGAGCTAGACATACATGTTTTGTTCTTTAAAACTGGTCATCTTGTTCCATTCATTTTATGATACCGTATATCAAACCAAGAGGAAAGATAGGGAGGGGAGCATCAGAATGTCTTTTCACTTATGTGGAATCTAAAATTGTGCTGTGCTACTGAACACCGAGCTCTAGGAGACGACGAGAGGTTTTCTTTGCCAAATTACGAGTAGAAAAAACAGGAATATATGACTCACGTGTGGTGCTAAGAGTGCAATTGTAATCGCCATAACATGAGGTGCCCATCTGGAATTGTACTTGCTGTAGACTCATGCTGCCCATGAAGTTACATTGCGTTGCGCATGCAGATGTCCTGGACAAAGCGTCAGCCATTTTTGCACCTATAAATGAACATAAAACTTTTTCTTGCCAAAATTGTAAAAAGAAAGACAGATCTTAAACGCTATGGGCAACTTTGGGACAATTTTTTTTTATGATTGTATTTTATTCATTTTGGGATAAGAATCATTTTTCAATTGGTCTTTATTAAAAAAAAAAAAGTTCAGTCCAAGGGTCAAAAATAAGTCTGCTTGGAGAGTATCGCTTCTTAGTCCCATTAGATGACACTGATGTGACGCCTGATTTCTGCCCTCATAAGCATTCATTTAAATGGAATGTTTCAGGCGACACATGTTCCTTTTTATCTAATCTATTTTTGTTTTTTTATTACAGATTTTTAAATTCTATTTCCTGAACATGATTATGGGGGCGGCCATCTTGCCTAATCTGTTCTTAACAGCATTTACAAAGCATTAAGAAAATTGCTTAACAACAGTCCCATGGTTCATAGACACCATGGTCTGGAGCTGATCCTATTGATTTCTATTGCAGCGTTTTCTGGGCATGCTCTGTGTCCTGTGCAGAGGTCATCGTACAAGGAAAGGGTAGATAAGATTTTATAATCAACTGCTGTGAATGGTGGATCCTTTGTTATCTATACACATAGGTGATACCATTACATGCAGGATTAAAATGACAGGCAAGTAGATAATTGCAGTACAGTGATCTGTACAGACCAATAAGTGATGCCTATTATTAGGCTTAGTGACCAGTGTGAAAACTTTAGGATTTTATTTATTATTATTTTTTGTTTAAATATAATTATTGACACGGAAAATTAATAAGGGAATGTCTGTTCAAGGATGGCACTGCTACAGCCAGACAGTTTCTCTCCCAGTTAGCTAGAAGGTGTGTTGTCTTCCTGGCGTTCGAGCTTGACATATTGCGGATAGGTTTGATAGATTACTAGGAGGGGCTGGTCAAAGACCCAGCAATCATGGTCCATATTGGGACTAATGACAAAGTTAAAGGTGGGGAGGGTCCTTAAAAATTATTTTAGGGGCTTAGGTTGTATGCCCGGGTCAAGGACCTCAAAGATAATATTTTCTGAAATAATACTACCTGTACCACATGCCACACCAGAAAGGCCTCTGGAGATTAGGGAAATTAACAAGTGGCTCAAGAACTGGTGTAAGAAGGAGGGGTTTAGGTTCCTGGAGAACTGGGCCGACTTCTCTGTTGGCTACAGGCTCTGTCGTAGGGATGGGCCCCACCTCAATGGGAAATGTGCAGCTTTTTAGGGGGAGAGGATGGCTAGAAGTATGGAGGAGTGTTTTATACTAGGGAGTGGGGGAAAGTAATTACATTATTTGGAGAGGAAGATAGTGCAGATAGTGACCTGGGGCGAGGTAATGGGACTGGGGGAGGAAAGGATGGAGGGACTAGAACAGGTGTAGGGAAATAAAAATATACAAAACTATTAATTGTATGTATACTAATGGCAGAAGCCTGACTAATAAAACTGGGGAACTGGAATTAGTGATGTGTGAGGAGGACTATGACATAGTGGAAATAACTGAGACATGGTTGGATGATAGCTATGACATAGTGGGAATAACTGAGACATGGCTGGAGGATAGCTATGACAGTGGGAATAACTGAGACATGGCTGGAGGATAACTATGACAGTGGGAATAACTGAGACATTGCTGGAGGATAGCTATGACTGGGCGGTTAATGTACAGAGTCACAGTCTGTATAAAAAGGATCATCAAAACCGGAGGGGGGGGGAGGGGTTTGCCTTTATGTAAAGTCCTGGGAAGTCCACACTCCGGGAAGATATAAGTGAGGGACATGAACATGTGGAGTCACTGTGGGTAGAAATACATGTAAGAAAAAACAATAATAATATACAGATAGGAGTTTATTATAAACCACCTAATATACCAGAGTCCACAGAAAATCTACTTCTAAATGAGATAGACGAGGCGGCAAATCATAAAGAGGTGGTTATTATGGGGGACTTCAACTTCCCAGATATTGACTGGAAAACTGAAACCTGTGGATCTTATAAAGGAAACAGGTTTTTGGCAATAAACAAAGACAATTACCTTTCCCAACTGGTTCAGGACCCGACTAGAGGGACGGCCATACTGCACTTAGTATTAACCAATAGACCTGACAGAACAACATATGTGCAGGTTGAGGGACACCTGGGAAATAGTGACCATAAAGTAATAACAGTCAAATTGTCATTCATAAAAGTGTTTCTTCAGAGAGGAACAAAAATACCAAACTTCATAAAAGCAAAATATAGCCAACTAAGAGAGGCCATAGGTCTAACTAACTGGGACAAAGTCCTCAAAAATAAAAATACAGCCACAAAATGTCAGAGTCAAATTAAAAGGTTGATGAACAAGAAAAAAAACAATGTGGATAAATAGAAATGTAAAGGGAGCAATAAATGACAAAAATAAAGCATTTAAATAACTTAAACAGGAGGGTAGCGAGGAAGCATTGAAAACTATAAAGGAAAACAATAGAAAATGTAAAAGACAAATAAAAGCAGCCAAGCTCCAGTCCGAGAGAGAGATTGCCGAAGAGAGTAAAAGTAACCCTAAAATGTTCTTCAATTATATAAATGGTAATACGTTTAAAGGGAGGAGTTATGAGAGAGTGATGAGGAGAAAACAAATCTATTAAATATGTTTTTTTTCTCCACTGTATTTACTGAGGAAAATAAACTGTCAGATAAAATGCAGAGTGTCAAAGTAAATTACCCATTAAAATTGGCCTGTCTGACCCAGGAAGAAGTGCAGCGGTGTCTTAAAAAGATAAAAATAGACAAATCACCGGATCCAGGTGGCATATATCCTAGCCCTATCCTAAGATATATAAGTAATGTCATAGACAGAGTGTTATTTCTGATATTTAAGGACTCTATACTGACAGGGAGTGTTTCACAGGACTGGCACTTACAAATGTGCTGCCAATATTAACAAAAGCATAAAAAAGAGAGCCCGAAAACTGTAGGCCGTTAAGTCTAACATCTGTCTTGGGTCAACTGTTTGAAGAGATGCTATCCTGGAGTATCTAAATGAAAATAAGTGTATAATGCCGTATTAGCAAAGCTTCATGAGGAATCTGCCCTGTAAAACTAATTTAATACGTTTCTATGAGGAGGTTAGTTATAGACTTGACCAGGTTGAGTCAATGGATGTCATATACACTACTCACAAAAAGTTAGGGATATTTGGCTTTTGGGTGAAATGTATGGAGAAGTAAAAAGTTCATGCTACAGTGATATTATATCATGAAAAAAGGGCATTTAAGTAGCATGTAATGGTGATTTCCTCATCTCAAACAATCTATTGAAACAAAGGCCAACAGCAGTGGTGGGTATACCACCGCAAAAAATTTCAATGTCTTAATAACTTGCCATGTGCCCTTGAGCATCAATTACAGCTTGACAACAATGTCTCATGCTGTTCACAAGTTGACTTATTGTCTGCTCAGGCATGGCAACCCACTCTTCTTGAAGGGAGGCCCTCAGGTCATTGAGGTTCTGGGTTACAGATTTATGAGCGTCTACACGGCGACTCAGCTGATCCCATAGGTTTTCAATGGAAATCAGGTATTGAGAAAGTGCAGACCGCTACATTTAAGGTAACCCAGTCTCCAGCAGCCTTTCCCTAATGATGCAACCTCGATGAGCTGGCGCATTGTCATCCATGAAGATGAAATTAGGCCTGTGTTGTTCATGCAGAGGTACAATGACTGGATTAATGATTTTATTCAAGTAGTATGGGCTTGTCACTGTACCATTCACAAAGTATCTGTAAAGAATAAATCAAGGCAACTGGACGTACTGTAGATTTCTTGAAAACGTTTCACTCGTTCTTCCAACGAGCTTTCTCAATTCTGAGTGACTGTACAAAAATTCTGGGAATAAATATGTAACTGAATCCACATCTGGTAATTATACCCAGCATTGGGTCAAAGGTGTTGATTCCATTATCCTAATTGGAGTCAGTAGGTGATAAAGACTTCCCAGAAAAAGGTAAGCGTGAAAGTGTAGAAGCAGCACCTTATGGTCTCAAGATAATGCGTTGATCAATGCAGCAGCCTAGCCGTAGGACCTTGATCCATCAGGCCTTGGAATACATATGTAGAAAGGAAGATGGCTCCGGCAGCATGTAGCAGTATCAAAAACTTCTTTATTCGTACCTCCAGACACAAATGGCAACGTTTCGACTGTTCACCAGTCTTTATCAAGCCTAATGACATCAGTGTTGGTAGGCATATAAATACCCCCCCACATTAAAAGACACGCCCCACATTGTATCAACATAGCCAATTATTGTAATGGAATGAATCTATGCAAGTTGCTACTTACTGAAGCCGGCATGGCCTCCATCCTCGTCATGTGCGCCACAGCGTGTTGTCACCTCCACTGCGCAGTCGCGGCTCGCCGGCTTCACATGCCGGAAGTGTCATCAGTCACCATGACTACGGCCGGCACTGACGTCTCCGGCCAATGGGCAGCCAGAAGCAAACACTGTCGTCATCGTCTGCACGACTCTCACGTGACATCCCATATGGTGCGCACAACCGCGCGTCAATCTCATAGGTCACATGGATGGCGCAGCCAATGGAGACACAGTGCAAACACCGGAGCCATGGTAACCGCGACGCCGTGACCAGCGCAACTTAACCTAAAGCGATGTGCATAATCCATATGATAACATGTACCCAATCAATGCACATAGGTGGCTGGATTGATATTGCCGGATCAAGATCACAATAGTGATCGCCACATTCTCACTAGACGATGCACATATCAAACAGAGGTGGAGACCATGTCCAGCGCAGCATACCGCAACCATGCAAAATCGTTATGTATAATACATTTTCAAAAATAACACCCATCAGATGCAATAAAAGGCATTATATCATACAAATATAACAATCTCTATGTTAGGGATGTGTTAACACATATAAAAAATTAATTATAAAAAATTAATAATGATGTCCCTATACTGAAGAGGACCATCCAGCGACCCACATCAGTCGATGGATGTAACGTTAAACTCCAAGTTTAACCCATAAGGTTGAAGGGATCTAAGGGTATGGATCCACTTGAGTTCCTTTTTCCTAAGAATCACCTTCCTGTCACCACCCCTTCTCAGATACCCAACGCTGTCAATTACTCAAAATCTTAGTTGATTAATAGCATGTTTACAATCGATAAAATGTTTGGCAACCGGTTTGTCAATAGCTCCTGTTCTAATAGTGCTCTTATGCTTATTAATTCTTTCCCTCAGTTCCATTGTGGTTTCACCCACATATATTAGGCTACATGGACACTGTATCATGTAAACCACGTCTGTGGATTTGCATGTGAAGTGTCCCTTAATCTTAAACCGTTTACCACTATAAGGATGAGTAAAACCATCACCTCTCATGATGCAACTGCAGTTGCAGCAGGAGAGGCAAGGGAAATTACCATTCTTGAGTGGTGCCAGTCTTTTCTGTTTGTCTAAATCCTTACCCCCTATGTCCGCTTTGACCAATCTGTCGCGTAGATTACGGGTCCGTTTATATGCCATCATTGGGGGGACAGAAAACTCCTTAACTGTTGGCAGTCCTTTCTGAAGGATCTGCCAATCCTGATGTAGGATGGCAGCAATATTGCGGCTGTCACCCCCAAAGATGGACACAAAAGGGATACGGGCAGACTCTTGTTTCTGTGGTTTCCTCACCAATGTAGACCCACGTTTCATGGATGTAATCCTGTGTTTGGTACGGTTGATCAATTGATTGGGGTAGCCTCTCTTTGAAAATTTCATACACATCTCATCTATTCTGTAGTCAAACTGGGTGTCATCGGATACGATACGACGTACCCTGAGTAGTTGGCTCCACGGAAGAGAGTTCACCATGGTCTGAGGGTGATTGCTATCGTACATTAGTAGGGTATTCCTATCTGTAGGTTTCTGGAATAGATCAGTGCTGATCCTTCCATTGTGCACCTGAACCCGGACATCAAGGAACTGCAGCTCACGGGCAGAGTGCATCACGGTGAACTGCAGGTCCCGGACCCCAGAGTTCAGAGTTCAGGTGCACATGGAAATCCTCCAGTTCAGGTATAGTGCCTGTCCAAATCAGGAAAATGTCGTCGATGTAGCGCCACCAGCACAGAACTCTCTCAAAAAATGTGGAGCGATACACTAGCCGATCCTCGACCTCCGCCATGAAGATGTTAGCGTAGGTGGGGGCCATGTTGGACCCCATCGCCACACCACGCTTTTGTTGGTAGAAGGTGTCCCCAAAGAGAAAATAATTTCTCCTCAGGACCACCTCCAGGAGGGCGAGGATCAGCCGGCGCGCCCCAGGAGAGAGTTCCGTGCTGGCCAGGGCCACATCGACGACATTTAAACCATAAGAGTGGTCGATGGATGTATACAACGATACAACATCAAAACTTACAAGTAAAAATTCCGCAGGCAAAACAAGTGCGTTCAGCTTCGTCAAGAAATGGCCAGTGTCTCTGATATAGGAGGGGGCCGTGGTCGCATGGATCCGCAATACCTTATCCAAAAAGATGGATATGGGATTAAAGATGGAGCCCCTGCCCGACACAATGGGTCGGCCAGGGGGATCCACCAAACTCTTGTGGATCTTTGGTAGAACATATATTACAGGGGTAATCGGGTGGCTCACATGCATAAAATTATATAGTTCATCATCGATGACTCCTTGACTAAGTGCCTCATCCAATAATACCCCTATAACACATGCTATATCAAACTTAGGATCCTTGTTCAATATCTCGTAGACATTAACGTCCCCTACCTGTCGTATGATCTCATTAATATATTTACAGGTATCCATGACGACCACGGCACCCCCCTTGTCAGCTGGCTTGATAGTCAATTTTTTATTCTGTTCTAGTTCAGACAAAGCCCGCCTCTCAGCATGGGACAGATTATGCCTGAACTGGTCAGTGCTACCCTCCCTCAATTGGTCAATTCGTTTCCTGACAAAGCTGATATATGTTTCAACCACATGATTGTTTTGCGGCGGCGAAAAATGACTTTTGTTACGTAAATCAAAATCTTTACACATAAGCATATCAGTGGATGCAATTGGTTGACAATTAGATGTGTCAATGTCTCTCGTTGAGAAAAAGGCTTTCAATCTAAGGCATCTAAAGAACTTTTGTAAGTCCAGTTCAAGTTCGAACCAGTCACGTGGGGTTGTGGGGCAAAATGTCAGGCCCCGGCTCAATACACTGGTTTGTATATTATCAAGTTGAGAAGATGAAATGTTCACAACTAAGTTCATTTCCGTAGCCCGCGTCTCGTTATTCTCCCCTGTGAATGGGAAGAGGCCTCTATTGGTATTGGGGGAAGGGCCCTTGCTGGATCGATGGTGTCTCCTACCACCCCTTCTGTATCGCCCTCGCCTCTTTTTCGGCCATGGCCTAAAAAATTATTGGACGCACCTGACTCATCAGCAGAATCGGACTCACCAGTGCTGAAGCCAAATTTGCCTTGGTCAAAGCGTTTCCCAGAAAAAGGTGTCAAGACAGCATTGTATGTGGCAGACAATAGATGTCTAACCCCCCCACCTCTATTCAAGCTTGGCTTCTCCATTTTTACGTAGATGGCCTCCTTCACGCCTCGTTTGTACCAATCGGCCTCCTTATCCAAAACACGTACTTGACTGTCTTCAAAGGTGTGACCTGTTCCTTTTAGATGTAAGTACACGGCTGAATCTTGACCAGAGGTTTTGGCTCTTCTATGCTGAGCCATACGCTGATGTAGTTGTTGTTTTGTTTCGCCGATATACAGTTCTGCGCATTCCTCATTGCACTGGACACTGTACACAATGTTGTCCATCTTGTGTTTAGGCGTTGGGTCTTTGGGGTGAACCAGTTGTTGCCCCAGTGTGTTGCTGGGTTTAAAGCAAACAGGAATGTGATGTTTATTAAAAATCCTTTTGAGTTTCTCAGACACCCCAGCTACATATGGGATAACCATATTCTTGCGTCTGTCATGCTTCTCGCCCTCACTGGTAGTCTTGGTGCTCTTTCTTCTCCTTCCTTCTGTTTTGACAAAGGCCCAAACTGGATACCCACAAGTTTTAAGTGCCCCTCTCAGGTGTTTGAGTTCCTTAGCCTTGGCCTCTGTGCTGGTGGGGATTTTTTCTGCCCGGTGGTGTAGAGTCTGGATGACTCCCAGTTTGTGGTCTAGAGGATGGTGGGAATCAAATAGCAGGTACTGGTCTGTGTGTGTTGGTTTTCTATAGACCTCTATTCCCAGCTTCCTTCCCTCCTCCACTGTTATAAGACAGTCCAGAAATGCCAGTTTGTTGTTCTGCATATCTTCCCGCGTGAAATTGATGTTATGATCCACTGAGTTGATGTGGTCGGTGAAAGCCTGTAACTCTTGTTTATGAATTTTAACCCAAGTGTCATCCACATATCTGAACCAATGACTCGGTGTAATTCCCTTGAAAGTGGTCAGGGCTTTCCTTTCTACTTCCTCCATATACAGGTTCGCTACAATAGGCGAGACTGGCGATCCCATAGCACAGCCATGTTTTTGCTTGTAGAACTTGTTCTTATACTTGAAGTAGGTGGTACTCAGACAAAGGTCCAGTAAGGCACACACTTGGTCTGGGCTAAGTTCTGTTCTGCAGCCTAAGGTGTTGTCTAGTAAAATTCACAAAGTGTAGTGCAGTTCTGTATTGACTAGACACACCTGCCCACACTGTGACACCACCACCACCAAAGGCTAATTTAGTGACTAGAGTGGCTGATGCATAGCACTCTCCTTGACGTCTCTAACATCATTGGCACCAGCATTTCTGCTCAGCTTGAATCATCTTTCATCAGTGAACAGCACTGAGGCCTACTGATCCCTCGTCCAGCATAGATGCTCCCTGGTCCATGCAAGACAATGACGCCTGTGTGTGGTGGTGTGGTCAGGTATACTTGCATGTCGTCTAAAGAGCAGACCACGCTGATATAAATGGTTTCAAATGGTCTGACACGACACTTGGTTGCTTCTCACCTCCATTAAATATGCCTGGAGTTGTGTGGCATTCATCATCCGGTTCCTCAAGGCATTGTTCACAATGAAGCAGTCATTGATGTGGGAGGTGGCCAAGGAACGTACACTTTTATGCCTTTCTGTGACTCTTCCAGTCTCCCTGTATCTCTGTTGCAACCTGCTGATGACACTCTTTGATATTCTAAGCTCAGTGGACATTTCCATCTGAGAACATCCTGCTTGAAGCCTTGCAATAATGAGGTACTGTTGATCAATTGTTAGGTGTTGTCTTGGTCTCATGATGTCAAAATGTGAACAGCATGATGAGGAGGACTGTTTAAATAACAATTCTAATTGAACCAGAAAAGTTATTGGGCGATTCATGGATCAAACATCTGTTGTGAACTTTGCCGTTAAGCTCCTTGTTAGAGATCAGTAAGTTGTGCTAAAAGTACCTAAGCATTGAACAGTTGGACATGTGTATTCAAAAGTTTAGAGAAGGTCACGTTTACCTGTATAGGTTAGAGGGCATTTTAGGTTAATACTGAAAATTCACCCACAAGCCAAATAACCCTAACTTTTTGTGAGTAGTGTATGTTCTTATCTATGTGCCCCAGCACTCTCTGCCTAGCCTTATATATACAATTTTTTTTGGCCTTATGGGGCGAATACTAATGAGCACTTCCATTATGAAAGTGCTCATTAATACAGCAGGACTGTGGAGTGGTGACTGCAGCTCTCCCTGTGCAGGTTCTATACTTGCAGCTTACTGGTCTTTGTCTGCCCACGCTCCACATTGTGCTGCGTCCTGCGCACAGCGTGAAGACTGTGGCGTGCTCTGTGACCTCACACTGTGCAACGTTTGGTCACAGCGCAGCAGTATATACACATATATGCAAACACAGATTATTAAAGGGTACTAGCAAAAATTGCAAGTGTTTTTTTTTTCTATAATTTAAAGACAGAGGCACAGTTATATATCCCTTCCCTTCTACAAACACACTGCACACTGCTATTAACAATTTACTTAGGGAATAATGCAGTGTTTGAAGTGAAAATTCTATGTAATATGTATGCATTTAATAAGACTGGTTCAAAAAGTAAATGTCATAAAACACACTGTGCAATTCAAAAATGTGTCCCTCTGCCACCAATATTATGATGCAGCATTGGCGGTACAATTTCTGCGTATTTTGTAATTTGCTTTTAATAACACTGGGGTGCTGTGCTGGTAATAAGCCTATGTAGAAACAAGTGGTTGACAAAAAAAAAAAGTTCTCTCTGCTTTTAATTTCACTGGTATAAAAATTGTGTTACTGCTGTAAAATGTTTTTGCTATAATTCAATGCAATATAATATAAAGCAATTTAATAACAGGGGACAAGACTAAAAGTAAATGGAAAAAAAGACAGAAATAGATGACTTACATGCAGGACGATTAGAAGTGCATTCGTCAGTGCTACAACATGAACCGATCAGCCTGATTTTTTCTTGCTGCACGCTCGTGCTGCCCAAGGGGTTACATTCCGATGAAAATGCATCTGGCCTGACTAAAAATGCAGCATTGTCTCCACCTACAAATAAACATAACATAAAAGTTTTTTGTTACCAAATTATAAAAATATTTCTTAACCACTTCCAGACCAGGCCATTTACCCCCTGACCCCCACCCCACCACCTTTCTGACCAAGCCTAATTTTGCAGATCCGACATGTGTTATGTGGTAATAACTATGGAACACTTTTACTTATCCAAGCTATTCTGAAACAGTTTTTTTTTTCATGACACATTGTACATCATGTTAATGGTACATTTAAGTCAATATGTTTTACCTTTATTTGTTAAAAAAATACAAAATTTACTTGAAAGTTTGGAAATATTCACTATTTTCTAAATTTGAATCTCTCTGCTTTTAAGACAGATAGCGATTCCTCATAAAATAGTTAATTAATTTTATAACAAGACACGGAGGCTTCGTATTGCGTAATACTTTCTTTACTTCACTCCCAGCAGCAAAGAGTTAATATAAGAAATTAAGGACAAACCCTCAACTAACCCCTCCCCTAAACAGTCCATAAATAGGTCTTCCTCCCACATATCTTCCTCTTTCTTTGCTGCTCCCCAGCAGATGAGTACCCTTTTATTGTGCTTTATTATATCGTTTATTGCTAGGGATTTTTATTCCTACAGCCTTTAATCGTTTAGCTGTGTGATCTTGCCTTAGTTCTCATTGTTCACCATATGTTTCTGCCCTTATTGTTTTAGCATTGTCCTTTTATTATTTAGCATTGTCCTTTTATTATTTCCCCTTGCTCCAGTCCAGTTTTTCATCCGCTAGTTGAGCGCTATTTTCGCTCCTCTTTCGCTCCCCCCCCCCCTTTTTTCGCCTTGTGTTATCGCCGTACCTTGTCTGGGTCCGGCGCCATTGCTCCTGGTCTCTTCAGCGTTCGCGCTTCTTGCCGTCCGAAATCTCGCGATATCGCGGGATTTCGGCGGCACTCACTGGAGGGGCGGGTCGCGCCCTGGCCGAGATTCTCGGCCGCCATCTTGCTTCACCCGTCGGCACATTCTATTGCTGGCAGTGAAGGCGGTTGCGGCCGCCATCTTTGTGCACCTTTATTGATGAAGAGTCGTTTTCCTCTCCCTCTTCCTGTTCCGGTTTTCGCTCCTTGTGCGCCGCTCGTCGCCTGAGGCTGCCTGCTCCTACCTCTGCTGTTCTCTCTCTCCTCTTGTCTGTCTAGTGTCCCACAGGAGTGACTAACTCCTATCATGTCTTTGCCCAGTGACGTCCCCTTGCCCCTGGTGGATCCCACCCCCAGCCCACCTACTGATTCGAACCCCAGACAAGCTGAGTCTCAGGTTCTGGATTTACATCACTCCATTTCGTCAGCTATTGCCAGCGCCATGGGTAATATGTCCAGTATCATTTCGCAATCAGTGTCTCAAGCGCTTAGAGCGCAGAACCCAGTCACCGCTCCCGCGGTTGCCACGGTTCCTAGTACCTCCAGAACTGTTGATGCAGATGGCTTAGTTCCATCAAGAGACGACGTGCCGAGGTCACGTAAACGAGCCTGCCCGCGCCAGGCGGAAAAAGCGCGTCACTGGAAATCCGCTCGGTCTCGCCCCGAGCCTAGTTCTGACTCTGAAATTGAGTCGAATGAGGAGGATTTGAGTGAGGATCTTTACGCCTCTGATACGGACCTGGAAGGGGTCCAAGTGGCTGATGATTTTACGGGTTTCTCCCCCCCTCCCCCTCCTTCTGGCCCAGGTCCGGAAGCTGGTACCTCGGGTCCTGACTCCCTTGTTGACCCACAGGGTGAACCCCTGTTTGATCCCGACAGCCTACACCACCCCAGGTCGGCAGAATGGTTGCCCATTCCTCATGTGGCCCACTATTTGGAAAATAGAATTAGGAAGCCACTCTCAAAAGAGACTCGGAATAAGTTGAAGGCAGAATGCCCCCGGCCCCTAATACCGAATAAAGTGTGCGAGACACCTAATGTGGATCCCAAAATGATCCAGTTCCTTTCTAAGTCGGGCTTTAACCCCCGCAAAGGCCTTGACTCGGCCCTCCGGGCCTGTCAGGACAAGCTCCTAGACAGCCTAGGACCCCTGACGAAAATGTTTGAGATGGCTGAGACGGCCAGATCTGAGGGTTCGGCCATTGACCCAGAAGAACTAAGTGGCTGGGCACAACGTGCCATTTGTTTAATAGGGAATGTCAATTCCTCCCTCTCCATAGAACGAAGAAAGGCTCTTCTTATGAAGATCGAGCCCAAATTATCCAATATGGCTCTGACTGAGTCGGGCAAGGAGGCTCAGGGACTCCTTTTTGGAGATAATTTTATTAAAGATTTAGGGAAGTTTGTGGGAGCGTTTACCGCTCTTGACAAAGCGCAGAGCTCCATGCGCAGAGTTTTCCAGGGGCGTGTCTCTGGCAGGGCCGGCAGCTTCAGGGGCCGTCTGTCCGGCCGTGTCCATTTCCAGTCGCGCGGAAGCGCTCGAGGCCCCTACCATCAGCGTTCGTCCTTCCAGGACCAGAGGCAGCAATCCTCCTCCTTCTTCCCTTCTAGAGGCCAATCCTACCGTCCAAGAGGATTCAGAGGCGCTGTTGGTTCCAGACGTCCGCTCGGTAAGTCCTCAAACTCTGGGGTTTTCTTCCAGCCATTGTATCGGGGGCAGACTCCGACATTTTTTGCCCGCCTGGAACCGTGTCACATCCGATCCGTGGGTGCTGGCCACGGTTCAGGGCTTCCAGATAGAGCTGGTGGTTGCGCAGTTATCGCTCCCAGAGCCTCATCCACTGGTCTTGGCGGACTCGGCCCGGTCTCTATTGGACCTGGAACTCCATTCCCTTTTGGTCAAAGGGGCGATAGAGAGAGCTCCTCCCCATTCGGTCGGGGTAATCAGCTCCATCTTTTTAGTAGAAAAGAAAGGAGGCCAATTTCGCCCAGTAATAAATTTACGGAACCTGAACAGATTTGTATGTTACCGCCATTTCAAAATGGAAGGGATTCATCTTCTCAGGGACCTTCTTCTTCCAGGGGACTGGTTAGCGAAATTGGACCTGAAGGATGCATACCTGACGGTGCCGGTTTCTCCCCAGTCCAGACTTCTTCTGCAATTCCGCTGGCGGGGCCTCCTCTGGCAGTTCACGTGCCTACCGTTTGGCCTCTCATCAGCCCCTTGGTGTTTTACCAAGTTGATGAGACCAGTGGTAGCTTGGCTCCGCAGTCAGGGTGTTCGTCTTGTGATTTACTTAGACGACATCCTCTTCATGGCTCAGTCCCCATCCGAACTCCTGTCGCACCTACACTCGGCAATGTCCCTCATTACGGGTCTTGGTTTTGTCATCAACACCGAGAAGTCCTGTCTACAGCCCTCCAGGTCAGTGGAGTTTCTGGGTTTCGTGGTGGATTCCACCGAGCTATCCCTCTTCCTACCACGGGCCAAGGTCAAATCCATACGGAAAGAGCTTTGTCACGCTCTGAGGCTCCCTCAGCTATCTCTTCGGCACTTGGCTCGCATCATCGGTCTCCTCTCCTCCTCCATCCAGGCGATTTTCCCGGCTCCTCTTCATTACAGAGCATTGCAGCGGCTGAAGATTGCCCACTTACAGACGGGGGCTTCATATGCGGATCTAGTGTCTCTGGATCGCGAGACGAGGGACGAACTGACGTGGTGGATTTCCAACCTCGACGCATGGAACGGCAAAGCTCTCGTGGGGCCCCAACCCGATCTGATTGTGGAGTCGGATGCCAGCCTTCTCGGCTGGGGTGCATACTGCAATGGGGTCTCCACCGGAGGTCCATGGTCAGGCAGCGAGACTCATCTCCATATCAACGCTCTGGAACTTTTAGCAGGGTCCTTCGCCATACGCAGCTTCACCAGCGACAGGATATCAGCGTGCGTCAGACTCAGGATGGACAACGTGTCTGCTGTGCGTTATGTGAATGCCTATGGGAGGCACCCATTCTTCGATACTGACCCATCTGGCGAAGGAGTTTTGGACCTTTTGCCTCGACAAGGGCTTCACGGTGGTCGCGGAGCATATTCCAGGGCTCCACAATACCTTCGCGGATTGGAGCTCTCGCCACTCGTCAGATTTCAGCGACTGGAGGTTAGATCCGACGGTGTTCTCCTCTATCTTGTCGATTTGGGGGCCCCTGTCGGTGGATCTCTTTGCCTCTCGATGGAACGCGCAGCTTCCGCGTTTTTACAGTTGGAGACCGGACCCCCTTTCGGAAGCTGTGGACGCCCTCCTACAGGATTGGTCGGGTCATCGAGCTTACGCTTTCCCTCCATTTGCTCTCATCCCGAGAGTACTGTCTCAGGTTCGGCGTCAACGGACGGAAGTGATCCTGGTAGTTCCCTTTTGGCAGGCCCAGTCATGGTTTCCTCAACTCTTGGAACTCCTAGTGGAGGACCCACGGTTACTGCCATCGTTTCTGGATCTCCTTCGCGGTCCCCTGGACCAGCGTCACCCGCTGGTGTTGGACGGTTCTCTCACTCTCCTCGCGTGCAGGATATCGGGGATCAGTGGAGTGTCTCTGGCTTATCGAGAACGACTCATTTCCTTTTGGAGAGCGCATGGGCCCCCGGCACCCGACGGGCTTATCAGTCGGCCTGGAGGCGCTGGTCTAGTTGGTGCATGGGCCGGAGTCTGGATCCCTTTTCGGCACCTGTAACGGACATGCTCGAGTTCCTGTCGTCCCTTTTTGAGGAAGGTAAGGCCTATAGGTCCATTAACCTCTTCCGTTCCGCCATATCTTCTCGCCACCGGGGTTTTTCGGGCTGTCCGGCAGGTCAACACCCTTTGGTCTGTCGTCTTCTTAAGGGCTCTCGCCTTTCTCGTCCGCCTAGGCCACGTTTCACCTCGTCCTGGGATGTTATGCTGGTCCTTCGTTTTTTCTCGGCCTGGCCTCTTAACTCGGATTTATCCCTTCGTCAACTTTCGGCCAAGCTGGTCACCCTTTTTTGCTTGATTTCCTGCAAAAGGGTCTCGGACGTGCGTGCCTTGGATTTCGATGCCTTGTCTTTTACTCCTGACGGGGTGTCCTTTAACATTTCTCGCCGCACCAAAACTAATATCCGGTCGGTTTCCTATCCGGCCTTTCCGGATAACAGTTCCCTTTGTCCGGTGCAATGTTTGCAGGAGTATTTAAGCCGCACGTCTTCCTTACGTGATCCGCTTTCCCCTCAACTCTTTGTGTCTTTCCGCAGGCCTTTTCGGCCGGTTGCTGCTGTCACCCTTTCTCGGTGGGTCAAGTGGATTTTGTCGCTGGCCGGCGTGGATACATCGATTTTCACGGCTCATTCGGTGAGGGGAGCTTCGGCTACCTCCATGACGGTTGCCGGGGCTCGCTTGGAGGATGTCCTTCGGTTGGCGGATTGGTCTAGGGCCTCAACGTTTAGGGAGTTCTACTTCCGACCACCGCCTCATGCCTTTTCTTCTGTAATGTCTTCACTTTAAACTTGCAATACGAAGCCTCCGTGTCTTGTTATAAAATTGCATGATTTTCCTATTGTATGACGTAAAGTCATGATTTTATTAAAGACACGGAGGCGAGTATTGCCCACCCGTTTTTTCTCCCACCCTTATTTAGGTTAGGTTCGGAGTTTCATCTCGTGATATTATTTGTTTAACGTATTTATGTTATTTATTACTGTGTATTTATATATATATTTTTTCTTCGATGTAGAGTGTTTTGGTATTTGGTGTTTTATTCCTTTGTGTTATATTTGATTCCTCTCGCCACATGATTGGTTCCGACTTCAGGTTCCACGTATTACCGTCTCTATTTTCTATTGTTTTCTCAGGTTGATTCTGGATCTTCAGCCTTTCATGATCCCGAGAAGTTCATCGTTCTGCTTGGCCGCTGTTTCGGTTCAGTTCTGAGGTTCAGTTTCTAAGTTCGCGGATCCCAGCCGGAGTTCGCTTGGAAGAGTGTTCGGTTCGTGTGTGGTCGGCTAGTCGCGTCAAAGAAAGAGGAAGATATGTGGGAGGAAGACCTATTTATGGACTGTTTAGGGGAGGGGTTAGTTGAGGGTTTGTCCTTAATTTCTTATATTAACTCTTTGCTGCTGGGAGTGAAGTAAAGAAAGTATTACGCAATACTCGCCTCCGTGTCTTTAATAAAATCATGACTTTACGTCATACAATAGGAAAATCATGCAATTAACATTCACCCTATGTCTACTTCATGTTGGCATTATTTTCTAAATGTCATTTTATTTTTAGAATGTTAGATGGCTTGAAATTTTAGATGTAATTTAAAAAAAAAAAAATAAGAAAATTTACAAAACCCTCTTTTTAATCACTTTGTGAACAGCCTGTTTTAGGCCTTACTGACCAAGCTTTTTTTCTTCCTTTTTTCATTGTCGCGTTCCAAGAGCTTTAACTTTTTTTATTTTCCCATCTATATAGTTTATGAGGGCTTGTTTTTTGCTGGACAAGTTGTAGTTTTTAATGGTGCCATTTTGGGGTACATATAACTTTCTGATTAACTTTTATTATTTGATTCTTGGAGGGAGATGGGAAAAACAGCAATAATGCCACAGAGTTTTTACATTATACATTTTACGGCATTTATTTTTCGGTATAAATAACATAATATCTTTATTCTCTGGGTCAGTATGATTACAGTGATACCAACTACATGCAGTCCCTTTTTCATTTTACTACTTTTTTGCAATAAAATCCCTTTTTTTTTTAAGAATAAAATGTTTTTCCATTGCCGCTTCCCAGGACCCATAACTTTTTTATTTTTCTTTCTATGGAGTTGTGTGAGGACTTGATTTTTGCGGAATGGCTTGTATTTTTTATTGGTATCATTTTAGAGTAAATGGCACTTTTTCATCGCTTGTCATTAAGTTTTTTCGGTGGCAACTAAGAATAAATTAGCAATTCTGTCTTTTTTATTTATTTATTTTTTATGGCGTTCACCGTAGGGGATAATTCACATGATATTTATGTAGTCTGGGTCGTTACAGATGCGAAAATACAAAACATATGGGGAAGATTTTTTTGCCATTTTTTTCTATGAAAAGCATAATTTCAATGGAAAAAAAAGTGTATTTTTATGGGATATTTTGAATAAATAATTTTTTTTACTTTTTTTGCCACCTAATAGTCCCACAAGGGGACTATAATAGACAGCTTTTTGATTGCTTTTAAAATGCAATTCACTAGGACTATCGTGCATTGCATTTTAATGGCAATGCTATTCTAACGTTGACCAGCAGGCTGCACAAGAAGGCTGGTATGGGGCCTACATCAGACCCCAGGCAGCCTTCACACACATTGGCACCCTGAGATCCCTCTGTCAGTGCTTTACACGTGGCGGATGCCATTGCCCGCGGCATGTAAAGTGTTAAACAGCCCGGATTGGCACTCCTTCCGGTTCTGGCTGTTAGAGCAGGGCCGCGTGAGAGCCAGTTCCCCGCTCGCTGTTGCACGGATTAGACTAGGTCGCCTTAAAAAAGCAGCGGCCCTGCCTAAGTGACCGCCATAAAAACACGTATGTGTGGTCAGTAAGCAGTTAAATAACCAGTTATGAGGTCACATTGTGGGGCTTATATAGTAGAAACCACCCATAAATGACACCATTTTAGAAACCTTTAGGTGTACCACAAGAAATAATGGAGAATAGAGGAGAAATTTTATAATTACATTTTTTTTGCTGATTTTCCAATTAAATTTTTACTGTAACACAGGAAGGGTTAACAGCCCAAAAAACCTCAGTATTTATTACCCTGATTCTGCAGTTTACAGAAACAACCCATATGTGGTCATAAACTGCTGTATTGGCACACAGTAAGGCTCGGAAGGGAAGTGGCACCATATGGATTTTGGAGAGCAGATTTCACTGGTATAATGTTCCATATCACATTTGAAGACCTCTGTTACACCCCTCCAGTGGAAACCCACAAAGAAGGATCACTTTTTGAAACTACACTTGCCCAAGAAATATTTCAAGGGGTGTAGTCAGCACATTGGCCCAACAAGTGTTTCATAGAATTTGGAAACACTTGGCTGTTAAAATGATTACGAGAAAATGTTACTTTAGGCCCAAGGTTTTCATTTTCACAGGGGGTAACAGAGGAAAATGCACCCCACAATTATCCATTTTCTCCTTGTGAGCACGACAGCTTCTTGAAACAGCTGATTGGCGGCCTATGCAGAGGATTATCTTAACCTGGATAACCCCTTTAATAATGCACAAAATGTATCAAATATCAGGTGACATTCAATAGATTTGGTGTGAAATAAGCCAAAACTGACTTTCCTACATATAAATCTCCCCTATAATTGCATTTGTGGCTTGCTTTTCCAGTGTTTTTACAGCATCCAGTAACTGCGTCTCCGTAGAGCATTAAAAAAAAGCTTTGAGTGAATCAACTCCGGATCTTGGATCCAAAGGTTGATTCGCTCATCCCTACCAGTAATCATCAGACTATTTGATGTCAACGACACTCCAGTGAGGCCGACATGAGGGGCTTTGGTGGGAGGGGGGGCGGTAGTGATAGGGTTAAGTGGATGTAGGAATTGCGGGGGGGGGGGGGTGGAGTTAAAAGGGGTCTAGGAAGGTTATATTAAGGGGACTGCTGGCAGAGCCATTTTAGATTTAAAAATTGGTGATGACGGAGCGAACTCCCACCCTCCCTCCCTTGGTGAAGGCTTTGGGGGGTAGGTGGTGTCTTTGGCTGGGGGCATGGGTTTTATGTGTTGTGTTTGTGTGTTATGTCGCGGCAGTCTAGGCGGTGGGAGGTCCTCGAAGTTGGTGGTAAGGATGCTTCAGGTGAATGGGAGGGCCTCAATGGTGGGGGCTGGACTCCCATGGTTGGACAGTTGGCTCGGATGAAAGGCGTCCGTCAGGTGGTCTCCGAGCTGGTGCTTTACGGCTGGAGGCAAGTCGGATGTGCCAGTTTTTTTAGGACTTGTGTTTTAAACGAATTTGGGGCTTCAAGGACCTCCCTCGTCATGGGTATAAAATTGTAATGTTATTTATGGTTATTGTATTTATGTTAATAAACGGCTGCTGTGGCCATTATAATCCAAGCTTTTGGTCTCTGTGTTTTATTTGGGGAATTAGGGCTAAATGGGTGGTCAAAGCAGCGAAAAGGGGGCCTCCGAGTATATAGCCAATAACCTACTCATGTCACTTTGTAAGCAAGTGAGCATACAGGTGGCCATTCTAGTCAGCATGCACAAGGAGCCAGTTCTTTGCGGCCGCTCCCCCCCACTGAGATGATTGGGGGTTTTGGCCTGTGCCATCCTCATAATCGTCCTCTTGCTCCTCCACCTCTGATTCCTCCTCCTCTTGCAGTGGCAGCGCCGCATCCTCCTACTCCTCCTCCATGGCAGATTCCCTTTGTGTGTCCCCAACAGCTATAGGGGGCCGGCAAGATGTGCAAGCTGTTCTTTTTTCTGTGTCAACCCCTCCTGCATGAGCATTAGCGTCTGTTCTAAGATACATATGAGGGGGATGACATTGTTCATGCCACAGTTGTCCATTCTGACACACTTTTTGGCTTCTTCCAAGGGTTTCACACACCCAATAGACATCTCAAATGAGCTGCCACTGCCTGACCTCAAAGTAACACATGCTCCCTGCTGCTGAGGCTGTCTGGTGCATGACAAAATCATTCATGGCTTTCCACTGTTTGTACAGACACTTGGGCATGTGCAATGTTGAATTCCAGCGAGTTGACACGTCACAGATTAAGCAGGGTAGCGGCAGACCATTCCAAGAGAGCATTCCTCGCCATGTAGGAATGGCTGAAATGCTTGGACAGTTTCCTCTACTTTGCCAGCACCTTGTGCAAGCCAGTGTACTTGTTTAGGAAGTGTTGCATGACTAAGTTGATGATGGTGCGCCATGTATGGAACATGTTTTATTTTACCTAGGTTCAGGGTGGCCAGGGCACTGATTATATTGCCCAGTTTAAGTCGGCGGGGTGACAGCCAATGGATTGTTTGCTGCTTAACCCGTAGAGGACCCGCGCATGGCGTAGATGTCTGTGACTTAAGGACTGCGACTTTAAGGACCGGCGCATTAACCCTTGATGTGCCTCGGTCAGCGCAATGCCTTCCTTAGGCATCGGGGCTACCTTCCGGTGGAGAGCCTGTGAGATCCAGCCCCATGGATCTCACAGGCAGGAAGCTGTATGAGTAATACACACTGTATTACACTTACAGCCAATGCATTCCAATACAGAAGTATTGCCTGGACCTTAAGGTGAAAAATGGCATGGCCCTGAAGGCGGTTAATGTACTTTAGCAACTGCTTGCCAGTGTAGCTGCTCTTGTCCTGCTCTAACATGGCGTGTCAACACAAGACCTAACACATATGATAGGAATGAGGGGTAGTGCAAGCGACCCTGTGGCCTACTGCTGTTGGGGACGGGCAAGCATCCATGAAGGAGAAGGCCGAGGAGACGTATAAGTGCCTGGTGTTGGGAACCAGGTCGACAGAATCATGGGGGGTTAAAAGGACCTGGCCTCGTTGCCAGGGTGCTGCCTCGCTGCCACCAGAAAAAAGATTGACCCAGTTGGCCATTAAAGATATTTACTGTCCCTGGCTGTAAGAGCTGCTCCATGTATCTATTGCCAGATAGCAAGAACCACAGGGAGCAGCCCACGTTGTACGTCATGTGAGAGTACAAGGCAGGGATGGGTTTGAGGGAGAAATAATGTAGGCTAGATATCTTCCAGAGAGGATGAGCACACACCATCAGTTCCCTAAAGGCAACCAAATGGTCGACCAAATGGTATAGCAGCAACTGCACCGCTAGCAACTTGGACAGGTGGGAGTTAAGCTTGCGCACAAACGGATTGCTTGGCATGTATAGTTGTCTCCTAGCCTTGCATTCCGTTATGATGACAATCTGAAAGATACTGTACTTCCCGTGCATGCGGCCTAGCTGCCACAAAGGGGAGAAGGAGCAAACTACTGTTGCAGCAGCTGACCGCCACCTTTGCTTCACCATGGGATGGGGTGATGCTGCTTCATGTGGTTTAATAGAGCTGTTGTGCTTACGTTTGTGTTTGCCTGCTTAAATCGTGTTGCCTGCTTAAATTGTGCTCTTGCACAGCTTGCACAGGGCAATGCTTCTGTCTTCGAGAAGCATGGAGAAAAACTGCCAGATGAGAGATACTCGCACGGAATAGAGATAGCCGAGCTTGGTTTATTTCTGGCACATATTGGTCCTAATCCACCAACAGCATCAGTGGCACTACAAGATCCCAAAGCAGACGTGGCCCTTGCTGTTCTTTGGAATGTATGTGGTCTCTGTTTTTTATTGCTGTCATCTTCAACCTCCTCCTCTGATGTTGTCAACTCCTGAGCACCCCAATCTGGCTCCCAGGCCTTGTGGTTGTCACCCACCCTGCCGCTTCTATGAGACTGTGGAATATCATTGTGGGTTCTTATAGTACAGTGTAATAAAGATATAGCATAAACAGAAACTGATGATTAAGGGCCAGGACTGATGCTTAATATCATGTTATCAGTCATAAATGATGTCGTGCATTACCCTGTGTATTGGTGTAGTGATCACCTATATCCTGAAATTCAATAACCCTCCCCTTACACACACACACACACACAAAATAAATAAATAAAAAATTGGTGGAGAATTGGATTTAGCCCTAATATTGCGTTATCAAACACAGATTTTTTGTCCGCTAATCATGGTTTTTCAAACTTAAAAAAAACGAATAAAAAAGAATACATTAATTTTGTGAGATGCCCTGACACAGAGTTCACACTAGTATTCTATATACTATGCTAGATTGATAGCAGAGCATGTTATACAGTTTTGAGCTTATTTCACCCCCCAACCACAGCCATAAAAAAGGATTTCTGTTAAAATTGGAAAAAATAATGTCTTTGCAGGTAGCTGCTTTTGAGGTTTGCAGCAGCTGCAGTTCTGCTAGGAGGCACAGCCAGCCTCAGCTCCTCACTTCTCACTCCCTGGCTGACAGCTTTCGCTGCGTGTCCCTATTACACACACAATTCTTCTTCTTTCTGAATCTATAATTTCTGTTCACTGTCCCTGGCAGTAGAATACAACACGCTTTATTGATTTTTGACCTTCCCTGACTCCTTTGTGAAAGATTGATACAGAGGCAGAGAGGACCCTGCCGGTGAGGATTTACAGTCTAAAAGCCAAAGAGACAGGATATTAGGGTAGAAGCTGCTCATCTGGCTGTGTAGTGGCAGCATGCTTATAGAAGGTGGTAGGCTTCCCTGAAGAGTTGTTTTTTTAGGGAGAATGGGGAGCGTCTGATATGCTGGGGTAGTGACATGCAGAGTAGGAGGATGCACATGAGAAATCTTATAGATAAGCCATCTAACACCTCCATTTATACCGAATACAGCATTGGTTCTGCAAAAGTTGAAGAATACCTAAAAAGTTGAAGAATACCTAATATATGCATGAGCATCAGAAAAGGAAGTCTTTGAAGATTATGTGTTTGGAAGTATTGGGAGTGTAGGTCGGAGATGTGTGGAGGAGACCGGTTGTGTGTTTGTATGTTGTTGTTAGTATTTTGAAATGAATTCATTAGGCAGTGGGGAGTTACTGAAGGGATTGGCAGAGGGGAGAGATGGAGGAGAAACAAGAGAGAGGCGTGCACTGGCCATTTAAGAGGTCACAGGTAAGTGTGCATGTCCTAAGGGAACACGGTCAGTATTAGGTCAGAATTGGTAAGGCAAAAACAGAAGTGGGTACATTTTCGTGGGTTTTCATTTCTCTGCTCTTCTGATGGATCAAGAGAGTGGTAAAGTATACTGTGATGTCAACAAGGAGGCCAAACAGGGACACTAGTGTCCCTAGAACAGACAGTTGAGGGTGGCAACAGCATGAGGAGTAAACTCATTAGCCAGTCACAGAAAGGTGAGCGTGGCAAGTGTGGCAACTGTATGAGGAGTCAACATAGTGGCCCAGTCATAGAGTGGTGAGGGAGGCAACAGCATGAGGAGTCAACAGTGTGGCCCAGTTACATTATGGGGAGGGTGGCAACTGCATGAGGAGTCAATATATTGGCCCAGTCACAGAGTGGGGAGGTGGGGGGCAACAGCAGTAGCAGTAACAGCACAAGCTGGTTGCAGTAGGAGAAGATGGCAGCAGGGGCAGCAGGTATGTGGCATCAGGCAGATG
Organism: Bufo gargarizans; assembly: GCF_014858855.1. Taxonomy (NCBI): domain Eukaryota; kingdom Metazoa; phylum Chordata; class Amphibia; order Anura; family Bufonidae; genus Bufo; species Bufo gargarizans. The sequence continues at coordinate 718,943,727 of NC_058081.1, read as the reverse complement.
GCAGCATCAGAATAGTGGCTGAAGCAGAAGTAACGAGCCATTTTTCACAATGTTCTGGTGTGGCAGCACACTGTAGTCAGAACATTACTGCCAGAATTATCTAGTGTAATTCATCAGGCACTGGTGTGTGTAATTCTTGCCTCTGTCTAACTAGCAAGCTGCCACCCTCACTCCTGATGATGATGATGATGAAACCCTCTCTTAACCCAGCTCCCACATGCCATCGGTTACATCATCATCCACTACTGTGTGCTCCTCATTTATATCACCAGTCGCATGGTCGCGTCTCTGACTACTCGTAACACATGCTCCCACATGACTCTCCTCATTGCACGCCTACAGGAGGAAGCAGCAGACCTTTCCTCCAAATCTGGGCTGGGCAGTAGCTGCTGTCCTTGATAAGGTAGTCATCGCTAAAAAGCAGCAACAATAGCCGACAACAACAATACTCCCGAGAAGAAGAAGCAGAAAAAGAAAGAGGCAGGTTCAGGAAAGGACACAGAGCTTATTCCTGGGCCATGCCACCTAAGTGTGGTGTCAGAAGAACCCACCGACTCCTGGCTGTGTGTGTCTGATGTCAGTTAAGATGATGTTGAAGACTGAATCAACCATTCAGGAAAAGCTGAATTGCTGGTCAAAACATGACCGCTGGATAACAGTGGCAGCCCTGACCTGTTGCTGCAACTCCTCCCCTTCTTCTGCTGCTACTTCTGCCGGCTCCAGCAACATTTTTGCCAGTGCTTGTTCCATCAGAGGGCGCTGTCACCTGTCTGTTGGACATACTGTACAGTAACAATAACTGTATACTGTATGTGAAATTAATTCTATGTCAATGTGGACACCCCAATACCAGTAGGATTAGACAGCTTATTCACCCCAATTTGAGATTAAAGGCCTAATGGGATTGTTTATCTATTTACCAAGGTAGACACCCCAAAAACAGTAAAAATAGACAGATTATTAACCCCAATTTGAGAATCCATGCCTAATGGAATTACTTATCTATTAAACAAGGGGTACACCCAGGGCTGGCTTTAGGGGGGGGCAAACTGGGCAATTGCCCAGGGCCCCTATTGTCTAAGCGGCCCCCTGCTTCAGTGCTGCTGTTCAGCTGAACGTCCGAGGAAACAAACGGGCGGACAGCTGAACAGCTGCACTTTACAATGCAGTGTAAAGTCCCCTACCTCAAATATAAAAGAAATCATTACCACAGTGCTGACAGGACCTGCGATAATGTCAGATGCAGGAGGCGGAGCTCAGCAGAGAAGAGGGATGAAGGACCCGCGATGACCTCACCATCATGTGACCAGAATAGGAGGCGGAGCTCAGCAGTAAAGTAATGACGAAGAAGAAGAAGACCAGTGATGCAGTGATTCAATTGTAAGTGCCAGAGAAATGCTGGGAGTTGTAGTCCTCTCCTCTTATACTTCCTTTTATGTGATATCAGAGTAAATTACAAGAGGAGGTATGAGGAGAGAACTACAACTCCCAGTATGTTCAGCTTGTTATGTAATATCAGAGTACATTACAAGAGGAGGTATAAACGGATAGGACTACAACTCTCATCATGTCCATGGCATTATTATATAATATATAGGTACATTACAACACCCTGGATATGCTATGAGTTGTATACCTCCTCTTATAATGTACTCTGATATTACATAAAAACTGCTTGGACACGCTGGGAGTTGTAGTCTTCTTTTATACCTCCTCATGTAATGTACTCTGATATTACATAATAATGGCTTGGACATGCTGGGAGTTGTAGTTCCATCTTCCTATACGTCCTCCTGTAATGTGCTCTGATATTAATTAATAATGGCTTAGAAATGCTGGGAGTTATAGTCCTCTCCTGTTATACCTCCTGCAGTAATGTGCTCTGAATTACAGCCGGGACGATGGCTAGGGGAGGGTAGTCATCCATATAGGGTGCAACTTCGCAACCCATAAAGGGGGGCGCACTCATGGTGGTCCAACTTCACAAGCCTCAGGCCGCTTGGGCTACTTTCACACTAGCGTTACCATTTTACGATATTGGTATCCGTCATAGGGTCTCAATACCGGAATAAATGTTTGTTTTGTCTCCATTCATTGTCAATGGGAACAAAACGTAACTGAACACAACGGAATTCTCCAAAATGCATTCCGTTCTCATACCAGAGAGCAATGCTGCAGTTTGCTTTCCGTCCTGGGATGCGGAACAAAACGGATCCATTTTCTCTGACACAATCTGACACAATAGAAAACGGGTCCGTCCCCCATTGACATTCAATGGAGTTCATGACGGATCCGTCTTGGGTATGTTAAAGATAATACAAACTGATCCGTTCACAACGGATGCAGATGGTTGTATTTTCAGTAACGGAAGCGTTTATGCTGAACCCTGCCGGATCCAGCAAAAACGCTAGCGTGAAAGTAGCCTAGGCCTCAAGCCTGTGAGGCATTAGAACAGAGCAAGAAGCCACAATGACATCACTGCTACCTCCTGATGTCATCACGTGAGACCCGGTGCAGGAGTGGTGATGTCATTGGGACTGAATGCATCGGGACGCAGCAACACAAGCCAAAGATAAAACTGTGGTCTGCATCACAGACAGCGGTGGGGGGACGGGAGGGAGGTAGTTTTTTTTTTATACTAAATGTCCACACTGTTGGGGGCACCAGGGATGGGGTAGGAGATCATTATATATACTTGGCACTACTGGGGAAGAATGGAGGAGCATTATATACCGGTGCTACAGGGGAATATTATATATATTCTGGCACTATGATGGGGAGCATTATATATTGGAACTAGTGAGGGGCACTACAGGAGGACATTAGAGCCACTGGGAGCAGTATTACTACTACTAGAATACTGTAGGGGCGTTATCATGATTTGTATGCAAAATGAAGGGCAGTGCTACTAATGGGGGCTATCTTGGGGAGTATTATCACTATTAGGGGCACCATTACTAATGAGGGCAGTCTGGGTGTATAGTACAGTGTTTGTGGACATGGGGGGGTAGCACAACAGGCACAATATTGGGGGTAGCTTCAATAGGTAATCAATATTAGATTGGCAGGGATGTTTGAGGAGACGGCGTGCGCTGTGCTCACGTGCCGTCTCTCTTCCTACTCTGCTGCTGTATGTCTATGCACGCGCGATCTTCTCAAACAGCTGATCGGCGGGGTGTCGGACATCGGACTGTGTTTTTAGCACTGTCACGTACCCACCCGCGTCTTGCAACCAGGGATGGGTCTGCCAGGGGCCCCAGACTACCTCCAAAATCTCACTCCGCGCACCCCACACACTCAGGCCGCTAAGTGAGTGTAGTTCACCCCCAAACACGCACAGACTCAACACCCCAAACTCCAGCTGCCACCACCGACTTTGAAGTAAGCCGGAAACGTTGCACACTCCACGTATATACGTTCTGCTCACAAGCAATCACACAGTCACACGTTCAGGCTATGGATTCTTTAGAGCAACAAAACCGACTTATAAAGGGAATATTTTATACACAAAAAATAGTGCAGTGCTTACAAAAACAGATGCAAGACGAGACAAAGTAAAAATAACATACAAAACAGTAAGAGTAAAATAAATGGGTAAAAACTGTAACTAAGAACTTACTGCCCCGGGAGAAGGGGAGGAAAATGGCTAACCGTCAGCTCGGCTGTGACTCCTACACAATGTAACCCTGAAAATATGTCCATGCAACAATTTTATAGAACTAGGATTGGTTTCCAGTTTCCGGTCGACCTAGTTATTGACTAACCAAATCCTAGTTCTTCCATTGGGGGAGAAATAATGAGGGGAGTGGAGGGCATTGAATATTGAAATCTCTTTGTGTTCAAGTTTTCAAATCTCCCTCCAAAATGAGCCCCCTTCCTCCAGTATCTGGTTTATCAGGGGGGAGCAGATGCTTCTTTGAAGCTAGTACCTGGCAGCCAGAGGTGTTAGATATGACAGGAACATGAGTCAACTGTCCATCTGCATCTCCTGTAGCGAGCAGAGTCCCAGCCTGCCCGACTCCCTCTTTTGAGGCGTAATAGATCTGCTTATGTTTTCGACAAGGGAGATGCCCCAATAATAGTTAATTTACACTACTTATTAACCCTAAATTGAGAAGCAAGGGGTAATAAAATTGCTTATCTATTAAACAAGGTGGGCACTGCAATAACTGTTAAATTACACAAATTATTCATACCAATTTTAGAATTAAGGCATTATGCATATCTATTAAACAAGGGGGACACCCAAATAGCAGTTTAATTTGACAGCTTATTCACCCTAATTTAAGAAGCAAGGAGTAATAGAATCACTTATCTATTAAGCAAGGTGGATACTATTTAATTAGATAGCTCTGTGCAGGGTTTAATGCAAACTGAGCTGTCTCCTATGGATCCCTTCAGCTTCTGATTACACAGAGCCTGCACTGTGCCAGCAGTCTCCCTATGCTCTCTACAGTGTGAAAAACTCTCCTTATGATCTCCCTACACTGTCCCTGCAGTCTCTGTATCCAAGATTCTACAATTAAAGCTTTTTTAAACACTGTCTCTAGCACACTTCTCCCTATGCTTAGTTCACTGAAAAGTTGTTGAGACCGGGCAGGATTAGGATTTTTATAGGGCTGTGACATCACAGGGACTAGCTGCTGATTGTCCGACTGCACTGCATTATAGGTGATCTCTTCTTCCCGGCTTCTTACTTTCACTGTGTGACAAGTCACCGCCATTTTAGGAAAAAATGATCTATTACCGCAAAGCGCCCAGGAAATTTGGATTAGTTGCAAATAGGGTGGAGCAAACCCGAACTGTAAAGTTTGTACTGAACTTTAGGATTTTTGGAACTCGGCCCTAAACTTGAACATTTCAGTAACAGTTTGGGTTCTGTGTTCAGTGATTTCTCTGAGCTTTTTGAAAGGCTGCAGAGCAGCCAATCAACAAGTGTTTAACTCTGTGCCCTTAGAAGCCATCACAGCCATGCCTACTAATGGCATGGCTGTGATTGGCCAGTGCAGCATGTGACCCAGCCTCTATATAAGCTGGAGTCATGTAGCGCTGCACGTCACTCTGCTGTGCTTAGTGTAGGGAGAGGATGCTGCTGCTGGTGATTTCAGGGAGAGAATAGGAGAGAATCTTTGCTCAAAACGTCAATCTAACTCAGCGATCTACATACATTGTGTTGTGTGGGTGCAGGGCACAATTTTTGTATCCTGCCCTGAGCCCAGTGACAGAAAAAAAAAAAAATGTTTAAGTCAGTCAGGTGGGCGGCGGCGGCCATTTTATGCAAGCTCAGTGCACCAGCACTGCATCTGAGCTTTTGGGACATAGAAACCAAGCTTTAAAAACAGCACAAATAATCTGTTTTTAAAAAAAATCTAATTTTTTGGGCAATTTACAACATCTGGTGCATTTGCAGGCTTAGTCAGTGTGCAATTTAAGCTAGAAATACAGCCATGATTTTCTGGGGTTTTAAAAACATACTTGTTTGCCCAGAAAACAATATTTTCAGGCCTTGCAGCATCAGCACGTTGGAAATTACAGGCTTATATACTGCTGTCAAATTCAGTTATTAAACAAACACCCATTTAGGCAAAAATAAATTAGTTGGCAGCCTTTGCTGGAGATGTCATTGTGCGATACTGCCTTTACATACTGTCTTTCTATTCAGTTATTTGAAATAAAGCCATTTTGGGCACAATTCTTTGATAGCGTCCTAGTGTGGGTCAGGGCGTGTGAAATACACCCTTTAAATACAGGGGTTCTATACAGGTATTTAAAATACAGCCATTTTGGGGGAAAAAATTAATTGCGGCCTAGTGTGGATCAGGGCTTGTGAGATATACCCTTTAAATACAGGGCTTCTATTCAGCTATTTAAAAATACAGCCATTTTGGGCAAAAATAAAATAAAAGAAGGCCTAGTCTGGTTCAGGGCGTGTGAGATACACCCTTTAAATACAGGAGTTTGATTCTTTTATTAATAAAACACCTATTTTTGTGCAAAATACACCATTTTTCAGAGCTTGCAGCATCTTGACGTTTGAAATTCCAGGGTTATATACTGCTGCCATATTCAGTTATTAAAAAAACACCCATTAGGGCAAAAAAAGTTTATTTGGCAGCCTTTGCTGCATATGTCATTGTGAGATCCAGCCTTTACATAGTCTGGTTCTATTCAGATATTTGAAATACCGCCATTTGGTGCACAAATCTTTAATTGAGGCCTAGACTGGGTTAGGGCGTGTGAGATACACCCTTTAAATACAACGGTTTGATTCAGGCATTTGAAATGCAGCCATTTTGGGCAAACAAATTTAATTGAGGCCTAGTGTGGGCCAGGCCGCGTGAGATACACCCTGTTATATAAAGGGCTTATATTCTTCTTTTAATAAAACACCCTTTTTTGGGGCAAAATGCACAATATTTCAGGCCTTGCAGCATAAGCACGTTTGAAATTCCAGGCTTATATATTGCTGTCATATTCAGTTATTAAACTAACACCCGTTTGGGCAAAAAAAGTTTTGGGGGCAGCCTTTGCTGCATATGTCATTGCGAGATACACCCTTTATATATTTGGGTTAAATTCTGATATTTGAAATACCGGCATTTGGTGCACAAATCTTTAATTGAGGCCTAGTGTGGGTCAGGCCGTGTGAGATACACCCTGTATATACAGGGCTTATATCCTTCCGTTAATAAAACACCCTTTTTGGGGCCAAATACACAATATTTCATTGCGGCATAAGCACGTTTGAAATTCCAGAGTTATATACTGCTGTCATATTCAGTTATTAAACTAACACCCGTTTGGGCAAAAAAAACGTTTATTTGGCAGCCTTTGCTGCATATGTCATTGTGAGATACTTAATTTACATAGTGTGGTTCTATTCAGATAATTGAAATACCGCCATTTGTTGCACAAATCTTTAATTGAGGCCTAGACTGGGTCAGGCCTTGTGAGATACACCCTTTAAATACAGGGGTTTGATTCAGGTATTTGAAATACAGCCATTTTGGGCAAACTAATTTAATTGAGGCCTAGTCTGGTTCAGGGCGTGTGATATACACTCTGTACACACTGTGGTTCTATTCTACTATTAATTAAACACCCATTTAGGGCAAGATCCTAAATTCGAGAATTATGAGGAGAGTGTCAAATAAGGGACGTGGCCCCTGTCGTGGTGATGCTGGTGGAGCTCCTGTTGCAGGGAGAGGACATGGTCGATCTGTGCCAGCTACACGCACAAGTGAAAACCCTTCCTCAATGCGAGTAGGCGACAGAACCTGCAGGGGTATTTGGTCGGGCCTAATGCGGCTCTACGAATAGTGAGGCCTGAACAAGTACAGGCGATAGTAGATTGGGTTGCTGACAGTGGATCCAGTTCCTTCACATTGTCTCCCACCCAGTCTCCTGGTGAAAGACCACAGTTGGCACCTGCAGCCGATGTCCATCAGTCTTTCACCTCACCCCCTTGCAAATTAGCCAAGCAGTCTGAGCCCCAAGTCATGCAGAAGTCTCTTCTGCTTTTTGATGACTCTGTTAGCAGGGTTTCCCAGGGCCATCCACCTAGCCCTGCCCCAGAGGTGGAAGAGATTGAGTGCACCGATGCCCAACCACTTATCTTTCAAGATGAGTACATGGGAGGACCAGCCGCCACTACTTTTCCAGGTGATCCATCCCTTCCCTGCACAACCAAGTGGGGGACAAAATCAGGTGTGCACTGCTCAACCCCATCTGTGACAAGGTGCACCTCACTACGGATACATGGACCAGTAAGCAGGGTCAGGGACGTTATATCTCCATAACAGCACACTGGGTAAATGCAGTGGCGGCTGGGCCTGAGGCGGATAGCAGTTTTGCGCATGTCCTTCCACCACCGAGGATTGCAGGGTGCTTCAGTTTGCCTCATGTTGCTTCCTCCTCCTACTCCGTTTCCTCTAGCCCTTTCCATGACATTTTTGCAGCCATTTTAGTGCTCAAAAATTTGTGTCCCCATTGACTTTAATCGAGTTTGGGTTCGGGGTCAAGTTTGGGTTAAGTTCGGGTCCCGAACTCAAACTTTTTCCCAACGTTCGTCCGAACCCGTCGAACCCAAACATACAATGTCCGCTCAACTCTAGTTGCAATTAGAATTTTTTCTAAATTCCTGTTAGATGGGAGGCCACAAAAGAGGTTACAATAGTCTAGTTGGGATAATGAGAGCATGGACTAGCATTTTAGATGGCTTGGGTTTGAGGAAGTTGCAAATTTGAGATTTTTTTTTGAGGCTGCAAGAGGTTATATGAGCTTGGGTGGGCAGGTTGAAAGACAGGGAAGAAAGTGTGGAGACAATAACTGTGATTGAAGGGATTGAGTGATATGATGGATATAGAAGAAAGCTGGTTATCTCCATGATTATTATTATTTTTTTTACAGCAAGAGAAGTAGAATATAGCTGGATAGCAGTAAAGTGACATCTGGGAGACATAGGTTGATCTAAATGTCATCAGCATAGAAGTGGTAGTGATAGCCGTGCCAATATATGAGCTGTCCCAGGCCAAAGTTACTGCATAAATGGAGACAAGTAGTGGTCACAAGACAGAGCCTTGAGGGACATATAACTCACCAGCTTTGGTTTCTTTATATGATGATCCACACACCTGTCCTGATGGGCAAGTGATGTTGTTGTCTGAACAAGTCAAGGCTATATAGAAACAGTATGAGCACTGTGCGTAACCTAAAAGAAGATGTCAAACAATTAGGACATTGATCACATATGAGGCTACTTTCACACTCGCGTTTGGTGCAGATCCATCATGGATCTACACAGACGGATCCATTCAAATAATACAACCGTCTGCATCCGTTCAGAATGGATCCGTTTGTATTATCTGTAACATAGCCATCATGAACACTATTGAAAGTCAATGGAGGACTGATCTGTTTTCTATTGTGCCAGATTGGGTCATAGAAAATGGATCCGTCCCCATTGACTTACATTGTGTGTCAGAACGGATCCGTTTGGCTCAGTTTCGTCAGATGGACACCAAAACGCTGCAAGCAGTGTTTTGGTGTCCGCCTCCAAAGCTGATGGAGACGGAACGGAGGCAAACGGATGCATTCTGATCGGATCCTTTTCCATTCAGATTGCATTAGGGCAAAACTGATCCGTTTTGGACCGCTTGTGAGAGCAAACAACAGGAAACAAACGGAAAGCCAAAACGCCAGTGTGAAAGTAGACTTACACTATTTTCCAACACATTTTTTTTTTCTTTTGCATTGTTATTGATATCAGCAGCATCTGAGAGTGACGTTTAGCAGCTCATCTCACACCATGAGCAGGAGAAAGGTAAGATCTGTCCTACAGATTTCCATTATTATTATTTACAATATTCTGAATAAATACATAACTAATAACGCATAGGAAAAGCCAAATAATTCAGGTCTTACGATGTTACCAAAAACTTACTTGCTTCTGCAAGAGCTGAGAGGAGGACAATTCCAATCAGAGAGTTCATGTTCACCTTTTGAAGACAGGATAGGAGCGACTTTGGTTGAGGTTCTTGATTTATAGGTTCTTGGGTGGAACAAGGAAGGGTGTTCACTGTAAAGAAAAGTTAATGTTTACCTCCTCTTATATTGTTGTAGTTATATATTTCTGTCGACATTCTTAGTTTTATGGCTGCGGGTTAAAACAGTAGGTGACACGTTCTGAACCTGAAACTTGCACATGACTAAGAAGTTGCAGTCTCGCCTCCTCTGGCTTTTTAATGTGGGCAATAAAACTCATCAACATTTTTAACACAACTGCCATGGATCAGTGATTGTGAACCCTCTGTGCCAACTAACCAGTTAGGTGTAGGGCTAACTCTAAAGGGTGTAATCATGGTTCTTCAACGATATTCACTCAAAAAACCCTGTACAGGGATCTGGACTTCACTGCAGGTTAGCAACCAGAAGGCTACCTCCTGGGAAGATCCTGGTGTAGTTGGCAGGTGACTTACTCGGACTCTGATGCAAGCAGCAAGAAGGTGTAGGCGTCAAATATTCAACAAAAAGATGAGAGAATGAATTCTAAACTAATCAAATGATTCTGACTAATCTAAAGTTTTAACACTTTGCTTTGGATAAAATGTGGAAAACTACACTGGCCATTTTATTTTTACATGAAACAGGGAGAGAGATTAAAATAGAGGGTCACATAACCCTGGGACAAGCCCTGGCTAGCAGGCTTGCCCACATTACTTTGCAGACAGTACGGTATGTCAGCCAATTAGGGTGCAGGATATCGGCCGACCTATTAGGCGGTTTGCTATGTGTGAAGCATAGACGCCATTGCAAGACACCAATTACAGACACAAGCCAGCCACCTTATGGTGTTGCAGGGATAGGTTAGGGATATATTTATTTAGTTAAGTAGATTGACTTAATAGATAGAACATCCACTTGAATAAGAACAAGCCCATTGAAGTAAATGATTTTGACGGCGAGCAGGTAAACAATGAAGGGAAGGCGGCTCTGGGCTTTGCATTAAAATAGGTTTGTTTGAAAAAAATGCAGATTTTTATCAATGTCAAGAATATATATCTAACAAATGGAAAAAAATGTAGGGGTGCACCGAAATAAAAATTCTGGTCCGAAACCGAAAATTCAGGATACCCCTTGACCGAAACCGAAACCGAAACTGCCTTTTTGCCCAAATACTTTTAAAAGACCCCCCACCCCCGACCAGTGCCCTCCACAGACCCCCCCCACCTCATAACAGTGCCATCCACAGACCCCCCCACCTCATAACAGTGCCATCCACAGACCCCCCCACCTCATAACAGTGCCATCCACACACCCCCCCACCTCATAACAGTGCCATCCACAGACCCCCACCCACCCCATAACAGTGCCATCCACAGACCCCCCCACCTCATAACAGTGCCATCCACAGACCCCCCCACCTCATAACAGTGCCATCCACAGACCCCCCCCACCTCATAACAGTGCCATCCACAGACCCCCACCCACCCCATAACAGTGCCATCCACAGACCCCCACCCCATAACAGTGCCATCCACAGCCCCCCCCCCCATTGTACAATTAATAGAAAATAGCGGGGAGGGACTGGGAGGCGGAGCTGGGGGCCGGTGCGTTCACTGTGCTCCGGCCCCCAGCTCCAGTAGTTATAAAATGTTGTACAAATAATAAGCATTCTATTCATGAGGCCCCCTCTGCAGTATTACATTCAATACAGCCACATCCTACTCACAGGGCTGTGCTGGCCGGCCGGGCAGAGGAGCGGCAGCGTCACAACTGACGTCATGTGCCCGGCCTACTTTCTGAATGAAGGAGGCGGCGCAGGCATGTGACGTCAGTCGTGACGCTGCCGCTCGTCTGCCCGGCCGGCCAGCACAGCCCTGTGAGTAGGATGTGGCTGTATTGAATGCAATACTGCAGAGGGGGCCTCATGAATAGAATGCTTATTATTTGTACAACATTTTATAACTACTGGAGCTGGGGGCCGGAGCACAGTGAACGCACCGGCCCCCAGCTCCTCCTCCCAGTCCCTCCCCGCTATTTCCGGCCGATATGTAAAAATATCGGCAGAAACAGATTAGGTGCATTCTCGGCCAATATTTTCGGCCGCCGAAATTTCGGTGCACCCCTAAAAAAATGGAAAAACAAAATGTCCCTAAAAACAAATAAATTGTTGGATGCTATAAAGAGAAATAAAATTCAGTGAGGTAACACCAGACACACCAACAATTTAGTATAATGTGCCAACTCCTATTACATATGCAAGAACGCGTCATCGGGGGTTATATGGCACCTGATGACACGAGTTCGGCTCATTGCAAGTCAGGGATAGCAGAGCGTAGGAAGGGACAGATAGTGTAGGGAGCGAAATTCACAGTTTTTATTCTAAAAAAGCTTTTAAAAGACCGAAAAGTCCTTTCAAGGACTACTGTGTGTGTTTGTTTGACAGCAGCAAGATATTTTTACCTGCACTAAATTGATCAGTCTCAGGGACATCCGTGCTGAGGAAGGGACAGATAGTGCAGGGAGAGAAATTAGCTGTTGTTGCTACCAAAAGCTTTTCAAAGACCCCAAAGTCCTTTTAAGGACTACTGTGAGTGTTTGACAGCAGCAAGATATTTTTCTTTAATACCTATTAGTGACATATACTGTACATCATCCGCAGACTGTGTCTTTTTGTGTAAGTTCAAATAATCAGCGCCACATTTATTGTCTATAGTGTGCGTTTAATACACATCTGTGACATATACAGAACTGTATCCGAAAACTGTTTCTTTAGCGCAAATTTACCCTGTTCCGAACATACGGCATACCGGTATGCCCTGATTTCCCGATCCTTAAGGACACAGGGCGTACCGGTACGTCCTATGTATTTCTGATCACCGCCGCTCGGCCGGCGGTGATCGGAACCCGGTGCCTGCTGAAATCAATCAGCAGGCACCCAGGATCAATGCCCAAGGGGGTCCTGTGACCCCCCCCCGTAATGGTGATCACTGCAAACGGCAGGTCAATTCAGACCTGCGGTTTGCAGCTCTTTCAGGAGCTTTCTGATCCCCGTGGTCTGTGACCGTGGGGATCAAAAACTTCAAAATGGCTTCATTTTATGTTTAACCCCCCATGCAGCCCTCTGTGTTATGTGCCAGCGGGCGCAGCGGGGGAGGGGGTGCGGGGCGGTGCGGTAGTGCACGCGGGAGGGCCGCGATCATCAGGGCGCTGCTGGGGCCGGCGGGCAAGCACGCAATCATCCGCCACCCCCTCTCTCAGGATGGCACTCTGCTTGAAACACCTGACATCTGTGCTGGCACAGATGTCGGGCGTTTAACCCCTTCCATGACGCGGTCCGTAGGGACCGCTGTATGTAAGAGGTTAACAGGGAGCTCCCTCCCTCTTCCATCGGGGGCTGCTGCACCTTTTCAGCCCCCGATGGGAGAGGGAGGGGGACCCCCTCCCTCCCCATCACCCACTGCTCTGCTGTGGCCGTGAGTGATGGTTACCATGGCAACCACAGGCGTCCGGCTGTCCATGGTGCTGATCAGAGGCTGTACATGGTGCTGATCAGACTTCTGCTAAAGTAAGAGTGAAAATACAGTACAGTACACTATATAGTGTACTGTACTGTATTATACAGACATAAGACCCACTGAATATTCAATAACCAAGTATGTCTGGGTAAAAAAAAAAAAGTGAAAAAAAAGAAAAAAAAAAAAAAAACATTTATCACTGATTCAAATGAAAGGGTTGGGCACTCGCTATATCTGGTAGCCGTGGTACTTTATTAGATAATATAAATTATTGTATTAAAAACATATATCAATATTCAAACATTCAATCACATATACAAACTCATTAAAATAGTACCTACAATCTGAAATCACTGAAACACAATGGTAATCAAAGACCCAATACATATAAATATATAATCGGATATAGCCAATTAATAAATCGCAAGGATTGGCAGAAGAATATTCGAACGTATTCGAAAATATCCAAGTATTCAGTCCAATATCCGAATTCTATTATGTGCAAAGATCGCAAAGAGGAAAATCTAATAGTTCTCGAATTTGAATTGAAATGATCGATCCAATTACCTAGGCTCTTAACCAAGAGCTAGTGGCCTGTCCAATTATAATGGTAATACGATTATTTCTATACAGTTCGAGGTGGCAACAATATCTTCCAAAGGATTAATTGTTGATTATGTTATTCAGTCTACTCACGTATTCGATATGCTTGGGCGGCTCCGATCAACAGTCCGCGGCGTCCCGCGTGGTAATCAGAGTATGATCTCCGCTATGGCTTGCATATGTGAGCATCGACTTCAACGTAGGGTGGTATATAATGTCTCCCAATGGATTTTTCGAAGGGATTTCGACAATCTGTCCTTTGAATGAACAATCAAAGTTCCTTACTTGCTGGCGCCAGCAGTTTCTTTATGGTCCACAGCTCTGCAGATACACCCGATAAACCTTCAATGTAATGTCTCCAGGAAGGATCGGAACTGCAAAGATTAGTGGTCCTTATGTTGAGTTGGGGGGTCCAGTACCAGACACGTTTCGGGGCTCTTAGTGGCCCCTTCCTCAGTGGTTGACCTCCCCTCACTAATGTCTCTCCTTTTATAGAGGACTTCAGTAGTTGGTGAAATTCGGAAATTGATCAGGTTTTCCCCAAATTCTGTAATGGATCAGGTTTTCCTCAAATTATGTACTGGATCTTGATTCTGGAGTCACTTTAAAGCAAGCATTGTTAGTATCTCCAATAAAGGCAATATAAGGTAGTATCCTCAATAATATTTTCAATAATATTTTTTTCACTGTGCATACTCCTTACGTATTTAGATGGTATTATACAAAAACGCACCAAAAATGGAAAACCACATCTGCGGTATTGGTGCGTTTTTGTTGCGTTTATGTCAAAAGTGCATAGTTTAGGTTATATTGATATGTAAATACCTCATCTGATGTATGCAAAGATATAGACATCAGATATTTGATCCCAACATATTGAACAATATTGTATAAACTTATTGTGATCTACAGATGATTTTGCAATAGAAAACGCACAATCCCAAAAAACGCATATGTGGTATTAATGCATTTCCATTGCGTTTCTTCTAAAAAACATAAAAAAATGTAATACTCTGCATAAATACCACAAAATTATATACATACAGACATTAAAAATATATAAAAACCATAAATGTATATTTGTAAGTATACGAAAATTGATGTCTCCATGTCAATGATATGGAGGAAGCTGGATACTTAAAAATAGTTTATATATAAACAATTTTTCATAACAAATTCTTTCAATAAAAAATGTTTTATAATTTTTTTTTTCTTATTCATAAAAATCTCCACATAAAAGTCTCCATATCAAAATTTAAAGTATTCTTGAATTATATATATATCCCTTGTCATGGCTTTCTGTATCAGGTTCAAATCTTATTGTAGTGTATTAAAGGTGAGCGTCAGCGGCAGAGAGGGACCGGCCACCTTAAATATGGCGCAGTCTCTAGTCGGCTGATGGCGCTCACCCCTACAGGAAGCCAAACAGTTCAAATTCAGAGTTCAATCCCATTGGGAGGAGTGTGTCAAATTCGAAGATCTTTTGAGTTTCCGCTCTTGACATCCTAGCTATGTGATCGCCTCCCCTCCAATCTCTATGTATTTTTTCAAGGGCTGCAAACTTAAGGTCTGAGGGATCTCGATTGTGTACTTCTTTAAAATGACCCGAAAGGGAGTGATTTTCGAAGCCCTTTTTAATCTTACCAATATGCTCCGCTATCCTTTTCTTTAGTAATCTCTTTGTTTTCCCAATATATTGTAATTTACAAGGGCATTCAATAACATATACAACATCACTTGTGTCACAGGATAAAAATTCTTTAATTGTATGTCTATATCCATTTGAGGTTGAAGTTATTTCCATTGTCTTTTTGGGAAAAGACGTGGACTTGCAATTAGGGATGAGCGAACTCGAACTGTATAGTTCGGGTTCGTACCGAATTTTGGGGTGTCCGTGACACGGACCCGAACCCGGACATTTTCGTAAAAGTCCGGGTTCGGGTTCGGTGTTCGTCGCTTTCTTCGCGCTTTTGTGACGCTTTCTTGGCGCTTTTTGAAAGGCTGCAAAGCAGCCAATTAACAAGCGTCATACTACTTGCCCCAAGAGGCCATCACAGCCATGCCTACTATTGGCATGGCTGTGATTGGCCAGAGCACCATGTGACCCAGCCTCTATTTAAGCTGGAGTCACATAGCGCCGCCCGTCACTCTGCTCTGATTAGCGTAGGGAGAGGTTGCGGCTGCGACAGTAGGGCGAGATTAGGCAGATTAACTCCTCCAAAGGACTTGATTAACTGATCGATCTGCAGCTGTGGATCATTGAGCTGCTGATCCTCAATTGCTCACTGTTTTTAGGCTGCCCAGACCGTTTGTCAGTCACATTTTTCTGGGGTGATCGGCGGCCATTTTGTGTCTTGTGGTGCGCCAGCACAAGCTGCGACCAAGTGCATTTAACCCTCAATGGTGTGGTTGTTTTTTGGCTAAAGCCTACATCAGGGTGAAGCTGTCACACCAAGTGCATTTAACCAGCAATAGTCTGTTTATTTTTTGGCCATATACTACATCAGGGGCAAGCTGCGCCTGTCACCAAGTGCATTTAACCCTCAATGGTGCGTTTGTTTTTTGGCTAAAGCCTACATCAGGGTGAAGCTGTCACACCAAGTGCATTTAACCAGCAATAGTCTGTTTATTTTTTGGCCATATACTACATCAGGGGCAAGCTGCGCCCGTCACCAAGTGCATTTAACCCTCAGTAGTGTGGTTGGTCAAGCTATCACACCAAGTGCATTTAACCAGCAATAGTCTGTTCATTTTTTGGCCATATACTAAATCAGGGGCAAGCTGCGCCCGTCACCAAGTGCATTTAACCAGCAATAGTCTGTTCATTTTTTGGCCATATACTACATCAGGGGCAAGCTGCGCCCGTCACCAAGTGCATTTAACCCTCAGTAGTGTGGTTGGTCAAGCTATCACACCAAGTGCATTTAACCAGCAATAGTCTGTTCATTTTTTGGCCATATACTAAATCAGGGGCAAGCTGCGCCCGTCACCAAGTGCATTTAACCAGCAATAGTCTGTTCATTTTTTGGCCATATACTACATCAGGGGCAAGCTGCGCCCGTCACCAAGTGCATTTAACCCTCAGTAGTGTGGTTGGTCAAGCTGTCACACCAAGTGCATTTAACCAGCAATAGTCTGTTCATTTTTTGGCCATATACTACATCAGGGGCAAGCTGCGCCCATCACCAAGTGCATTTAACCAGCAATAGTGTGGTTATTTTTTGGCCATATCCCAGTCTAATTCTGTCACTAAATCCATACCTGTCACCCAGCTGTCCTTAGTGCTGTAGCTGGGCGAGTTATTTAGTGTCCGTTCAAGCACATTTCTTGTTCTGGGTTGAAATACAATTCCCAATTTAGCAATTTCATAATTTAGTGGTTTCTGCTATATCAGAGCTATTTGAAATCTATCCCTAAAAGGGTAGATCATATTGAAGGTGCACATAGGGACATTCAGAATAACTTCACACACACCCGCTACTGTGCATTTCCAAGTCTAATTCTGTCACTAAACCCATACCTGTCACCCAGCGCCTAAATACTAGGCCTCAAATTCATATCCAGCTAAATCTGTCCTTAGTGCTGTAGCTGGGCGAGTTATTTAGTGTCCGTTCAAGCACATTTCTTGTTCTGGGTTGAAATACAATTCCCAATTTAGCAATTTCATAATTTAGTGGTTTCTGCTATATCAGAGCTATTTGAAATCTATCCCTAAAAGGGTAGATCATATTGAAGGTGCACATAGGGACATTCAGAATAACTTCACACACACCCGCTACTGTGCATTTCCAAGTCTAATTCTGTCACTAAACCCATACCTGTCACCCAGCGCCTAAATACTAGGCCTCAAATTTATATCCTGCTAAATCTGTCCTTAGTGCTGTAGCTGGGCGAGTTATTTAGTGTCCGTTCAAGCACATTTCTTGTTCTGGGTTGAAATACAATTCCCAATTTAGCAATTTCATAATTTAGTGGTTTCTGCTATATCAGAGCTATTTGAAATCTATCCCTAAAAGGGTATATAATATTCAAGGTGCACATTGGGTCATTCAGAATAACTTCACACACACCCGCTACTGTGTATTTCTAAGTCTAATTCTGTCACTAAACCCATACCTGTCACCCAGCGCCTAAATACTAGGCCTCAAATTTATATCCTGCTAAATCTCTCGTTAACGCTGTCCTGTTGTGGCTGGGAAAGTTATTTAGTGTCCGTCAAAGCACATTTTTTGTTCTGGGTTTAAATACAATTCCCAATTTAACAATTTCATAATTTAGTGGTTTCTGCTATATCAGAGCTATTTGAAATCTATCCCTAAAAGGGTATATAATATTCAAGGTGCACATTGGGTCATTCAGAATAACTTCACACACACCCGCTACTGTGCATTTCCAAGTCTAATTCTGTCACTAAACCCATACCTGTCACCCAGCGCCTAAATACTAGGCCTCAAATTTATATCCTGCTAAATCTCTCGTTAACGCTGTCCTGTTGTGGCTGGGAAAGTTATTTAGTGTCCGTCAAAGCACATTTTTTGTTCTGGGTTGAAATACAATTCCCAATTTAGCAATTTCATAATTTAGTGGTTTCTGCTATACCAGAGCTATTTGAAATCTATCCCTAAAAGGGTATATAATATTCAAGGTGCACATTGGGTCATTCAGAATAACTTCACACACACACGCTTCTGTGCATTTCCAAGTCTAATTCTGTCACTAAATCCATACCGGTCACCCAGCGCCTAAATACTAGGCCTCAAATTTATATCCCGCTGAATTTGAATACAATACATTGTGCCAAATAATATATTTGTTGTTGTGGTGAACCATAACAATGAGAAAAACATCTAGTAAGGGACGCGGACGTGGACATGGTCGTGGTGGTGTTAGTGGACCCTCTGGTGCTGGGAGAGGACGTGGCCGTTCTGCCACATCCACACGTCCTAGTGTACCAACTACCTCAGGTCCCAGTAGCCGCCAGAATTTACAGCGATATATGGTGGGGCCCAATGCCGTTCTAAGGATGGTAAGGCCTGAGCAGGTACAGGCATTAGTCAATTGGGTGGCCGACAGTGGATCCAGCACGTTCACATTATCTCCCACCCAGTCTTCTGCAGAAAGCGCACAGATGGCGCCTGAAAACCAACCCCATCAGTCTCTCACATCACCCCCATGCATACCAGGGAAACTGTCTCAGCCTCAAGTTATGCAGCAGTCTCTTATGCTGTTTGAAGACTCCGCTGGCAGGGTTTCCCAAGGGCATCCACCTAGCCCTTCCCCAGCGGTGAAAGACATAGAATGCACTGACGCACAACCACTTATGTTTCCTGATGATGAGGACATGGGAATACCACCTCAGCATGTCTCTGATGATGACGAAACACAGGTGCCAACTGCTGCGTCTTTCTGCAGTGTGCAGACTGAACAGGAGGTCAGGGATCAAGACTGGGTGGAAGACGATGCAGGGGACGATGAGGTCCTAGACCCCACATGGAATGAAGGTCGTGCCACTGACTTTCACAGTTCGGAGGAAGAGGCAGTGGTGAGACCGAGCCAACAGCGTAGCAAAAGAGGGAGCAGTGGGCAAAAGCAGAACACCCGCCGCCAAGAGACTCCGCCTGCTACTGACCGCCGCCATCTGGGACCGAGCACCCCAAAGGCAGCTTCAAGGAGTTCCCTGGCATGGCACTTCTTCAAACAATGTGCTGACGACAAGACCCGAGTGGTTTGCACGCTGTGCCATCAGAGCCTGAAGCGAGGCATTAACGTTCTGAACCTGAGCACAACCTGCATGACCAGGCACCTGCATGCAAAGCATGAACTGCAGTGGAGTAAACACCTTAAAACCAAGGAAGTCACTCAGGCTCCCCCTGCTACCTCTTCTGCTGCTGCCGCCTCGGCCTATTCTGCTGCTGCCGCCTCGGCCTCTTCCTCCGCCTCTGGAGGAACGTTGGCACCTGCCGCCCAGCAAACAGGGGATGTACCACCAACACCACCACCACCACCTCCGTCACCAAGCGTCTCAACCATGTCACACGCCAGCGTTCAGCTCTCCATCTCACAAACATTTGATAGAAAGCGTAAATTCCCACCTAGCCACCCTCGATCCCTGGCCCTGAATGCCAGCATTTCTAAACTACTGGCCTATGAAATGCTGTCATTTAGGCTGGTGGACACAGACAGCTTCAAACAGCTCATGTCGCTTGCTGTCCCACAGTATGTTGTTCCCAGCCGGCACTACTTCTCCAAGAGAGCCGTGCCTTCCCTGCACAACCAAGTATCCGATAAAATCAAGTGTGCACTGCGCAACGCCATCTGTGGCAAGGTCCACCTAACCACAGATACGTGGACCAGTAAGCACGGCCAGGGACGCTATATCTCCCTAACTGCACACTGGGTAAATGTAGTGGCAGCTGGGCCCCAGGCGGAGAGCTGTTTGGCGCACGTCCTTCCGCCGCCAAGGATCGCAGGGCAACATTCTTTGCCTCCTGTTGCCACCTCCTCCTTCTCGGCTTCCTCCTCCTCTTCTTCCACCTGCTCATCCAGTCAGCCACACACCTTCACCACCAACTTCAGCACAGCCCGGGGTAAACGTCAGCAGGCCATTCTGAAACTCATATGTTTGGGGGACAGGCCCCACACCGCACAGGAGTTGTGGCGGGGTATTGAACAACAGACCGACGAGTGGTTGCTGCCGGTGAGCCTCAAGCCCGGCCTGGTGGTGTGTGATAATGGGCGAAATCTCGTTGCAGCTCTGGGACTAGCCAATTTGACGCACATCCCTTGCTTGGCGCATGTGCTGAATTTGGTGGTGCAGAAGTTCATTCACAACTACCCCGACATGTCAGAGCTGCTGCATAAAGTGCGGGCCGTCTGTTCGCGCTTCCGGCGTTCACATCCTGCTGCTGCTCGCCTGTCTGCGCTACAGCGTAACTTCGGCCTTCCCGCTCACCGCCTCATATGCGACGTGCCCACCAGGTGGAACTCCACCTTGCACATGCTGGACAGACTGTGCGAGCAGCAGCAGGCCATAGTGGAGTTTCAGCTGCAGCACGCACGGGTCAGTCGCACTACAGAACAGCACCACTTCACCACCAATGACTGGGCCTCCATGCGAGACCTGTGTGCCCTGTTGCGCTGTTTCGAGTACTCCACCAACATGGCCAGTGGCGATGACACCATTATCAGCGTTACAATACCACTTCTATGTCTCCTTGAGAAAACACTTAGGGCGATGATGGAAGAGGAGGTGGCCCAGGAGGAGGAGGAGGAGGAGGAGGAAGAGGGGTAATTTTTAGCACTTTCAGGCCAGTCTCTTCGAAGTGACTCAGAGGGAGGTTTTTGGCAACAGCAGAGGCCAGGTACAAATGTGGCCAGCCAGGGCCCACTACTGGAGGACGAGGAGGACGAGGATGAGGAGGAGGTGGAGGAGGATAAGGATGAAGCATGGTCACAGCGGGGTGGCACCCAACGCAGCTCGGGTCCATCACTGGTGTGTGGCTGGGGGGAAAGGCAGGACGATGACGATACGCCTCCCACAGAGGACAGCTTGTCCTTATCCCTGGGCAGCCTGGCACACATGAGCGACTACATGCTGCAGTGCCTGCGCAACGACAGCAGAGTTGCCCACATTTTAACCTGTGCGGACTACTGGGTTGCCACCCTGCTGGATCCACGCTACAAAGACAATGTGCCCATCTTACTTCCTGCACTGGAGCGTGATAGGAAGATGCGCGAGTACAAGCGCACGTTGGTAGACGCGCTACTGAGAGCATTCCCAAATGTCACAGGGGAACAAGTGGAAGCCCAAGGGCATGGCAGAGGAGGAGCAAGAGGTCGCCAAGGCAGCTGTGTCAATGCCAGCTCCTCTGAGGGCAGGGTTAGCATGGCAGAGATGTGGAAAACTTTTGTCAACACGCCACAGCTAACTGCACCACCACCTGATACGCAACGTGTTAGCAGGAGGCAACATTTCACTAACATGGTGGAACAGTACGTGTGCACACCCCTCCACGTACTGACTGATGGTTCGGCCCCATTCAACTTCTGGGTCTCTAAATTGTCCACGTGGCCAGAGCTAGCCTTTTATGCCTTGGAGGTGCTGGCCTGCCCGGCAGCCAGCGTTTTGTCTGAACGTGTATTCAGCACGGCAGGGGGCGTCATTACAGACAAACGCAGCCGCCTGTCTACAGCCAATGTGGACAAGCTGACGTTCATAAAAATGAACCAGGCATGGATTCCACAGGACCTGTCCATCCCTTGTGCAGATTAGACATTAACTACCTCCCCATAACCATATATTATTGGACTCCAGGGCACTTCCTCATTCAATCCTATTTTTATTTTCATTTTACCATTATATTGCGAGGCTACCCAAAGTTGAATGAACCTCTCCTCTGCCTGTGTGCTAGGCCTAAATATATGCCAATGGACTGTTGCAGTGGTGGCTGACATGAAGCCTGATTCTCTGCTATGACATGCAGACTAATTCTCTGCTGACATGAAGCCAGATTGTCTGTTACGGGACCTCTCTGCTCTGCCTGGGTGCTGGGCCTAAATATATGCCAATGGACTGTTGCAGTGGTGGCTGACGTGAAGCCTGATTCTCTGCTATGACATGCAGACTGATTCTCTGCTGACATGAAGCCAGATTGTCTGTTACGGGACCTCTCTGCTCTGCCTGTGTGCTAGGCCTAAATATATGCCAATGGACTGTTGCAGTGGTGGGTGACGTGAAGCCTGATTCTCTGCTATGATATGAAGACTGATTCTCTGCTGACATGAAGCCAGATTGTCTGTTAAGGGACCTCTCTCCTCTGCCTGGGTGCTGGGCCTAAATTTATGAAAACGGACTCTTACAGTCCTGGGTGACGTGAATCCTGATTTTCTGCTATGACATGCAGACTGATTCTCTGCTGACATGAAGCCAGATCGTCTGTTACGGGACCTCTCTGCTCTGCCTGTGTGCTAGGCCTAAATATATGCCAATGGACTGTTGCAGTGGTGGGTGACGTGAAGCCTCATTCTCTGCTATGACATGCAGACTGATTCTCTGCTGACATGAAGCCAGATTGTCTGTTACGGGACCTCTCTGCTCTGCCTGTGTGCTAGGCCTAAATATATGCCAATGGACTGTTGCAGTGGTGGGTGACGTGAAGCCTCATTCTCTGCTATGACATGCAGACTGATTCTCTGCTGACATGAAGCCAGATTGTCTGTTACGGGACCTCTCTGCTCTGCCTGTGTGCTAGGCCTAAATATATGCCAATGGACTGTTGCAGTGGTGGGTGACGTGAAGCCTCATTCTCTGCTATGACATGCAGACTGATTCTCTGCTGACATGAAGCCAGATCGTCTGTTACGGGACCTCTCTGCTCTGCCTGTGTGCTAGGCCTAAATATATGCCAATGGACTGTTGCAGTGGTGGGTGACGTGAAGCCTCATTCTCTGCTATGACATGCAGACTGATTCTCTGCTGACATGAAGCCAGATTCTCTGTTACGGGACCTCTCTGCTCTGCCTGTGTGCTAGGCCTAAATATATGCCAATGGACTGTTGCAGTGGTGGGTGACGTGAAGCCTCATTCTCTGCTATGACATGCAGACTGATTCTCTGCTGACATGAAGCCAGATCGTCTGTTACGGGACCTCTCTGCTCTGCCTGTGTGCTAGGCCTAAATATATGCCAATGGACTGTTGCAGTGGTGGGTGACGTGAAGCCTCATTCTCTGCTATGACATGCAGACTGATTCTCTGCTGACATGAAGCCAGATTCTCTGTTACGGGACCTCTCTCCTCTGCCTGTGTGTGTGCTGGGCCTAAATATATGCCAATGGACTGTTGCAGTGGTGGCTGACGTGAAGCCTCATTCTCTGCTATGACATGCAGACTGATTCTCTGCTGACATGAAGCCAGATTCTCTGTTACGGGACCTCTCTCCTCTGCCTGTGTGTGTGCTGGGCCTAAATATATGCCAATGGACTGTTGCAGTGGTGGCTGACGTGAAGCCTCATTCTCTGCTATGACATGCAGACTGATTCTCTGCTGACATGAAGCCAGATTCTCTGTTACGGGACCTCTCTCCTCTGCCTGTGTGTGTGCTGGGCCTAAATATATGCCAATGGACTGTTGCAGTGGTGGCTGACGTGAAGCCTCATTCTCTGCTATGACATGCAGACTGATTCTCTGCTGACATGAAGCCAGATTCTCTGTTACGGGACCTCTCTCCTCTGCCTGTGTGTGTGCTGGGCCTAAATATATGCCAATGGACTGTTGCAGTGGTGGCTGACGTGAAGCCTCATTCTCTGCTATGACATGCAGACTAATTCTCTGCTGACATGAAGACAGATTCTCTGTTACGGGACCTCCCTCCTCTGCCTGGGTGCTGGGCCTAAATATATGCCAATGGACTGTTGCAGTGGTGGCTGACGTGAAGCCTCATTCTCTGCTATGACATGCAGACTAATTCTCTGCTGACATGAAGACAGATTCTCTGTTACGGGACCTCCCTCCTCTGCCTGGGTGCTGGGCCTAAATATATGCCAATGGACTGTTGCAGTGGTGGCTGACGTGAAGCCTCATTCTCTGCTATGACATGCAGAAAAATTCTCTGCTGACATGAAGACAGATTCTCTGTTACGGGACCTCTCTCCTCTGCCTGGGTGCCGGGGCCTAAATATCTGAGAATGGACTGTTCCAGTGGTGGGTGACGGGAAGCCAGATTCTCTGCTATGGAACCTCTCTCCAATTGATTTTGGTTAATTTTTATTTATTTAATTTTTATTTTAATTCATTTCCCTATCCACATTTGTTTGCAGGGGATTTACCTACATGTTGCTGCCTTTTGCAGCCCTCTAGCTCTTTCCTGGGCTGTTTTACAGCCTTTTTAGTGCCGAAAAGTTCGGGTCCCCATTGACTTCAATGGGGTTCGGGTTCGGGACGAAGTTCGGATCGGGTTCGGATCCCGAACCCGAACATTTCCGGGATGTTCGGCCGAACTTCTCGAACCCGAACATCCAGGTGTTCGCTCAACTCTACTTGCAATTATTGCACTGTCCACACCTGAAGAAGCCCTTGATATCAGCCCATTTTTGTATCGTTTGTACTCCTTTTTTCGGTTTAGTTGTTGGTGCAACCTTAAGGCCCAAGTTTGGAGCCTTTGTAAATGAAATAAGCAGGAATTCTGGCATCATTCCTCCAATAATTTTATCCTTCTGGACCATGTGCCAGTATTTATTGATGATCTTCCGAATTTTTCCATAATGTTCATTATATGGTAAGATCATCCTAATCTGTTCATCAATTTTCCCTTTTTGAAGCACAGTGTTGTCATCAAAGAAGGAGCTCCTATCCATATTACGGACCCTACATATAGTTTCATCTAGCATTTTTAAAGGATACTGTTTCGCTAGAAATTGTTGTTTCATTTTTATCGCCTCCTCCTCAAATTGTTGATCCGTTGTACAGTTTCTTTTTATTCTTCTAAACTGTCCTTGAGGTATATTTAGGAGCCATTTTGGAAGATGACAACTATTATATAATATAAAGCTGTTACGGGCTGTAGGTTTAGTAAAAGTACTACATTTTATTTTCATATCTTCTATTTGAATCTGTAAATCCAAAAATTCAAGCTTCATTTGGCTAATTGTGGAGGTAAATTTTAAATTAAAATTATTACTATTAATATCAATTAAAAACTGGTCTAAATGTGATTGGCTTGATTGCCAGATAAAAAATACATCATCGATGTATCTTTGCCAGAGCACCAGGTCTGTCCCCAGCCTCGGAGTGATGATAGACTCCTCCCAATTAGCCATAAATAGATTGGCATAACTGGGGGCAAACCTTTTTATTTGATGAGCATGTGAGATTTGATGGATGATTTGGTCAGAAAAATGAATAGTTAATTGGATGGAATATGGACATTATACCATATAATGAAGTAAATGTATCTGTCTCTGTGACCAAGCCGGCAGCTATTATGTCGAGTATCGCGGCGTGAGCTCGTCTGTCCTGCCAATTTAAATCCTAATTGCGATTGTGCATATTTAAAAAGCAGACAAGTTATCATTTGCTTTCTGATGGGGCCGTGCGGATATGAGCTTGGAGGTTGCTATGTAACTGGCGACGCTCAGACGCAGGTCCTTACCTCACTTCCCGTTAGCCAGCACCATGTGATTCCAGCTTCCGGTCCGGTGGAACGCACGCGAGTGGCGTGCGTTCCACATGCACCAACATGCACCTCTGAGGACGCGGATAGGTGAGGCAGGTAATCAGGGGGGTGTACACCCACTGGGAGGTGGGGAATATAAGGAGGTGGACAACAATCATTAAGTGATAAATGAACTGGGCACTCTCAGGATATAGGGATCAAACAGATATTTATTGATGTATAAGACAATAAAAACGACAATAAAAGAGAGAATGTGGCCCTCCTGTAGGAAATCTATGTATAAAACAGCACTTGCTCACTGTAGCTGGCACTCTGAATCTAGATGGGTATTATAAACTACACATGGCATATTCCTGCAATAAAACGACAATAAAAAGGTACATCACAAATTATTCACACAATAAAAAATCGCACAATAAAAACGCATACATATCGCAGATGCTGAATGTTCACTGGGAAAACTACAAGTTGTTCCCCAACTCACTGACAAAGTTCTGAAGCTCCAAGGTAACAGTTAGAGGCACCGTGACGTGATAGTCCCACAACAAACAGGTATAGCGGCGTCCCGCTCTATATTCAACCAGTAGCGTCCCACTGGGCTAATAGCCTTTAAGTCTTGTTAAATCTCCTGTCAGCAAATATTTGATTAAAAAGATAGTCTTACCGGAAAGGTTCTCCTCACCACTTTGTTGCCCACCGTCACTCTGCTGGGTCGTGTTTTTGCCCCTTGTGTTCTAGGAGCAAACATCAGCTCCAGTAAACTGTGGGTCCCGATTCCGGTCAGGATCCATGCCGGGTTTTGAAGAAGTAGTCTAGGGACTATAAAAGGAAGCATTTTTAGGGGGACTGGTAGCTACTGAGGAAGGGGCAATCTTAAGCCCGAAACGCGTCTAGCTCTAACAGGACCCGAGTGAGGACCAACAGATAGTGCTGGAACCTCGTACCATACTGCTCAACACCACGATAAGGTTCAAGTATAAGGAATCCGTGACAGCCTACAGCAGAGACCGGGCTGCACATGCCAAACTTTTACCTACGTGGGATTTTAATAACCTGACCGCTCAAAAAAGTCTGGAGGTAATTAAAAACACGATTTTTTTATTGTGTGAATAATTTATGTACCTTTTTATTGTCGTTTTATTGCAGGAATATGCCATGTGTAGTTTATAATACCCATCTAGATTCAGAGTGCCAGCTACAGTGAGCAAGTGCTGTTTTATACATAGATTTCCTACAGGAGGGCCACATTCTCTCTTTTATTGTCGTTTTTATTGTCTTATACATCAATAAATATCTGTTTGATCCCTATATCCTGAGAGTGCCCAGTTCATTAATCACAAGTTTCACATTATTTTAGTGCACTGGGTGAGTCCACTTTACTGAGTGCACCTCTGGTTGGTCCTTGTGTGTTCCTGTGCGCCTCATTTACCTTTTGTATTGAACAATCATTAAGTGCTCACCCAAATCACCGTTGTTTGAGGTGAGACACAGGCTGACATGGGACACTTCCCATGAAACAGTATGGATAAGAACTACCCACTATCCTGAGTGAAGGTACGAGGCTAAAACTACCTTGATCTTTCAGTAAGTAATCTGAGTCTGCTAAAAAAGTTACTTTATATCTGGTACTGAGAAATATGTGTGACCTGTACTTAGTGTATGTTTGTGATTTTGATTTTAGTTGCCCTTGAATACTTGTGTGAAGTCCCCTGATGATGTCTGAAAAGCAAGACAGAAACATGGCATGTAGGGCTTTGTAATTAGGGCTATACAGAATACTAGACCCATACTGAGGGAAAGGTTCGGTGTGGGGTCGCCCCTGTTGGGGCAGGTGCTCCATGTGTGCTAGGCAGGCAGTAAGAACAGCCCCCAACCCTCATTGAGGTAGGAAAGCCATAATAGGGCATATTAGGAGCTGTTCAAGTGCCAACCCCAACACAAGCACCCTGGTCACGCTGGTTCCAGGCATCACCAACTGCCAGGACCTTCCTCCATAGGTTGTGGATCTTGCAAGACGTGGTAAGACCCACCCTTTTTTTCACTAATGTGATTTGTAATAGCGGAGGTAAATGCAATTGTTGTCTCTCACCCAGTGGTAATCACTATTTTAAAAGACTTAGTAAATGTTACGTTTTATGATTCCCAGTTTACAAAATAATTCTGATACTCTTAAGCATATATAATATTTAATATTAAGAAGGCAGCCAGTAAGGTCTGTGGTAATGGCAGCAATTAAACTGGCTAAAAGAATGTGGCTGAGGGCCTCCAGGTGCGCTAACCCTCAAAAACCTTATTTGGAAGGGCCTTCCGGTCAGCTGACCATCTAAACCATCATTTGCGAGTGCCTTCAGGACAGTTGACCCTTTAAAACCTCATTTGCGAGTGCCTTCAGGGCAGCTGACTCTGTAAAACATTATTTGTTAGGGCCTGCAGGTGAGCTGACCCTAAAAAACATGAATTGTGAGGGCCTGCAGGTGAGCTGACCCTAAAAGCCATGAATTGTGAGGGCCTGCAGGTGAGCTGGCCCTGTAAAACAATATTTGCTAGGGCCTGCTGCTGAGCTGACCCTCTAGAACATTAGGAGCGAGGGCAGCCTAAAAAGCATGTTGATATGATGGAGGAGGAGGAGGAGAAGGATGAGAAAAGGAAGATTGAACCATATAACCTTTTTTGTGGTGGCAGAGGTGCATGTGAATACAGTGTATTCAGTACATTATAAAAAACACATTTAAAGTGCCTTTATGTTCAGCCGCTTTCATCTGGTGGAGTAGAGAAGTCTGGAGCAATCCAGGCCTTGTTCGTTTTTTTAAGAGTCGACCTGTCAGCATTTTTAGTTGACAGGCGGATGAGCTTATCAGTTATTATGCCCCCAGCAACACTGAATACCCGCTCTGACAAAACGCTGGTGGCAGGGCAGGCCAGCACCTCCAACGCGTACAGTGCCAGTTCGTGCCATGTGTCCAGCTTGGACACCCAATAGTTGTAAGGCACAGAGGGATCATTCAGGATGCAGACACGGTCTGCTACATACTCCTTCACCATCTTCCAAAAATGTTCCCGCCGTGTGACACTAGGCCGCGCATCAGGGTGAGGGTGCTGGCGGGTGTCATGAAACTGTTCCAGGCCTTGGAGAGTGTTGTCCTGCCTCTGTTGGAACTGCTGTGTGTTCCCCTCATCTTCCCTCCTGGGTTGCCCAAGGAACTACGTACTCTGCCACCAGCGTTGTCAGCTGTAAATTTGTCCGCAATTACATTCTATTCTGTTATTATTATGGTTTGTGTTTATAATATTGTTGGCATTATTATTGTTATTATGGTTGTAAAATATATTATGGTTATTTATGAGTTAATTAACAGGCCATGCCATTGGTTTACCTCCACTCTCGTGTTTTATGTTTTTATTTGTATTAATGTATAAGTTTGGGATGTTTGTTGTGCATGGGACCTAAGCTGCCAACAAGTTACGGCCATTATCAGACACAACAACCAACCATGCCTGGTCTTAGGTTGAGTGGTGTGAGCCACAGCTCAGTCTGGTCCATTATACCCTGCCACAGTTCTGTGTGTGCTGTTTGTCACCTAAGCAAATGAGTTTCAGCACGGCCTGTTGCCGCTTCCCCACTGCCGTGCTACACTGCTTTCAGCTACTGACTGATGGCTAATTGGTGCTGCAAGAAGAGAATTCAGCGGTGGAAGTGGAGGAGGAGTAGGATAAGGGGGGTTTGCTGCAACTAATGTATGTGGTGGTGAAAATCCTGATGGAATGAGGGCCCGCAATCCTTGGTGTTGGTAGCACCTATGCCATCCCAGGGTACAACTCGCTACCAGCCTCCACAAGGTTCACCCAGTGTGCAGTCACGGAAATGTAGCGTCCCTGCCCAAAAGCACTTGTCCGTTTGTCAGTCGTTAAGTGGACCTTCCCAATAACTGCGTTGGTCAGGGCACGGTTGATGGTACGGGACACAATTGCTGGTGTAATGCGGGAATGGCACACCGAGAAAAATAGTGGCGGCTGGGGACTGAGTAACGAGGGAAGTCCACCGTCATGTGGCAGAGGAAAGCCTCAGTGTCCACAGGCCTAAATGGCAACATTTCCAGGGCCAGCAATTTTTTAAGGTGTACATTTAGTGCTATGGCCTGTGGGTGGGTGGCTGGGTATTTACGCTTAAGTTCAAAGGCCTGGATTAGGGACAACTGTACGCGGGCCTATTTGGTGTGGCCCCTCCTTCTCCGTTTTGCCATCCCACAGCCTCTTCCAGCCTGTTGCGGTGCTGTGGATCCCTTCCCCTCTTTATTGTTGTCCTTGCTTTGCTTGCCACCTTATCAGGTTGGGTCAGTGATGTCATCGTCCACCACCCCCTCTTCCACTTCCTCACTCTGGTCATCCTCCTGACTTGTATTGACCTAAAAAGACCCTCACTTATTGACAACTGTGTCTCATCCTCATCTTCCACCTCGTGAAACAGGCTGTGGATGCTGAAGAGTTTGGGAATCAGTGCACAAGATCTCCTCATGTCCCTTTTCAGGGAGGGTCAGCTCACCTGCAGACCCTCACCTACAATATTTGAGAGGGTCAGCTCATCTGCAGGCCCTCATATACAATATTTGAGAGGGTCAGCTCACCTGCAGGCCCTCACCTACAATATTTGAGAGGGTCAGCTCACCTGCAGGCCCTCGTCTACAATATTTGAGAGGGTCAGCTCAGCAGCAGGCCCTCACCTACAATATTTGAGAGGGTCAGCTCACCTGCAGGCCCTCACCTACAATATTTGAGAGGGTCAGCTCAGCAGAAGGCACCCGCCCATCATTTTTTCAATGTTCAGCTAAGGATCAGGCACTCGCCCATCATTTTTTGCAATGCTCAGCAGCAGGCCCTTGCCACTAATGTTTTAGAGGGTCAACAGCAGGACCTTGCTCCTAAAGTTTTTGATGGTCATCAGCAGGCCACCAATTATAATTTTTCAAGGGTGTGTATGATGCCCTCCTTTATGTGTAACAAAGGTTGTTTTGGAGTGTCGGTTCCTTGTAATTTTTGGCAGCCCTTTCTTTCACTTAGTGCATAGGCTTTATGAGTGTAGGAGTCCCACTACCTGAACAATTGTACCACAATGTGAATGAGGCCCTCTTTTATGTGATATACAGGCTGTTTCGATTTGGGAGAAGTTATTCACTCCATTAATGTTACCTATAGGTATGAGAGAATGATGATATCCTGTAGTATCTTTGATAGATCAAATGTGCAAACTATCTGGGCTCCCTGCGTTTGAGCACCCTAAATATATTTTGTAATATTTGCATTGCTTGATAGACACTACCTTCAGAGACATAGAAGTTGTCTTGGTTACATTTTTTATTTGCTGTGTTTTCTTTATCCTTTCAATGCCTTTTTTATGCATGTTTATTTCTCAGTGTATGCTTCTAATATATGTATATGGCACTGTAAAGTTGACTAGCAATGAGCAAATTTGTTGAAATTCATTTCAGATCCAAATTGGCAATTTAAAAAAAAAAGTTTGATCCAAATCAAATATGCTCCAATTGCCTTCAAAGTTGGTATATAACACTCTCTGGTCTCCTAGGAGGGAGAGAATCGAGAGAAAGAAATACTACTCTGGGTTTCTGGGCAATATATATGCATTGTCTGGGGTGGTACACTTTTTCATTTCGGAGAGCGCCTAGTATTCATTGTACATGTACAGAGTATTGTAAGTCAGGCAACGCTCTTATGGGTTTTTAAGAAAGATATCTGGATTAGCTTTCCTAATCCTTTCTGACGCTAGCAGATGTAAGTTGTGCTAATTTTTATATAATTTTCCCTGAAACCCAGAGGACTGGCTTACAATATTCCTGATGCATAGAGATGGCCTTGCGGTTCGCCCGGCGGTCGTTTTGCGGCGAACTTTGCGTGTTCGCAACTCGCCGAACATGCGAACATATGGAGATATTTGCGCCCGCCATATTCTTTTACATTGTAAAGAACTTTGACCCATGACACATCCATCAGGTGGTACAGGACAGCCAATTGAGACGTTTCAGCACATTGACATATCCCCTACCTTAAAAATAAGGTAGGGGGTATGGTATACATAAGGTAAGGAGAGGTTGCTGTGTGGAGCAGGGACAGGCTGATAGGGACACCAAACTCTAGCTAATAGGGCCACAAAAGTCATTTTAAGGACTGGTATATGTGTGCTATCGATAGGTGTGATACACAGAGGGGTGTGATATACTTATAATATACTTTTATAATGAGTCAAAAACACATAGATCTATATAGTGATCACCTGGAAGTCAGGGCCTAGGGGCTTACTAGAGCCATTTTTATATAGGGTAAGGTTCCGGACGGGGTCGCTATTATCAGGGCGGGTGGTCTGTGGTTAGGCTATCAGGGCCAGAATAGCACCCCCCTGTAGGGCAATATCAGGGACAGTTCTTTGCCCACCCGGTCCTTTAATACCACATCATCATCTAGCCCAGGGATGGATG
Organism: Bufo gargarizans; assembly: GCF_014858855.1. Classification (NCBI taxonomy): domain Eukaryota; kingdom Metazoa; phylum Chordata; class Amphibia; order Anura; family Bufonidae; genus Bufo; species Bufo gargarizans. The sequence goes on along the minus strand of NC_058081.1, from coordinate 718,911,449 downwards.
TTTTTTGCTTTCCCTCCGGGATTCATGGATGTGCACAGGAACCCCCCGGATTTCTTGGTTTTGAAGGTGCTTACTCCACAGCAGCCCGTGTCTCGCATGCAGGTGCCTGGTCATGCAGGTTGTGCTAAGGTTTAGAACGTTAATGCCTCGCTTCAGGCTCTGATGGCACAGCGTGCAAATCACTCGGGTCTTGTCATCAGCACATTGTGTGAAGAAGTGCCATGCCAGGGAACTCCTTGAGGCTGGCTTTGGTGTGCTCGGTCCCTGTTGACGATGGCTAGTAGCAGGCAAACTGTTTTGGTGACGGCTGCTCTGCTTTTGCACCTTGCTCCCGCTTTTGCTACGCTGTTGGCTCGGTCTCACCACTGCCTCTTCCTCCGAACTCTGAAAGTCAGTGGCACGACCTTCATTCCATGTGCGGTCTAGGACCTCATCGTCCCCTGCATCGTCTTCCACCTAGTCTTCCTCCCTGACCTCCTGTTCAGTCTGCACACTGCAGAAAGACGCCACAGTTGGCACCTGTGTTTCGTCATCATCAGAGATGTGCTGAGGTAGTATTCCCATGTCCTCATCAGGAAACATAAGTGGTTGTGAGTCAGTGCATTCTATGTCTTCCACCGCTGGGGAAGGGCTAGGTGGATGCCCTTGGGAAACCCTGACAGCAGAGTCTTCAAACTGCATAAGAGACTGTTGCATGACTTGAGGCTCAGACAGGTTCCCCGATATGCACGGGGGTGATGTGACAGACTGATGGGCATGGGTTTCAGGCGCCAGCTGTGCACTTTCTGCAGAAGACTGGGTGGGAGATAATGTGAACGTGCTGGATCCACTGTCAGCCACCCAATTGATTAGCGCCTTTACTTGCTCAGGCCTTACCATCCTTAGAACGGCATTAGGCCCTGACGGCTACTGGGACCTGAGGTAGTAGGTTCAGTAGGACGTGTAGCTGTGGCAGAACGGCTATGTCCTCTCCCTGCACCAGAGGCTCCACCAACACCACAACCATGACCGCGTCCCTTATTCGATTTTTGCCTCATAGTTAGCGTTTACAAAGCAAAGTAAAAAGTGGTTAAGTCTGTTAAAAATAATTAACCACCAATAAAAACCCTGATGTAGGGTATTGTACTCAATTTTTTTTTGTAAAACGCTATATGACAGCGGTATTTGTGGCCTAAATGTGACAGTCACGTATGCAAGTGTAATCACAGATGTGCAGTATATGAAAAAAAGTTTTTTTTTCACCACAGTATCCTAAAAGCCGTATTTTTGGCCTAAATGTGACAGTCACTTAAGCACGTGTAATCCCAGATGTGCAGTAAATCAGAGGCTTTTTTCACCCCAGTATGCCAAAGCTGTATTTCTGGTGCTGGTGCACTATTGTTGCATAAAATGGCTGCCGATCATGTATTGATATTGACTAACTGAAGAAGTTCATTTTCAGCAGTAGTTGGCTCAGGGCACTGCACCCACAAAACACATTTGCTGTAGATTGCTGAGTACATAAACCAGTTCTTGATTAGATTTCTCCCTAATCTCTCCCTCACAGCAGCTGCAGCCTTTCCCTACACTAATCCGAGCAGAGTGACGGGCGGCGCTACGTGACTCCAGCTTAAATAGAGGCTGGGTCACATGCTGCAGTTGGCCAATCACAGCCATGTCAATAGTAGGCATGGCTGTGATGGCCTTTTGGGGCAAGTAGTATGAAGCTTGTTGATTGGCTGCTGTGCAGCCTTTTAAAAAGTGCCAAGAAACGGCGAACACCGAACCCAAACTTTTATGTAAATGTTCGGGTCCGGGTGCTGAAAAACCTAAAGTTCGCTACGAACCCGAACTTTACAGTTCGGGTTCGCTTAACTCTAGTTACGTTTTATCTTCATGTATATTCTAATGGATTGGCTTCCTTGTACAATGTTATAATATACTTTCTATGTTAGACAGTATATTATAGTGCATTTGTATTGTGCGGCAGTTGTGTGCGGTTCTGCTGCGATACTGCAGGTATATAGCGGTATATGGGTATATAGCGGGACAAGCGTTATTGGAACAAATAATTTCTACTGGTGTAAAATATCAGTCGCCCCCCCCCCAAAAAAAAAAACTGATTTAAGTAGGGTGTTATATACCAATATACTTTCTTTATAATGCATTTGGGTACTGCATAGTGCATTTGCGCATGCGCGTACGCAAAAATTATATTGCCGATATTTCGCATTGAAAAAAATAATGAATTGAGTTGCAAATTCGAATAATACATCTTGTATGTCACTGTCCATGTTGTAGGACTATTTGTGCACTTCTAGTAATTATTACTTGGCTGCAAATATGAGTTAAAGGTTTTTCAGTTTCACCTGCCATTAAAATAAATGGGACCCGCCACAAACTTGCGGTTCGCGAACATTTGATCGCTTTCGCGCGATCGCGTTCGTGAACCGTCCCGGCAGATGTTTGGCCATCACTACTAATGCAAACTCAGTGCCCTCTATAAAAAGAAATAGTACCCCAACCAAAGCCTCTCAGGCTGCAGCTGGTATAATTTGTGGCAAATATCTTCCACGTGAAAATAGAAACAAGATGTGTCCAGAACAAAGACAGGACAAAAATTCGAATTTCTTTGTGTATGACTTGATGAATCAAACAAAAAGCAAACATATTGGTATATGAGTAGAGTTGAGCTGACACCTGGATGTTCGGGTTCGATGGGTTCGGCCGGACTTCACAAAAAAGTTCGAGTTCGGGACCCGAACTTGACCCCGAACCCTAACTGTATTGCAGTCAATAGGGACCCGAACTTTTGAGCACTAAAATGGCTGTAAAAAATTCATCGAAAGGGTTAGAGGGCTACAAATGGCAGCAATATGTGGCAAGTGCTCTGCAAACAAATGTGGATAGGGAAATTACTTCAAATAACATAAAATACGTAAAAATAAAAAATTATAATCTTGATCTTGGCGGACGAGGTCCATATGAAGTAGGAGGTTGAGGAGGCGGTGGATGTGGCGGTGTAGGTGGAAGCGGCGGTGGAGAAGGAGGAGGTAGACAACACTGGGTTTTGGTTTAAATTATTATTTTTTTGTTTAAATTAGGGTACACCCCAAAACATTGGGAAATATAACCTGTGATAACCCCCTCCAGTCGTGCTAAACACACGTTCAGACAATACACTGGCTGCAGAGTAGGCCATCACCTCCAAGGCGTAAAGGACAAGCACAGGCCATGTGCCCAATATGTAGACCCAGAAGTTGAAGGGGGCAGACCCATCAGTCAGTACGTGTAGGCGTGTGCACACATAATGCCCCACCATGTTGCACGTCCCCGTGATGTCCACAATCCAATTGGATATCTGCGCTATCAACTTTCGATGTTCTTTTCTGCACCTACCATGTTGATCACGGTTAGCGGAGAATCAGGGTTCCACGCCGGAGAGGGAGCGTAAGAAAGGGAAACCACATCCAATAGAGGTCCATGGCTGCAATGTGATCGAGCTGAAATGTGAAATGCAGAGCAGGGGTTTTTCATCGCAGGAAATGGGCTAATGTCACCCACCAATGGAACAGATGATTATTAAAAATTTCAGTCCCTATCACCTATGCAGAGCAGGGGTTTATCCACGGAAAAAATTGGTAAAATGTCACCCAAGATGTAACAGACAAATTAGTGAAATGTATTAACCTGTCGACTAGGTAGAGCAGGGGTATATCACAGCCAAAAATTGGTAAATGTCACCCGACAATGTAACAGAAAAATTAGTGAAATTTATTAAACTAAATAACAACCAAAAAAACTAACACAAATGAATGAAGAATAATTATATCTTTATTAATATTCAAATTGCTAATTTTTATTGCGAATATCGGCACTTCGAGAATTTGCGAATATTTAGAATATAGTGATATATATATTTGTAATTATGAATATTCAAGATTTTTTTTAAATCAGTACACATGATCCCTCCCTGCTTCTAGCTTGTGGGCCAATGAGAAGGCTGCAATATCTTTGACTTTAGGAGTAGTGTTAATTGCGAATTTTGGAAATGCAAATTTTCGTAATGAGAATTTTGGTAATGTGAATTTTTGTAATGAGAATCAAAGAGATCGTTAAAACTCAGATCTGATGGTATATTCTAACCCCCAGGCGTTCCCATGGTGACGGGGATGCTTGTCGGGGAGGAGTATGCCAAAGTGGAACAACTGTACAGATAAAAAAATAAATAAATACGACTATTCTAAAAAATTAATATATTTGTTTTTTAGAATGTTCGTAATATTCTAAAACAAGAATATATAGCAATATAGTAAATATAAAAAAAAATATAGAGCAATTTAGCTAATATAATGCTATAATCTTTTTTTTTATAGTTGTATTTTTTTTTTCCAATCTGAACTTCAGATGAGAAAAAAATTACAACTATTAGACAAAGAAGATTATAGCACTATATTAGCTAAATTGCTCTATATTAGTTTTTTTCTCGAATATTCACTATATTGCTATATATTCTTGTTTTAGAATATTACTAATATTCTAAAAAACAAATATATAGCACTATATTGAATATATTAGTTTTTTAGAATATTTGTCTTTTTATCCATTTGAAGTCATGATTCCTCCCTGCTTGAGTTATCTGTACAGTTGTTCCACTTTGGCATACTCCTCCCCGACAAGCGTCCCCGTCACCATGGGAACGCCTGGGAGTTAGAATATACCATCGGATGATCGGATGTGAGTTTTCACGATCTTATTGATTTTCATTACAAAAATTCACATTACAAAAATTAGCATTGCGAGAATTCACAATCAACACTACTCCTAACGAATATTCAAATTCTCGAATATTCAACTAATAGTCTGCAAAATATTCGCGAAATATCGCAAATTTTAATATGACCCCTGCCGCTCATCACTTTTTATTATTACAAAATAATTAATTAAAGTATTTAAATATAAAAACAGCAATGTTGGAGGTACTGATCAACACAGGTGTGTCACAGCGATACTCCCTGTACATAATATGACCTAACCAAATAGGCTCTGGTGAATATCATTAAACTATTGCACATTATAATCCAGGCCTTTTTTGTCCCATAGGTAGCTACAACACCATGTCACTAGATTCATTAATTGTCATGCAGATTAGCTGCAATGTTGTAAACATATACACAAGGAGCAAACATCCTCATAGTGCGCACCATAGTACAAGTAAAATTATACCAAGGCAATACTCTTGCCTATGTTGTATGTGCAAAAAAGCTATGGGACACATTGTCCCACAGGTAATTCCCACACCATGTACTGATTGTATATAGTATCATACAACTCAATTGTCTAAGGGCACACCAATCCCAACGCACGTTTCGCCTAAGCTTCTTACCGGGGGCCTAAGAAAACCACTGGTTTGTGTGCCACCCTGATGTGAACACGGTTCCTCCTCCTCCATCATCTCCTCCTCCACCTCCTCATCCTCCAGAACTGTGCCCTGGATGAACAATTGTGTACCTGGCGTTTGTGGGTACAGGAACCCACGCTCTGAGACACTTGTGCATGACTGGCCAGAAACCCTATGAAATGATCCCTCTTCCTCCTCTTTCTCCTGTGCCACATCCTCTTACATCATTGCCAGAGGCATAGAAGTGGGATAGTGCTGAGAAAGGCAGTTGGTGGAGTACTCGGAACACAGGTCTCGCATGGAGGCCCAGTCATTGGTGGTGCTGTTCCGCAGAGCGACTCACCCGTGCATGCTGCAGCTGAAACTCTACTATTGCCTGCTGCTGCTCGCACAGTCTGGCCAGCATATGCAATGTGGAGTTCTACCTTGTGGGCACGTCGCATGATCGGGAAGGCCGAAGTTACGCTGCAGCGCTGACAGGCGAGCAGCAGCATGGTGAGAACAATGAAAGCGCGCCCAGACGGTCCGCACTTTCTGTAGCAGCTCTGACATATCGGGGTAATTTTTAAGGAATCTCTGCACCCCCAAATTCAGCACATGGGCCAGGCAATGGATGTGCGTCAAACCGGCTAGGCCCAGAGCTGCTTCGAGATTTTGCCCATTATCGCACACCACCAGGCCGGGCATGAGGCTCACTGGCACCAACCACTCATTGGTCTGTTGTTCCATGCCAGTCCACAGCTCCTGCGCTGCGTGGGGTTTTTCCCCCAAACAGATAAGTTTTAATACTGCCTGCTGTAGTTTACCCCTGGCTGTGCTGAAGTTAATGGTGAAGGTGTTATGCTAACCGGATGAGGAGGCAGTAGAGGATGAGGAAGCGAAGTAGGAGGAGGAAGCAACAGGAGGCAAAGAGAAGTGCCCTGCAATCCTCGGTGGTGGAAGGACATGCGCCAAACTGCTATCCGCCTCAGGCCCAGCCGCCACTGCATTTACCCAGTGTGCTGTTAGGGAGATATAGTGTCCCTGACCGTGCTTACTGGTCCACGTATCCGTAATTAGGTGGACCTTGCCACAGATGGCGTTGAGCAGTGCACACCTGATTTTGTCCCCTACTTGGTTGTGCAGGGAAGGGATGCCTCGCCTGGAAAAGTAGTGGCAGTTGGGCACGACATACTGTGGGACAGCCACCGCCATAAGGCTTTTAAAACTATCCGTCTCCACCAGACAGAATGACAGCATTTCAAAGGCCAGTAATTTTGAAATACTGGTATTTAGGGCCAGAGATCGCGGGTGGATAGGGGGGTACTTCCTCTTCCGCTCCATTGTTTGGGATATGGAGAGCTGAACGCTTCCGTGGGACATTGTGGAGATGCTTGGTGACCCAGGTGGTATTGTTGCTGGCAGATCCTCTGTTTGCGGGGTGACAGGTGCAACTGTCACTCCAGAGGTGGATGAAGAGGCCGCAACTGCAGCAGAAGAGGAAGCAGGAGGAGGCAGAGACCTTTGAGGTGTCTACTCCACTGCAGCTCGTGCTTGGCACTTAAATGCCTGGTCATGCAGGTTGTGCTCAGGTTGAGAACGTTTATGCCTCGCTTCAGGCTCTAATTGCACTGCGTGCAAACCACTCGTGTCTTGTCGTCAGCAGATTGTCTGAAGAACTGCCACGCCATTGAACTCCTTGAAGCTGGCTTTGGTGTGCTTGGTCCCTTGCTGCGTTGGGCAGTAGCAGGCGTACTGTCTAGGGGACAGCAGCACCACTTTTGCACCCTGTTCCCTCTTCTGCTTTTCTGGTGGCTCTGTGCGACCATTGCCTCTTCCTCGAACTTCACAGGTCTCTCGCATAACTTTGATTCCATGTGGGGTCAACCGAGTCTTCACCCCTGCCCTCCTTGTCGGTCTGCACACTTTCATCAGCCACACCAGTTGGCACCTTTGTTTCATCATCATTGGAGACGTGCTGTGATGGTCCTCCCTTGTACTAATCTTGAAACATAAGTGGTTGGGCATCGATGCACTCAATCTCTTCCACTTCTGGGGCAGGGCTACGTGGATGGCCCTGGGAAACCCTACTAGCAGAATCATTAAAAACCAGAAGAGACTGCTGCATGACTTGGGTCTCAGACTGCTTGGCTGATTTGCATGGGGGTGAGGTGAAAGACTGATGGACATCGGCTGCAGGGGCCAAATATGATCTTTCAGCAGGAGACTGGGTGGGAGACAATGTGTAGGAACTGGAGGCACTTTCAGCAACCTAATCTACTATCGCCTGTACTTGTTCTGGCCTCACCATTCGTAGAGCCGCATTCGGCCCAACCAAATAACGCTGAAGGTTCTGTCGCCTACTCGCACCACATCCTCTCCCTGCAACAGGAGTTCCACCAGCAGCACCATGACTAGGGCCACGTCCAGTGTTGGACTGGGCTGTCTAGGGCCCACCAGTAAAATTTATTTTTGGGGCCCACCATATGGATACATGCAAATATTACCTGCTCACACAGCAGCAAGACACTACAAGATGTTTGAATATGTGGTCCCTGCAGCAACTGTGAGAAGGCAGGTCCCTAGAAAATGAGGATACTGGCTGTTCTGCCTCTGTACCTAAAAATGAACCATACCCATGAATGTGTCTATAATAATAAACTGGGTAGTTTTTTAAGGTGCTGTACACTGCCTATCTACTGTATATGTAGTACAGTCAGTCTACTGTGTTGTGTTCTACTTGTGCAGGGGTTGTGAGACTAGGGGCCCACCTTGCTCAGGGGCCCACCTGGGGATTCACCTGTTCCCCTATGGGCCAATCCAAGCCTAGCCACGTCCCTTATTCAACACTCTCCTCATTCTCCGCAAATGTAATATTTGGCCCAAAATGTTTTTTTGTTTTTTTTTATAACAAAATAGAACAGCAGTATCTAACGCGTGTATTTCACACTGACAGATGCAGCCAAGGCCGTAAATTTAGTAATTGGCCTAAAATGGGTGTTTTTTTAATAACCGAATATGATAGCATTATCTAACGCATGTATTTTACACTGACAGATGCAGCAAAGGCTGTAAAATGTAGTATTTTGCCCAAAAAGGCCTCTTTCACACGGGCGTCAGTTTTTTTTGCCCGGATAAGAGCCGGGTGCGTTGCGGGAAAATGCGCGATTTTTCCGCGTGAGTGCTAAACATTGTTATACGTTGCACTCGCGTGAGAAAAATCGCGCATGTTTGGTACCCAAACCCGAACTTCTTCACAGAAGTTCGGGCTTGGGATTGATGTTCTGAAGATTGTATTATTTTCTCTTATAACATGGTTATAAGGGAAAATAATAGCATTCTGAATACAGAATGCATAGTAAAACAGCGCTAGAGGGGTTAAAAAAAAATAAAAAAATTTTTAACTCACCTTAGTCCACTTGATTGCGAAGCCGGCATCTCCTTGTGTCTCCTCTGCGCTGAACAGGACCTGGGGTGAGCTGCTGCATTAAATACCGGTTAAGGACCTTTGATGACATCACTCCGGTCATCACATGGTACGTCACATGATCTTTTACCATGGTGATTCACCATGGTAAAAGACCATGTGATGGCCAGAGTGACGTCATCAAAGGTCCTTAACCGGTATTTAATGCAGCAGCTCACCCCAGGTCCTGTTCAGCGCAGAGGAGACACAAGGAGATGCCGGCTTCGCGATCAAGTGGACTAAGGCTACTTTCACACTAGCGTTCGATCGGATCCGTTCATATTAATGCAGACAGTGGATCCGTTCAGAACAGATCCGTCTGCATTATATTGGCAAAAAAAAGCTAAGTGTGAAATTAGCCTGAGCGGATCCGTCCAGACTTTTACATTGAAAGTCAATGGGGGACGGATCCGCTTGACGATTGAGCCAAATTGTGGCATCTTCAAACGGATCCGTCCCCATTGACTTACATTGTAAGTCTGGACGGATCCGCACGCCTCCGCACGGCCAGGCGGACACCCGAACGCTGCAAGCAGCGTTCAGGTGTCCGCCTGCTGAGCGGAGCGGAGGCTGAACGCCGCCAGACTGATGCAGTCTGAGCGGATCCGCATCCATTCAGACTGCATCAGGGCTGGACGGAAGCGTTCGGGTCCGCTCGTGAGCCCCTTCAAACGGAGCTCACGAGCGGACAGCCGAACGCTAGTGTGAAACTAGCCTAAGGTGAGTTAAATTATTTTTTATTTATTTTTTACCCCTCTAGCGCTGTTTTACTCTGCATTCTGTATTCAGAATGCTATTATTTTCCCTTATAATCATGTTATAAGGGAAAATAATAATGATCGGGTCTCCATCCCGATCGTTTCCTAGCAACCGTGCGTGAAAATCGCACCGCATCCGTACTTGCTTGCGGATGCTATGCGATTTTCACGCTTCCCATTCACTTCTATGGGGCCTGCGTCACGTGAAAATCGGACAATATAGAGCATGCTGCGATTTTCACTCAACGCACAAGTGATGCGTGAAAATCACCGCTCATGTGCACAGCCCCATAGAAATGAATGGGTCCGGATTAAGTGCGGGTGCAATGCGTTCAACTCACGCATCGCACCCGCACGGAAAACTCGCCTGTGTGAAAGGGGCCAAAGGGTGTTTTTTAAAACCCAGAAAATTATAGCAGTATTTCAAGCTTAAATTGCACACTGACTAATGCTGCATAGGCCCCAGATGTAGGATATTGCCAAAAATGGATGATTTTTTTAAACCCAGAATATAATTGCAGTATTTCAAGCTTCTAACACAAATGCAAATGTGCTGTGCTGGTGCACAGAACTTGCATAAAATGGCCACCACCGCCCACCTAACTAACAGACGGATAAAAGTTATTTTTCTCTGTCACTGGGCTCAGGGCAGGGTAAAAATATTGTGCCCTGCACCCACACAACTAAATCTATGTAGATCGCTGAGTTCAATTACATTTCTGATTAATTTTTTTTCCTATTCTCTCCCTCACAGCAGCAGCATCCTCTCCCTCCACTAAGGACAGCAGAGTGACGTGCAGCGCTATGTGACTTCAGCTTATATAGAGCCTGGGTCACATGCTGCACTGGCCAATCACAGCCATGCCATTAGTAGGCATGGCTGTGATGGCTTCTAAGGGCACACAAGTTAAACGCTTGTTGATTTGCTGCTCTTGAGCCTTTCAAAAAGCGCCATTAACTTGCCGAACACCGAACCCGAACCCAAACTTTCACTGAAAAGTTCGAGTCTGGGGTCCAAAAATCCTAAAGTTCGGTACGAACCCGAACTTTACAGTTCGGGTTCGCTCAACCCTATATATGAGACACACATCATATGTGCCAACAAAACTGGTGCACATTCTAGACAAAATGATGCTCATCTATCAGCCTTATTGTTTAGTTTTCTGAGCATTCCTTTTTGAAGTGCTTTTTGTCCGACTACTATTATTTTAGTTTCTTTGCAAAAGAAAGGCAATAGCTGCTGGAGACAATTGTTATATGACTTCTGCACTTTGATATTTTCCAGACAAGGTTTATTTAAAAATGTATTAACAATGAAAGGAACAATATAAAAATACATCTTAGGCTACTTTCTCACTAGTGTTTTTTTTGGGATCCGTCATGGATCTGCAAAAATGCTTCCGTTACTATAATACAACCGCCTGCATCCATCATGAATGGATCCGGTTGCATTATGACTTATATAGCCATGATGGATCCGTCATGAACATCATTAAAAGTCAATGGGGGATGGATCTGTTTTCTATTGTGTCAGAGAAAACGGATCCATCCCAATTGACTTACATTGTGTGTCAGAACTGATCCATCAATAGCGGAATTGAAAAAGCTAGTGTAAAAGATTCTTAGTCATTACTTTTGGCCACATTCATCAAAGGAACCTTAGCAACTTTTAGAAAATCAATTTCAGCAGTAGAAGACACAGAATGGCTGGAGTCAGGACGACTTTATGGACACTTATGCTGTTGTTGGTGGTGCCGCTGGTGCTGCCAATGGTGCTACTGCTGGTGCTGCCAATGGTGCTACCACTGGTGCTGCCAATGGTGCTGGCTATCGTGCAGTTAAGCTTAACTTGAGTGGATGATCCGGTCTCATTTTGGGGCTGACTGCCAAGATCACAGAAGGACTTTGTTGCACACCCTCGAAAGGCTGTTGAAGTTGACATTGATCCTGCAAAAATCCACAATATTAGATGTGAAATATAAAGACTTTTTAATCTAAACACTGTTCTTCTTGACCATAGATACTATTCCTAGTACAGATCCTGGAAGATTTTCTATAAGACAGTTTTCATAAGTCTAGAAGATTTGACTTTGTACCCAAATTAAAGACCTGGCAGGCTAAAAAATGATTTAACATAAAATATTTATCTTGTCAATTGGCCCTTGTACTGTGAGCCCTCAATGCCAAAAAGTAGCATGTAAAGGGGCTCATACAAACTCATCCTTCTTTAAATTTTCTTTTGACTTCACATATCCTGAGATGTGTGGTGCAAAATACCATCTTGTGAGAAAAAAAGCAAAAAATAAAACATGACAATATTCTGTCACAAGATCTTAATCTTTTATGTGCAGCTACCCTGTGGTCGTGGGGTGAACTGCAGCCTGTCAAGGGTTTTCTTAGCATATCACAATATTGTATTCAATTTGTTTCATGAGAAATTAAAATGCTTAAGCAAATACAAGCAAAGGTAAGATTGGACACATTTGCATATTTTTCCTTTCTAGTTATTGCTGACCGTGGCATATGGGAGGTTCGTGCTCCCTCTTCTGATCCATCGTGTCCCTGTGCCGCGGTGACGGGGACTTGATGGTTGCCATGGCAGCCCCAAGCCTTTGAAAGGCCTTGGGGTCCAGCAGCTACAGAGTCCTATGAGGCCCAGCCCCCAAGCTGAGTTTTATAGGCAAACTATCAGTGTATAACACTGAGTATTGTGCTGCATTGAAACAAGAAGTCCCATAGTGGGACAAAAAAAAGTGAAATAAAAGTGTTTAACAATAAAAAATGAAAATTTTCAATAAAAAAGCCCTTTTCCCATAAAAAGAAATATATAAAATTGTAAAAAATAGAAAATAAAAAACAGACATATTAGGTATTGCTGCGTCCGTAACAACCTGCTCTATAAAATAGCACATGATCTAGCCCATCTGGTCAACACCGTTAAAAAAACAAAAAAACAAAACAAAACTGTACCAAAAAATCTATTTTTTTGTCACCTTACATCACAAAAAGTGTAATACCAAGCAATCAAAAAGTAATATTTGTCCCAGAATGGTAACAATCAAACCATCACCTCATACCGCAAAAAAATTAGATTCTTCCTAAGACAATTGGCAAAAAAATAAAAACTATATGGCTTTCAGAAAACTGAGACATAATAAAAAACACAAAACAATTGTTTTTCTTTCAAAAATGCTTTTATTGTGAAAAATAAATATAAAAAATAGACAAATTAGGTGTTACTGCATCCATAACAACCTGCTCTATAAAAACATCACATGATTTACCCTATAAGGTGGAAGCCATAAAAAAAACTGTGACAAAAAAACCTTATTTTTTGTCACCTTACATCACAAAAAGTGTAATACCAAGCAATCAAAAAGTAATATTTGTCCCAGAATGGTAACAAACCATCGCCTCATACCGCAAAAAAATGAGATTCTTCCTAAGACAATTGGCGAAAAAATAAAAACGATATGGCTTTCAGAAAACGGAGACATAAAAAAAACACAAAACAATTGTTTTTCTTTAAAAAATGCTTTTATTGTGAAAAATAAATATAAAAAATAGACAAATTAGGTGTTACTGCATCCGTAACAACCTGCTCTATAAAAACATCACATGAATTACCCTATCAGGTGGAAGCCATAAAAAAAACTGTGACAAAAAAAAACTATTTTTTGTCACCTTACATCACAAAAAGTGTAATACCAAACGATCAAAAAGTAGTATGTACGCCAAAATAGTACCAATCAACCATCATATAATGCCGCAAAAACTGAGCCCCTACGTCAGATAATCGCCCCAAAAAATAAAAATAATATGGCTTTCAGAAAAAGGAGACAAAAACATGATTTTTTCAAAAATGCTTTACTATGTGAAACTGAAACAAAAGAAAAATAAAAGTAGACATATTTGATATTGTCACCTCCATAACAACTTGCTCTATAAAAATAGCACATGATCTAACTTGTTAGGCGAACAAAAACAATAAAAATAAAAACTGTGCCAGAACAGCCTTTTTTGGTTACCTTGCCTCACAAAAAGCGTAATATAGAGCAATCAAAAGTTATATATAGCACAAAATAGTACCAATAAAAGTGTCACCTTATCCTAGAATTTCCAAAATGGGGTAACTTTTTTGGAGTTTCTACTCTAGGGGTGCATCTTTACATGTCATATGGCAACTTAAAATTATCCCAGTGAAAACTGCCCTCCAAAATTCATAAGGTGCCCCTTTTCTTCTGTGCCATGCCATGTGTCCGTACAGCAGTTTACCACAACATGTGGGGTGTTTCTGTAAACTGCAGAATCAGGGTAATAGGTATTGAGTTTTATTTGGCTGTTAGCCCTTGATGTGTTACAGGAAAAAATGAATTAAATGGAGAATATGCAAAAAAAAGTTAAATTTGAAAAATAAAATAAAAAATTCCCTTTAATTCTTGTGAAACATCTAAAGCAGGCATCCTCAAACTGCGGCCCTCCAGCTGTTGCAAAACTACAGCTCCCAGCATGCCTGAACAGGTATCAGCCTACAGCAGGGCATTGTGGGAGTTGTAGTTTTACAACAGCTGGAGGGCTGCAGTTTGAGGATGCCTGATCTAAAGGGTTAAAGTTTGTAAAATCAGTTTTGAATAACTTGAGGGGTATAGTTTCTACAATGGGGTCATTTATCGGTGGCTTCTACTATGTAAGCCCCACAAAGTAACTTCATAACTGAAGTGGTCCTTTAAAATGTGGGTTTGGGAAACTTTCATAAAAATTTTAAATAAATTATTCTAAAGCCTTATAAAATCCTAAAAAATAAAATTACATTTACAAAATGATGCAAACATAAGAGTGGACATATGGCAAATGTAAAGTAATAACTATTTTATGATGTATCTGCCATAAAAGCAGAGAAATTCAGATTTATAAAAAAAAATCTAAATTTTCTGTAAATCTTTGATTTTTAATAAATAAGTGTTAATTTTAACGTAAATTAGTTTTCCCTTAGTCCTAACAGCAGCCAAAGTGGGGAGTTCTCCCCTGTGAGACTGGTAGGACAGGTGGAATTTTTATTGATAAAAATTACTACTAAGCTAATTAAACAATTAACCCACCCCCTATAAAGGGACGCCCGCCCTTCTACCAGTGCTTTATCAGCAAGTACACAAAACAAAAATAGGGTAGAAATTTGTGTGCTGATGTTAGGACTAAGGGAAAACAAATCTACGTTAAAATTAACGCTTCCCTTACGTCTTAACCAGCAGCACAAGTGGGGACCTAGGAAGGAGCAACAGACAAATTGGGAGAGTCCTCCATTCCCTTTTTTTTTTTTTTTTTTTTTTTTTTTTTACGAGAGGGCGGCACTTAGAATGGTACGTCCAAATGCCACTCCCTCAGAGCACCTAGAATCTAGGCGGTAATGCTTTATAAAGGTACTGTGGGAACTCCAAGAAGCTGCAGCACATATTTGTTCTAGTGGAACCAAACTTTTATTCGCGTATGAAGTAGATACTGCCCTTGTAGAGTGGGCAGTGGCAAAGGATGGAGGAGCCAACCTCTGAGCTAGAAAAGCTTCATGGATTGCCTCTTTTACCCATCTACTGAAAGAGGGTTTAGAGGCCTTTAAACCTTTGTTTTTCCTCGCCAAGGACAACAGGAGGTGTTCGGATCTTCTGAAGTCCGCAGTTCTGTTCAGGTAGATTCTGATATTTCTTGAAATTTCCAAGGAATGGAGGACTTCTTCCTCTGGAGATGAGGGAGAGGGACATTAAAACCAGTAAGGTGATGGTCTGGTTAGTATTTCTAAATGATGGTACCTTGGGGACAAAGGTCAGTAGAAACCTCTACAGAACTTTGTTCTGGATAAAGAGGGTATAAGGCTCAGCGGCCGCCAAGGCCTGAAGTTCTCCAATCCTCTTGGCCGAAGTTATGGCCAGTAGAAATGTGACCTTCAAAGATAATAATCTAAGGTCCACATTTTCCAAGGGTTCAAAGGGGGGAGAGGATAGCCCCTTCAGAACCACAGAAAAATCCCATTCAGGGATAGGTCTTAGGATTCTAGGTTTTAATCTTTCGGCTCCTTTGAGGAACCTCCTGAGTAGGGGGTCTTGAGCTAAAGGTCTGCCTAAAAAGGCAGAAAGAGCACTGGTATGAACTCTGAGCATTGACAGGCTTTGACCCTTGTCCAGGCCGTCCTGCAGAAACTTTCAAATAGCTGAAAGAGGAGGATCTGAGCGTACTCCCTCTTTAAGAGCACACCACTGGAGGAAGATCTTGTATATCCTAGAGTAGGCTTTGTTTGTAGACTCCGCCCAGGAGTGCGAAATGGTTCTCAAGACCTGCTCAGAAAGCCCTCTAGCTTCTAGTAGGGACCTGTTAATCTCCAGGCTGTCAGACTGAATCTCATCAGATCTAGGCAAGGACCGAGGTCCTGTGTTAGGGGAAGTCTCCAATATATGCCCTGACTCATCTTCATGAGCTGGGTGAACCAAGACCTCTTCGGCCAGAATGGTATTATTGCAATGACGGGGGTCTGGTTTTGTTTGATTTTCGTCAATTGGTATCATGGAACCCTTGGTATCATGGAAATTGGAGGGAATATGTAAGCCAGCCTGAACCTCCATGTTATGGACAGAGAGTCTATCACCAGAGGATCGTGCTCCTTGTAGAGTGAGCAGAATCTGTCCACCTTGAGGTTTAAGGGGGTTGCCATCAAGTTGATCTCTGGACTACCCCACCTGAGAGTGATCTGGGTGAAAACGTCTCTGTTCAACGACCATTCGCCTGGAACTGGCAGACCCCGACTCTGCAATTATGTTGAGATTCCCTCTGATGTGAACAGCCAAAAGGTGGGATAGACTGGTTTCTGCCCAAGCAAGTTGAGATCTTGTGCCTCCCTGTCTGTTGATGTAAGCGAACTTCTGTCGTATTGTCCGAGCGGAATCTTACCGCCTTTCCACGGATAATAGAAGCAAAGTGGTAGAGAGCGAGACAAACTGCTCTCAATTCTCTCAAATTGTATGGGAGAAGCCTCTCCTGCGGACTCCAGGTACCTTGTACTGGATTTTCATTCAGAAGGGCTCCCTAACCTAGAAGGGAGGCGTCTGTGGTCAACATGATCCAACGAGGTTGAATCAAGGACCTCCCATCTTATAGGTTCCTCCACCAACTGAGGGAGGAACGGACTTCGGTAGACAGGGAGTGCGTCTTGTCCAACCCCCTGGGGTTGCGATTCCAGACTGCTAAACATTTCTTCCTGAAGTGGACGTAGGTGCCATAGGGCCCAATAACTGCTTCTGCAGATGCTGACATGTGGCCTAACATCTTCATGAGAGTTCTGATGGACACGCGCCGAGGTGCCATGAGGAACTGTGTGGCTCTTATCACTCGATCCTTCCTCTCTGGAGAAAGAAAAAGAGTCATCTGTTCGGAGTCCACAATAAAACCCAGGAACATCCTGGAGGTAGACGGAAGGATCTCTGATTTTTCCCAATTTATGAGCCAGCCCAAGCACTGGAGAGACTGAAGAGCCAGCTGAAAATGAGATAAAAGAATGTCTAGAGTAGCGGCTTTTAGAAGTCAGTCGTCTAGGTATGGCACGATCTCTAGCCCTTGAAGCCTGAGTTGGGTGACAACCGTAGCCACAACTTTTGTGAAAGTGTGGGGAGCGGAAGAAATGCCAAAAGGCAGCACAGCAACTCAACCTCTTATGGAGACCGCAACTCTTAAAAACCTCCCGTGAGCTGGGTGAATGGGGATGTGAAGGTAAGCATCCTTCAGATCTAAGGTGATCATTAGATCGCCAGGGTTTAGGATACTGATAAGTGATTGAATGGTCTCCATTCTGAAGCGCTTTGGTCTTATAAACCGATTTAGGTAACGCAGGTCTATCTATAATCACGAGCCAATCGCTCGATGGCTTCGGGACTAGAAAAACAGGGGAGTATACTCCCAGCCCCTGTTTGTGAGGAGGGACTTCCTCCAGGGCCCTTTTTTGCACATGAAGGAGGATCGAATCCTTTTAGATAGACTGTTTGGTCTGATGTAGAGTTTTGGTTAAAACAAACTTTTCTCGGGGAGGGGACAGAAAATCTATTTTGTGCAGAGATTACTTAAAAATTACCCCGACATGTCAGAGCTGCTGCATAAAGTGCAGGCCATCTGTGCACGCTTTTGGCGTTCTCACCCTGCTGCTGCTCGCCTGTCAGCGCTGCAGCGTAACTTCGACCTTCCCGCTCACCGCCTCATATGCGACGTGCCCACAAGGTGGAACTCCACCTTGCACATGCTGGCCAAACTGTGCGAGCAGCAGCAGGCGATAGTGGAGTTTCAGCTGCAGCACGCATGGGTGAGTCGCTCTGCGGAACAGCACCACATCACTACCAATGACTGGGCCTCCATGCGAGACCTGTGTTCCTTGTTGTACTGTTTTGAGTACTCCACCAACATGGCCAGTGCCGATAACGCTATTCTCAGTGTTACTATCTCACCTCTATGCCTCCTTGAAAAAACGCTTATGGCGATAATGGAAGAGGATGTGGCACAGGAGGAGGAGGAGGAAGAGGGATCATTTCGTAGGGTTTCCGGCCAGTCATTCCCAAGTGGCTCCGAGGGTGGGTTCCTGCACCCACAAACCCAAGGTACACAATTGTCCAGCCAGGGCACAGTTCTGGAGGATGAGAAGTTGGAGGATGAGGAGGAGGAGATGCAGGAGGAGGAATTATGTTCACAGCAGGGTGGCACCCAGACCAGCTCATGGCCATCACTGGTGCATGGATGGGGGGATACAGAGGACACAGACGATACACCTCCCACAGAGGACAGCTTTTCGTTGCCTCTGGGCAGCCTGGCACACATGAGCGATTACATGCTGCAGTGTCTCCGCAACGACCGCCGAGTTGCCCACATTCTAACGTGTGCTGATTACTGGGTGGTCACGCTTCTGGATCCCCGTTACAAGGACAACGTACCATCCTTAATTCCGTCACTGGAGCGTGATCGTAAGATGTGCAAGTACAAGCGCACGCTGGTAGTCGCGCTGCTGGTGGCATTCCCATCTGACAGTGAGGGCACAGTGGAAGCACAAGGTGAAGGCAGAGGACGAGGAAGAGGTCGCCAACGCAGCTGGGCCGCCACCAGCACCTCAGAAGGCAGGGTTAGCATGGCCTAAATGTGGAAAAGCTTTGTCAGCACGCCACAACAACCAGCACCACCAGCTGATATGGAACGTCTTAGCAGGAGGCAGCATTTCACCATCATGGTGGAGCAGTATATGTGCACACGCCTACACGTACTGAATGACGGGTCTGCCCCCTTCAACTTTCAACTTCTAGGTCTACAAATTAGGCACATGGCCTGAGCTTGCCCTTTACGCCTTGGAGGTGCTGGCCTGCCCTGAAGCCAGTGTATTATCTGAACGTGTGTTTCGCACGGCAGGGGGCGTCATCACAGACACGCGCAGCCGCCTGTCCACAGCCAATGTGGACAAGCTCACGTTCATTAAAATAAACCAGGCTTGGATCCCACAAGACTTGTCTGTACCTTGTGCAGAATAGACATTTATACCACCATCAAACATACATTCTTGTACTCAAGTCAAGTGCAATGATTCTTTGTTTTCTTTTTTTTTATTTGTCCCGATATTTTGGGGGCTACCTACCCCAATAATAAAAAAAAAACATTGTTGGCTTCCTCCTCCTCCTCCATTGCTGCCTCCACCTACAACACCACATTCACCGCCTCCTCAACCTCCGACTCCATATCCACCTCCTTCTCTGAGTTAGTTATTTTATTTTAAGTTACTTCCCTATCCACATTTGTTTGCAGAGCAGTTGCCATGCTCTTCAGCACATTTTACTGCCTTTTACATCCCTCTAGCCTTTTCAAGGACTATTTTAGAGCCATTTTAATGCAAAAAAGTGCCAATTTTAAAGCCCTAAATTGAAAAAAAAAATCTTATTTTCAATTGTCGGGTTACATTTTACAATTTTTGGCGTATACAAACCCCTGCTGTGCCTGGGTGACAGGGGCCTAAATCTCTCAAAATCCTCTGTTCTATTGCTGGGTGACATGACCCCCCTTTTGCCATGAATGAACCCCTGCTGTGCCTGGGTGACAGGGGCCTAAATCTCTCAAAATCCTCTGTTCTATTGCTGGGTGACATGAACCCCCTTTTGCCGTGAATGAACCCCTGCTGTGCCTGGGTGACAGGGGCCTAAATCTTTCAAAATCCTCTGTTCTATTGCTGGGTGACATGAACCCCCTTTTTCCGTGAATGAACCCCTGCTGTGCCTGGGTGACATGGGCCTCGTTCTCTCAAAATCCTCTGTTCTATTGCTGGGTGACATGAACCCCCTTTTGCCGTGAATGAACCCCTGCTGTGCCTGGGTGACATGGGCCTAAATCTCTCAAAATCCTCTGTTGTATTGCTGGGTGACATGATCCCCCCTTTTGCCGGGAATGAACCCCTGCTGTGCCTGGGTGACATGGGCCTAAATCTCTCAAAATCCTCTGTTGTATTGCTGGGTGACATGAACCCCCTTTTGCCGTGAATGAACCCCTGCTCTGCATTGCTGACAGGGAACTAAATTTAGTGAAAACATCTGTTACTGATCGGAAGATGCGCGACTACAATCGCTCGCTGATGATAGCATTCCCACCTGACAGCGGGGGCACAGTGGAAGCACAAGGCGAAGGCAGAGGAGGAGGAAGAGGTCGCCAACGCAGCTGGGGCACCGCCAGCACCTGAGAAGGCAGGGTTAACATGGCCAAAATGTGGAAAAGCTTTGTCAGCCTTGGAGGTGCTGACCTGCCCTGCAGCCAGTGTATAGTGTGAACGTGTGTTTAGCACGGCAGAGAGCATTATCACAGGCCGCAGCCAATGTGGACAAGCTTACTTTTATTAAAATTAACCAGGCATGGACCCCACAGGACTTGTCCGTACCTTGTGCAGAATAGACATTTATACCAGCCTCAACCATCCATTCTTGTACTCAAGTGCACTTATTCTTTGTTTTATTTTGTTATATGTCCCAATATTTTGGGGGATACCCCAATAAAAAAAATAAAAAAAATCACAAATCAGTGTTGGCTATCTATTCCTCCTCCACCGCCGCTTCCACATACACCGCCACGTCAACCTACACCGCCACATCCACCGCCTCCTCAACCTCCTTCTCCTAGATCCAGATTGTTATTTTTAATTTTTCTGTATTTTGTTATTTTAACTCATTTCCCTATCCACATTTGTTTGCAGAACAGTTGCCATGCTCTCAAGCATATTTTGATGCCTTTTGCAGCTCTCTAGCCCTTTCCAGGACTATTTTAGAGCCATTTTAGTGCCCAAAAGTTTGGGTCCCCATTGACTTCAATGGGGTTCGGGTTCGGGGTCAAGTTCGGGTCCCAAACCCGAACTTTTTTGTGAAGTTCGGCCAAACTCGTCGAATCCGAACATCCAGGTGTCCGCTCAACTCTACTCTTGACGTCTCTGAGACCTGGAGGGGCCCTGGGTTCTTGAACTTCTGGGCCTACTCCGGCCCCAAAAGGATTGATGGGGGAGGGACTTCCCCTTTTTTATCCTCAAGGCTCTCCATTAATTTATCCAACTCTGAACCAAAGAGTCTTCCTGGTTCATATGGTAAGCCACACAGATTAAATTTGGAGGCGTTATCGGTAACCCAGGGACACAGCCATAGAGGCCACCAACTGGCGGAAGAAAGAGCCATGCCTTTGGCGGCTAACTTCAGGTGCTGTGTGGAAGCGTCACACAAAAAATCAGTTCCTAGGAGTAAGGTTTTGACCCCAGGTCCGACTGGATTCTGAGAATGCGGGACTGAACAAACTTAGCGACCTGTGAGGAAGCAACTGCAACTGAAGCAGAGGCTGCAGCTGTGGAATAGCTGCACCTCAGAGTACATTCAGCCCTGCGATCTAATGGATCCTGAAGGTTGCTTCCGTCATCAGAAGGAACTAAGGTCCTTTTAGACAACTTTGAGATCGCCATATCGACCTTCGGAGGCGGTACCCAAAGTTTGGATTCCGACTCCTGGAGAGGAAACATCAGCTTAAATCTGTTAGTGAGAAGCGGACCTTTTTCAGGATGCATCTATTCAGTTAGCATAGGTTTTCTTAAATTTTCATCCACTTTAAAGACCCTTGGCCCCCTAGAGGTGTACGGTGGAGCTTCCCCTTGCTCAACATCATGATCCCTTGATCAGATGGAGCGTAGAAGTCTTTGCGTCTTCTCAGCAGGAAAAACTTAAGTGGCACCATCTTCATCCGAAGAGGAGGAACGGTCTTCTGTATAAATGATGTCTTCCGCCATTGGTACAGGACCTGGCGCTGAAACTCTGGCCTTTTTAGAAGAAAGGGCACTTTTGATCTCTATAATGAAATTCCCCATAAATTCTTTCATCCAACCGAACATGTCACCCATAGTGGGTTGCGTCGGGGGAGGACGGCATAAAGGACACCTATTATATTCATAGGTGTCCGTAACGGCATCTCACAGTTGGCACAAGTTAGGTACTTCTGTTTATGGGAGGATTTCCCATGCTGGTTGCCATTCGGAGACGCCACCTGAAAAAAACTTGGAGAGAGTACTTTAGTATGAATAACTCACTGCAGGCAGAGAGGAAGAGTCTGGTGCAAGAAAAACAAGGGGGCCCGTGCACAGCTAGAAACTTCCGATGTCTTGCACGCAGACCCGGAAGTCGTCATCTGATGCACTTCTGGGTTATGGCACGCATGCGTGCGAACGCCGAGCGCAGCAGCCGGGGACCGCGGACAACATGCCAGACGACAGCGCCCTCCGCTGAAGTGTTTGGCCGTGCCCACAAGAGTGGGAACTAGCCAGGCAAATAGACTGGAGCTGCGTGCTCCATCCGGATGAGGAGGCAGAGGCCACATCCCGGCCGAAAATAGAAAAAAGGCCCAAAAAGGGTCTGAGTCTTGGCAGCAACATAAAATCAATAAGGTAACAAGGCAGGTCCGTCTGAACCTGTCCTAATTCCACAGGACAGAGAAAAAAGCGCTGGTAGAAGGGCGGGCATCCCTTTTTAGGGGGTGGGTTAATTGTTTAATTAGCTTGGTAGTAATTTTTTTCAATAAAAATTCCACCTGTCCTACCAGTTTCACAGGGGAGAACTCCCCACTTGTGCTACTAGTTAGGACGTAAGGGAAAGGTAAATTATATAAACTAAAACGTTTCACTATCTTGAAGTAAAATGTATTGCAAGAAAACAATCTCAGAATGGTATAGATAAGGCCTCATGCACACGACCGTATTTTGTTTCCGTGTCTGATCCGTTTTTTTTTGCGGATAGAATGCGGACCCATTCATTTCAACGGGTCCGCAAAAAACGCGGACAGCACACCATGTGCTGTCCGCATCAGTATGTCCATTCTGTTGCTCCGCAAAAAAAATTGTGCATGTCCTATTTTTTTCTAGTTTGCGGACAAGGATAGGCATTATTACAATGGATCTGCAAAAAAAACGGATCCGCAAAACTGAACGTCACCCTTTTTTTTGCGGATCCGCAATTTGCAGACCCCAAAACACATACGGTCGTGTGCATGTAGCCTAAGTAAAAGGATTTCTAAGTTATTACCACATAACGTGACACATGTCAAATTTCCAAAAAACGTCCTGGTCCTTAAGGTATAAAATGGCAAGGTCCTTAAGATGTGAAAGTGAAGTAAAAAACAAACAAATAATTTCTGTACCTATTTCTTCTGTTGACTGTAGAAAAAGACACATATTCTCATCCCCTGTGCACAGTATGGTATCATCAGTGTAACACCAGGTAGAACCAGCAGATACACAGGATGGGCAGACCAGTCCATTGAGGGTAGAGTTTTGTGTTGGTACTAGAATCAGATAGGAGAGAGAGAAATAAAACATTTTTAATGCAAGAACATAAGTAGTGCTCTCACAAACCACAATTATCTGTGTTTAAAGGGGTTGTGTCTCTGTTAGAGCTACAGGCATATGGTTTTGCCTAAGGAACTCCTCAAGCAGTGGTTATCTTCTCAGTGGATTGAAATCAGTGAACTTCCATGCAATACATAGACACTAGTAGTCCTCTAGAGACAGCTCTACACATTGCAAAAGATATCTGCTCTACCTGAGCAATACTAGATGTAATGTGCATCCAAATATCTCTAACAGTAGAACTGTGTTGCATGGGGGAGGTGTTGCATTAAGAATTTGGCAAGGGTTGGGATTAGAGTTGAGCGAACACCTGGATGTTCGGGTTCGAGAAGTTCGGCCGAACATCCCGGAAATGTTCGGGTTCGGGATCCGAACCCGATCCGAACTTCGTCCCGAACCCGAACCCCATTGAAGTCAATGGGGACCCGAACTTTTCGGCACTAAAAAGGCTGTAAAACAGCCCAGGAAAGAGCTAGAGGGCTGCAAAAGGCAGCAACATGTAGGTAAATCCCCTGCAAACAAATGTGGATAGGGAAATGAATTAAAATAAAAATTAAATAAATAAAAATTAACCAAAATCAATTGGAGAGAGGTTCCATAGCAGAGAATCTGGCTTCCCGTCACCCACCACTGGAACAGTCCATTCTCAGATATTTAGGCCCCGGCACCCAGGCAGAGGAGAGAGGTCCCGTAACAGAGAATCTGTCTTCATGTCAGCAGAGAATTAGTCTGCATGTCATAGCAGAGAATGAGGCTTCACGTCAGCCACCACTGCAACAGTCCATTGGCATATATTTAGGCCCAGCACCCAGGCAGAGGAGAGAGGTCCCGTAACAGACAATCTGGCTTCATGTCAGCAGAGAATCAGTCTGCATGTCATAGCAGAGAATCAGGCTTCACGTCACCCACCACTGCAACAGTCCATTGGCATAAATTTAGGCCCAGCACTAGTGTTGAGCGGCATGTCCCATATTCGAATTCGCGAAATTTTGTGAATATTCGAAAGAATATTCGTAAAATATTCGCGATTATTCAAATTCGTTATTATTTCGCATATGCGATAATTCGAATTTTCGCATCGCATAATACATATGCTATGCAAAATTCACATGTGCGCTAATGAAATCGCCTTACGAAGATTCGCAACTCAATTCAATCACTAATGTATGAATGCAATGCCCTTTGCCTCTGTTCTGGGACAAGTGTAGATATTCGCATGTGCGCTAATAAAATCGCCTTACGAAGATTCGCACCTCAATCACTTTCTAGGGAATGTGAGACTTTTGGGAATCAATCGAGATACAGTGGGGGGTGATGACAGTAGTTGACAGAGTACAGATCAATGTAATCTGTAAGGTGGAAAGTAAAATAAAAAATACGAATTTTCGTTAATCGAATTTTACGAAGTTCTACGTATTCGCGAATATGGTGCTATACTATATGAATGCACAGGCCTTTGCCTCTCTGTTCTGGGGACAAGTGTAGATATTTGCATTTGCGTTAATAAAATCGCCTTACGAAGATTCGCAACTCAATTCAATCACTAATGTATGAATGCAAAGCCCTTTGCCTCTGTTCTGGGACAAGTGTAGATATTCGCATGTGCGCTAATAAAATCGCCTTACGAAGATTCGCAACTCAATTCACTAATGTATGAATGCAAAGCCCTTTGCCTCTGTTCTGGGACGTGCCGATATTCGCATGTGCGCTAATAAAATCGCCTTACGAAGATTCGCGCCTCAATCACTTTCTAGGCAATGTGAGTAAGATCTGAGCTGTTGGACCTTTGGGAAACAATCAATTATATGTGTACTGTAATTTTGTGGGGGGGGGGAAAAACAAAAAACGAATATTCGTTTTTACGAATATATAGCACTATATTCGAAATATTCGCGAAATCGCGAAGTTGCGATATTCGCGAAAAAAATTTGCTTTTCGAATATTCGCGCTCAACACTACCCAGCACCCAGGCAGAGGAGAGAGGTCCCGTAACAGACAATCTGGCTTCATGTCAGCAGAGAATCAGTCTGCATGTCATAGCAGAGAATCAGGCTTCACGTCAGCCACCACTGCAACAGTCCATTGGCATATATTTAGGCCCAGCACCCAGGCAGAGGAGGGAGGTCCCGTAACAGAGAATCTGTCTTCATGTCAGCAGAGAATTAGTCTGCATGTCATAGCAGAGAATGAGGCTTCACGTCAGCCACCACTGCAACAGTCCATTGGCATATATTTAGGCCCAGCACACACACAGGCAGAGGAGAGAGGTCCCGTAACAGAGAATCTGGCTTCATGTCAGCAGAGAATCAGTCTGCATGTCATAGCAGAGAATGAGGCTTCACGTCAGCCACCACTGCAACAGTCCATTGGCATATATTTAGGCCCAGCACACACACAGGCAGAGGAGAGAGGTCCCGTAACAGAGGATCTGGCTTCATGTCAGCAGAGAATCAGTCTGCATGTCATAGCAGAGAATCAGGCTTCACGTCAGCCACCACTGCAACAGTCCATTGTCATAAATTTAGGCCCAGCACCCAGGCAGAGGAGAGAGGTCCCGTAACAGAGAATCTGGCTTCATGTCAGCAGAGAATCAGTCTTCATATCATAGCAGAGAATCAGGCTTCACGTCACCCACCACTGTAAGAGTCAATTTTCATAAATTTAGGCCCAGAACCCAGGCAGAGGAGAAAGGTCCCGTAACAGACAATCTGGCTTCATGTCAGCAGAGAATCAGTCTTCATATCATAGCAGAGAATCAGGCTTCACGTCACCCACCACTGCAACAGTCCATTGGCATATATTTAGGCCTAGCACACAGGCAGAGCAGAGAGGTCCCGTAACAGACAATCTGGCTTCATGACAGCAGAGAATCAGTCTGCATGTCATAGCAGAGAATCAGGCTTCACGTCAGCCACCACTGCAACAGTCCATTGTCATAAATTTAGGCCCAGCACCCAGGCAGAGGAGAGAGGTCCCGTAACAGAGGATCTGGCTTCATGTCAGCAGAGAATCAGTCTGCATGTCATAGCAGAGAATGAGTCTTCACGTCAGCCACCACTGCAACAGTCCATTGTCATAAATTTAGGCCCAGCACCCAGGCAGAGGAGAGAGGTCCCGTAAAAGAGGATCTGGCTTCATGTCAGCAGAGAATCAGTCTGCATGTCATAGCAGAGAATGAGGCTTCACGTCAGCCACCACTGCAACAGTCCATTGTCATAAATTTAGGCCCAGCACCCAGGCAGAGGAGAGAGGTCCCGTAACAGACAATCTGGCTTCATGTCAGCAGAGAATTAGTCTGCATGTCATAGCAGAGAATGAGGCTTCACGTCAGCCACCACTGCAACAGTCCATTGGCATATATTTAGGCCTAGCACACAGGCAGAGGAGAGAGGTCCCGTAACAGACAATCTGGCTTCATGTCAGCAGAGAATCAGTCTGCATGTCATAGCAGAGAATGAGGCTTCACGTCACCCACCACTGCAACAGTCCATTGGCATATATTTAGGCCTAGCACACAGGCAGAGCAGAGAGGTCCCGTAACAGACAATCTGGCTTCATGTCAGCAGAGAATCAGTCTGCATGTCATAGCAGAGAATGAGGCTTCACGTCACCCACCACTGCAACAGTCCATTGGCATATATTTAGGCCTAGCACACAGGCAGAGCAGAGAGGTCCCGTAACAGACAATCTGGCTTCATGACAGCAGAGAATCAGTCTGCATGTCATAGCAGAGAATGAGGCTTCACGTCAGCCACCACTGCAACAGTCCATTGGCATATATTTAGGCCTAGCACACAGGCAGAGCAGAGAGGTCCCGTAACAGAGGATCTGGCTTCATGTCAGCAGAGAATCAGTCTGCATGTCATAGCAGAGAATCAGGCTTCACGTCAGCCACCACTGCAACAGTCCATTGTCATAAATTTAGGCCCAGCACCCAGGCAGAGGAGAGAGGTCCCGTAACAGACAATCTGGCTTCATGTCAGCAGAGAATTAGTCTGCATGTCATAGCAGAGAATCAGGCTTCATGTCAGCCACCACTGCAACAGTCCATTGGCATATATTTAGGCCTAGCACACAGGCAGAGCAGAGAGGTCCCGTAACAGACAATCTGGCTTCATGACAGCAGAGAATCAGTCTGCATGTCATAGCAGAGAATGAGGCTTCACGTCACCCACCACTGCAACAGTCCATTGGCATATATTTAGGCCTAGCACACAGGCAGAGCAGAGAGGTCCCGTAACAGACAATCTGGCTTCATGTCAGCAGAGAATCAGTCTGCATGTCGTAGCAGAGAATCAGGCTTCACGTCAGCCACCACTGCAACAGTCCATTGGCATATATTTAGGCCTAGCACACAGGCAGAGGAGAGAGGTCCCGTAACAGACAATCTGGCTTCATGTCAGCAGAGAATCAGTCTGCATGTCATAGCAGAGAATGAGGCTTCACGTCAGCCACCACTGCAACAGTCCATTGTCATAAATTTAGGCCCAGCACCCTAGCAGAGGAGAGAGGTCCCGTAACAGACAATCTGGCTTCATGTCAGCAGAGAATTAGTCTGCATGTCATAGCAGAGAATCAGGCTTCATGTCAGCCACCACTGCAACAGTCCATTGGCATATATTTAGGCCTAGCACACAGGCAGAGGAGAGGTTCATTCAACTTTGGGTAGCATCGCAATATAATGGTAAAATGAAAATAAAAATAGGATTGAATGAGGAAGTGCCCTGGAGTCCAATAATATATGGTTATGGGGAGGTAGTTAATGTCTAATCTGGACAAGGGACGGACAGGTCCTGTGGGATCCATGCCTGGTTCATTTTTATGAACGTCAGCTTGTCCACATTGGCTGTAGACAGGCGGCTGCGTTTGTCTGTAATGACGCCCCCTGCCGTGCTGAATACACGTTCAGACAAAACGCTGGCTGCCGGGCAGGCCAGCACCTCCAAGGCAAAAAAGGCTAGCTCTGGCCACGTGGACAATTTAGAGACCCAGAAGTTGAATGGGGCCGAACCATCAGTCAGTACGTGGAGGGGTGTGCACACGTACTGTTCCACCATGTTAGTGAAATGTTGCCTCCTGCTAACACGTTGCGTATCAGGTGGTGGTGCAGTTAGCTGTGGCGTGTTGACAAAAGTTTTCCACATCTCTGCCATGCTAACCCTGCCCTCAGAGGAGCTGGCCGTGACACAGCTGCCTTGGCGACCTCTTGCTCCTCCTCTGCCTTGGCCTTGGGCTTCCACTTGTTCCCCTGTGACATTTGGGAATGCTCTCAGTAGCGCGTCTACCAACGTGCGCTTGTACTCGCGCATCTTCCTATCACGCTCCAGTGCAGGAAGTAAGGTGGGCACATTGTCTTTGTAGCGTGGATCCAGCAGGGTGGCAACCCAGTAGTCCGCACAGGTTAAAATGTGGGCAACTCTGCTGTCGTTGCGCAGGCACTGCAGCATGTAGTCGCTCATGTGTGCCAGGCTGCCCAGGGATAAGGACAAGCTGTCCTCTGTGGGAGGCGTATCGTCATCGTCCTGCCTTTCCCCCCAGCCACGCACCAGTGATGGACCCGAGCTGCGTTGGGTGCCACCCCGCTGTGACCATGCTTCATCCTCATCCTCCTCCACCTCCTCCTCATCCTCGTCCTCCTCGTCCTCCAGTAGTGGGCCCTGGCTGGCCACATTTGTACCTGGCCTCTGCTGTTGCCAAAAACCTCCCTCTGAGTCACTTCGAAGAGACTGGCCTGAAAGTGCTAAAAATGACCCCTCTTCCTCCTCCTCCTCCTCCTCCTCCTGGGCCACCTCCTCTTCCATCATCGCCCTAAGTGTTTTCTCAAGGAGACATAGAAGTGGTATTGTAACGCTGATAACGGTGTCATCGCCACTGGCCATGTTGGTGGAGTACTCGAAACAGCGCAACAGGGCACACAGGTCTCGCATGGAGGCCCAGTCATTGGTGGTGAAGTGGTGCTGTTCTGTAGTGCGACTGACCCGTGCGTGCTGCAGCTGAAACTCCACTATGGCCTGCTGCTGCTCGCACAGTCTGTCCAGCATGTGCAAGGTGGAGTTCCACCTGGTGGGCACGTCGCATATGAGGCGGTGAGCGGGAAGGCCGAAGTTACGCTGTAGCGCAGACAGGCGAGCAGCAGCAGGATGTGAACGCCGGAAGCGCGAACAGACGGCCCGCACTTTATGCAGCAGCTCTGACATGTCGGGGTAGTTGTGAATGAACTTCTGCACCACCAAATTCAGCACATGCGCCAAGCAAGGGATGTGCGTCAAATTGGCTAGTCCCAGAGCTGCAACGAGATTTCGCCCATTATCACACACCACCAGGCCGGGCTTGAGGCTCACCGGCAGCAACCACTCGTCGGTCTGTTGTTCTATACCCCGCCACAACTCCTGTGCGGTGTGGGGCCTGTCCCCCAAACATATGAGTTTCAGAATGGCCTGCTGACGTTTACCCCGGGCTGTGCTGAAGTTGGTGGTGAAGGTGTGTGGCTGACTGGATGAGCAGGTGGAAGAAGAGGAGGAGGAAGCCGAGTAGGAGGAGGTGGCAACAGGAGGCAAAGAATGTTGCCCTGCGATCCTTGGCGGCGGAAGGACGTGCGCCAAACAGCTCTCCGCCTGGGGCCCAGCTGCCACTACATTTACCCAGTGTGCAGTTAGGGAGATATAGCGTCCCTGGCCGTGCTTACTGGTCCACGTATCTGTGGTTAGGTGGACCTTGCCACAGATGGCGTTGCGCAGTGCACACTTGATTTTATCGGATACTTGGTTGTGCAGGGAAGGCACGGCTCTCTTGGAGAAGTAGTGCCGGCTGGGAACAACATACTGTGGGACAGCAAGCGACATGAGCTGTTTGAAGCTGTCTGTGTCCACCAGCCTAAATGACAGCATTTCATAGGCCAGTAGTTTAGAAATGCTGGCATTCAGGGCCAGGGATCGAGGGTGGCTAGGTGGGAATTTACACTTTCTCTCAAATGTTTGTGAGATGGAGAGCTGAACGCTGGCGTGTGACATGGTTGAGACGCTTGGTGACGGAGGTGGTGGTGGTGGTGTTGGTGGTACATCCCCTGTTTGCTGGGCGGCAGGTGCCAACGTTCCTCCAGAGGCGGAGGAAGAGGCCGAGGCGGCAGCAGCAGAATAGGCCGAGGCGGCAGCAGCAGAAGAGGTAGCAGGGGGAGCCTGAGTGACTTCCTTGGTTTTAAGGTGTTTACTCCACTGCAGTTCATGCTTTGCATGCAGGTGCCTGGTCATGCAGGTTGTGCTCAGGTTCAGAACGTTAATGCCTCGCTTCAGGCTCTGATGGCACAGCGTGCAAACCACTCGGGTCTTGTCGTCAGCACATTGTTTGAAGAAGTGCCATGCCAGGGAACTCCTTGAAGCTGCCTTTGGGGTGCTCGGTCCCAGATGGCGGCGGTCAGTAGCAGGCGGAGTCTCTTGGCGGCGGGTGTTCTGCTTTTGCCCACTGCTCCCTCTTTTGCTACGCTGTTGGCTCGGTCTCACCACTGCCTCTTCCTCCGAACTGTGAAAGTCAGTGGCACGACCTTCATTCCATGTGGGGTCTAGGACCTCATCGTCCCCTGCATCGTCTTCCACCCAGTCTTGATCCCTGACCTCCTGTTCAGTCTGCACACTGCAGAAAGACGCAGCAGTTGGCACCTGTGTTTCGTCATCATCAGAGACATGCTGAGGTGGTATTCCCATGTCCTCATCATCAGGAAACATAAGTGGTTGTGCGTCAGTGCATTCTATATCTTTCACCGCTGGGGAAGGGCTAGGTGGATGCCCTTGGGAAA
Organism: Bufo gargarizans; assembly: GCF_014858855.1. Classification (NCBI taxonomy): domain Eukaryota; kingdom Metazoa; phylum Chordata; class Amphibia; order Anura; family Bufonidae; genus Bufo; species Bufo gargarizans. Next base: position 718,880,162 of record NC_058081.1, on the reverse strand, counting down.
CCCTGCCAGCGGAGTCTTCAAACAGCATAAGAGACTGCTGCATAACTTGAGGCTGAGACAGTTTCCCTGGTATGCATGGGGGTGATGTGACAGACTGATGGGGTTGGTTTTCAGGCGCCATCTGTGCGCTTTCTGCAGAAGACTGGGTGGGAGATAATGTGAACGTGCTGGATCCACTGTCGGCCACCCAATTGACTAATGCCTGTACCTGCTCAGGCCTTACCATCCTTAGAACGGCATTGGGCCCCACCATATATCGCTGTAAATTCTGGCGGCTACTGGGACCTGAGGTAGTTGGTACACTAGGACGTGTGGATGTGGCAGAACGGCCACGTCCTCTCCCAGCACCAGAGGGTCCACTAACACCACCACGACCATGTCCACGTCCGCGTCCCTTACTAGATGTTTTTCTCATTGTTATGGTTCACCACAACAACAAATATATTATTTGGCCCAATGTATTGTATTCAAATTCAGCGGGATATAAATTTGAGGCCTAGTATTTAGGCGCTGGGTGACCGGTATGGATTTAGTGACAGAATTAGACTTGGAAATGCACAGAAGCGTGTGTGTGAAGTTATTCTGAATAACCCTATGTGCACCTTGAATATTATATACCCTTTTAGGGATAGATTTCAAATAGCTCTGATATAGCAGAAACCACTAAATTATGAAATTGCTAAATTGGGAATTGTATTTCAACCCAGAACAAGAAATGTGCTTGAACGGACACTAAATAACTCGCCCAGCTACAGCACTAGGGACAGATTTAGCTGGATATAAATTTGAGGCCTAGTATTTAGGCGCTGCGTGACAGGTATGGGTTTAGTGACAGAATTAGACTTGGAAATACACAGTAGCGGGTGTGTGTGAAGTTATTCTGAATGACCCAATGTGCACCTTGAATATTATATACCCTTTTAGGGATAGATTTCAAATAGCTCTGATATAGCAGAAACCACTAAATTATGAAATTGCTAAATTGGGAATTGTATTTCAACCCAGAACAAGAAATGTGCTTGAACGGACACTAAATAACTCGCCCAGCTACAGCACTAAGGACAGATTTAGCTGGATATAAATTTGAGGCCTAGTATTTAGGCGCTGGGTGACAGGTATGGGTTTAGTGACAGAATTAGACTTGGAAATACACAGTAGCGGGTGTGTGTGAAGTTATTCTGAATGACCCAATGTGCACCTTGAATATTATATACCCTTTTAGGGATAGATTTCAAATAGCTCTGATATAGCAGAAACCACTAAATTATGAAATTGCTAAATTGGGAATTGTATTTCAACCCAGAACAAGAAATGTGCTTGAACGGACAGTAAATAACTCGCCCAGCTACAGCACTAAGGACAGATTTAGCTGGATATAAATTTGAGGCCTAGTATTTAGGCGCTGGGTGACAGGTATGGGTTTAGTGACAGAATTAGACTTGGAAATACACAGTAGCGGGTGTGTGTGAAGTTATTCTGAATGTCCCTATGTGCACCTTGAATATTATATACCCTTTTAGGGATAGATTTCAAATAGCTCTGATATAGCAGAAACCACTAAATTATGAAATTGCTAAATTGGGAATTGTATTTCAACCCAGAACAAGAAATGTGCTTGAACGGACACTAAATAACTCGCCCAGCTACAGCACTAAGGACAGATTTAGCGGGATATAAATTTGAGGCCTAGTATTTAGGCGCTGGGTGACCGGTATGGATTTAGTGACAGAATTAGACTGGGATATGGCCAAAAAATAAACAGACTATTGCTGGTTAAATGCACTTGGTGTGACAGCTTCACCCTGATGTAGGCTTTAGCCAAAAAACAACCACACCATTGAGGGTTAAATGCACTTGGTGACAGGCGCAGCTTGCCCCTGATTTAGTATATGGCCAAAAAATGAACAGACTATTGCTGGTTAAATGCACTTGGTGTGACAGCTTCACCCTGATGTAGGCTTTAGCCAAAAAACAACCACACCATTGAGGGTTAAATGCACTTGGTCGCAGCTTCCTTTGGAGGAGTTAATCTGCCTAATCTCGCCCTACTGTCGCAGCCGCAACCTCTCCCTACGCTAATCAGAGCAGAGTGACGGGCGGCGCTATGTGACTCCAGCTTAAATAGAGGCTGGGTCACATGGTGCTCTGGCCAATCACAGCCATGCCAATAGTAGGCATGGCTGTGATGGCCTCTTGGGGCAAGTAGTATGACGCTTGTTGATTGGCTGCTTTGCAGCCTTTCAAAAAGCGCCAAGAAAGCGTCACAAAAGCGCGAAGAAAGCGACGAACACCGAACCCGAACCCGGACTTTTACGAAAATGTCCGGGTTCGGGTCCGTGTCACGGACACCCCAAAATTCGGTACGAACCCGAACTATACAGTTCGAGTTCGCTCATCCCTAGTTGGGATATTTCTATTTTCTTGTCTTCTCTCAGTTCACCAAGCACAGAACAGTCCTTTTGATAACATTTGTGCTTGGTATCAAAGTTGGGCCCATTCCCTTATTTGACGGGTGGGGGGTATATTCCCTTATTCAAAACACTGAGCTCTATGAGACAATAAGATAATTTTTTTGCCATATTTCAAGTATGCGTAGAAAAAGCCAGGAATATATGACTCACTTTTGCTAAGAGTGCAATTGTAATCGGCATAACATGAGGTGCCCATCTTGATTTGTACTTGTCGTAGACTCATGGTGCCCATGAAGTTACATTCTGTTGCACATTCAAATGTCCTGTACAAAGCTCCAGCGATTTCTAAACCTGTAAATGAAAATAAAGCTTTTTGTTGCCAAAATTGTATGAAGAAAAGCAGTCTTAAATGCTATGGAAAACTTTGGGACACTTTGCTTTATGATTGTATTTCACTCATTTTGGGATAAGAATAATTCTGTCAATGATTTTTGGCTTTTATTAAAAATGTTCCGTATGATGCGAAAATAGGGAACATGTCATATAGGCCTTACAGCTGCTACATACACAGGATCCGTTGCGTGTCTCATTTTTCCATCCTTCTGAGAGATCAGAAGAAGAGTAAAATAAATGGTGATGTCGACAAGGCCAAAAAGGCAAAATAGCGGTCCCGTCATAGAGTGTGTGTGTGGGGGGGGGGGAAGCATGAGAAGACCACAGAGTGGCCCAGTAAAAGAGTGGTAAGTTAGCGGCAGCATGAGGAGACCATAGAGTGTTGAGTTGGTAGCAGCATGAGGAGACCACAGAGTGGACTAGTGACAGAGTATTGAGTTAGCAGCAGCATGAGGAGACCACAGAGTGGTGAGTTAGCAGCAGCATCAGGAGACCACAGAGTGGTGAGTTAGCAGCAGCATCAGGAGACCACAAAGTGGAATAGTGACAGAGTGTTGAATTAGTAGAAGCATGAGGAGACCACAAAGTATTGAGTTGGCAGCATCCTGAGGAGACCACAGAGTGGTGAGTTGCCAGTAGCATGAGGAGACAAAAGAGTGGTGAGTTGGCAACAGCATCAGGAAACCACAGAGTGGACTACTTACAGAGTGTTGAGTTGGCAGCAGCATGAGGAGACGACAGAGTGTTTAGGAGGTGGCAGCAGCATCAGGAGACCACAGAGTGACCCAATGACAGAGTGATGAGGTGGCTGCAGCATCAGGAGACCACAACGTTGCCCAATAACAGAGTGTTAAGGTGGCAGCAGCCTCAAAAGACCACAGAGTGGCCCAATGACAGAGTGTTGAAGTGGAAGCATCATCAGGAGACCACAGAGTGGCCCAGTGACTGACTGTTGAGGTGGCAGAAGCATAAGAAGACCACAAAGTGGCCCTATGACAAAGAGTTGAGGTGGCAGCAGCATAGGAAGACCACAAAGTGGCCCTATGACAAAGAGTTGAGGTGGCAGCAGCAGGAGACCACAGCGTGCCCAATAACAGATTATTAAGGTGGCAGCAGCATCAGGAGACCACAGAGTGTTGAGGTGGCAGCAGCATCAGGAACCCACAGAGCGTCCCAATGACAGAGTGTTGAGGTGGCAGTAGCATCAGGAGACCATTGAATTGGCCCAATGACAGAGTGTTGAGGTGGCAGCAGCATTAGGAGACCACAGAGTGGCCCAATGACAGAGTTTAGAGGTGGCAGTAGCATCAAAGGACCACAGAGTATTGAGGTAGCAGCAGCATCAAGAGACCAAAGATTTCCCCAATTACAGAATGTTGAGGTGGCAGCAGCATCAGGAGAACACAGAGTGGCGTAATGACACAGTGTTAAGGTGGCAGCAGCATAAGGAGACCACAGAGTGTTGAGATGGCAGCAGCATCGGGAGACCATAGAGTGGCCCAATAACAGAGTGTTGAGGTGTCAGCAGCCTCAAGAGTCCACAGAGTGGCACAATGACACAGTGTTAAGGTGGCAGCAGCATAAGGAAACCACAGAATGTTGAGGTGGCAGCAGCATCAGGAAACCACAGAGTGGCACAATGACAGAGTGTTGAGGTGGAAGCAGCATGAGGATACCACAGAGTGGACTAGTGACAGAGTGTTGAGTTGGCAGCAGCATGAGGAGACCACAGAATGGTCAGTTGGCAGCAGCAGAAGGAGACCATAGAGTGGACTAGTAACAGAGTGTTGAGTTGGCAGCAGCATGAAGAGACAACACAATGGTCAGTTGGCAGCAGGAGGAGGAGACCAAAGAGTTCACTAGTAACAAAGTGTGGAGTTGGCAGCAGCATGAGGAGACAACAGAATGATCAGTTGGCAGCAGCAGGAGGAGACCACAGAGTGATGAGTTGGCAGCAGCAAGAGGAGACCACAGAGTGGTGAATTGGCAGCAGCAAGAGGAGACCACAGAGTGGTGAATTGGCAGCAGCATGAGGAGACCACAGAGTGGTGAGTTGCCAACAGCATAAGGAGACCACAGAGTGCACTAATTACAGAGCGTTGAGTTGGTAGCAGCATGAGGAGACCACAAAATAATGAGTTGGCAGCAGCATAAGAATACCAGAGAGAGTCGAGGAAGTGGCAGCAGAATCAGGAGACCACAGAGTGTTGAGGTGGCAGTAGCATCAGGAGACCACAGAGTGGCCCAGTGACAGAATGTGGAGATGGGGGGCAATACTAGTACCAGCTGAAGATGATGGGGGCAGAAGGAGCACCTAGCAGCATGTGTGTGGCATCAGGTGAGTGGCAGCATCAGAAAAGTAGCTGAAGCAGGTAGTCAGAAGAAACTGGTCTTTTTAGAGTTGAGCAGACACCTGGATGTTCTGCTTCAACGGGTTCGGCCGAACTTCACAAAAAAGTTTAAGTTCGGAACCCGAACCTGACCCCGAACCCCATTAAAGTCAATGGGGACCCGAACTTTTGAGCACTAAAATGGCTGTAAAAATGTCATGCAAAGGACTAGAGGGCTGAAAATGACAGCAAAATGTGTTTAAGAGCATGGCAAGTGCTCTGCAAACAAAAGTGGATAGGGAAAATACATAATAATAAATAATAATCTTGATCTAGGACAAGGTCCATATGGGGCAGGAGGTTGAGGATGTGGCGGTGTAGGTGGAAGCGGCGGTGGATGAAGGGGGCGGACCCATCATTCAGTACGTGTAGGCGTGTGCACACATATTGCTCCAACATGTTGGTGAAATGCTGCCTCCTGCTAAAACGTTCCATATCAGCTGGTGGTGCTGGTTGTTCTGGCGTGCTGACAAAACTTTTCCACATTTTGGCCATGCTAACCCTGCCTTCTGAGGTGCTGGCGGTGCTCCAGCTGTGTTGGCGACCTCTTCCTCCTCCTCTGCCTTCGCCGTGTGCTTCCACTGTGCCCCCGCTGTCAGGTGGGAATGCCACCAGCAGCGTGTCTAACCAGCGTGCGATTGTACTCGCGCATCCTACGATCACGCTCCAGTGACGGAATTAAGGATGGTACGTTGTCCTTGTAACGGGGATCCAGCAGCGTGGCCACCCAGTAATCAGGACAAGTTAGAATGTGGGCAACTCGGCGGTCATTGCGGAGACACTGCAGCATGTAATCGCTCATGTGTGCCAGGCTGCCCAGAGGCAACGAAAAGCTGTCCTCTGTGGGAGGTGTATCGTCTGTGTCCTCTGTATCCCCCCATCCATGCACCAGTGATGGCCATGAGCTGGTTTGGGTGCCACCCTGCTGTGAACAAGGTTCCTCCTCCTCCATTTCCTCCTCATCCTCCACCTCGTCATCCTCCAGAACAGTGCCCTGGCTGAACAATTGTGTACCTGGCGTTTGTGGGTGCAGGAACCCACCCTCTGAACCACTTGTGAATGACTGGCCGGAAACCCTACAAAAATGTTCCCTCTTCCTCCTCATCCTCCTCCTGTGCCACATCCTTTTCCATCATCGCCAGCAGCGTTTTTTCAAGGAGGCATAGAAGTGGAAAAGTAATGCTGAGTACGGCGTTATCGGCACTGGCCATGTTGGTGGAGTACTCAAAATAGTACAACAAGGAACACAGGTCTCACATGGAGGCCCAGTCATTGGTGGTGAAGTGGTGCTATTCCGCAGAGTGACTCACCCATGCGTGCTGCAGCTGAAACACCACTATGGCCTGCTGCTGCTCGCACAGTCTGGCCAGCATGTGCAAGGTGGAGTTCCACCTTGTGGGCACGTCGCATATGAGGCGGTGAGCGGGAAGGCCCAAATACGCTGCAGCGCTGACAGGTGAGCAGGAGGGTGAGAACATCGAAAGCGTGCACAGACGGCCAGCACTTTCTGCAGCAGCTCTGACATATCGGGGTAATTTTTAAGGAATTTCTGCACCACCAAATTCAGTACATGCGTCAGGCAAGGGATGTGCGTCAAACCGGCTAGTCCCAGAGGTGTTACGAGATTTCGCCCATTATCGCACACTACCAGGCCGGGCTTGAGGCTCACTGGCACCAACCACTCATCGGTCTGTTGTTCAAGGCCCGTCCAACGCTCCTGCGCGGTGTGGAGTTTGTCCTCCAAACAGATACGTTTTAAAACTGCCTGCTGTCATTTACCCCTGGCTGTGCTGAAGTTGGTGGTGAAGGTGTTACGCTGACCAGATGAGGGGGCGGTAGAGGAAGAGAAAGCAGAGCAGGAGGAGGAAGCAACAGGAGGCAAACTGAAGCGCCCTGCAATCCTCGGTGGTGGAAGAACATGCGGAAAACTGCTATCCGCCCCAGGCTCAGCCGCCACTGTATTTACCCAGTGTGCTGTTATGGAGCTATAACGTCCCTGACTTTGCTTACTGGTCCACGTATCCGTAGTGCTGTGCACCTTGCCAAAGATGGTGTTGCGCAGTGCACACCTGATTTTGTCCCCCACTTGGTTGTACAGGGAAAGGATAGCTCGCCTGGAAAAGTAGTGGCAGCTGGGCACGACGTACTGTGGGACAGCCACAGACATAAGGCCTTTAAAACTCTCCGTCACCACCAGAAGGAATGACAGCATTTCAAAGGCCAGTAATTTAGAAATGCTGGCATTCAGGGCCAGGGATTGCGGATGGGTATCGGGGTACTTCCTCTTCCGCTCCAGTGTTTGAGAAATGGAGAGCTGAATGCTTCAGTGGGACATTGTGAAGATGCTTGGTGACCCAGATGGTGGTATTGCTGGCAGATCCTCTGTTCACTGGGTGGCAGGGGGCACTGTCAGTCCAGAAGTGGAGATAGAGGCCGAGACTGCAGCAGAAGAGTAAGAAGGAGGAGCCAGAGAACTTTCTTTGTTTTTGAGGTGTCTACTCCACTGCAGCTCATGCTTGGCACTTAGATGCCTAGTCATGCAGGTTGTCCTCAGGTTAAGAACATTTATGCCTCACTTCAGGCTCTGATTGCACAACGTGCAAACCACTCCTGTCTTGTCGTCATCACTTTGTCTGAAGAACTGCCACGCCAGGGAACTCCTTGGAGCTGACTTTGGTTTGCTCAGTCCCTTGCTGCGGTGGGCAGTAGCAGGCGTATTGTCTAGGGGACGGCCGCTCTGCTTTTGGTTGGGCATCGGTGCACTCAATCTCTTCCACTTCTGGGGCAGGGCTAGGTGGATGGCCCTGCGAAACCCTGCTAACACCGTCATCAAAAAGCAGAATAGATTGCTGCATGACTTGGGGCTCAGACTGCCTGGCTGATATGCAAGGGGGTGAGGTGAAAGGCTGATGGACATCAGCTGCAAGTGCCAACTCTGATCTTTCAGCAGGAGACTGGGTGGGAGACAATGTGAAGGAACTGGAGGCCCTGTCAGCCACCCAATCTACTATCGCCTGTACTTGTTCTGGCCTCACCATTCGTAGAGCCGCATTAGGCCCGACCAAATACTGCTGCAGGTTCTGTCACCTACTCGCACCTGAGGAAGGGGTTTCACTTGTGCGTGTAGCTGGCACAGATCGACCACGTCCTGTCCCTGCAACAGGAGCTCCACCAGCAGCACCACAACCTGGACTATATCCTTTATTTGACGCTCTCCTCATATTTCTCAAATTTAGGATCTTGCCCTAAATAGGTGTTTAATTAATAGCAAAATAGAACCACGGTATCTAAAGTGTGTATCTCACACGTACAGATGTAGACTAGGTCGCAGCAAAAGATTTTTGTCCAAAATGGGTGTTTTATTAATAGCAGAATAGAACCAGAGTATCTAAAGGGTGTATCTCACAATGACATATGCAGAATATGACAGCAGTATGTAAGGCTTGAATTTAACACGTGCAGATGCAGCAATAGCTGTAAAATTGTGTATTCTGCAATAAAATTGTGTATTTTAAAACCCAGAAAATTATAGCTGTATTTCTAGCTTAAATTGCACACTGACTAATATGACAGAGGCCCCAAATGAAGGTTATTGCCAAAAATTTGTGTTTTTTCAAAGCCAGAAAATTATTGAAGTATTTTAAACTTGTTTTTAACAATTACATATGCAGCAAGGGCTGCAATATTAAGTATTTTGCCCTAAAAAATTTGTTTTTTTTAGTAACAGAATATGAAAGCTGTATATAACGCTTGAATTTCACATGTGCAGATGTAGCAAGGGCTGTAAAATTGTGTATTTTGCCCAAAAAGGGTGTTTTTAAAAACCCAGAAAATTATAGCTGTATTTCTAGCTAAAATTGCACACTGACTAATCCTGCAAAGGCACCAGATGTAGGATATTGCCAAAAAAGGGTGTTTTTTTTTAAACCCAGATTATTATTGCAGTATTTCAAGCTTGGATTTGAATGTCACTAAATCCTCTCACACACTACCGTTTTTTTTTTCCGTTTTGCGGTCTGTTTTTTGCGTTCCGTATACGGTCCGTATACGGAACCATTCATTTCAATGGTTCCGCAAAAAAAACTGAATGTGTTCCGTATGCATTCCGTTTCCGTATTTCCGTTTTTCCGTTCCGTTGAAAGATAGAACATGTCCTATATTTGGCCGCAAATCACGGTCCGTGGCTCCATTCAAGTCAATGGGTCCGCAAAAAAACGGAACACATACGGAAATGCATCCGTATGTCTTCCGTATCCGTTCCGTTTTTTGCGGAACCATCTATTGAAAATGTTATGCCCAGCCCAATTTTTTCTATGTAATTACTGTATACTGTATATGCCAAAGGGAAAAACGGAACGGAACAACGGAACGGAAACGGAACCACAACGGAAGCAAAATACGGAACAACTGATCCGTGAAAAACGGACCGCAAAACACTGAAATGGACATACTGTAGTGTGAAAGAGGCCTAAAGCACATATACAGTGCTGGTGCACTAAGCTTGCATAAAATGTCCGCAGCCCACCTAACTAACAGACGGATAAAAGTTATTTTTCTCTGTCACTGGGCTCAGGGCAGGGTAAAAACATTGTGCACTGCACCCACACAACTAAATCTATGTAGATCGCTGGGTTCAATTGGAGTTCTGATTAAGGCTACTTTCACACTAGCGTTCAGAACGGATCCGTCTGCATTATTTTGGCATATAAAAGCTAAGTGTGAAAATAGCCTCGTACGGATCCGTCCAGACTTTCAATGTAAAGTCAATGGGGGACGGATCCGCTTGAAGATTGAGCCATATTGTGGCATCTTCAAACGGATCCGTCCCCATTGACTTACATTGTAAGTCTGGACAGATCCGCACGCCTCCGCACGGCCAGGCGGACACCCAAACGCTGCAAGCAGCGTTCAGCTGTCCGCCTGTCCGTGCGGAGGCGAGCGGAGCGGAGGCTGAACGCCGCCAGACTGATGCAGTCTGAGCGGATCCGCTCCATTCAGACTGCATCAGGGCTGGACGGCTGCGTTCGGGTCCGCTCGTGAGCCCCTTCAAACGGAGCTCACGAGCGGACACCCGAACGCTAGTGTGAAAGCAGCCTAAAGATTATGTCCTATTCTCTCCCTCACAGCAGCAGCATCCTCTCCCTACACTAAGCACAGCAGAGTGACTTGCGGCGCTACGTGACTCCAGCTTATATAGAGGCTGGGTCACATGCTGCACTGGCCAATCACAGCCATGCCATTAGTAGGCTTCTAAGGGCACACAGTTAAACGCTTGTTGATTGGCTGCTCTGCAGCCTTTCGAAAAGCGCTAAAAAATCGCCGAACACCAAACCCGAACTCAGACTTTTACTGAAATGTTCGGGTCTGGGGTCTAAAAATCCTAAAGTTTCTGTTCGCTCAACCCTACATATGACCTTTTGATCTTTGGGCATTACAACTTTTTGTGATGTAAGGTGACAAAAATGTTTTTTCTTGGCACAGTTTTTTTTAAATAATATTATTTTTTTTTTTACGGCGTTGACCGTATGGGGATGATCATGTGATATTTTTATAGAGCAGATTGCTATAGACGCGGTGATACCTAATATATTTTTTCTATTTTTTAAAATTTTATATGTCTTGTTACTTTTTTTTACTTTAAACTTAAATTTTTTTATTGTTAAAAACACTTTTATAAACATTTTTTATTTTTTTATTTTTGTCCTACTATGGGAATTCAAGATTTTAGGTTCAGATCTCTGTTTTAATGCAGTATAATACATCTGTATTGTATTAACTGTCAGTGTAAGGCTACATGCACACAACCATTGTGTGTTTTGCGGTACACGCAAAACACGGATGGCATCCGTGTGCGTTCCGCAATTTGCCTTTTAGAAATGCCTATATAGTATAGGAACAGGTTATATTTTTTTGACAGGCCACGGAACGGAGCAACGGATGCGGACAGCACACAGAGTACTGTCCGCATTTTTTGCGGCCCCATTGAAGTGAATGGGTCTGCACCCAAGCCGCGAAACCTGCAGCTCGGATGCGGACCAAAACAACATTTGTGTGCATGAGGCCCAAGGCCTAGTTTACAATTCAGTGTTTGGTCAGTGATTTCCATCAGTGATTTTCAACCAAAACAAGGTGCAGGTCCAAAACACAGAACGAGTGCAGATCATTTAATTCTACCTTATCAATGGAGGCTTCATTCCTGGTTTTGGTTTAAAAAATCACTGATGGAAATCACTGAAGTGTGGACTAGGCCTAATATACTGATAGTTTTCCTATAAGCCCCAGCCTAGGGGTTGGGCTTCATAGGTCTCCGTGGCTGACAGGTCCCAAGGCCTTTGAAAGCTTGGGGCTGTCATGGCAACTATTGGGTCCCAGTCACCGATCAGGAGAGGTAGTACAAACCACCTAAATGCTGCGGTCAGCACTGACCTCTACATATGAGGGGTTAATCCACCGGCATCAGCCAGGCCCCTGCCGCTGAACGCTGCACCGCATGTGGGGCAGGGGAAGGACTGCAGAACGAGAATTCCATCCTGAGGCACAAAGTAACAGCTGTTTAGGGCGAGCATTCTAGTCCTGGGTTCTTAAGCTGTTAAAAATGTCTTTAAAGGGGTATTTCTGTTACATTAAGTTATCTACTATCCACAGCATAGGGGATAACTATTAGATTGGTGGGAATACTACTACTGGGTTCTCCTCCAATCCCAAGAATGGGTCCATAAGTTTGTCACTTAATCCCCCCCCCCCCAATAAATGTCAGCCACTCCATAAGTGTGTCACAGCAGATACTCCCCATAACATTGTCAGCAGCAGATCCAACCATAAATTATAACACACCTTTGGTTCAAAAAAAAATTATTTTTCTTATTTGCCTCCTCTAGAACCTAGGTGCGTCTTATGGGTAGGTGTGTCTTATAGGGCGAAAAATGCGGTATATAAAAAAAATATTGTTGTAATAGGGGTTTTGCTATAATGAAATGTGTTTAATAACATGGATATAATGGACTGATAAACAGTGTGATTGCTCAGCATTTTCAGAAGGACGGTTTTGGAGTGCTGTTCTGGTAATAAGCCTATGTAGAAACCTGAGGTCTAAAATAAAAAAGTTGTCTTTCTGCGTTTAATTTCTCTTAAATGCTTTTGCTATAATGCAATGTGTTTAATAACATGAGACACAACTAAACATAAATATGAAAAAAAGACAGAACTAGATGACTTACATGCAGGAAAATAAAGATTGCAGTCATCAGTCTCACAACACGAATTGATGATCATCCTGACTTTGTCTTGCTGCGCGCTCGTGTTGTCCAAGGGGTTACATTCAGGTGAAGATGCACCTGGCCTGACCAGAAATGCAGCACTGTCTCCACCTACAAATAAACATCACACATTTTTATTTATTTTTTTACCAAATTATAAAAATAATTTTAACCACTTCCAGACCACACCATTTACCCCACTCCTCTACCTTCTTGCTGACTATGCCTAATTTTGCAAATCTGACTTATGCCGCTATGTGGTAATCATTTTGGAACACTTTTACTTATCCAAGCCATTCTGAGATTGCTTTTTCCTGACACATTGCACATCATTTTAATGGTAAATTTGAATCAATATGCTTTACTTTTATTTGTTAAAAAAAATGCAAAATTATTGCAAAATTTACAGAAAATTTTGAAAAATTCACTATTTTCTAAATTGTAATCTCTCTCCTTTAAGAGAATTAGTAAATTAATTAATTAATTAATTAACTAACATTCACCCTATGTCTACTTCATGTTAGCAACATTTTCTAAATGTCATTTTATTTTTAGAATGTTAGATGGCTTGGAATTTTAGATGCAATTTTAAAAAAGTTTAAGAAAATGTCCAAAAACCCCCCTTTTTAAGGACCAATTAAGTTATAAAGTCACATTAACCCCTTAAGTACCGGGCTTATTTTCATCTTAAAGACCAGGCCATTTTTTGCAAATCTGACCAGTGTCACTTTATGTGGTGATAACTTTAAAATGCTTTGACTGAATCCAGGCCATTATGAGACTTTTTTCGTCACATATTGTACTTCATGACACTAGTAAGACGGAGTAAAAAAAAAATCATTTTTATTTATAAAATCACAAGAATGGCTTCCTCTGGATCAACTTGCAGGATAACAGTCCGAACTGCATAGACAAATGTATTTTTTCGGCCTTATATACTATGTACTATGTTACTAGAAGTAAATCTTGAAATTTCTCAAAAACCCACTTTTTAAGGACCAGTTCAGGTCTGAAGTAACTTTGTGAAGCTTACATGATAGAAACCACCCAAAAATGACCCCATTCTAGAAACTACACCCCTCAAGGTATTTAAAACTGATTTTACAAACGTTGGAATGGAAAATAGAGATACAATTTCAAAATTTCACTTTTTGGGCAGATTTTCCATTTAAATATATTTTTTTCCAGTTACAAAACAAGGGTTAACAGCCAAACAAAACTCATTATTTATGGCCCTGATTCTGTAGTTTACAGAAACACCCCATATGTGGTCATAAACTGCTGTACGGGCACACGGCAGGGCGAAGAAGGAAAGGAATGTCATACGGTTTTTGGAAGGCAGATTTTGCTAGACTGTTTTTTTTTGACACCATGTCCCATTTGAAGCCCCCCTGATGCACCCCTAGAGTAGAAACTCCAAAAAAGTGACCCCATTTTAGAAACTACAGAAAAGGGTAGAAGTTTTGTTGGTACTAGTGTAGGGTACATAGGATTTTTGGTTGCTCTATATTACACTTTTTGTGAGGCAAGGTAACAAGAAATAGCTTTTTTGGCACCGTTTTTTTTGTTTGCAATTTACAACATTCATCTGACAGGTTAGATCGTATGGTATTTATATAAAGCAGGTTGTCACAGACGCGGCGATGCCTAATATGTATAATCTTTTTTTATTTATGTAAGTTTTACACAATAATATCATTTTTGAAACAAAAAAATCATGTTTTAGTGTCTCCATAGTCTGAGAGCCATAGTTTTTTCAGTTTTTGGGCGATTATCTTAGGTAGGGTCTCATTTTTTGCGGGATGAGATGATGGTTTGATTGGCACTATTTTGGGGTGCATATGACTTTTTGATCGCTTGCTATTACACTTTTTGTGATGTAAGATGACAAAAAATGGCTTTTTTTACACAGTTTTTTTTTTTTTTACAGTGTTCGTCTGAGGTGTTAGGTCATGTGATATTTTTATAGAGCTGGTCGATACGGACGCGGCAATACCTAATATGTAAATTTTTTTATTTATGTAAGTTTTACACAATAATATCATTTTTGAAACAAATCAAATCATGTTTTAGTGTTTCCATAGTCTAAGAGCCATAGTTTTTTCAATTTTTGGGCGATTATCTTGCGTAAGGTACGATTTTTGCGGGATGAGATGACGGTTTGATTGGCACTATTTTGGGGTGTATATGACTTTTTGATTGCTTGCTATTACACTTTTTGTGATGTAAGGTGACAAAAAATGGTTTATTTAGCACAATTTTTATTTTTTACGGTATTCACCTGAGGGGTTAGGTCATGTGATATTTTTATAAAGCCGGTCGATACGGACGCGGCGATACCTAATATGTATACTTTTTTTTTATTTATGTAAGTTTTACACAATAACAGCTTTTTTAAAACAAAAAAATGATGTTTTAGTGTCTCCATATTCTGAGCCATATTTTTTTTTATTTTTTGGGCGATTGTCTCAAGTAGGGGCTTATTTTTTGTGGGATGAGGTGGCGGTTAGATTGGTACTCTTTTGGTGGGTGTTAGCCTTTTTGATCGCTTGCTGTTGTACTTTTTGTGATGTAAGGTGACAAAAAAATTGTTTATTTAGCATAGTTTTTATTTTTTACGGTGTTCATCTGAGGGGTTAGGTCATGTGATATGTTTATAGAGCTTTTCGATAAGGACACAACGATACCTAATATGTCTATATGTCTTTTCCCTATTTTTTGTTTTACAATTTTTTTTTACTTTATTTTTGGAAAAGGACGCTTTTTTTTTTTACTTGAAACTTTTATTTTCTTTTTAAAACTTAAATTTTAATACACTTTTTTTTTCACTTTATTTTTTGTCCCACTATGGGACAGGGTCTGATCCTTGTTTCAATACAGCACAATACATGTTTTGTGCTGTATTGAACTGTTAGTGTCTTACACTGTAAGACGCTCACAGTTTCCTGGGGGCTGGGCCTCTTAGGCCTCTTTCACACGGGCGTCTTATTTTTGGCCCGGATAGAGGCAGGTGCGTTGCGGGAAAATGCACGATTTTTCCACGCGAGTGCAAAACATTGTAATGCACACAACGGTCACTGGCCACCAATGATATTCAAACTGGGGAGGGGGAGGTCTGCCCCCTGCTGCCTGGCAGCCCTGATCTATTACAGGGGGATATAATAGTACAATTAACCCCTTCAGGTGCGGCACCTGAGGGGTTAATTGTGCTGATCACGGCCCCCTGTAAGAGATCGGGTGCTGCCAGGCAGCAGGGGGCAGTCATGTACACAGTTTGTAGTATATTCTAACTAGAAGCGTCCCCATCACCATGGGAACGCCTCTGTGTTAGAATATACTGTCGGATATGAGTTTTCACAACGTAACTCATATCCGACAGTATATTCTAACATAGAGGCGTTCCTATTGTGATGGGGACGCTTCAAGTTAAAATATACCATCGGATTGGAGAAAACTCCGATGGTATAAAAGGGACTCCAGACTTTACATTTAAAGTCAATGGGGGACGGATCCGTTTGCAATTGCACCATATTGTGTCAACGTCAAACGGATCCGTCCCCATTGACTTGCATTGTAATTCAGGACGGATCCGTTTGGCTCCGCACGGCCAGGCGGACACCAAAACGACTTTTTTTTCATGTCCGTGGATCCTCCAAAAATCAAGGAAGACCCACGGACGAAAAAACGGTCACGGATCACGGACCAACGGAACCCCGTTTTGCGGACAGTGAAAAAATACTGTCGTGTGCATGAGGCCTAATACCTACAAATGATTAAAAAGGCTTTGCAATATCATTTGGCAAACACAGGAAATCCGATAAATATTTATTACCCTGATTCTGCAGTTTACAGAAACAACCCATATGTGGTCATAAACTACTGTATGGGCACACGGTAAGGCTCAGAAAGGAAGGATTTTGGAGAGCAGATTTAACTGGGATAATGTTCATATGCAATTCACATTTGAAGACCCCTGATACACCCCTCCCCCAAAAAGGTGACCACATTTTTAAGCTACATCCCCCCCAAGGAATATTTCAAGAGGTTCAGTGAGCACACTGGCCCAATAAGTCTATTATAGAATTTGGAAACACTTGGCTGTGAAAGTGAAAAATTACACCAGAGGAAAAAGCAGTCTGGTTTGAGAGCTGCACTTATACAAGCAGATAAACAACGCAAGTTTTAGAGTGTTTGCGTGTTTGATTTTTAAGTGTGTGTTTGTATTAAGTGTGTGACTAGAGAGGGCCTTGCGGTTCGCCCGGCAGTCGTTTCGCGGCGAACTTTGTGTGTTCGCGAATTCGCCGAACATACGGCGATATTTGCGCCCACCATATTCTTTTACATTGTGAAGAACTTTGACCCATGACACATCCATCAGGTGGTACAGGACAGCCATTTGAGACATTTCAGCACATGGACATACCCCCTACCTTAAAAAATGAATCTGATCTGGCCGCCATTTTACATTCAGTGTTTTGCCAGTGTAGGGAGAGGTTGCTGTGAGGAGCAGGGACAGGCTGTTAGGGACACCAAACGCTAGCTAATAGGGCCACAAAAGTCCATTTAAGCACTAGTATAGGTGTACTATCGATAGGTGTGATACACAGAGGGGTGCGATATACTTATAATATACTTTTATAATGAGTCAAAAACACATAGATCTATATAGTGATCACCTGGAAGTCAGGGGCCTAAGGGCTAGGGGCTTACTAAGGCCATTTTTATATAGGGTAAGGTTCCGGACGGGGTCGCTCTTATCAGGGGGGTGGTCTGTGGTTAGGCTATCAGGGCCAGAATAGCACCCCCTGTAGGGCAATATCAGGGACAGTTCTTTGCCCACCCAGTCCTTCAATACCACATCATCATCTAGCCCAGGGATGGATGTTATTTTGCTTTCACTCCTGGATTCATGGATGTGCACTGGAACCCCCCGGATTGTGGTAGGACATATGGTTTCTGATTTAGTGCCGCCGAGCTCTTGTTATTGCCGACCACATCTATGCTTTTTGGTTAACTTTAATAATTGAATTTATTTTCATTTTGAGGGATATCTTTTCCATTCACACGTCCGCAAAATGGGTCCACATCCATTCCGCAATTTTGCTGAACGGGTGCAGACCCATTCATTTTCATTGGGGCCGGAATGTGCTGTCCGCAACCGCATTTGCGGATCCGCACTTCCGCATCTGTGCTTCCGTTTCTGCAAAAAAATAGAACATGTCCTATTCTTGTCCGCAATTACAGAGAAGATTAGGCATTTTCTATTATAGTGCCGGCGATGTGCGGTCCACAAATTGCGGAATGCACATTGCCAGTGTCCGTGTTTTGCGGATCCGCAAAACACTTACGGACATGTGAATGGACCCTCGTAGTAAAATTATAAAAGGTTACGTTTTATCTTCATGTATATTCTAATGGATTGCCTTCCGTGTACAATGTTATAATATACTTTCTGTGTTAGACAGTATATTGTAGTGCATTTGTATTGTGCGGCAGTTGTGTGCGGTTCTGCTGCGATACTGCAGGTATATAGAGGGACAAGCGTTACTGGAACAAATAATTTCTACTGGTGTGATATACCAGTTCCCCCCCCAAAAAAAAGATTGAAGCGGGGTGTTATATACCAATATATTTTCTTTATAGTGCATTTGGGTACTGTATAGTGCATTTGCGCATGCGCGTACGCAAAATCTATATTGACGATATTTCGCATTGAAAAAAAAATGAACGGAGATTGCAAATTCGAATAATCTTGTTAGACTATTTGTGCACTTCTAGTAATTATTTCTTGACTGCAAATTTGAGCTGAAGGTTTTTCAGGTTCGCCGGCCATTAAAATGAATGGGACCAGCCGCAAACTTGCGGTTCGCGAACATTTTATCACGTTTGGGCGATCGCGAACCGTCCCAGCAGATGTTCGTCCATCACTATGTGTGACTATAGATTACGTGACTTCAGATTCAGGGACTACAGTAAGCTAGAATCTTATCACTGCACTATATTGTATTTTTTTATCTTTTCTTGCGTAATCATCATTTAGTATGTGTTCCATTATTGACAGATCAGTTCACTACATATCTTATCTAATGTATGCAGTCCTGGAACAGCCGTTAGAGGGCGCATATATATCAAAGTGTGAGCAAATTGCCCGTTTGGAATCGCAAATCTGGTATCTAAACGGGTGAGTTTTAACACTAGCTAGCTGGGTAACAGTTAGAAAGTGGGGTAGAGGGAAGAGTGCCAGGGAGGCTAGCCCTGATCTGACAAACCCCAACAAGTTTGCAAGGTTGGCAGATGAGGGGGATGGCAGTTCAGGGACAGCACTGCTGCAGCCAGACCCTTCCTCTGCCAGTCAGGGGAATGTCAGCTCCCATCTGTCACAAACACCGGGATCGTTGAACGGTGTGTTGTATTCCTGACGCGCGAGTTCAACAAATCAGTTATATAAATGGCAAAAAGTATAAATCTGAAGGTGTTGGCCATCTATAGAGTAATGAGGGGGGAGTTGCAGAGAGCAATGAGGAGAAAGCAAAGCTATAAAATATTTTTTCTCCAATGTATTCACTGAAGAAAATAAACTGTCAGATGAATGTAAAATAAATTCTCAGTTAAAAGTGCCCTGCCTGACCCAGGAAGATGTACAGCGGTGTTGAAAAATTGCCAGGACCAGATGGCATACACCCCCATTTCGTAAGAGAATTAAGTAATGTTATAGCCAGATCCTTATTTCTGATATTTACAGACTCTATACTGACAGGGAGTGTTCCACAGGATTGGTGCATAGCAAATACGGTGCCAATATTTAAAAAGGGTCCAAGAACAGAGCCCCAAAACTATAGGCCGGTAGGTCTATCATCTCTTGTGAGTAAACAGCTTGAATGTTTTCTAAGAGACACTATCTTGGAGTACGTCACTGAAAATAAGCAAATAACGCCATATCAGCATGGCTTTATGAGGGATCGGTCATGTCAAACTAATTTAATCAGTTTCTATGAGCAGGTAAGTTTTAGACTTGACAGTGGTAAATCAATGGATGTCGTATATCTTGACTTCTCCAAAGCATTTGACACTGTACCATACAAAAGGTTAGTATAAAGAATGAGAATGCTTAGACTAGAAGAAAATGTCTGTATGTGGGTAAGTAATAGAAAACAGAGGGTGGTTATTAACGGTAAACACTCAGATTGGGTCACTGTCACTTTAATCACTAAGAGACACAGCCACATTCCACTATATGATTTCATAGCTTCAGAAAGACCAGAGATGGTTGAAACGTTGCTTTCTGTATGCTGCTGTTACCAATAAAGTAACCGGCTTTTTCACCAGAACTGAGGAGTGCTGTGGATTTTCTATTTATTTGGATAGCAGTAAAGTGGCATCTGGGCCATAGAGGTTGATCTGAATGCCATCAGCATAGAAATAGTAGTGAAAGCCTTGCCAATCTATGACCTGTCCCAGGCCAAAGTTACTGCATAAATTGAGACAAGTAGTAGTCCCAAGACAGAGCCTTAAGGGACATATAACTCACCAGCTATGATTTCTTTATATGAGGATCCACACACCTGTCCCGATGGGCAAGTAATGTTGTTGCCTGAGCATCGCGAGACCATATTGTAACAGCATGAGCAAATGAGTGCGTAACCTAAAAGGATGTCAAACAATCAGGACATTGATCACATATTACACTATTTTTCAACACTTTTTTTTTTTTGCTTTGTTAGCCAGATCATCGGCATCTGAGAGTGATGTTTAGCAGCTCATCTCACACCATGAGCAGGAGAAAGGTAAGATCTGTCCTACAGATTTCCATTATTATTATTTAGAATATTCTGAATAAATACATAACTAATAACGCATAGGAAAAGCCAAATAATTCAGGTCTTACGATGTTATTAAAAACTTACTTGCTTCTGCAAGAGCTGAGAGGAGGACTATTCGAATCAGAGAGTTCATGGTTCACCTTTTGAAGACAGGATAGGAGCGACTTGAGGTTCTTAATTTATAGGTTTTTGGGTGGAACAAGAAAGGATTTTAATCACTGTAAAGAAAAGTTAATGTTTACCTCCTCTTATATTGTTGTGGTTATATATTTTTGTCGACATTCTTAGTTTTATGGCTGCGGGTTAAAACAGTAGGTGACAAGTTCTCAACTTGAAACCTGCACATGCCTAAGCAGCTGCAGTCTTGCCTCCTCTGGCAATAAAACTCATCAACACTTTTTTTTATTTTTTTTTGAGTTCAACATTTTTATTGATAGATTTTCAACAAAAGTATCAGCATATCATGACTATACATAGACATGTTAAGGTGGGTGCAACCACCAAAGAGGTAATTACAGTAACATTGGAAAATATGGCGTAACATTGACAAACAGAAACCACAAACCAAGATCAAATAAAATAATATTATATCGCAATGATATTACCAAACGGACAAAGACATGTCAGTTAAGTGTTTTTACATGAATACCAAAGAGCCACAAACAACTCGTATGGTAACGGATCTGTCACATCAGTAGGCTGAACTACAGGAGGGACCCAAATATGGAGATATCTGAGAGTGAGTCTATGCGCCTTCACCTATATAAGCACGATCTGTAAAGGTCACTTATTGGGAAAATTTCGAGTGTGCTATCCAGGGACCCCAGGTATATCTATACTTAGCAGGGGGGAGCATTGAGGGGGGAATCATTCTCTCATAACGACAAGTGTTATTTAACTCCACTACCACCTCTGAAATATCAGGAGAGATCACTTTTTTCCAATGGCGGGTTATGACTAATTTAGCACCGAGTAAAACGCGTCCCGTGATGGGTCTATATGGTGGATGAATGCGTTGGATACCCAGAAATAAAAGAGCGAGATCTGGAGACGGGGAAATGTCATGGCCAGATAGTTCCCTCAGCAGTACAAACACCTGTTCCCAGAAACCAGTGATAACTGGGCATGCCCACAGAATATGGAGCAATGAGCCCAGGTCTCCACATCCCCTCCAGCACAGAGGAGAAGAAGTAGGGTATATGATATGTAGCCTCTTGGGCGTAAAGTACCAATTTAGGAGTGTCTTAACCCCAGCCTCATAGTGTGTAACACATTTAAAGTTAGAGGTCAAGAAACTTACTGCAGAGGTCCAGTCATCTCCAGAGAACGTACGACCCAATTCTTGCTCCCATTTCTGGAATGGTTTGGATTTGGCAAACTTAGACTTGTCCCCCATATATTCGTATATTCGTCCTGTTGCCCCTTTCCTTAGTAAATTTTGGGAGTAATAAAGCTGAAGGATCCCCTCATGTACGGGGGGAGGCTTAGAAATGATAGTCTCCAATAAGTGTTTTACCCTGAGGTAGTTAAATATCTCTCCAGCTGAAAGCTGAAACATCTGTTAAGCATTATTAAACGGGAGAACACCCTCAGGACCAATAAGCTGAGAAACTCTCTCGAATCCTTGATCCCGCTATCTGCATAGATTGATGTCTTTCAAAATCCATTCAGAGAGCGGGTATCTAAGTGTGAAAACAAGGTGTCAGTAGAGTCTGCACACGTATTGTGAAAGTGTAACCAGAGCTTCCCTACATGTTTCACTGTCCGGAGAGAAAGATTAGGAATTTTCCTATTCCACAATATATTGATTAGTAGATCCCTTAATGAGCTCATCAACACTTTTAACGCAAACTGCCATGGATCAGTGACTGCGAACCCTCTTTGCCAACTAACCGGTTAGGTGTAGGGCTAACTCTAAAGGGTGTTATCATGGCATTTCAACGATATTCACTCAATAAACCCTGTACAGGAATCTGGACTTCGCTGCAGGTTAGCAACCAGAAGGCTACCTCCTGGGATGGTCCTGGTGTAGTTGGCAGGTGACTCAATGGGACTCTGGTGCAAGCAGTAAGAAGGTGTAGGAGTCGGAAATTCAACAAAAAGATGAGAGAATGAATTCTAAACTAATCAGATGATTCTAACGAATCTGAAGTTTTAACAATTCACTTTGGATAAAATGTGTAAAAATACACTGGCCATTTTACTTTTACAGGGAGAGAGATTAATATAGAGGGTCACATAACCCTGGGACAAGCCCTGGCTATCAGGCTTGCCCACATTACTTTGCAGACAGTACGGGATGTCAGCCAATCGGGGTGCAGGATATCGGCTGACCTATTAGGCGGTTTGCTATGTGTGAAGCATAGACGCCATTGCAAGACACCAATTACAGACACAAGCCAGCCACCATATGGTGTTGCAGGGATAGGTTAGGGATATATTTATTTAGTTAGGTAGATTGACTTAATAGATAGAACATCCTCTTGCATAAGAACAAGCCCATTGAAGTAAATGGGTCGGTTTCTTGTAATTACACCTGCTCACCACTACGATTTTGATGGCGAACAGGTAAACAATGAAGGAAAGGCTGCGTGTCTGATACCCGCCCATCTGATATTGATGACCCATCCTGAGGAAGGTTCAGCTATTTAAAATCCTGGAAAATCACTTTAAGGGGTTAAAATGCAATCTACTAGGATGATAGACTTGATTACCCAGATGCCAGTAATGCTGATGAATAAGGTATAATATTTAATTAAAAGCTTATGCATTAAAATAGGTTTGTTTGAAAAAAATGCTGATTTTATCAATGTCAAGAATATATATCTAAGGGTCCATTCACACGTCCGCAATTTCGTTCCATTTGCGGATCTATTCACTTCTATGGGGCAAAACGATGTGCTGCCCGGACACGGAATTGCGGACCCACACTTCCGGGTCCGCAATTCCGTTCCCGAAAAAAATTGAACATGTCTTATTCTTGTCTGCAATTGCGGACAAGAACAGGTATATTCTATTAGTGCCGGCAATGTGCGGTCCGCAAAATGTGCTGTCCGTGTTTTGTGGATCCACGAATCCGTGGATCCGCAAAGCACGTTGCGGACGTGTGAATGGACCCTAATAAATTGAAAAAAATGGAAAAACAAAATGTCTCTAAAAACAAATAAATTGTTGGAGGCTATAAAGAGAAATAAAATTTAGAGATAACACCAGACACACCAACAATTCAGTATAATGTGCCAACTTCTATTACATTTTAACTTCTGACACAAGCACTTTTTTTTTTTTAGACCAAATGTCAATTGCCCACGCAAGACTTGTTCTCTTTATCTCAAAAGACATCCCTGGCACAAAAATACAAATACAGAGATATCAGCCTTAGTATATGAGCGAATCGAAGTGTCCAAAGTGGAATTCGATTAGAAGTTTAGGAGAAGTTGGATTCACTGTAAAGCCGAATTTCCTTGCACTTTACGGGAACAAATCAGATATTTTTCTAAAATGGCAGCTACACGTGTTACAAAGTGAAAGTAAGAAGCCTGGGGACGTGATATGACCCATAATGCTGTGCAGCTAGCCAATCAGCAGATGGCCATCCACTGTGATGTCAGCGCCCTATAAAAAACTTTATCCCACGTGGACTCTGCTATTTAAATGGGAGCAGAGCATAGAGAGAGTCATGCAAAGCGCTTGTGCACTACAGACAGTGTTGCAGAAAGCTTTTAATTGTATGATATTGGATAGGGAGAGTGCAAGCTGGGTGCAGGGAGATCATAGGGAGAGCTGTTAGACACTGTAGGGATAGCATAGGGAGACTGCAGGGACAGTGCAGGTTGAGTGTAATCACCATGTGCATCTTGTTTATCTGCTGCCACATTCCCAATTATTTTTTAGTTTATATATAATATTACTGGGCCTCAGTATTAAAGGGCGGTCTAATATATTGCTGTCTGCATCTTGTTGAACTGCTAACACATTTGCAGTTAATCTCTTATTTTATATATAGAATTACTGTGCCTCAGTATTAAAAGGCGGTCTAATATATCTAATTGTGCATCTTGTTCAACTGCTGGCAATATCCCCGTAAATCTTTTAGTTGATATATAGAATTACTGTGCCTCAGTATTAACCCCTAGGATACCGGAGTTTTTTTTTATTTTTGCGTTTTCATTTTTCTTCCCTATCTTCCTTGAGCCATAACTTTTTTATATTTCTGTTCAAAAAGCTGTATGAGGGCTTATTTTTGGTGGAAAAGTTGTACTTTCTAATGCCAACAATAATTATGGCATACAAAGTAGTGGGAAGCAGTAAAAAAAATTCAAAACGGGGTGGAATTCGAAGAAAAACGCAATTACTCCATGGTTTTACGGGTTTTGTTTGCACAGCGTTCCATTTGCAGCAAAACTGACCCATGTCCTTCATTCTCTGGGTCAGTATGATTACAACTATACCCCATATGTATAGGTTTTTTATGTGTAAATAGTGTAAACAAAAATTTAAACTTTGAAAAAAAAAAAATTTTTTTTAAATCATCATATTTTGACCCCCATAACTTTTTTTATAGTTATATTTACTGAGCTGTGTGGGACAATCTGTAGTTTTTATTGATACAATTTTGGAGTGTGTGTGACTGTGCCATTCACTGTATTGGAAAAATATTTTTATATTTTAATGGAGCAAGCATTTTTAGTCACGGTGATGTCCATGGTGTTTCTATTTTTTGTTATTTAGGTATTTTTTTTATTATACGGAAAGGGGGGTTTCTCACAGTATAGTAAAGCACTAAAATATCACTTTATTGAAGATATTTATTTAAAAACAGGGTGGGGGGGTGTAGCAAAAAGTCCTCAAACAGGTAATTAGTCAATGACATATGACACAATATAGGCTAATGAGTGTACAGTGAAAGAAAGAACACTGTAACATATACAGTTGCAAGAAAAAGTATGTGAACCCTTTGGAATGATATGGATTTCTGCACAAATTGGTAATAAAATGTGATCTGATCTTCATCTAAGTCACAACCTCCTGGTTGAACCTCCATTGGCAGCAATAACTTCAACCAAATGTTTCCTGTAGTTGCAGATCAGACGGGCACAACGGTCAGGAGTAATTCTTGACCATTCCTCTTTACAGAACTGTTTCAGTTCAGCAATATTCTTGGGATGTCTGGTGTGAATCGCTTTCTTGAGGTCATGCTACAGCATCTCAATCGGGTTGAGGTCAGGACTCTGACTGGGCCACTCCAGAAGGCGTATTTTCTTCTGTTTAAGCCATTCTGTTGTTGATTTACTTTAATGATTTGGGTTGTTGTCCTGTTGCAACACCCATCTTCTGTTGAGCTTCAGCTGGTGGACAGATGGCCTTAAGTTCTCCTGCAAAATGTCTTTATAAATTTGGGAATTCATTTTTCCTTTGATGATAGCAATCTGTCCAGGCCCTGATGCAGCAAAGCAGCCCCAAACCATGATGCCCCCACCACCATACTTCACAGTAGTTTTGATGTTGGTGTGCTGTGCCTCTTTTTCTCCACACATAACGTTGTGTGTTTCTTCCAAACAACTCAACTTTGGTTTCATCTGGTCACAGAATATTTTGCCAGTACTGCTGTGGAACATCCAGGTGCTCTTGTGCAAACTCCAAACATGCATTAATGTTTTTTTTGGACAGCAGTGGCTTCCTCTGTGCTATCCTCTCATGAAATCCATTCTTGTTTAGTGTTTTACGTATCGTAGATTCGCTAACAGGGATGTTAGCATATGCCAGAGACTTGTAAGTCTTTAGCTGACTCTCTAGGATTCTTCTTCACCTCATTGAGCAGTCTGCGCTGTGCTCTTGCAGTCATCTTTACAGGACGGCCACTCCTAGGGAGAGTAGCATGGGGGCTGAACTTTCTCCATATATAGACAGTTTGTCTTACCGTGGACTGATGAACAGCAAGGCTTTTGGAGATACTTTTATAACCCTTTCCTGCTTTATGCAAGTCAACAATTCTTAATCGTAGGTCTTCTGTGAGCTCTTTTGTGAGAGGCATCATTCACATCAGGCAATGCTTCTTGTGAAAAGCAAACCCAGAACTGGTGTTTTTTTTATAGGGCAGGGCAGCTGTAACCAACACCTCCAATCTCATCTCATTGATTGGACTCCAGTTGGCTGACACCTCACTCCAATTAGCTCTTGGAGATGTCATTAGTCTAGGGGTTTACATACTTTTTCCACCTGCACTGTGAATGTTTACATAGTGTGTTCAATAAAAACATGGTAACATTTAATTCTGTGTGTGTTATTAGTTTAAGCAGACTGTGATTGTCTATTGTTGTGACTTAGATGAAGATCAGATCACATTTTATGACTAATTTGTGTAGAAATCCATATCATTCCAAAGGGTTCACATACTTTTTCTTGCAAGTGAATTTTTTGGGGAAAAAAAATTATATTCAGCGCTGCACTTATATGCGGTAAAATCTTTTGTGAATTATTTAGTTGCAAAAACAAATTTCCACCTCCTCCATTAACTTCCTCATCTCTTTATTCTCATCGGACACACTAACTTTAAAGGGAACCTGTCACCAGTTTTATGGTGTCCTAACTAAGGGCAACACAAATAAGTGACTGATTCGCTTAGCAAAATGCTGGGTCACTTTATTTAATTGACCCAGTCAATCTGCCAAAATCTTGTATTGAAAAGCTCCAGCTGATAATCATGAGTCATGAATATTCATGAGCTCCTGACTCTTCCCGCCCACCTGCTGCTGAGTGACAGTTTGTTCCCATAGGAATCAGCAGCAGGTTGGCAGGGGAGTGGCTATAGCTCTGAATTAAATATACGCTGGACTCAATGACATCACGCTGGACTCGAAACAGCTCATTAGCATGCGGCATGCAGCATCTTTGTGTGTATATTATGAGGTAACCATCTGTCACACCAGTAAGTGAATACATCTAAGGCACTTTTTAGTAGTTAATGATTGTGTATAATTAGTTAGATTATAATCAAATATCCACATGACAGGTTCCCTTTAAACCACCCCCCGGCGATATATATAATTGGTGTCAACACCACCTAGGGGCGAATAAAGGTAAATGACACTGCCAGCCAGTGGCATACCGCCCATAGCGGCAGACCACGCCATTGCTATGGGGCCCGCGGCACTGGGGGGCCCGGAGCGCAGAGAATGCCCCGCCCACACTATTTGGCCCCGCCCACTGACATGCGGCTATGCGGCTGCCGCCGGCTGCTTTTCTTCTCAGCCAACTCTTCTTCGTTCTTCCGCAATCTACGCCCCCCCCTCCCCCCCCCCCTCCGGAGTCTGACCTGATCCTGACCTCCTGACCTGATCCTGACTGCTGTATTATGCGGAATCAGGATCAAACCAAGCTGCATGTAGTGCTCGAGTCGCTGGCCAATCAGCACAAGGCAACTCTGTTGAGGCAGCTGCTGATTGGCCAGTGGCGCAAGGGAGGCGGAAGAATCGGTTCGAACTTCGCTGTCGGTCGTCGCCAGTGTGCCTGAGGAGACGAAGAAGGAAGAAGCACCTGGCTGTGTCCCCTGGCCTGAAGAACCGTTCGTCCTGCCGTGTCACTGCCTGGCCCTGGCTGCCTGAGACGAGTGAGACTGAGAGAGAGCAGACTCAGTCAGCACTCAGCAGAGACTAGGTATGATAATGTCACTATGTCAGATGTGGATACTCAGATTGTCAGACACTGACAGCGGCAGGCCAGGCAGCAAGAGAGAGGAGGGGTGGGGAGGGGGACAGCCAGGGCAGGGTGGGACATGCTTCAATCCCACTCCAATGAGTCGTCCTGTTGTCCTCAATAAGAGCCCCAAAATGCCCATGGGGGAGAAGGAAGAAAGCATACTGTCCTGAGATTTTTGGGGGGCATTAGGGGTTGGGGGGCTCATAGAGGACAGTGTGCTTTCCTGCTACACCTACTCCTTCCTAACAACCCCTCCTAGGCATTTTGGAGGGCATTAGGCAGGGTTTAATGGATATTAACCCCTCTAACTCCTTGCTGCTAATGCTGAGTGTGCACATAGCCACCAAATGATATTTCACCAACCAGCCAAACCCCCCCACACACACACAAACACATGCGCATATGTGCACACTCAGCATCAGCAGCAAGGAGTTAAAGGGGTTTGGGGTAAGAGAAGTGATGACAAAATGGCACAGGTAGCAAAGGGGTTGAGATGCGGGGGATGGCTTTCGTCCGGCTATATCACAGTGGACAGAGGCAAGAGGAGTGATGTGTAGGTCATGCATACATTTATTTAATGGGGGTGTGACATGGGAGGAGCCAGGTCAGGAAGTGGGAGGGGCCATGGTGGGTAGTGAGCGGGGTTAACGGGCCCAATTCAGATTATTGCTATTGGGCCCAGTGATTTCTATGTACGCCCCTGCTGCCAGCCTGTTAAACGGAATTACAGCATGATACCACAATACATTTTATATGACATTTAGCAAGAGTTTAAAGTGCCCGATATAGCACATAGTGGGACACTGCATCAAGATGAATCAGGCGTGGGTCAGCCAGGATTTCTACACAGACACCAATGCCTGATGCATCAGACTAGATCATCCATGGTGCCACACCAAGAATTTGACAAAAGAGACCGGTTTCTTCTGCCTATCTGCCTCAGCTACTATTCTGATGCTGTTACCCACCTGATGCCACACATCTGATGCCAAGTGCTCCTTCTTTCACCCACCATCTTCAGCGGGTACTGGTATTGCCATCCACCTCCACAGTATGTCACCTTACCACTCTGTGGCCTCCTGATGCTGCCGCCGCCTCCAGACTCTGTCATTGTGCCACACTGTGGCCTCCTTGTCACGGCTGTTTAAGGGTAACAAGAGTATACACAGTAAAAAGAGCTACTGACCGGACCCAAACTAGGGAAGAGAAAGGGTGACCCCTGTCAGACCCTCAACACTCTCCCTATGCTGCTAAAGCACATGCCCGGATCCAAATGGTGGAACGAGGCATGCCCGCGTACCTTAGACTGATGAGCCCTGTAACCCCTACAATAGTGGAAGGGGCACGGCCTCCGATGCCCTGCACAGAATAAGGAGGGAACCGGGGCCACCTCAGATCCAGTCAGGAAATCACCAGGTACATAACAAAGTCTGCACACTTAGCTGATGGAGCTGCAGCCGTAGAGAAGACGGATCCAAGGACCGCTGGCAATATCCGGAGTGCTTGCAGCAGCAGAACACAGGTCCAGAGAACTAGTAGCTAAAGGAGTGAAGATACTCAAGGCAGAGCTACAACTGAAAGGAGAAATATAATCCACGCCCTGCAATAGGAGGAGGGGTGATTTAAAGGCAGAGAAATCAAACGCAGGAGAGACAGCTGAGAGTAAGACCTCATCACAGGGGCGGAGAAACAGAACAGTGAGAAAACCTCCAACCCTAAGTGACATCATCACAGGGGTGGAGACACAGAGCTTTGAGAACGTCTCAAAGCTCTGGTAGTGACAGTACCCCCCCTTCTACGGGTGGACTCCGGACACCCAGGACCCACCTTCCCAGGATGAGCCCTATGAAATGCCCTGATAAGGCGAGTGGCTTTAATGTCCGACATCGGAGCCCACATCCTCTCCTCAGGACCATAACCCTTCCAATGAACGAGGTACTGAAGAGAACCGCGGACAATGCGAGAGTCCACAATTCTGGAAACCTCAAACTCCAGATTGCCATCAACCAAAATCGGAGGAGGAGGCAAAGAGGAGGGTACCGTGGGCTGGACATATGGTTTTAAGAGAGATCTGTGAAAAACATTATGTATCTTCCAAACCCGTGGAAGATCAAGGCGGAAGGCAACAGGATTGATGACTGACAAAATTTTATAAGGCCCAATAAACTTGGGGCCCAATTTCCAGGAGGGAACCTTCAGTTTAATATTTCTTGTAGACAACCACACCAGATCACCCACATTCAGGTCCGGACCAGGCACACGTCTCTTATCAGCCACACGCTTATACTTCTCACTCATCTTTCTGAGATTACTCTGAATCTTTTGCCAAATGGTAGACAAAGACGAGGAAAATCTCTCCTCCTCAGGTAAACCAGAAAGAGCCCCTCCCGAGAATGTCCCAAACTGCGGATGGAACCCATATGCACCAAAAAATGGTGACTTATCAGAAGATTCCTGACGACGGTTGTTCAAAGCAAACTCAGCAAGAGGGAGAAATGAACACCAATCCTCCTGGTTCTCTGCCACAAAACAGCGCAAATATGTCTCCAGATTCTGATTGAGGCGCTCAGTCTGACCATTCGACTGCGGGTGAAAAGCAGAAGAGAAGGACAGCCGAACCCCCAGGCGAGAACAGAAAGCCTTCCAGAACCTGGACACAAACTGCGTGCCTCTATCGGAAACAATCTCAGAGGGAATGCCGTGCAATTTAACAATATGATCGACAAAAGCTTGCGCCAACGTTTTAGCATTGGGTAAACCAGGGAAAGGAACGAAATGAGCCATCTTGCTAAAACGGTCCACGACCACCAGGATCACCGACTTCCCCGAGGAACGAGGAAGATCCGTGATAAAGTCCATGGACAGGTGTGTCCAAGGACGGGAAGGTATGGGTAACGGGAGAAGGGAACCTGAAGGTCGTGAACGAGGGACCTTAGCGCGAGCGCACGTCTCACAAGCCGCCACAAAACCCTCCACAGACTTATGAAGAGCCGGCCACCAAAATCTCCGAGCAATGAGATCTACCGTGGCTCTACTCCCGGGGTGACCAGCAAGAACTGTATCATGATGTTCCTTAAAGAGTTTGTGACGTAGCTCAGGAGGCACGAACAACTTCCCGGAGGGACAACGGGCAGGTGCCTCAGACTGGGCAGCCTGGACCTCGGCCTCCAAATCGGAATATAGAGCAGAAACAACTACCCCCTCCGCCAAAATGGGACCCGGGTCCTCGGAGTTTCCTCCTCCCGGAAAACAGCGAGAGAGAGCATCAGCCTTCACATTCTTGATCCCAGGGCGGAAAGTAACAACAAAATTAAATCTGGAGAAGAACAGAGACCATCTGGCCTGTCTCGGATTCATACGCCTGGCCGACTCCAGGTACGCCAGATTCTTATGGTCGGTAAAAACGGTGATAGGGTGCCTGGCCCCCTCCAACCAATGGCGCCATTCCTCGAAAGCCAACTTGATGGCCAACAACTCCCTATCTCCCACATCATAGTTTCTCTCTGCCGGGGAGAGTTTTCTAGAGAAAAAGGCACAAGGTCGCCATTTGGCAGGAGAGGGGCCCTGGGACAAAACTGCACCCACACCCACCTCGGAAGCATCCACCTCAACAATAAAAGGTAAGGAAACATCGGGATGCAGCAAGATGGGAGCAGACGCAAAACTCTCTTTAATCTTAGAAAAGGCTGCAAGCGCCTCCTCCGACCAAGAGGAAAAATCCGTCCCCTTTTTTGTCATGTCAGTAAGGGGTTTGACAATAGAGGAATAATTCAAAATGAACTTTCTGTAGTAGTTAGCAAAACCCAGAAAGCGCATCAATGCCTTCTGATTTTCAGGAAGCTCCCACTCCAGCACAGCACGGACCTTCTCCGGATCCATGCGAAAACCAGAAGCAGAGAGGAGAAAACCCAGAAATTGAATCTCTGATACCATAAAAAGACATTTCTCCAGCTTGGCATACAGTTTATTTTCCCGCAGTATCTGCAGGACCTGAAAAAGATGATCCTGATGAGTCTGAACATCAGGGGAAAAAATCAAAATATCATCAAGATACACCAATACAAATTTCCCCATTAAATGATAGAAAATACTGTTAACAAAATGCTGAAAGACGGCCGGAGCATTCATCAGGCCGAAAGGCATAACGAGATTCTCGAAATGCCCGTTAGGGGTATTAAAGGCCGTTTTCCATTCATCCCCCTCTCTGACCCTGACCAGGTTGTACGCGCCTCTCAGATCCAATTTGGAAAACACCTTGGCCCCAACAATTTGGTTGAAGAGGTCCGGGATCAGAGGAAGGGGATAGGGATCGCGAATCGTGATACGGTTCAGCTCCCTAAAATCTAAGCAAGGTCTCAGAGAGCCATCTTTTTTTTTAACAAAAAAAAAACCCGCGGCAACAGGCGACTTTGAGGGACGAATATGCCCCTTCTCGAGACTCTCAGAGATATAGGTTCGCATTGCGAGTCTCTCCGGTTGTGAGAGATTGTAGAGGCGTGCCTTTGGCAGCTTGGCGCCGGGAATGAGGTTAATGGGACAGTCAAACTCCCGGTGAGGAGGTAGCTCCTGAACACCGCTCTCGGAAAACACATCCGAGAAATCAGAGAGAAATGATGGCAGAGTTTTAGTAGACACCTCAGCAAGAGTGGCTGTGAGACAATTCTCTCTACAAAAGTCACTCCACTCATTTATTTGCCTTCCTTGCCAATCAATAGTGGGGTTATGTCTAGTGAGCCAGGGTAGCCCCAAAACTAGAGGAGAAGGCAATCCGTTAAGGACAAAACAAGATATCTCCTCCACATGAGTGTCACCTACAGCTAGCCGGATATTGTGAACAATGCCTTTCAGAGATCTCTGCGAGAGTGGGGCAGAGTCAATAGCAAAAACAGGTATATCCTTTTCTAATGTACAAACCTGAAACCCATGCAAAGCTACAAATTGAGTGTCAATAAGATTGACGGCCGCTCCACTATCGACAAAAATCTCACAAGGAATGACCTTGCTCTCTAGCGCCACCCTGGCAGACAGGAGAAAATGGGAACTGCAGGTCAGAGGAAAAGCATCAATTCCCACATCAACTTTGCCCAAAGTAGCAGATGAAGCAGAACTTGATGATCTACCTCTTGAGGTTTTTCTCTTATTATCGCTCTTAGTACAGTTCAGGAATCTCCTAGACGGACAAACATTTGCCAAATGACCTATGCCCCCACAACAAAAACACACCATATTCTGAGGACTAAATCCTCTTTTATCAGGGGCAAGTCGGCCTAGCTGCATGGGCTCCTCCTCAGAGGGGAGCGAGACAGGATGAGACCCCTGCATACTGAATGAGTCCGCACCATTGCCCCTAGACTGACAATGGCTGGACGGAGAGGTCTTGTTTCTTTCCCTTAGACGCCTGTCAAGGCGTACCGCCAATGACATGGCAGACTCTAAGGATGTTGGTCTCTCATGGAAAGCAAAGGCATCTTTCAAACCCTCTGAGAGACCATGACAGAACTGACTTCGGAGTGCAGCATCATTCCAGCCTGAATCAGCTGCCCATCTCCGAAATTCAGAACAATAAAGCTCCGCAGACAGTTTGTTCTGGCATAGAACACGTAAGTTCGATTCTGCCAGAGCAACACGATCCGGGTCATCATATATCTGCCCCAGGGCCACAAAAAACCTCCACGGATCGCAGGGAAGGATCCCCTGATGGCAGCGAAAAAGCCCAAGTCTGAGCATTACCCCTGAGCAGGGAGATGACAATCCTCACCCTCTGTTCCTCATTACCAGAGGAGTGGGGACACAAACAAAAATGGAGTTTACATGCCTCTCTGAAGCGAACAAAATTCTCACTGCCCCCGGAGAACGTTTCCGGAAGTGAGACCTTTGGCTCGCAACAGACTCCATGAGCCGGAGCAGAGCCCAATGCTTGTAGCTGAGTCACAGATTGACGGAGATCCGCTACTTCCAAAGAAAGACCCTGCATGCGGTCAACCAGGTCAGAAAGCGGATCCATGTCAACAAGGACGGTTTTGGTGGATTATAATGTCACGGCTGTTTAAGGGTAACAAGAGTATACACAGTAAAAAGAGCTACTGACCGGACCCAAACTAGGGAAGAGAAAGGGTGACCCCTGTCAGACCCTCAACACTCTCCCTATGCTGCTAAAGCACATGCCCGGATCCAAATGGTGGAACGAGGCATGCCCGCGTACCTTAGACTGATGAGCCCTGTAACCCCTACAATAGTGGAAGGGGCACGGCCTCCGATGCCCTGCACAGAATAAGGAGGGAACCGGGGCCACCTCAGATCCAGTCAGGAAATCACCAGGTACATAACAAAGTCTGCACACTTAGCTGATGGAGCTGCAGCCGTAGAGAAGACGGATCCAAGGACCGCTGGCAATATCCGGAGTGCTTGCAGCAGCAGAACACAGGTCCAGAGAACTAGTAGCTAAAGGAGTGAAGATACTCAAGGCAGAGCTACAACTGAAAGGAGAAATATAATCCACGCCCTGCAATAGGAGGAGGGGTGATTTAAAGGCAGAGAAATCAAACGCAGGAGAGACAGCTGAGAGTAAGACCTCATCACAGGGGCGGAGAAACAGAACAGTGAGAAAACCTCCAACCCTAAGTGACATCATCACAGGGGTGGAGACACAGAGCTTTGAGAACGTCTCAAAGCTCTGGTAGTGACACTCCTCCTGATGCTGCTGCCGCCACCTCCAGACTCTGTCATTGTGCCACTCTGTCATTGTGCCACTCTGTGGCCTCCTCTTGATTCTGTTGCTTTCACCACCTCCAGACTCTGTCATTGTGCCACTCTGTGGCCTACGCATGCTGCTGTCACCTCCAGACTCTGTCATTGTGCCACTCTGTGGTCTCCTCATTCTGCTGCCACCTCCACACTCTGTCACTGGGCCACTCTGTGGCCTTGTCACGGCTGAGGATGGGGAAAACCCTCAGCCGTGCGATGACAGAAGATGGTAGTCGCTGCTCGACCAGGATGACAGAATTAGGGAGCAGGTCACCTCCCAATCGCATCCCTAATCTGACTCCTAGCTGTATGAGCCGACCCTGATGGTAGGAGGGCTCATACTCCAGAACCTTGAAGTCCCTGCTAGCCCTCAGGGTGGCCCTAAACTAGGAGCAAGGTAAGACGACCTGTTCCTTCTGGACATGGAGGAACAGGAGTCTCACTGGCCAAGCTGCAGGGAAAAGGGGATCACAAACAGTCCTATGGATATGGCAGGTGAACTGAACTAGTTCCACCTACCTGCCACAGCCTTGCTGACTGGATCCCAGATCCATAGCTGCACCAAATAACAAAAGGAAAATATCAACTGAACATCACATAGACATAAACTTATGACCACAAGGGTGGCCCCCACTGGCAGATGGTAAATAACAGGAGGCTGTCTCCAGCAACCATGGCTGAAGAACCCCTCAGCTAACTGAAACCAGCAGAGGCTTTATAGCCCAAAGTAGCCACACCCACACTCAGACACACCCAGTGCACACACACTAGGAAGGAATTAACCCTTCTCACACCAGAGAAGGGAAAACAACCACTTAAAGGGGAAAGTGCACACATAACATGTAACACCCCGTGCACACCGATAAAAGGCACACCTATAAAGAGAGGTTGCCAGGTGCAACCACATGCACATTGCAGCAAACTGCCTAGCACTAGTGATGAGCGGCAGAGATCATATTCGAATTTGCGATATTTCGCGAATATTTTTTAGAATATTTGTCGAAAATTCAAAAATTCGAAAATCGCGATCTTTTTTTCTTGAAAAAAATCGGCAAGGTAATGATTGTGTAATATGCAAATTTTCGTAATTCGGATTTTCGGATTCGAATTTTTATTGCAAATTTTTCAACTTACAACTATTAGACAAAGAAGATTATAGCACTATATTAGCTAAATTGCTCTATATTCGATTTTTTGAATATTCGCTATATTGCTATAACAGTTTTTTCGAATATTCGTAATATATAGCAATATAGCGAATATTCGAAAAAAACAAATACAGTGATACCTCGGTTCACGAACGCTTCTGTTCACGAACAACTCGGTTCACGAACAGAAAAGTTCATAAAAATATGCTCCGGTTCACGAACTCCGCCTCGGTTCACGAACAGGAGCCGCGGCCATTTTAATGCTATTTCCAGGCTGTCACATGGTCGTGACTTCCTGTAGGAAGACCGTGGAGAGAAGAAGAGACACAGAAAGAAGTACTGTGAGTACTCTGCAAACATTTTAAGTGCTTTTTGGTGTGCTTTTTAGCACATACAGTACTGTACAGTTCACTGGACACCCAATATGGCTCCCAAGAAGCATAGTGGAAAAAAGAAAGTGCGGAGCAGCAATGAAGGTGACAAGAACAGAAATGCAGGTGACAATGTGCAAAGTGGAAATGCAGGTGACAATGTGCAAAGTGGAAATGCAGGTGACAATGTGCAAAGTGGAAATGCAGGTGACAATGTGCAAAGTGGAAATGCAGGTGACAAGAATGTGCAGCGCAAGCATGGTGGCAAAAAGAAAGTGCAGAGCAGTAGTAAAGGTGACAGCAAGGTTGTGAAGAAAATAACCATTGAGCTGAAGAAGGAAATTATAGAAAAGCATGACCGTGGTATTCGTGTGACTGATCTGGCCTCGGAGTACAAGATGGCAAAGTCAACAATCTTGACTATTCTGAAAAACAAAGCCGCCATCAAAGGAGCTGATGTTGCAAAAGGAGTAACAATGTTAACCAAGCAGAGGACGCAAGTTCTGGAAGAGGTGGAAAAACTTTTGTTGGTGTGGTTGAATGAGAAACAGCTGGCAGGTGATAGCGTTAGTGAAGCTATGATCTGTGAGAAAGCCAGGAAATTGCACAGTGATTTACGGCAAAGAAGCCCATCTACAAGTGCAGCAAGTGACGAATTTAAAGCCAGTAGGGGGTGGTTTGAAAAATTCCGCAGGAGAAGTGGCATCCACAGTGTGATTAGACATGGTGAGGCTTCCAGTTCTGACAAGGCCGCAGCAGAAGCCTACAAGTTAGACTTTGCGGAATTCATGAAGACAGAAGGATACGTCCCTCAACAAGTGTTCAACTGTGATGAAACAGGGCTCCTCTGGAAAAAAATGCCAAACAGAACCTATATCACGCAGGAGGAAAAGGCACTACCAGGGCACAAGCCCATGAAGGACAGATTGACCCTTTTGCTGTGTGCCAACGCAAGCGCCGATCTAAAAATTAAACCACTACTGGTGTACCATTCTCAGACCCCTCATGCATTTAGGGAACAAAATGTGAACAAGGCCAGACTGCCCGTCATGTGAAGAGCCAATGCCAAAGCTTGGGTCACAAGGCAATTGTTTATGGAATGGCTGCACAAGGTGTTTGCACCCACCGTCAGAAAATATCTTTCTGATAACCAGCTGCCTGAAAGGTGCCTTCTTCTGATGGACAATGCCCCGGCACTCCCTCCAGCCTTGGTGGATGATATGGATGCTGAGTATGACTTCATCAAGGTAAAGTTCCTCCCCCCCAACACAACACCACTTCTGCAGCCCATGCCCTCTTTATACATTACTATACTGTACTAATGTGTATTGTAATTTGTTTCATATTTTTGTGCTTCAAAAACCCCCAAAAAAATGTCAGCACGGATTAACCAGATTTACATTGAACCCTATGGGAAAATGTGCCTCGGTTCGCGACCAATTCGGTTCGCGACCAGAGTCAGTTCACGAAATAAGTTCGTGAACCGAGGTATCACTGTATAGAGCAATTTAGCTAATATAGTGCTATAATCTTTTTTTTTTATAGTTGTAATTTTTTCCAATCTGAACTTCAGATGAGAAAAAAATTACAACTATTAGACAAAGAAGATTATAGCACTATATTAGCTAAATTGCTCTATATTCGTTTTTTTTCGAATATTCGCTATATTGCTATAACTTCGTTTTTTCAAATATTTGTAATATTCTAAAACACGAATATAGAGCAATTTAGCTAATATAGTGCTATAATCTTCTTTGTCTAATAGTTGAAAAATTCGCAATAAAAATTCGAATCCGAAAATGCGAATTACGAAAATTCGCATATTACACAATCATTACCTTGCCGATTTTTTCAAGAAAGCAAAATTGTGCATTTTCGAATATAACCCCTGCCGCTCATCACTACTCCTAAAGTCAAGTATATTGCAGCCTTCTTATTGGCCCACAAGCTAGAAGCAGGAAGGGATCATGTGTACTGATAAAAAATAAAAATAAAAAAATCGGAAAAAATCGAATATTCGAAATTACGAATATATATAACTATATTCAAAATATTCGCAAATTTTCGAAGTACCTATATTCGTGATATAAATTCAAAATTCGAATATTCATGATCAACACTACCTAGCACCAGCTCAGGCTGTTATACTGCCACATACATAATAAAAACATGCTGCCAGCGGCAACCACAAGTGTGGCAACAAATAAGCGGCCCTCACCTGTGGTTGAAACAACCAAACGAGACCGCAGGCAACAGCATGCGGTTCAAGAGTCACGACCACAGGCCTCCTCTTGATGCTGCTGCTGCCGCCACCTCCAGACTCTGTCATTGTGCCACGCTGTGGCCTACTCATGCTGCCACCACCTCCAGACTCTGTCATTTTGCCACTCTGTGGTCTCCTCATGCTGCTGCTACCTCCAGACCCTGTCATTGGGCCACTCTGTGGTCTCGTCATGTTGTTCCCACCATCCCCACTTCATGACTGGTCCACTATTTTGGCTTTCGGCCTGGCTGACATCATCATTTATTTCACACTTCTTCTGATCTGTCTGAAGGAAGGACAAACGAGACGCACAACTGATTCTGTCTGTGTAGCAGCTGTAAGGCCTGTGTGGTCCCATCAGAATTGGCTTATAATTTGATAGCCAAAAGCAGGAGTGGGTAGAAAACACAGAAGACATGCAAATATTCCATTCACGTGTCATCTCAGTTTTAAATCCACTCCGTTTTGTTTTTTTGCGTTTAGCAATACTGATGGATTACTGACCAAATGCTGACCGAGTGAAGGCGGATGCTCCACAGACAGGATCTGTTCTTTTCTGGTTAGATCAGAGAATGTGGAAAATTAATCAGTGACGGAAACACACACTTACTGCCAACTCTCTCCACTCTGTCGGGGGCTCTACTTGTATAAGCGTTTAATAGAACAGGTTCTGTAGACATCTATGTGGAATCAGCTGACGACGGTGTAAAAGGAGTGCGCTTCTTCTTGACACTAACATTGACCTGTAAGGCTGAGTTCACACTTGAGTTATTTGGTCAGTTTTGGCCCCGTGACTGCCCAAATAAGTGAAGTGCGCAGTGATTCTAAGAGCGACACCTGTCATCTGCATGTCATACTGACTCACAGTATTATTTCACTACCACAGCAGACTCCCTATTTTTTTTAAATTCGCTCATCTCTAACAGTTACTGTACAGCTAACAGAATGGATTAGCTATGAATCTTGGTGCCATGCACAGTTATGTACATGGCAATAAATAACGCTTTCCTGTAAAGCCTCAGTCACACATCAGTTTTCCATGGAAGTACTCTGTATGTTTTCTCCACCTGGGATCAGGGTTTTTATAGGTGTCTGCCTAGCTGTGACATCACAGGGCTATGCATCTTGGTGCACTGTACATTTATGTATACAGCAATAAATTACAGATGTAGTCGAATTAAAATTGACTCTGATTACAGTGTTATCTTATGCCATCTTGTGACAAAAGCCATTGAAAAAGATTGAAAGAGTAAGGGTACTTTCACACTTTCGTTAAACCTTTCTGGTATTGAGTTCCGTTCTAGGGGTTCAATACAGGAAAAAAAAAACTGATCAATTTATCCTAATGCTTTCTGTATGTGTTCAGTATGCATCAGCATGTCTTCAGTTCAGTCACTGTACGTTTTTTGGATGAAGAAATTACCGCAGCATGCGTCCAAAATTATGGAACACTTGCCGGAATGCCCCATTATTTTCCATTGAAATGCATTAATGCCGGATCTGGCCCCAAGTGTTCCGGAAAAATGGGTCAGGTTTTGCGCATGCGCAGACCTTTAAAAATGTGAAAAAGATAAATACCAGATCTGTTTTTCCAGATGACAACCGGAGAGACGGATCTGGTATTGCAATGCATTTCTGAGACGGATCCAGATCCGTCTAGAAATGCTCTCTGTTTGCATACAGATTGCCGGAATCCAGCAACGCAAGTGTGATAGTTCCCTCCGTTAACCTTTTTGTGCCATTTTTTACTTAAAGGGATTCTGTCACCTCCCCTAAGCCAAAAAACGATTTTAAAGCAGCCATGAAGCACAGCTTACCTGGATTAGGCTGTGCTCTTTTATCTTGAAATCCGTCCAGCAGTTACTGCAAAAAACGACTTTGATTGATAAGGAAATGTGTCCTGAAGGTGCCCAGAGGGGCGTTTTTTTCTTCTTAGAGAGCCCAGTACCGCCCCTCTTTCAGTGCCCAGCCCGCCTTCCTTGTACTGTTTAACCGCCGCCCCCAGCCTGCCACAGCCTCTCCTCCCTCTCCTCCCCCTCCCTCATGGCCGAACGAACTCTCGCACAGGCGCAGTACCCACTGAGGGCTGCGCCTGTGCGATCAGCAGGAGACTGAGGGCGGCAGCTTCATCCTCGTCACTGGGCATGCGCCGAGCCCAGTGACGTCCGATGCTCGCTCTTCCCTGCTGACTGAGGGAAGAGCGAGCATCGGACGTCACTGGGCTCAGCGCATGCCCAGTGACGAGGATGAAGCTTCTGCCCTCAGTCTCCTGCTGATCGCACAGGCGCAGCCCTCAGTGGGTACTGCGCCTGTGCGAGAGTTCGTTCGGCCATGAGGGAGGGGGAGGAGAGGGAGGAGAGGCTGTGGCAGGCTGGGGGCGGCGGTTAAACAGTACAAGGAAGGCGGGCTGGGCACTGAAAGAGGGGCGGTACTGGGCTCTCTAAGAAGAAAAAAACGCCCCTCTGGGCACCTTCAGGACACATTTCCTTATCAAAGTCGTTTTTTGCAGTAACTGCTGGACGGATTTCAAGATAAAAGAGCACAGCCTAATCCAGGTAAGCTGTGCTTCATGGCTGCTTTAAAATCGTTTTTTGGCTTAGGGGAGGTGACAGAATCCCTTTAACATGTTAACTATTAAGTTTAGCTCGGTTGCATCTGTAGAGCTGCCGTTAACAGTGACCTCTAATACTGACACACAGGGTA
The DNA here is from genome assembly GCF_014858855.1 of Bufo gargarizans. NCBI lineage: Eukaryota > Metazoa > Chordata > Amphibia > Anura > Bufonidae > Bufo > Bufo gargarizans. The sequence goes on along the minus strand of NC_058081.1, from coordinate 718,838,965 downwards.
GGTTCACACCAGCGTTTCGCTGGTTTTTAGCCATTCGTCCAATGGGTCTATCTGCCTGTTCTTTAAAATGTAAACAAATGTTTCCATTTTATTTAACTTATACTTCAATGGAGGGCAGATGTTATATTGACATCCATTTGCTCCAATTCAGTTTTTATGCCGGATTTAAAAAACTCTGCTTTTAGGCAGATTGGCCTGGGTATACCTGATTTATAGCAATTTGTAACAAATTAATTTGTAGCAAATTGAATTTCTTGTTGAACTTCCGGGAAGCTGCCGAATCAAATTTTTTAAAACTTTGCTTATATTTGCTGGTGATAACTGGACACTGGAAGCAGCTGCGGCCTCAAGTTGGGAGAAGTTACTCACTCCATTAATGTCACCTACAGTATAAGTATAAGAGTATGATATCCTGTAGTATCTTTAGTAGATCAAATATACAAACTATCTGGGCTTTCTGGGTTTTGAGAACCCTAATAATATCTTGTAATATTTGCATTGCTTGATAGACTACTATCTTAAGAGACATAAAAGTTGTCTTGGTTCCTTTTTTTATTTGCTCTTAGTTTTCTTTATCCTTTTAATGCCTTCATTAGGCATGTTTATTTCTCAGTGTATGCTTCTAATATATATATATATATATATATATATATATATATATATATACACACACACACTCACCTAAAGAATTATTAGGAACACCTGTTCTATTTATCATTAATGTGATTATCTAGTCAACCAATCACATGGCAGTTGCTTCAATGCATGTAGGGTTGTGGTCCTGGTCAAGACAATCTCCTGAACTCCAAACTGAATGTCAGAATGGGAAAGAAAGGTGATTTAAGCAATTTTAAGCGTGGCATGGTTGTTGGTGCCAGACGGGCCGGTCTGAGTATTTCACAATCTGCTCAGTTACTGGGATTTTCACGCACAACCATTTCTAGGGTTTACAAAGAATGGTGTGAAAAGGGAAAAATATCCAGTATGCGGCAGTCCTGTGGGCGGAAATGCCTTGTTGATGCTAGAGGTCAGAGGAGAATGGGCCGACCGATTCAAGCTGATAGAAGAGCAACGCTGACTGAAATAACCACTCGTTACAACCGAGGTATGCAGCAAAGCATTTGTGAAGCCACAACATGCACAACCTTGAGGCGGATGGGCTACAACAGCAGAAGACCCCACCGGGTACCACTCATCTCCACTACAAATAGGAAAAAGAGGCTACAATTTGCACAAGCTCACCAAAATTGGACTGTTGAAGACTGGAAAAATGTTGCCTGGTCTGATGAGTCTCGATTTCTGTTGAGACATTCAAATGGTAGAGTCCGAATTTGGCGTAAACAGAATGAGAACATGTATGTGCAGGCTGGTGATGGTGGTGTAATGGTGTGGGGGATGTTTTCTGGGCACACTTTAGGCCCCTTAGTGCCAATTGGCCATCGTTTAAATGCCACGGGCTACCTGAGCATTGTTTCTGACCATGTCCATCCCTTCATGACCACCATGTACCAATCCACTGATGGCTACTTCCAGCAGGATAATGCACCGTGTCACAAAGCTCAAATTATTTCAAATTGGTTTCTTGAACATGACAATGAGTTCACTGTAATAAAATGGCCCCCACAGTCACCAGATCTCAACCCAATAGAGCATCTTTGGGATGTGGTGGAACGGGAGCTTCGTGCCCTGCATGTGCATCCCTATAAAATCTCCATCAACTGCAAGATGCTATCCTATCAATATGGGCCAACATTTCTAAAGAATGCTATCAGCGCCTTGTTGAATCAATGCCACAAAGAATTAAGGCAGTTCTGAAGGCGAAAGGGGGTCCTCCTAATTCTTTAGGTGAGTTTATACACCACTGTAAAGTTGAATAGTGATGAGCAAATTTGTTGAAATTGGTTCTGGATACGATTAGCCAAATTTTTTAAAACTTTTGATCCATATCAAATATGCTCCAATTGCCTTGAAAGTTGGAGAAAGAAAGAAAGAAAAGAAAAGAAAAACTACTCTGGATTTCTGAGCAATATATATGCATTGTCTGGGGTGGTACTCCTCATTTCGGAGAGCGCCTAGTATTCATAGTACATGTATGGAGTATTGTAAGTCAGGCAACGCTTCTTTGGGTATCTGGCAAAGATATTCGGAATAACTTTCCTAATCCTATCTGATGTTAGCAAATGTAAGTTGTGCGAATTTTCATATAATTTCCACTGAAACTCAGAGGACAGTCTTACAATATTCTTGATGCATACTTAGTGCTCTCCATAATAGGAAATAGTACCCCAACCAAAGCCTCTCAGGCTGCAGCTGAAAATAGAGAATAGATTTGTCCAAAACAAAGACAGGACAAAAAGTCTAATTTCTTCATTTATGACTTGATGAATCGAGCAAGGAGCAAACATGTTGGTATATGAGATGCACATCATATGTACCAAAAAAACTGGTGCATATTGTAGGAAAAACACATTCACATATCTGCCCTATTGTTTGCTTTTCCTAACACTCCTATCTGAAGTACGTTTTGTCCTACTACTTTTGTTCCTTTGCAAAGAAAAGAAAGGCAATATATGCTGGAGACAATTGTTATATTCTGCACTTTGATATTTTCCAGCCAAGGTTTATTTAAAAATTAACAATGAAAAGAACAATATAAATACATATTTGTAATTTTGTTTGGCCACATTCATCCAAGGATCCTTAGCAACTTTTAGAAGATCAATTTCAGCAGTAGAAGACACAAAATGACTTGAGTCTGGATGACTTTATGGACACTTATGCTGCCGATGGTGCTACTGGTGGTGCTGGCAATGGTGGTGCTGGCTCTCGTGCAGTTAAAATTAACTTGAGTGGATAATCCTGTCTCATTTTGGGACTGACTGCCAAGATCACAGAGGGACTTCGTTGCACACCCTCGAAAGGCTGTTGAAGTTGAAATTGATCCTGTAAAAATCCACAGAATAACTTTCATTGAACACAATATTAGACCTGAAATATGAAGACTTTTGAATCTAAACACGGGTCTTTTTGACCATAGATACTAATCCTAGTACAGCTCCAGGAAGATTTTCTATAAAACAGTTTTCATGAGTCTTGAAGGTTTTATTTTGAACCTAAATTAAAGACCTGACAGGCTAATAAATGATTTAATGTACTATATATATATATATATTATCAATTTGCTCTTGTGCTGTGAGCCCGTAATGCCAAAAAGTAGAATATAAATGGACTCATACACATTCGGCCTTCTTTAAATTTCCTTTTGAATTCACATATCCAGATATGTGTAGTGTAAGATGACCATCTTGGGAGAAAAAACTAAAAAATATAACATTACTTCACAATATTCTGTCATAAGATCTTTATTTTATGTGTGCTGCTACCCAGTGGTTGTGGTGTGAACTGCAGCCTGTCAAGGGTTTTATTAGCTTATCACCATATTGTATTAAATTTGTTTCATGTGAGATTGAAACCAAATACAAGCAAAGGTAAGATTGGACACATCTGTATATCAGTCCTTTCTAGTTATTGTCTGTGAAGGTTCTCATTTATCCAGGTCATGGTATATCTGTAAAGAATAAATCAAGGCAACTGAACTTACTGTAGTAATCTACAGTAAGTCCAGTTGCCTCTATTTATTCTTTACAGATATACTTTCTAGTTATTGTTATTTATTAACACACTGACAGCCTATTCTTTTGGTTGCCCCCTAATGGGCATGCGGGAGAAGAATCGGGCTCATTAGTTCAGGGCTGATATCTTGAGGACATTTCAATCTTTGTCAATGGTTTTCTTTAAAGTGAAGTAAAAAACTAAAAATTATTTCTGTACCTGATTCTTGTGTTGACTGCAGAAAAAGACACATATTCTCATTCCCTGTGCACTGTATGGTATCATCAGTGTAACACCAGGTAGAGTTAGCAGATACACAGGATGGGCAGACCAGTCCATTGAGGGTAGAGCTTTGTGTTGGTACTAGAATCAGATAGGAGAGAGAGAAATAAAATATTTTTAATGCAAGAACATTAACATGCACGACACCATTCTCTCTGGGGTTGTGCCTCTGTTAGAGCCACAGTCATTTGCTTTTACCTAAGGAACTCCTTGGGCAGTGGATTGAAATCTGTGAACTTCCGTGCAATACACAGATACTAATGGTCCTCTAGAGAGAGCTCTACTCATTTCAAAAGATCTCTGCTCTACCTGAGCAATACTAGCTGGACCATCTCGTCATGGCCAGTGGTTGTGAAGCCACTATGCCAACCAACCATAGTGGTTGGCGACCCATGGGGATCAGAGACACCATTGTGAAGCTCTAAGCGATCAGATGGGGGCCATTAAATATTATGCGAATAATACAGAGGGGGCCATTATATATTATACTAACACAGAGGGGCCATTATATATTATACTAACACAGAGGGGGCCATTATGTATTATACTAATATAGAGGGGCCGTTATATATTATAATAATACTGAGGGAGCCAATATACACTCACCTAAAGAATTATTAGGAACACCATACTAATACGGTGTTGGACCCCCTTTTGCCTTCAGAACTGCCTTAATTCTACGTGGCATTGATTCAACAAGGTGCTGATAGCATTCTTTAGAAATGTTGGCCCATATTGATAGGATAGCATCTTGCAGTTGATGGAGATTTGAGGGATGCACATCCAGGGCACGAAGCTCCCGTTCCACCACATCCCAAAGATGCTCTATTGGGTTGAGATCTGGTGACTGTGGGGCCATTTTAGTACAGTGAACTCATAGTCATGTTCAAGAAACCAATTTGAAATAATTTGAGCTTTGTGACATGGTGCATTATCCTGCTGGAAGTAGCCATCAGAGGATGGGTACATGGTGGTCATGAAGGGATGGACATGGTCAGAAAAAATGCTCAGGTAGCCCGTGGCATTTAAACGATGGCCAATTGGCACTAAGGGGCCTAAAGTGTGCCCAGAAAACATCTCCCACACCATTACACCACCACCACCAGCCTGCACAGTGGTAACAAGGCATGATGGATACATGTTCTCATTCTGTTTACGCCAAATTCGGACTCTACCATTTGAATGTCTCAACAGAAATTGAGACTCATCCGACCAGGCAACATTTTTCCAGTCTTCAACAGTCCAATTTTGGTGAGCTCGTGCAAATTGTAGCCTCTTTTTCCTATTTGTAGTGGAGATGAGTGGTACCCGGTGGGGTCTTCTGCTGTTGTAGCCCATCCGCCTCAAGATTGTGCGTGTTGTGGCTTCACAAATGCTTTGCTGCATACCTCAGTTGTAACGAGTGGTTGTTTCAGTCAACATTGCTCTTCTATCAACTTGAATCAGTCGGCCCATTCTCCTCTGACCTCTAGCACCAACAAGGCATTTTCGCCCACAGGACGGCCGCATACTGGATATTTTTCCCTTTTCACACCATTCTTTGTAAACCCTAGAAATGGTTGTGCGTGAAAATCCCAGTAACTGAGCAGATTGTGAAATACTCAGACCGGCCCGTCTGGCACCAACAACCATGCCACGCTCAAAATTGCTTAAAATCACCTTTCTTTCCCATTCTGACATTCAGTTTGGAGTTCAGGAGATTGTCTTGACCAGGACCACAACCCTACATGCATTGAAGCAACTGCCATGTGATTGGTTGACTAGATAATCGCATTAATGAGAAATAGAACAGGTGTTCCTAATAATTCTTTAGGTGAGTGTATATTATACTTATACAGAGAGGCCTTATATATTATACTAATAATACAGAGGGGGCCATTATATATTATACTAATGCAGAGGGGGCCATTATATATTATACTAATGCAGAGGGGGCCATTTTAGATTATAATAATACAGAGGGGTCATTATATATTATAATAATACAGAGGGGTCATTATATATTATAATAATACAGAGGGGGGCTATTAAATATTATACTAATACAGAGGTGGCCATTATATATTATACTAATACAGAGGGGGCCATTATATATTATACTAATACAGAGGGGGCCGTTATATATTATACTAATACAGAGGGGGCCGTTATATATTTTACTAATACAGAGGTGGCCATTATATATTATACTAATAATACAGAAGGGCCACTATATATTATAATAATACAGAAGGGCCACTATATATTATAATAATACAGAGGGGGCAATTGCTTACAAGTGAAACTCGAAAAATTAGAATACTGTGCAAAGTTCATTTATTTCAGTAATCCAACTTAAAAGGTGAAACTAATATAGAAGATAGACTCATTACATGCAAAGCGAGATATTTCAATCCTTTATGTGTTATAATTTGGATGATTATGGCTTACAGTTTATGAAAACCCCAAAGTCACAATCTCAGGTCCCCTTTGCTCAGGGGTATGGATTAATTAGCTGACTACAGTGTGACACTTTCAGCCTAGAATATTAATCCTTTTCACAAAATTCATTACTTTGAATTTGCATTACTGAAATACAGTGGATATAAAAAGTCTACACACCCCTGTTAAAATGTCAGGTTTCTGGGCTGTAAAAAAAATCATTTCAGAACTTTTTCCACCTTTAATGTGACCTATAAACTGTACAACTCAATTGAAAAACAAACTGAAATCTTTTAGGTGGAGGGAAGAAAACAAACAAAAAAAACTAAAATAATGTGGTTGCATAAGTGTGCACTCCCTCTTATAACTAGGGATGTAGCTGTGTTCAGAATTAAGCAATCACATTCAAAATCCTGTTAAATAGGAGTCAGCATACACCTGCCATCATTTAAAGTGCCTCTGAATAATCCCAAATAAAGTTCAGCTGCTCTAGTTGGTCTTTCCTGAACTTTTCTTAGTCGCATCCCACAGCAGAAGCCATGGTCCACAGAGAGCTTCCAAAGCATCAGCGGGATCTCATTGTTAAAAGGTATCAGTCAGGAGAAAGGTACTGGATTACCAAGAACTGGACGTCCCTGCAAAATTTATGAAAAGACGAGAAGAAAACTGGTCTGGGAGGCGACCAAGAGGCCTACAGCAACATTAAAGGAGCTGCAGGAATATCTGGCAAGTACTGGCTGTGTGGTACATGTGACAACAATCTCCCGTATTCTTCATATGTCTGGGCTATGGGGTAGAGTGGCAAGACGTAAGCCTTTTCTTACAAAGAAAAACATACAAGCCAAAAACACATCTGAAGTCTCCCAAAAGCATGTGTTGAAGGTTGAACTTTTTGCCCATAATGCCAAAAGATATGTTTGGTGCAAAAACAACACTGCACATCACCAAAAGAACACCATCCCCACAGTGAAGCATGGTGGTTGCAGCATCATGCCAAGGGACTGTTTTTCTTCAGCTGGAACTGGGGCCTTAGTTAAGCTAGAGGGAATTATGAACAGTTCCAAATACCAGTCAATATTGGCACAAAACCTTCAGGCTTCTGCTAGAAAGCTGAAAATTAAGAGTAGCTTCATCTTTCAGCATGACAATGACCCAAAGCATACATCCAAATCAACAAAGGAATGGCTTCACCAGAAGAAGATTCAAGTTTTGGAATGGCCAAGCCAGAGCCCAGACCTGAATCCGATTTAAAATATGTGGGGTGATCTGAAGAGGGCTGTGCACAGGAGATGCCCTCACAATTTGACAGATTTGGAGTGTTTTTGCAAAAAAGAGTGGGCAATCTTGCCAAGTCAAAATGTGCCATGCTGATAGACTCATACCCAGAAAGACTGAGTGCTGTAATAAAATCAAAGGGTGCTTCAACAAAGTATTAGTTTAAGGGTGTGCACACTTATGCAACCATATTATTTTATTTTTATATTTTGTCTTCCCTCTACCTAAAAGATTTCAGTTTGTTTTTCAATTGAGTTCTACAGTTTATAGGTCACATTAAAGGTGAAAAAAGTTCTGAAATGATTTATCTTTGTCTCATTCACTCATCACAGAAACCTGACATTTTAACGGGGTGTGTAGACTTTTTAGATCCACTGTAAATAGACTTTTGCATGATATTCTAATTTTTCGAGTTTCACCTGTATAATACTATCAAGGTGGTCTGGTCCGAAATGGAGAAGATGAGGAAAGAGAACATCTACCTCAGAGACTGGATGTAAGAGGTATGTGGCGCTGTATTTCCCTGTATTTTTCTTAGTGATGTTTGTATTGTCCACCCAAATATCTCTAACAATAGGGCTGAGGGGAGGTGTTGGACTGTTCTATTTTCTTGCCTTCTCTCACCTCACGAAGCACAGTGCAGTCCATTTGATAGATTCTGTGTTTTGTACGCCAAATAACTTAGTCACACAACCTGAAGGCTCTGGATTAAGGTAATATGAACGGTGTCCATTGATAAAAGTAAGCATCGAGATAACTTGGCAGCATAGTAAATAATGTTCAATAAGACAGAGATTTGTCTCCTCACATAATTTTCCTTTTTTTCTCCACATCTGGCCTTGGGTGATGCAAGATAATCAGCATTGAAAAATAAAAAAAAACTTTTGTGTTATTACAGAGCTAAACATTCATGTTTTGTTCTTTTAAACTGGTCACTTTCTCCAATAATTTTACGATATTTCGAACCAAGAGGAAAGATAGGGAGGGGAGCATCAGAATGTCTATTCACTTATGTGGAATCTAAAATTGTGCTGTGCTACTGAACACCGAGCTCTATGAGATGATGAGAGGTTTTCTTTGCCAAATTAAGAGTAGAAAAAACAGGAAAATATATGACTCACGTGTGGTGCTAAGAGTGCAATTGTAAGCGCCATAACATGAGGTGCCCATCTGGAATTGTACTTGCTGTAGACTCATGCTGCCCATGAAGTTACATTCCGTTGCGCATGCAGATGTACTGGACAAAGCTTCAACCATTTTTTTACCTATAAATGAACATAAAAAACTTTTTCTTGTCAAATTTGTATGAAGAAAAATAGATCTGAAAAACTATGGGTAACTTTGGGACAATTTTTTTTTTATTTTTTAATGATTGTATTTTACTCATTTTGGGATAAGAATAATTTTTCAGTTGGTCTTTATTAAAAATGTTCAGTCCAAGGGAAAAAAAATAAGTCTGCTTGCAGAGTATCACTTTTTGGTCCCATTAGATGACACTGATTCTGCCCTCATATGCATTCATTTAAATGGAATGTGTCAGGCGACACATGTTCCTTTTTATCTAATCTATTTTAGTTTTTTCATTACAGGTTTTTAAAATTCAATTTCCTGAACATGAGGTGGCCATCTTACCTAAGCTGTTCTTAACAGCATTTAGAAATAGGGATGAGCGAACCCGAACTGTATAGTTCGGGTTCGTACCGTATTTTGGGGTGTCCGTGACACGGACCCGAACCCGAAAATTTTCATAAAAGTCCGGGTTCGGGTTCGGTGTTCGTCGCTTTCTTGGCGCTTTTTGAAAGGCTGAAAAGCAGCCAATCAACAAGCGTCATACTACTTGCCCCAAAAGGCCATCCTACTATTGGCATGGCTGTGATTGGCCAGTGCAGCATGTGACCCAGCCTCTATTTAAGCTGGAGTCACGTAGCGCCACCCGTCACTCTGCTCTGAACAGTGTAGGGAGAGTTTTCAGCTGCGACTGTTAGGGCGAGATTAGGCAGTGATTAACTCCTCCAAAACACTTAAGTCAGTGATCGATCTACAGCTGTGGATCATTGAACTGCTGCTATTCAATTGCTCACTGTTTTTAGGCTGCCCAGAGCATTTTTCATTCACTTTTTTCTAGGGTGATCAGCGGCCATTTTGTGTCTTGTGGTGCGCCAGCACAAGCTGCCACCAAGTACTATTAAACATCAATAGTGTGGTTATTTTTTGGCTATATCCTACATCAGGGTCAAGCTGTCACTAAGTGCATTTAACCATCAATAGTGTGGTTATTTTTTGGCTATATCCTACATATGGGGCAAGCTGTCACCAAGTGCATTTAACCATCAATAGTGTGGTTATTTTTTGGCTATATCCTACATCAGGGGCAAGCGGTCACCAAGTGCATTTAACCCTCAATAGTGTGGTTATTTTTTGGCTATATCCTACATCAGGGGCAAGCTGAGCCTGTCACCAAGTGCATTTAACCATCAATAGTGTGGTTATTTTTTGGCTATATCCTACATCAGGGTCAAGCTGTCACCAAGTGCATTTAACCATCAATAGTGTGGTTATTTTTTGGCTGTATCCTACATCAGGGGCAAGCTGTTACCAAGTGCATTTAACCATCAATAGTGTGGTTATTTTTTGGCTATATCCTACATCAGGGGCAAGCTGTCACCAAGTGCATTTAACCATCAATAGTGTGGTTATTTTTTGGCTATATCCTACATCAGGGGCTTGGCTGTGCTTGATATTTTATTGAGGGGTGAAATACAATTGCCAAAATAGCAGTACCCTAAATCTGGTGTTTCAGCTGTGGCCAGCCAATTGTAATACTGTCTGCTGTCTGGCAAAGGATATATTTTTGTTCAGGGTTGAAATACAATACCAACTAAATTAGTGGTTTCTGCTGTATCAGGGCTACTTTAAATCTATTCATTAAAAGGGTATATTAGATTCAAGGTGCTGATAGGGTCATTCTCAATAACTTCACACACACAATACTGTGCAATTCCAAGTCTAATTCTGTCTGTAAACGTATACATGTCACCCAGCGCCTGAAAAATAGGCCTCAAATTTATATTCATCTAAATCTGTGGTTATTGCTGTGGCTGGTCAAGTTATTTAGTGTCCGTCAAAGCACAGTTTTTGTTCTGGCTTGAAATACAATTCCCAACTTAGCAATTTTCTAAATTAGTGGTTTCTGCTGTATCAGGCCTACTTTAAATCTATCCCTAAAAGGTTATATTAGATTCAAGGTGCTGATAGGGTCATCCACAATAACTTCATACGCTACCGTGCATTTCCAAGTCTAATTCTGTCCGTAAACGTATACCTGTCATCCAGCGCCTAAATACTAGGCCTCAAATTTATATTCAGCTAAATCTGTTGTTACTGCTGTGCCTTTATTAGTGTAATACAGTACCTAAATAGATAGCCAAATAGTGTTAGGTGTCTGTAAAAAAAAGGCCTAAATTTGAATTCAATACATTGGGCCAAATAATATTTTTGTTATTGTGGTGAATGGTAACAATGAGGAAAACATCTAGTAAGGGACGCGGACGCGGACATGGTCGTGGTGGTGTAAGTGGACCCTCTGGTGCTGGGCAGGGCTGCCATCAGAAATTTTGGGGCCCCTTACACAGCTCAAGGCCCGGGCCCCCCCTCCTACCCCGCCCCTTTAGAATCCGTCCTGACTCCACCTCCCCTCCACCCCCAAGGACCTACCCCCAATTTCATTATTTTTTTACAACTACAAAGACAGTAAAAAGTGATAATCAGCGATTTCAGTAAGGAATTAATTTTTGACCAAATAATATGAAGCCTGCTACCACGACAAGGTAGACTCTTTTAAGCAGGACCCCACACTAACACTAACTACACTACCGGTTCTAATCTGCCCTAGCAATCTTCCCCTGGCACATTTAAGAAAAAACACCTTAAAAGCACAAGGTTTACTGTTACAGTGTTATGGGGGGATCTGTGGATGACGTACTGTTATGGGGGGAATCTGTGGATGACACACTGTTATGGGGGGAATCTGTGGATGACACACTGGTATGGGGAGAATCTGTGGATGACACACTGGTATGGGGGGAATCTGTGGATGACACTGTTATGAGGGATCTGTGGATGACGAACACTGTTATGGGGGGAATCTGTGGATGACGAACACTGTTATGGGGATCTGTGGATGACACTGTTATGGGGGATCTGTGGATGACACACTGTTATGGGGGATCTGTGGATGACACACTGTTATGGGGGATCTGTGGATGACACACTGTTATGGGGGATCTATGTATGACACACTGTTATGGGGATCTGTGTATGACACACTGTTATGGGGATCTGTGGATGACACACTGTTATGAGGAATCTGTGGATGACGAACACTGTTATGGGGGATCTGTGGATGACACACTGTTATGGGGATCTGTGGATGACACACTGTTATGGGGGATCTATGTATGACACACTGTTATGGGGATCTGTGTATGACACACTGTTATGGGGGATCTGTGGATGAAACACTGTTATGAGGAATCTGTGGATGACACACTGTTATGAGGAATCTGTGGATGACACACTGTTATGGGGTACTGTGGATGACACACTGTTATGGGGTACTGTGGATGACACACTGTTATGGGGGATCTGTGGATGACACACTGTTATGGGGGATCTGTGGATGACACACTGTTATGGGGGATCTGTGGATGACACACTGTTATGGGGGATCTGTGGATGACACTCAACCACTCTCAAACCCAACTGGTCAAACTTGTTAAATGGATCCCAAACACAATATGCACAATAACACCCCCCACCCCCTCCAACACTTAATTAACCCCTTCATGGCCTAACCATTTTTTTCAAAGCTGAACACAAAGCTAAATAGGGCTGGGTGGGCTGGCAAGGGAGAGGTTAATAACAATAAGTGATGGAGGATCCTGGCCCTGTGGGATAATCCAGAAAACAGCTTTGCATTTTACCCCCGAGCAAAGACCACACAACATAAAGCTGCCTAGCCAAGTAGACAACATAAGGATCAATATGAAAATAAATAATTTGGAGCCTTTGAAATAGCTTAGCTCAGTATGCGGCATAGGCTACTTTCACACTGCCGTTTCTGGGTCCACCTGTGAGATCTGTTTCAGGGATCTCACAAGCGGCCCCAAACAGATCAGTTTTGCCCCAATGCATTCAGAATGGATAATGATCCGTTCAGAATGCATCCGTTTAGCTCCGTTCCGCCTCCATTCCGCTCTGGAGGTGGACACCAAAACGCTGCTTGCAGTCGGATCTTTAGATTCTTTTAACCTGTGACTCATTCGATTCTCAGACTCTGTGTACTTGTGTGACTCAGACTCAGAGCTGCTAGTGCTTGCCTTGCCTCAGCTCTGATTGGTTGGTGGGTGGGGAGGGGAGGGGCTGGCAGAAGCAGCTTCCACTCTAGGATCAGATTACACTCGAGTCCCTCCCCTCCCTGCTGCCAGCGGCTCTGCTATTGTGTGCTAGGTCAGACTGAGCAGTTTCACTCGGATCAGCTCAGTCAGGTGAATCGACTCGTCCGGTTCAGTGAACTGAATCGATTCAAATTAATGATTCGTTCATGAACCGGACATCACTAGCAAGGAATAATCAATTGCCCCCCTCTAGCGATGCAATAAAGTTCAACTCAAGTCACTGACAAATGGGAGGGAAAAAAATAAAGAAAAAAAATTATTTTTTTTTTTTATTGGAACTGGCCGGGCCCCCCCCAGGGTCTGGGCCCCTTACTGGGGTATTGGCTGTACCCCCCTGATGGCGGCCCTGGTGCTGGGAGAGGACGTGGCCGTTCTGCCACAGCCACACGTCCTAGTGTACCAAGTACCTCAGGACCCAGTAGCCGCCAGAATTTACAGCAATATTTGGTGGGGCCCAATGCCGTTCTAAGGATGGTAAGGCCTGAGCAGGTACAGGCATTAGTCAATTGGGTGGCCGACAGTGGATCCAGCACGTTCACATTATCTCCCACCCAGTCTTCTGCAGAAAGCGCACAGATAGTGCCTGAAAACCAAGCCCATCAGTCTGTCACATCACCCCCATGCATACCAGGGAAACTGTCTGAGCCTCAAGTTATGCAGCAGTCTCTTATGCTGTTTGAAGACTCCGCTGGCAGTTCCCAGCCGGCACTACTTCTCCAAGAGAGCCGTGCCTTCCCTGCAAAACCAAGTATCCAATAAAATCAAGTGTGCACTGCGCAACGCCATCTGTGGCAAGGTCCACCTAACCACAGATACGTGGACCAGTAAGCACGGCCAGGGACGCTATATCTCCCTAACTGCACACTGGGTAAATGTAGTGGCGGCTGGGCCCCAGGCGGAGAGCTGTTTGGCGCACGTCCTTCCGCCGCCAAGGATCGGAGGGCAACATTCTTTGCCTCCTGTTGCCTCCTCCTCCTACTCGGCTTCCTCCTCCTTTTCTTCCACCTGCTCATCCAGTCAGCCACACACCTTCATTACCAACTTCAGCACAGCACAGTAAACGTCAGCAGGCCATTCTGAAACTCATATGTTTGAAGGACAGGCCCCACACCGCACAGGAGTTGTGGCAGGGTATAGAACAACAGACCGACGAGTGGTTGCTGCCGGTGAGCCTCAAGCCCGGCCTGGTGGTGTGCGATAATGGGCGAAATCTCGTTGCAGCTCTGGGACTAGCCGCTTTGACGCACATCCCTTGCCTGGCGCATGTGCTGAATTTGGTGGTGCAGAAGTTCATTCACAACTACCCCGACATGTCAGAGCTGCTGCATAAAGTGCGGGCCGTCTGTTCGCGCTTCCGGTGTTCACATCCTGTCGCTGCTCGCCTGTCTGCGCTACAGCGTAACTTCGGCCTTCCCGCTCACCGCCTCATATGCGAAGTGCCCACCAGTTGGAACTCCACCTTGCACATGCTGGACAGACTGTGCGAGCAGCAGCAGGCCATAGTGGAGTTTCAGCTGCAGCACGCATGGGTTAGTCGCACTGCGGAACAGCACCACTTCACCACCAATGACTGGGCCTCCATGCGAGACCTGTGTGCCCTGTTGCGCTGTTTCGAGTACTCCACCAACATGGCCAGTGGCGATGACGCCGTTATCAGCGTTAAAATACCACTTCTATGTCTCCTTAAGAAAACACGATGATGGAAGAGGAGGTGGCCTAGGAGGCGGAAGAGGAGGAAGAGACTCTTCGAAGTGACTCAAAGGGAGTTTTTTTGCAACAGCAGAGGCCAGGTACAAATGTGGCCAGCCAGGGCCCACTACTGAAGGACGAGGAGGACGAGGAGGAGGTGGAGGAGGATGAGGATGAAGCATGGTCACAGCGGTGTGCCACCCAATATAGCTCGGGCCCATCACTGGTGCGTGGCTGGGGGGAAACGCAAGATGAGGACAATACGCCTCCAACAGAGGACAGCTTGTCCTTACCTCTGGGCAGCCTGGCACACATGAGCGACTACATGCTGCAGTGCCTCCGCAATGACAGCAGAGTTGCCCACATTTTAACGTGTGCGGACTACTGGGTTGCCACCCTGCTGGATCCACGGTACAAAGACAATGTGCCCACCTTACTTCCTGCACTGGAGCGTGATAGGAAGATGCGCGAGTACAAGCGCGCATTGGTAGACGCGCTACTGAGAGCATTCCCAAATGTCACAGGGGAACAAGTGGAAGCCCAAGGCCAAGGCAGAGGAGGAGCAAGAGGTCGCCAAGGCAGCTGTGTCACGGCCAGCTCCTCTGAGGGCAGGGTTAGCATGGCAGAGATGTAGAAAAGTTTTGTCAACACGCCACAGCTAACTGCACCACCAGCTGATATGGAACGTGTTAGCAGGAGGCAACATTTCACTAACATGGTGGAACAGTACGTGTGCACACCCCTCCACGTACTGACTGATGGTTCGGCCCCATTCAACCTCTGGGTCTCTAAATTGTCCACGTGGCCAGAGCTAGCCTTTTATGCCTTGGAGGTGCTGGCCTACCCGGCGGCCAGCGTTTTGTCTGAACGTGTATTCAGCACGGCAGGGGGCGTCATTACAGACAAACGCAGCCGTCTGTTTACAGCCAATGTGGACAAGCTGACGTTCATAAAAATTAACCAGGCATGGATCCCACAGGACCTGTCCATCCCTTGTGCAGATTAGACATTAACTACCTCCCCTTAACCATATATTATTGTACTCCAGGGCACTTCCTCATTCAATCCTATTTTTATTTTCATTTTACCATTATATTGCGAGGCAACCCAAAGTTGAATGAACCTCTCCTCTGTCTGGGTGCCGGGTCCTAAATATATGACAATGGACTGTTCCAATGTTGGGTGACGTGAAGCATGATTCTCTGCTATGACATAAAGACTGATTCTCTGCTGACATGAAGCCATATTCTCTGTTACGGGACCTCTCTCCTCTGCCTGGGTGCCTGGGCCTAAATATCTGACAATGGACTGTTCCAGTGGTGGGTGACGTGAAGCCTGATTCTCTGCTATGACATGCAGACTAATTCTCTGCTGACATGAAGCCAGATTCTCTGTTACGGGACCTCTCTCCTCTGCCTGGGTGCCTGGGCCTAAATATCTGACAATGGACTGTTCCAGAGTTGGGTGACGTGAAGCATGATTCTCTGCTATGACATGAAGCCAAATTCTCTGCTGACATGAAGCCAGATTCTCTGTTACGGGACCTCTCTCCTCTGCCTGGGTGCCTGGGCCTAAATATCTGACAATGGACTGATCCAGTGTCGGGTGACGTGAAGCATGATTCTCTGCTATGACATGAAGACTGATTCTCTGCTGACATGAAGCCAGATTCTCTGTTATGGGACCTCTCTCCTCTGCCTGGGTGCCGGGGCCTAAATATATGACAATGGACTGTCACAGTGGTGGGTGACGTGAAGCCTGATTCTCTGCTATGACATGAAGACTGATTCTCTGCTGACATGAAGCCAGATTCTCTGTTATGGGACCTCTCTCCTCTGCCTGGGTGCCGGGGCCTAAATATATGACAATGGACTGTTACAGTGGTGGGTGACGTGAAGCCAGATTCTCTGCTATGGGACCTCTCCAATTGATATTGGTTAATTTTTATTTATTTTATTTTTATTTAAATTCATTTCCCTATCCACATTTGTTTGCAGGGGATTTACCTACATGTTGCTGCCTTTTGCAGCCTTCTAGCCCTTTCCTGGGCTGTTTTGCAGCCTTTTTAGTGCCAAAAAGTTCGGGTCCCCATTGACTTCAATGGGGTTCGGGTTGGGGACGAAGTTCGGGTCGGGTTCGGATCCCGAACCCGAACATTTCCGGGAAGTTCGGCCGAACTTCTCGAACCCGAACATCCAGGTGTTCGCTCAACTCAACTCTATTTAGAAAGCATTAAAAGAAAATTCTGGGCATGCTCTGTGACCTGTGCAGAGGTCATCGTACAAGGAAAGAATAAATAAGATTTTGCAATCAACTTGTGAATGGTGTATCCTGTGTTATCTATACACATAGGTGATACCATTACATGCAGGATTAAAATGACAGGTATGTAAGTAGATAATTGCAGTAAAGTGATCTGTACAGACCAAGAAGTGCTGCCTATTATTAGGCTTAGTGGCCAGTGTGAAAACTGCAGGATTTTTTATTTATTTTTTTGTTTAAATAAAATTATTGTCATGGAAAATTAATAAAAACTATGTGAATTAATAGAAATATAAAGTAACCAATAAATGACAAAAATAAAGCATTTAAATAACTTAAACAGGAAGGCAGCGAGGAAGCATTGAAAACTATAAGGAAAACAATAGAATATGTAAAAGACAAATAAAAGCAGCCAAGCTAGAGTCCGAGAGACTTATTGTCGAAGAGAGTAAAAGTAACCCTAAAATATTCTTCAATTATATAAATGGTAATAAGTTTAAACTTGACAGCGTTGGCTCTTTACAGAGTGTCGAGGGAAGAGTTATGAGAGAGTGATGAGGAGGAAACAAATCTATTAAATATGTTTTTTTCTCCACTGTATGCAGAGTGTAAAAGTAAATTACCCATTAAAATTGGCCTGTCTGACCCAGGAAGAAGTGCAGCGGTGTCTTAAAGGGAGTCTTTCACCTAAAATCACCATTATAGAACACTAACTTCAGGATCTCCATTACATTCCCTATATTAGAATGCTACCTTCCATATTGCTGTCCATCGCCGATTTTCTCAGAAAAACACTTTTATTCAATATGTTAATTATCTTAAGAAGGTGCCCAGGGGCGGCGTTCATGCGGCCGTAGCCCAGGCCCCTCGTCGCTTTTCATACAAAACCCCTCCCTCTTTACCCCTCTGGCCCGACCTAGGTTCTTCTGATTACGTCCTCCCCTTAGTGAGAAAACCAGCGCCATCGCCAGCGCCGTTCAACAGATTTGCCGTGCATGCACACTTCATTCCCCAAAAAGGGCAAAAAGAAAAAATACATTTGCCGCTAAGTTATTTCTTGTTAAGCCTTTTGTTGGGTGTTTTAGCAGAAAAAAGAAAAAATTATATTTGTCGCTGAGCGGTGAAGTTATCTGTAGTAAAGGTTTTTGTTGGGGTGTTTTAGCGGAAAAAGAAAAAATATATTTCCTGCTCAGCTGTGCAGTTATCTGTAGTAACAGCTTTTGTGGGGTGTTTTGATTTCCTTTTAATTTATTTATTTGATCTCACAGTATGTCAGACAGAGAAGTGCCAGGCTCTGCACAGGGGAGTGGCAGAAGCCTCCATGTTTCAGGCACAGGCAGAGGTCGCAGCAGAGTAAGGGTCCATGGCAGCATGGGTCACTTCGAGAGGCCTGAGCTCCCAGTGTCAGCTAGCGGTCGTGTCTTAACCAGCAGTGGTTCTTGAATGGTTGACTTGATCTTCGACTTCATCCCAAGTGACATCAGACCATCAGACACCCCCAGCCAAGAGTCGGTCGGTAATAGAGGACAGTCAGTAGCTACTGCCCAGCCAAGATCTGGAGGAGAAATCCACTGCTTAATACGCTAGGCGGGCAAGTAGTGATGAGGACAGTGGCATGGGAGCTGCTGTTGTGAGTGGTCAGACAGTACTTGATGATGATGATGTAGCTGAACGTATTTGGGAGCCGGCTGATGAAGGGGCTTCATCATAATGGGGAGAAGAGGGTGGCAGTTTGCCTGTGAACCAGCGACAGAGCCAACAAGACGCAAGCATGGCCAGGAGTCAGCAGTGTGGCAACAGTGGGAGGTTGGGAGCCAAACCTGGCAGGGGTAGACCACCCTCTTCGCGGGAGCCTACCTGCCCGGGAAGTAGCGGTGCAGAGGTTCACGGAGGCAGCGGCAGTAGCAATCAGTCAGTGTGTGATGTTGGGGGTAAAATCACCTACTCGGCAGTGTGGCAGTATTTTCATAAGCCGCTGGAGGAGGTGGGCAGAAGGTGAAGAGTGGCCAGGGTGCCAATGTTGGCACTATGGCCCTGCATCAACATATGCATCGTCTCCATACAGTGGCCTGGGTGAACCGTGGCTTTGATGTGGTGGTCCAGCCTGCTGGAGCAACTGCTGCATCACCCAGTGGCACGCACCAGGATTCAGGCAGTCAAGGCTCTACCATCTCAGCCAAATGGAGCTGTCTGTCATTCCCATCATCTGCTGGTCCCGATGCTCCTGATCCTCCTTCTCCTACTCCTCATTGCTCATTCCATCAGAAATCGATCACCGAAGCAATTGCCAAGAGACAACATTATGCGTGCATTCATCCAAAGGTGAAGAAGCTGAATGTGCTCTTGTCCAACTTGCTGGTGCTGCAGTCTTTCCCTTTCCAAGGGGTGGACTCTGCACCTTTCAGAGAACTGATGGTTTGTGCCGAGCCGAGGTGGAGAGTCCCAAGCCGTCATTTCTTTTCCAAAAAGGCAGTACCAGCCCTGCACACACATGTAGAACAAAAGGTGGGCCAGTCGTTGAGCCTGTTGGTGTCTGCCAAAGTGCACGGCTGTCACACGTAATGGGGAGGGGGAAAACACAAGAAAACACACAGAAGGAAATACATCTAGACCTCAAAGCTAAGTAAGAGGGATGGTGACCTCCTACTAATCCCTAGATCTCTACCTGACTCCTGCCAGTATGAGTAGAGCCTAATGGTGGAAAAACTCATACACCGTAACCTAGGCCCTGGAGACTCTGGAAGCCCTAGGAATGTTGGCACGAAATGACACTACTGGTTCTTTCTCATATGAAGCTCCCTAGACCTAGAAACACACCACACACAAGTGTCACAACAAAATGCACAACAAAAACACTTATCTTTAAAGAGGGAATGGATAAGCCGGTGATCCACAGGAACAACACATCAGCTCAACAAACACCAAGCAGGAAAAATCAACCGCATGGTAAGCAGTGTGAGAGTGAACTAAATAGAGCCTCAGTGATGATCACAGGCAACCCCTGACAAGGGGTGTGGTCATCACTAAACAAAAACTGCAGGATGAGAACAGAGACTACCAGCCTCACGTGCTGCCAATCTCCCTGAAATTCTCATGTCTGTCATGGGAAGGGCCATGACAGTGCTCCCTCTTCTAAGGGTGATCTCTGGACACCCATGGCCGACTTTATCAGGATGCGCACTGTGAAAGGCCTTCAAAAGTGACTGGCTTAACATCAGCCACAGGAACCCACATTCTTTCCTCAGAACCGTAACCTTTCCAGTGCACAAGGTACTGAATAGATCTACGAAGAATTAGTGAGTTCACTACCCTGGCAATCTAAAATTCAAGATTACTGTCCACCAAGACAGGAGCAGGAGGTAAGGAGGACGGTTTAGCCGGTTCGACATATCTTTTCAGCAATGACTTGTGAAAGACATTATGAATTTTTAAAGCCTGAGGAAGGTCAAGAAGACAAAAGGCAACCAGATTAATAATGGCAGAATTCTTATATGGCCCAAAAAACCTTGAACCCAACTTCCAAGAGGGTACCTTCAACTTATTTTATCTTGTGGACAGCCACACAGAATCACCCACTCTCAGGTCCAGACCACTCATACGTCTCTTATCAGCCATACGTTTATACTTTTTGCCCATCTTTTTTAAATTGTTTTGAATTTTCCACCAGATAGATGACAACGAAGAGGAAAATCTTTACTCTTCCAGTATACCAGAAGTCTCAGTACCCCAAAATGTGCCAAACTGCGGATTGAACCCATATGCTCCAAAAAACGGCGACTTATCAGTGGACTCCTGTCTATGGTTATTTATGGCAAACTCGGCCAACAACAAAAATGAAGACCACTCCTTTTGATTCTCAGAGACAAAACATATCAAATAAGTCTCCAGATTATGGTTAGTGCGCTCAGTCTGTCTATTCGACTGAGGATGAAAGGCCGAAGAGAAGGAACAAATGAGTCCACGTTCGGGACAGGATAGACAAGGGAAGTAGAGATCCTGAAGGCCGAGTATGTGTCACCTTGGCACGCGCACAAGTCTCACAAGCTCACACATAATCCTCAACACATTTGCACAAACCTGGCCACCAGAATCTCCGGGAAATGAGATCAACCTTGGATCTGCTCCCAGGGTGTCCCGTAAGAACAGTACTGTGATGTTCCTCAAACACCTTGTGCCTTAGTTCCGAAGGAACAAACAACTTCCCTGGAGGACAAGAATCAGGTGTATCTCTATGGGCCCAAAACACCTCTGCCTTCAGTTCAGGATAAAGGGTGGATACAACCACCCCATCAGCTAATATTGGGCCAAAATCCTCTGAATCACCCCCCCTCCCCCCGGAAAGCTAAGCGACAAAGCATCCGCCTTGACGTCTTAACCCCAGGGTGATAGGTGACAACGAAATTAAATCTGGTAAAAAACTGTGACCATCTAGCCTGCCTTGGGTTCAGATGTTTAGATGACTCCAAATAGGCCAGATTTTTGTGCTCAGTAATTGCCGTAATGGGATGAATCGCTCCTTCCAACCAATGACACCATTCCTCAAAAGCCAGCTTAATAGCCAGCAACTCTTTATTACCTAAATCACAATTTCTTTTGGCAGTAGAGAGTTTTTTAGAGAAAAAAAGCACACAGCCGCCATTTGCTAGGAGAAGGACCCTGCGACAAGACTGCTCCCAGCCGTACCTCGGATGCGTCAACTTCCACAATGAATGGCTGTGACACATCAGGTTGCACCAGTATTAAGTGGAGTTAAAAAAAAGGAGTTCTAGTGCTGAGTGTTATTTTGTGGGAGTGATTGCAGGTGGCTGAGTGTGGTTTGAAGCAGAGATCCTTGAAAGTTAAGTTTTTTGCATTCTAGTACTGCCATTTAAAACTTTTTTATTTTTTTCCTCTGCTTGATTAACCCCTTAAGGACCGGGCTCATTTTCACCTTAAGGACCAGGCCATTTTTTGCAAATCTGACCAGTGTCACTTTAAGTGCTGATAACTTTAAAACACTTTGACTTATCCAGGCCGTTCTGAGATTGTTTTTTCGTCACATATTGTACTTCATGACACTGGTAAAATAAAGTCAAAATTTTTTATTTTTTTTGCATAATAAAATACCTAATTTACCAAAAATTTGGAAAAATTTGCAAATTTCAAAGTTTCAGTTTCTCTACTTCTGTAATACATAGTAATACCCCCAAAAATTGTGATGACTTAACATTCCCCATATGTCTACTTCATGTTTAAATTATTTTGGGAATGATATTTTATTTTTTGGGGATGTTACAAGGCTTAGAAGTTTAGAAGCAAATCTTGAAATTTTTCAGAAATTTACAAAAACCCAATTTTTAGGGACCACTACAGCTCTGAAGTCACTTTGCGAGGCTTACATAATAGAAACCGCCCAAAAATGCACAAGAGTTATTGGCAAATGGGGATGAAATTTGAGAATTTAATTTTTTTGCCTAATTTTCCATTTTAACCCATTTTTTCCACTAACAAAGCAAGGGTTAACAGCCAAACAAGACTGTATCTTTATTGCCCTGACTCTGCCGTTTACAGAAACACCCGATATGTGGCCGTAAACTACTTTACGGCCACACAGCGGGGCGTAGAGTGAAAGGTGCGCCGTAAGGTTTTTGGAAGCCAGATTTTGCTGGACAGTTTTTTTGACACCATGTCCCATTTGAAGCCCCCTGATGCACCCCTAGAGTAGAAACTCCATAAAGTGACCCCATCTAAGAAACTACACCCCTCAAGGTATTCAAAACTGATTTTACAAACTTCGTTAACCCTTTAGGTGTTGCACAAGAGTTATTGGCAAATTGGGATGAAATTTGAGAATTTCATTTTTTTGCCTAATTTTCCATTTTAACCCATTTTTTCCACTAACAAAGCAAGGGTTAACAGCCAAACAAGACTGTATTTTTATTGCCCTGACTCTGCTGTTTACAGAAACACCCAATATGTGTCCGTAAACTACTGTACGGCCAGACAGCGGGGCGTAGAGTGAAAGGTGCGCCGTATGGTTTTTGGAAGCCAGATTTTGCTGGACAGTTTTTTTGACACCATGTCCCATTTGAAGCCCCCCTGATGCACCCCTAGAGTAGAAACTCCAAAAAAGTGACCCCATCTAAGAAACTACACCCCTCAAGGTATTCAAAACTGATTTTACAAACTTTGTCAACCCTTTAGGTGTTGCACAAGATTTAATGGAAAATAGAGATACAATTTCAAAATTTCACTTTTTTGGCAGATTTTCCATTTTAATATTTTTTTTCCAGTTACAAAGCAAGGGTTAACAGCCAAACAAAACTCATTATTTATGGCCCTGATTCTGTAGTTTACAGAAACACCCCATATGTGGTCGTAAACTGCTGTACGGGCACACGGCAGGGCGCAGAAGGAAAGGAATGCCATACGGTTTTTGGAAGGCAGATTTTGCTGGACAGTTTTTTTGACACCATGTCCCATTTGAAGCCCCCCTGATGCACCCCTAGAGTAGAAACTCCAAAAAAGTGACCACATTTTAGAAAGTACGGAATAGGGTGGCAGTATTGTTGGTACTAGTTTAGGGTATATATGATTTTTGGTTGCTCTATATTACACTTTTTGTGCGGCAAGGTAACAAGAAATAGCTTTTTTGGCACGTTTTTTTTTTGTTATTTACAACATTCATCTGACAGGTTAGATCATGTGGTAATTTTATAGAGCAGGTTGTCACGGACGCGGCGATACCTAATATGTATACAATTTTTTTTATTTATGTAAGTTTTATACAATAACTTAAAAACCAAAAAATTGTTTAGTGTCTCCATAGTCTAAGAGCCATAGTTTTTACAGTTTTTGGGCGATTATCTTGAGTAGGGTCTAATTTTTTGCGGGATGAGATGACGGTTTGATTGGCACTATTTTGGGGTGCATATGACTTTTTGATCGCTTGCTATTACACTTTTTGTGACGTAAGATGGCAATAAATTGCTTTTTTTACACTTTTTTTTTTCTTTTTTTTTACGGTGGTCACCTGAGGGGTTAGGTCATGTGATAATTTTATAGAGCCGGTCGATTCGGACGCGGCGATACCTAATATGTATACTTTATTTTTATTTATAAAAGTTTTACACAATTATTTTATTTTTGAAACAAAAAAAATCATGTTTTAGTGTTTCCATAGTCTAAGAGCCATAGTTTTTTCAGTTTTTGGGCGATTGTCTTGAGTAGGGTCTCATTTTTTGCGGGATGAGATGACGGTTTTATTGGTACTATTTTGGCGTACATGCGACTTTTTTGATCACTTTTATTACCTTTTTTGGGAAGTAAGGTGGGCAAAATTTCAATTTTCTCATAGTTTTTATTTTTTTATTTTTATGGCGTTCACCGTGCGGGGAAAGTAACATGACCGTTTTATAGATCAGGTCGTTACGGACGCGGCGATACCTAATATGTGTAGTGTATTTTTTTATTCAGTGATAAATGTTTTTTTTATTTTATCTTAACTTTTTTCACTTTTTTTAAAAAAAATTGGAACCAGACCCACTTGGTTCTTGAAGATCCAGTGGGTCTGATGTCAGTAAAATACAGTACAGAACCTATATATGGTTCTGTACTGTATTTTACTTACACTGAACAGATCTATGCTTTCAGCATAGATCTGTTCAGCACCATGGACAGCAGGACGCCTGAGCAGGCGTCCTGTTGCCATGGGAACCTTCCCCGTCTGCCACAACTTCGCAGACGGGGAAGGGTGAGGACGGGGCTTCGGGGGGCTGTCTGGGGGCTCTCTCCCTCTCCCATCGGGGGGTTGCAAAGGCACAGCAGCCCCCCGATCGGAGAGGGAGGGAGCTCCTTCTTACTGTTAACTCTTTCCATACAGCGGTCCGTACGGACCGCTGCATGGAAAGGGTTAAACGACTGACATCGCATCACCGATGTCAGCCGTTTATACCAGGGTGCCAGCAATGTGCTGGCACCCTGGTATAACCCACTAGACGCCAACGATTATGCAATGGGAGGCGGGCGGGGGATCGCGATCCCGCCTGCCGCACCGCCCGCCTCCCGCAACGCCCCCACTGCCTGCGACACCCCCCCTGCACCACCCGCCGCCATCAAATCATGCAGGGGTGCAGGGGGGGGTGTACTATATTGATTTTAGGCACTCTGAAGTTTCTGATCCCCGCGGTCAGGGACCGCGGGGATCAGAAACTTCAAAAAGCGCAGCAAACCGCAGGTCTGAATTGACCTGCGGTTTGCTGCGATCGCCGACACGGGGGGGTCAAATGACCCCCCCCCTGCGTTGTTACGGGATGCCGGCTGAATGATTTCAGCCGGCGTCCCGTTCCGATTAACCCCCGCGGCGCCGGAATGCAGATTTTAAGTCAGGACGTACCGGTACGTCCTCGGTCCTTAAGGACTCGGGAAATAGGGCGTACCGGTACGTCCTCGGTCCTTAAGGGGTTAAGGGGAGTGGCCTGGGCAACCAGGTGCTATAAATTGAACCACTTAACTCTCCAGAACTAGCTCTTCCTGAGGCTTGCTCTACTAAGTGGCTTCTTATTAAGTGGAGTAAAAAAAAAAAAAGTTTAAGAAAAGGAGTTGGAAACGAAGGTTTGGTTATAATTTCCCTGTGTGTTGTTGGCTTAATTTTAGGTAGTCCTTCAACTACAGCAGACAGGGTCTAATTCTAAATCATATTTACCGTTTTACTTTTTTACTGTTGTAATCCCCATTTAGTATGTGTTGCACAATTGACAACGCAGTCCAGTGCACATCTTGCATGATGTATGCAGTCCTGGAACTGCCGTTCCAGGGTGTATATCTTTGTTCAAGATGTGAGCAAATTACCGGTTTGGAATCGCAAATCGAGTCTCTAAACGGGCAGGTTGCAACACTGAGAGGCATTGACAATTTGCAAAAGAGTTTGCTTCTCACCGAGCAAGCACTCTTTGGGGTAGATGAGGGGGAGGGTGACAGAGAGGAGGCTGAGGAAAGTGAGGCAGCTATCTGGGTAACAGTTAGAAAGCGGGGTAGAGGGAAGAGTGCCAGGGAGGCTAGCCCTGATCTAACACACAACAAGTTTGCATGTTTGGTAGATGAGGGGGATGTCAGTCCAGGGACTTCTCTGCTGCAGCCGGACACTTCCTCTGCCAGTCAGGGGAATGTCAGCTCCAGTAAGCAGGGAACCAGGAGAGCAGGGCAGGCCAGACAGGTGCTGGTAGTGGGAGACTCCATTATCGGGTTGACAGCGGTCATGGTCCATATCGGAACCAATGACAAAGTTAGAGGTAGGTGGAGAGTCCTTAAAAATTATTTCAGGGATTTAGGTCAAAAGCTGAGGGCAAGGACCTCAAAGGTAGTATTTTCCAAAATACTGCCTGTACCACGAGCCACACAAGGGGAGATTAGGGAGATTAACAAGTGGCTCAAAAACTGGTGTAGGAAGGAGGGGCTTGGGTTCCTGGAGAACTCGGCCGACTTTTCTATCGGCTACAGGCTCTATCGTAGCGACAGGCTGCACCTCAATGGGGAAGGGGCAGCTGTGCTGGGGAGAAAGATGGCTAGAAGGTTGGAGGAGTTTTTAAACTAGGGACTGGGGGGGAGGAAAATTACATTATAGGAGGGAAAGATAGGGCAGATAGAGACCAGGGGCAAGGTAGTGGGACTGGGGGAGGAATGGAAGGAGGGACTAGAACAGTTTAGAAGGAAAGGTGTAGGGTAAAAAATATACATAAACCTCTCAAATGTATGTATACTAATGCCAGAAGCCTGACTAATAAAAATGGGGAGCTGGAATTAGTGATGTGTGAGGAGAACTATGACATAGTGGGAATAACTGAGACATGGCTGGATGATAGCTATGACTGGTCAGTTAATGTACAAGGTTACAATCGGCTTAGAAAGGATCGTCAAAACCGAAAAGGGGGAGGGGTTTGCCTTTATGTAAAGTCCTGTCTAAAGCCCACACTCCGTGAAGATATAAGTGAGGGACATGAACATGTGGAGTCACTGTGGGTAGAGACACATGGAACTAAAAACAACAATAAATTACTAATAGGAGTTTACTATAAACCACCTAATATACCAGAGTCCACAGAAAATCTACTACTAAACGAGATAGACGAGGCGGCAAATCATAATGAGGTGGTTATTATGGGGGACTTCAACTACCCAGATATAGACTGGGAAACTGAAACTTGTATATCTCATAAGGGAAACAGGTTCTTGGCGATAACCAAAGACAATTACCTCTCCCAACTGGACTTAGTATTAACCAATAGGCCTGACAGAACAACAGACGTGCAGGTTGGGGGACACCTGGGAAATAGTGACCATAAAGTAATAACCTTCCAATTATCATTCAAAAGAGCGTTTCTACAGGGAGGAACAAAAATACCAAACTTCAAGAAAGCTAAATTTAGCCAACTAAGAGAAGCCATAGGCCGAACTAACTGGGACAAAGTCCTCAAAAATAAAAATACAGCCACAAAATGGGATATCTTTAAAAACATCCTAAAATCTCATTGTGAGAGGTGCATACCGTATGGTAATAAAAGGTTAAGGAACAAAAAGAAACCAATGTGGATAAAAAGAAAGCATATAATTCACTGAAACAGGAGGGTAGCATGGAAGCACTGAAAAACTATAGGGGAAAAAAATAGAACATGTAAAAAACAAATAAAAGCGGCCAAACTAGAGACTGAGAGATTAATTGCCAAAGAGAGTAAAACTAACCCTAAAATGTTCTTCAATTATATAAATGTTAAAAAGTATAAATCTGAAGGTGTCGGCCCTTTAAAGAGTAATGAGGGGGGAGTTGCAGAGAGCGACGAAGAGAAAGCAAAGTTGTTAAATATTTTTTTCTCCAATGCATTCACTGAGGAAAATAAACTGTCAGATGACATGCCGAATGTTGAAATAAATTCCCCATTAACCGCCTCCAGACCGCCTAACGCAGATGTGCGGTCCGGAGGCGGCAGCCCTGCGCACAACGACGCATATACGCGTCATCTCGCGAGGGCCGGGATTTCCTGTGAACGCGCGCACACAGGCGCGCGCGCTCACAGGAACGGAAGGTAAGCGAGTGAATCTCCAGCCTGCCAGCGGCGATCGCTCGCTGGCAGGCTGGAGATCTGATTTTTTTAACCCCTAACAGGTATATTAGATGCTGTTTTGATAACAGCGTCTAATATACCTGCTACCTGGTCCTCTGGTGGTCCCTTTTGTTAGGATCGACCACCAGAGGACACATGTAGGTCAGTAAAGTCGCACCAAACACCACTACACTACACTACACCTCCCCCCCGTCACTTATTAACCCCTTATTAACCCCTGATCACCCATGATCACCCCATATAAACTCCCTGATTACCCCCCTGTCATTGATCACCCCCCTGTCATTGATCACCCCCCTGTCAGGCTCCGTTCAGACGTCCGTATGATTTTTACGGATCCACGGATACATGGATCGGATCCGCAAAACACATGCGGACGTCTGAATGGAGCCTTACAGGGGGGTGATCAATGACAGGCGGGTAATCACCCATATACACTCCCTGATCACCCCCTGTCATTGATCACCCCCCTGTCATTGATCACCCCCCTGTAAGGCTCCATTCAGACGTCCGCATGTGTTTTGCGGATCCGATCCATGTATCCATGTATCCGTAAAAATCATACGGACGTCTGAATGGAGCCTTGCAGGGGGGTGATCACCCATATACACTCCCTGATCACCCCCTGTTATTGATAACCCCCCTGTAAGGCTCCATTCAGACGTCCACATGTGTTTTGCGGATCCGATCCATGTATCCATGTATCCGTAAAAATCATACGGACGTCTGAATGGAGCCTTACAGGGGGGGGTGATCAATGACAGGGGGGTGATCACCCTGATCACCCCCTGTCATTGATCACCCCCCTGTAAGGCTCCATTCAGACGTCCGCATGTGTTTTGCGGATCCGATCCATGTATCCATGGATCCGTAAAAATCATACGGACGTCTGAATGGAGCCTTACAGGGGGGTGATCAATGACAGGGGGGTGATCAATGACAGAGGGGTGATCACCCATATAGACTCCCTGATCACCCCCTGTCATTGATCACCCCCCTGTAAGGCTCCATTCAGACGTCCGCATGTGTTTTGCGGATCCGATCCATGGATCCGTAAAAATCATACGAACGTCTGAATGGAGCCTTACCAGGGGGGTGATCAATGACGGGGGTGATCAGGGAATCTATATGGGTGATCACCCCCCTGTCATTGATCACCCCCCTGTCATTGATCACTCCCCCTGTAAGGCTCCATTCAGACATTTTTTTGGCCCAAGTTAGCGGAAATATATATATTTTTTTGTTTGTTTCTTCTTACAAAGTCTCATATTCCACTAACTTGTGTCAAAAAATAAAATCTCACATGAACTCGCCATACCCCTCACGGAATCCAAATGCGTAAACATTTTTAGACATTTATATTCCAGATTTCTTCTCACGCTTTAGGGCCCCTAAAAAGCCAGGGCAGTATAAATACCCCACATGTGACCCCATTTCGGAAAGAAGACACCCCAAGGTATTCCGTGAGGGGCATATTGAGTCCATGAAAGATTTAAATTTTGTCCTAAGTTAACGGAAAGTGAGACTTTGTGAGAAAAAAACAAAAAAAAAATCAATTTCCGCTAACTTATGCAAAAAAATAAAAAATTTCTATGAACTCGCCAGGCCCCTCATTGAATACCTTGGGGTGTCTTCTTTCCAAAGTGGGGTCACATGTGGGGTATTTATACTGCCCTGGCTTTTTAGGGGCCCGAAAGTGTGAGAAGAAGTCTAGGATCCAAATGTCAAAAAATGCCCTCCTAAAAGGAATTTGGGCCGCTTTGCGCATCTAGGCTGCAAAAAAGTGTCACACATCTGGTATCGCCGTACTCAGGAGAAGTTGGGCAATGTGTTTTGGGGTGTCATTTTACATATACCCATGCTGGGTGAGAGAAATATCTTGGTCAAATGCCAACTTTGTATAAAAAAATGGGAAAAGTTATCTTTTGCCAAGATTTTTCTCTCACCCAGCATGGTTATATGTAAAATGACACCCCAAAACACATTCCCCAACTTCTCCTGAGTACGGCGATACCAGATGTGTGACACTTTTTTGCAGCTAAGGTGGGCAAAGGGGCCCACATTCCAAAGTGCACCTTTCGCATTTCACAGGCCATTTTTTACAGATTTTGATTGCAAAGTACTTCTCACACATTTGGGCCCCTAAATTGCCAGGGCAGTATAACTACCCCACAAGTGACCCCATTTTGGAAAGAAGACACCCCAAGGTATTCCGTGAGGGGCATGGCGAGTTCCTAGAATTTATTTTTTGTCGCAAGTTAGTGGAATATGAGACTTTGTAAGAAAAAAAAAAATTAAAATAAAATCATCATTTTCCGCTAACTTGTGACAAAAAATAAAAAGTTCTATGAACTCACTATGCCCATCAGCGAATACCTTAGGGTGTCTACTTTCCGAAATGGGGTCATTTGTGTGTTTTTTCTACTGTCTGGGCATTGTAGAACCTCAGGAAACATGACAGGTGCTCAGAAAGTCAGAGCTGCTTCAAAAAGCGGAAATTCACATTTTTGTACCATAGTTTGTAAACGCTATAACTTTTACCCAAACCATTTTTTTTTGCCCAAACATTTTTTTTTATCAAAGACATGTAGAACAATAAATTTAGCGAAAAATTTATATATGGATGTCGTTTTTTTTGCAAAATTTTACAGCTGAAAGTGAAAAATGTCATTTTTTTGCGAAAAAATCGTTAAATTTCGATTAATAACAAAAAAAGTAAAAATGTCAGCAGCAATGAAATACCACCAAATGAAAGCTCTATTAGTGAGAAGAAAAGGAGGTAAAATTCATTTGGGTGGTAAGTTGCATGACCGAGCAATAAACGGTGAAAGTAGTGTAGTGCAGAAGTGTAAAAAGTGGCCTGGTCATGAAGGGGGTTTTAGCTAGCGGGGCTGAAGTGGTTAAAAGTGTCCTGTCTGACCCAGGAAGAAGTACATCAGCGACTTAAAAAGATTAAAATAGACAAATCGCCAGGACCGGATGGCATACACCCCCGTATTCTAAGGGAATTAAGTAATGTCATAGCCAGACCCTTATTTCTGATATTTGCGGACTCTATACTGACAGGGAATGTCCCACAGGATTGGCGCATGGCAAATGTGGTGCCAATATTCAAAAAGGGTCCAAAAACAGAGACTGGAAACTATAGGCCGGTAAGTTTAACATCTGTTGTGGGTAAACTGTTTGAAGGTTTTCTGAGAGATGCTATGTTAGAGCATCTCAACAGAAATAAGCAAATAACGCCATATCAGCATGGCTTCGTGAGGGATCGGTCATGTCAGACTAATTTAATCTGTTTCTATGAGGAGGTAAGTTCTAGACTTGAAAGCGGCGAATCAATGGATGTCGTTTATCTGGACTTCTCCAAAGCATTTGACACTGTACCACATAAAAGGTTAGTATATAAAATGAGAATGCTCGGACTGGGAGAAAATGTCTGTAAGTGGGTAAGTAACTGGCTCAATGATAGAAAACAGAGGGTGGTTAATAACGGTACACACTCAGATTGGGTCACTGTCACTAGTGGGGTACCTCAGGGGTCAGTATTGGGCCCTATTCTCTTCAATATATTTATTAATGATCTTGTAGAAGGCTTGCATAGTAAAGTATCGATTTTCGCAGATGACACTAAACTGTGTAAAGTAATTTACACTGATGAGGACAGTATACTACTACAGAGGGATCTGGATAGATTGGAGGCTTGGGCAGATAAGTGGCAGATGAGGTTTAACACTGACAAATGTAAAGTTATGCACATGGGAAGGAATAATGCAAGTCACCCGTACATACTAAATGGTAAAACACTCGGTAACACTGACATGGAAAAGGATCTAGGAATTTTAATAAACAGCAAACTAAGCTGCAAAAACCAGTGTCAGGCAGCTGCTGCCAAGACCAATAAGATAATGGGTTGCATCAGAAGGGGCATAGATGCCCGTGATACGAACATAGTCCTACCACTTTACAAATCACTAGTCAGACCACACATGGAGTACTGTGTACAGTTCTGGGCTCCTGTAAACAAGGCAGACATAGCAGAGCTGGAGAGGGTCCAGAGAAGGGCATCTAAAGTAATAACTGGAATGGGGCAACTACAGTACCCTGAAAGATTATAAAAATTGTGCTATTCACTTTAGAAAAAAGACGACTGCGGGGAGATCTAGATAATATGTATAAATATATCAGGGGTCAGTACAGAGATCTATCCCATCATCTATTTATCCCCAGGACTGTGACTGTGACGAGGGGACATCCTCTGCGTCTGGAGGAAGAAGGTTTGTACACAAACATAGAAGAGGATTCTTTACGGTAAGAGCAGTGAGACTATGGAGCTCTCTGCCTGAGGAGGTGGTGATGGTGAGTACAATAAAGGAATTCAAGAGGGGCCTGGATGTATTTCTGCAGCGTAATAATATTACAGGCTATAGCTACTAGAGAGGGGTCGTTGATCCAGGGAGTTATTCTGATTCTAAATTTTTAATTCCCCTAAAGTGAGGAAAATTGGCTTCTACCTCAGTTTTTTTTTTTTGCCTTCCTCTGGATCAACTTGCAGCATAACAGGCTGAACTGGATGGACACATTTCTTTTTTCGGCCTTATGTACTATGTTACTATATTAGTATAGGAGCAGAAGCAAAACATTCCTTTACCGGTATAAAGGCTTGCAATGCCGCATCAGACCAGACTGAGAAATCCGCACCTTAATTAGTCATATAAGTCAATGGTTTAACAATAGTCGAGTAATTCAAGAAAATTTTTTGGTAGTAGTTGGTGAACCCCAGAAATCGCATGAGTGCCTTCAGATTTTCAGGTCGATCCCAGTCCAACACAGCTCAGACTTTTTCCGGGTCTATACGAAAACCCTTAGAAGAGAGTTGGTAACCCAGGAATTGCACTTCCTGGACTGCAAATACACACTTCTCCATCTTAGCATACAATGTATTTAATTTTTAGGTGAATGTCCCGCGCCATTTGTGATAAACACTTTTGTGAGAGTGGCGCGGAATCAATCACAAACACCGAAATATTTTTGTCTAATGCGCTTGTTGTCAAATCATGCATACAGACGAAGTGGCCAGACACTAGGTTAACCCCTGCCCCACTGTCAATAAATACTTAAATTCCCACAGTTTTGGAGTCTATTGCCACCTTGGCAGGCAGGAGAAATTGGGTACTACTGGTAAAAGACATAAGTAATTTCTCAGATTCCCCATCCACACTACCAAGAGTAAGAAGAGGACTAAATACATTAGTGTTTATTTATTTTTAATTTTTTCTGACTTTTCTTAACCCTAACATTTTTATCACTAGTTCCTGGAGTGACCACCCGCAACTGCATTGGCTCATCATTAGACATTAGCTCAAGTGCCCAACTACCCAAAGTATCTGAGAAGGTCGCTTCCCCATATGATAGTGCGTCCCGAGAGAGAAGAACCCTAGATCTCTCCCTCAAGTCCCAGAGCTATGAAAAATGTATCTACCTACTGGAGGGATTGTGATCCGGTCGGCAAAGAAAAAGCTCAAGACTGCGCGTCACCTTTCAGTAACAAAATAATCCCCACTCTTTGACTCTTATCCCCAGAAGAGTTAGGACATAGTCTAAAATATAGTTTGCATGACTCCCTGAACCGAATAAAGTTGTCCATTTCTCCGTAAAACCTATCCGGGAGAGCGACCTTTGGTTCAGGGCAGGCCTGGTTCTCGCTGCCAGAAACCGCCACCTGTGGTCTCTGACACAGCGAGAAGGCCGTGCGGAGGTCAGCCACCTCCAAAGACAGTCCCTGCATACGATCGACCAGTGCAGAAACCGTATCCATAGCTGTACTGGCACAAACAAAATGACGGTTTTTCGGCAGTTGATAATGTCACACGTAATGGGGAGGGGACAACACAAGAAAACACACAGAGGGAAATAAACCAGAGTCTAGACCTCAAAGCTACGGAAGAGGGATGGTGACCTCATAGGAATCCCTAGATTCCTGACTCCTGCCAGTATGAGAAAATGGTGGCCTCAAGAAGAAAAAGGCACTCATAGGGTGAGTATGTCAAGCACTAGTAGCCTCCGAGTACAGGAAGAATGGTTATGCTCACCTGTTTAGGTTGCACCTAAATTTGGCTGCAACCACAATGAAGGCAAATTGGAGTTGTAGATTGTAGCTGGTTGGTGCTGTAGAATTCGTCCGCAATCTCCTATGGCGGGGGCCAGGCTGCCATCTGGGTCAACAATATAGTAATCTTCCACTGGACTGCAGAAATCTAGTGGAGGGGTGGACCATATGTGCAAATCGCAACCAGAGGTTTTCAATACAGTAGGTTTTATCGAGACTGCCAGCATGAGTAGACCCTGAAGGTGTAAAAACGTATACATCGAAACCTAGGCACTGGAGACCCTGGAATCCCTAGGAACAATGGCAGGGAACGAGACTACTGGTTCTTTACCATATGAAGGGCCCATTGTCTCCCTGAGGCCTAGAAACAACAAAACGCACTTATCTTTAAAGAGGGAATGGAGAAGCTGGTGATCCACAGGAACAACAGCCCAGCTCAACAAACACCAAGCAGGAAATATCAACTACATGGTAAGCAGTGTGAGAGTGAACTAAATAGAGTCTCAGTGATGACCACAGGCAACACTTGACAAGGGGTGTGGACATTGGAGAACAAGCAATGTGTAGCAAAATGGGTGGTTTTTCTACACAGGTGACTGGAGAGGAGGAGCAGGAGCAGCCAGAGGAGCAAGAGAGATGAGGAAGACATGGCAGATGACACAAGCACATCGTGGCCGTATGCAGTGGAGATGGAGGCAGGGAGTCCCTCCGAGTCACTTGCGCAAATGGCCCACTGCATGCTCACTTGCTTGCGTAGGGACAGCTGAATTGTCACCATTCGACAGAGGGATGGTTCTGGCTCTCCACCTTGTTGGACCATCACTACCGGTCCAAAATGGAGCATTTTTTACACCCGCTAAAAGGAGGACAAACTGAACTACTATAGAGACATGCCATGTAGTCAGTTGGCTGCTGCCTATCTGCCCCATCGTCCATCCTCTCGCAGGTCTGACCGGAGGGCCCTCTACGCTCACGTTCCTCTGCAATGGCTGCTGTGGCAGGGTGATGGGGTAGGAGCAGTTCCAGCTCCCTCAGCAGCAACTTGACTTTAGAGTCGCTGATGAGCTGCTTTCTTCACCCACCAA
Source organism: Bufo gargarizans (assembly GCF_014858855.1). Taxonomy (NCBI): domain Eukaryota; kingdom Metazoa; phylum Chordata; class Amphibia; order Anura; family Bufonidae; genus Bufo; species Bufo gargarizans. The sequence continues at coordinate 718,803,681 of NC_058081.1, read as the reverse complement.
GTGAGGAAACAATTCACCAGCATCAGCAGCTATATCTGGAGCAGGGCCTGAACCAGCAGGTGGTGGCATACTTAGACAGCACCCTACCACCCCACATTAAAGATCCACTGGACTACTGGGTAGCCAAAATAATTTTTTGCCCGCAACTGGCAGAGTTTTCTCTGGAAAAGCTGTCCTGCCCGCCCAGTAGTGTGGCATCAGAGCGGATGTTTATTGCGGCGGGGGCCATAGTGACCCCAAGAAGAACTCGCCTGTCCACTTAAATGTGGAGGAAATTTGTCAAGATGATTCAGGCGTGGATCATCCAGGATTTTCATTCACCAATTCCTGATTCATCAGACTAGATCATCCATGGTGCCACGCCATCACTTTGACAAAAGAGACCGGTTTCTTCTGGTTACCTGCCTCAGCTACTATTCTGATGCTGCCACCCACCTGATACCACACATTTGATGCCAAATGCTCCTTCTTTCACCCACCATCTTATTCGGGTAATGTTATTGCCACCCACCTCCACACTATGTTACCTTGCCACTCTGTGGCCTTCTCATGCTGCTGCCACCTTCACACTCTGCCATTGTGCCACTCTGTGTTCTTCTGATGCTACCGCCACCTCCACACTCTGTTATTGTGCCACTCTGTTGCCTCCCCATGTTGCTGCCACCTCCAGGCTCTGTTATTGGGCCACTCTGTGACCTCCTGATGCTGTCGCCACCTCCAGACTCTGTCATTGGGCCACTCTTTATTCTTCTGATGCTGCCGCCACCTCCACACTCTGTCATTGTGCCACTCTGTGACCTCCTCATGCTGCCGCCACCTCCAGACTCTGTCATTGTGCCACTCTGTGTTCTCCTGATTAGTGTTGAGCGAGCATGCTTGGCCAAACTGCTATTTGGCTCCGGCATCTCTATGCTCGGCACATGGCAGTACTCGGCCGAGTACCGCATGTGCTTGAGCGTCATGATCAAATCTCCTCCCTGCATGTTTTGCGGCTGCTATGCAGCCAATAAACGTGCGGATAAGTACTGCCCTCACTGTAATGCCAGTAGCCATGTTGGCTACTGGCATCACAGTGATTGGCTGGCCAGAACACGACATTGAGTGCTATATAGCACCTGATGACTCATGTTTGGCTCATTTGTAGTCATGGAGAGCTGCGCTTAGGAAGGGACAGATAGTGTAGGGAGTATGATCGAAATCTATTTAGTTGAAAAATGTTTCAAAGACCCAAAAGACCTTTTAAGGACTATTGTGTGTGGTGGCAGCAATATAATATAGCTATAAAAAAAAAATTCCCATCATTTTCAATACTTTTTCTATAGAGGGTGTCTGCAGTGACTTGTGACATCTGTCTAATACCTTCTGTGTGTCAGGGCCAGAGATAGGTAAAATATTAGTGAAAACTAGTAATTTTTTTTCCATCATTCAATACGTTTTTATAGAGGGTGTCTGCAGTGACTTGTGACATCTGTACAATACCTTCTGTGTGTCAGGTCCAAAGATAGGAAAAATATAATTGAAATCTATTTTCTTTTTTCCATACTTTTACGTACTTTTTCCATATGCTGTGCTTGCTGTGACCTGTGACATCCGTGCCACATCTTGTGTGTCAAGCGTGCATATAACATTTAATATGAAGAAAGCGAGCAGTAAGATATTGTAAAGTGGCCGGCCCGTGATGCTTATGGTTCACGCAGAGGCCGTGGCCCTAGGCGCATTGAAACTGTGCCTGCTGCCAGAGCACAAGAAAAACAATCATCCATGATACCTAGCTTCTTGTCCCAGTTTACAGGGCATCGCAGGACAAAACTCTTGAAGTCAGACCAGTGCGACCAGGTGGTCGGTTGGATTGCAGCAGATAATGCTTCCGGTTGGTTAAGCACCACCCTGTCTTCCACAAAGTCCAGTCTCAGTAGCCAAGAGTCTGGTGAACAGCATTCTCACCCTGATCCTCCTTCCTCCCTCCATGCCATTACTTGATTTGGCTCTCTCGCCAAGCACGCTTGAAGAAGGACATGAGATCTTGTGCCCTGATTTACAACCTCTTGAGCATCCACAGTCACAAGAACATGACGGAGGGAAATGGCAATTAGTGTTTAATGAGGTGGATGATGATGAGACACAGTTGTCAATGAGTCAACTGCAATTACTGTCTCAAGAGGTTGATAAAGAGGATGAGACACAGTTGTCAATCACTGAGGTTGTGGTTAGGTCAACAAGTCAAGAGGATGATCAGAGTGAGGAAGTGGAAGAGGAGATGGTGGACAATGAGGTCACTGACCCAAACTGGGAAGGTGGAAAGCCGAGCGAGGACAGTAGTACAGAGGAGGAAGGATCTGCAGCAGCGCAACAGGCTGGAAGAGGCAGTGGGGTGGCAAAACTGAGAAGGCGGGCCACACCAAACAGGCCCGCAATTGTTCCACGGAGCACCCGCGTGAACACTAGTGTCGTGCATTTTCATAAATGTACAATATTATCTGAAGATATTATAGTCTAAATATCAATGCCCATTGCCTTTAAGTGTTATCACAGATTGAACCAGAGTCTGATATTTCTCTATAGGGTTGAAACAGGCCGAGATGAGGTTATGCTGAGTTCAGTTTGGGTAACATGTTTGTAGGGACATAGAGTGTATTGTCTTTTAAAATTATTGTGAGCAGATGTAGTGTATCTGTTAATACTATAATGGGTCCTACAGACATGTATCTGTGAGAGACAACCATTTGAATAGCAATGTATTATTTTACTTCATTACAAAATCATTAGGGAAGTCTACTTTGGATGTGTGAATGTCCCATTCATGTCTTCATAATTATATTTTATATATTCCTGTGTGGTGTATTTAAATTTGCAACATATCTTAACCAATGACTTATATAATATGTCATCTATGTATAACAGTGTGTCGATGTATATATATATATATATATATATATATATATATGTATATTTATATATATATATATATATATATGTATGTATGTAGAAAACGGGACAGCACTCCAAGGCTTGAAGAGGATAGATATCTTTATTCACCCATGTGAAAAATAATAGCAACGTTTCAGCTCACAATTGAGCCTTTCTCAAGGCTTGAGAAAGGCTCAGTTGTGAGCTGAAACGTTGCTATTATTTTTCACATGGGTGAATAAAGATATCTTTCCTCTTCAAGCCTTGGAGTGCTGTCCCGTTTTCTACATATATAAGAAGGTTGAAGCTCATTCCCTTGGACATAGCACCTGAGCCAGCGTACTGGTGCCGCCGAATCTTCTTTTTTGTTTATATATATATATATATATATATATATATATACACATATATACATATACATATATACACATTATTTAGAATATATATTTTATGTCGTGTATATCCCATTGACCATATAGACTTTTAAGGTTTAGAAAAGTATTGAAGTTAGCTTCCTACTAATTGGATTTCATGAGGAGAGCTAAATATTATTAGCCAGCCATGTGGGCAAGTTAATGAATCCGGATGTTAAGTAAAAGGAACCATTGTCCATTGTCCCTAAGAAGACAGTAGGAGATGGTGACTCCAACATATCTAGATTAGGGGTAATTAAAGTGTCAGGAAGAAACCCTTAATACTGATGTATATTCAATAGGTCAAAAGGGTCATCTGAATATATTATTAGGTATTTAGAATTAATGTTGAAATTGTCATGCGGTACGACAGTGCCATCTAGAGGTAAATTAATAATAGTATATCATTTTCACCAGCATTCCAAGGGTTAAAATGACATCATTGGTATCTGCATACGAATACACCGATCTTGTCTGATTGGAGATCCCTAATCTAGAAGGGGAGGAGCTCTTAGATAACAGGGGGTATAAACTATGCATGAAAAAGGTTAAGGAAAGCCAAGCTATCTATTCTATCTATCTCTCTATCTATCTACCTACCTATCTGGCTATCTATCTATCTATCTACACTCTTCAACTGAAACAACTGCAACTAACAATTTACTTCAACAACAAAAAGAAACTTGGATTAATTTTTGTCTACTGGAAGAGTTTTAAGAACTAATCATACCCGAAACCTGTCCATCCTTGACTTGGTAACGTATGTTATATTTTTGCTTGTGATATTATTAAGATATTCCTCTCAGCGTATAGTCAAGAGTTCCCATATTGTGGGAACGTATAGTGTTAATCACCTCCCTAATGCTAGTTGTCCTCTTAGCAAAGATGCATATTGCTAATGGGAGATTAGACATTGTCTGAGTAGAGGAAAACTCTGGGAAATTATATTTCCATAGTCTGGTTGCTGAGTGGGATATAATATCATATTAATATCATTTATATTTTTGATTGTCATAGGCTGAGACAGAGTTAAGGGACAACATTTATTGTTCTTGTATTAATCTGTATTTTGTCATGTTATAACCTGTTGGTAAACAGAAAATCCTGAGCTTCTCTTGATGTATTAATTATTGGTCTGTTTGATAAAGATATAGCATTTATTTCTTATCATATGTTACTTTTAATAATTCTGTGCTGATGAGAAAGTGATAGTGGATTACACCACCATCTAGTTGTGGTTTGTTGGTATTGCGTTAATTTGTCTATCCATTGATCTTATGTCAGTTTTATATTGAATTTTTACTCATTTATAAATAAATTATTACATATACTTTGCAGAATTGGTTGCCCCTTTGTTTTCATTAATTGCATAAATTAAATTTAGAGCAAGAAAGGCGTTTTATGTCCGCCTAGTGGATTTCCTGACTGATTTCCATATTTTATTATTTTATTAATATATATTTTTTTATATAAAATATTTATATTTTATATAAAAGATATACTTTGACACTAGCAACCTCACCACAACCAGCATGATCCGACACATGTCATCCAAGCACCGTAATAAGTGGCGACAAACGCCTGGGTCCACCATCTGTGTCTGCGGGTCACACAACTTCCTCCTCTTCCCCTACGGTACATGCTGGCCAATCGCCTGTCAAAGGCGCAGGCGAGGATGCCTCCTGCCCTGCATCTGGACTTTCGCAAGTGCGATCAGCGACTACATCCCATTCCCTGTCCCAGCGCAGCATCCAAATGTCATTTTTCCAGGCCTTTGAATGCAAGCGCAAATACCCAGCCACCCACTGACAGGCCATAGCACTAAATGTGCACCTTTCAAAATTACAGGCCATTTAGGCTTGTGGACACTGAGGCCTTCCGCAGCATGATGTCGGCAGCCGTCCCGTGGTACTCTGTCCCCTGCCGCCTCTATTTTTCAAGGAGTGCTGTACACCAACATGTGTCCTGAAACGTCACACGTTCCCTGACCAACGCAGTTACTGGAAAGGCTCACTTAACCATAGATATATGGAAAAGTGCATTTGGTCAGTGACGCTACATTTCCCTGACGGCACACTGGGGGAACATTGCGGAGGCTGGGAGAGAGTAGTACCCTGGGATGGCACAGGTTCTACCGATGCCAAGGATTGTAGGCCCTAATTACATCAGGGTTTCCGCCAGCACCTATGTTAGTGGCTCCAACCCCCACTTCTCCTCCTCCGCCTTCTCCTTCACTATCCGCGTGCAGCACCAGTTAGCCATTAGACGGTAGCTGGAAGCAGTGTAGCACTGCAGTGGGGAAGCGTCAACACGCTGTGCTGAAACAGATTTGCTTAGGTGACAAACAGCACACCACCACAGAGGTGTGGCAGTTTATAAGGGACCAGACTGAGCTGTGGCTCTCGCCACTCAAACTATAGCAAGGCATGGTTGTGTCTGATAATGGCTGTAACTTGGTGGCGGCTTTGGAGCTCGGCAAGCTCACACACATACCATGCCTAGCCCACGTGTTCAACTTAGTGGTTCAGCGGTTTCTCAAATCCTACCCCAATTTGCCTGAGCTACTGGTGAAGGTGCCCTGTGTGTGTCTGCACATTTTTCCGCAAGTTATCGACAGCTTCAGCCAGTCTGTCAACGCTGCCAGCTCACCGGCTATTGTGCGACGTGAGCACGTGCTGAAACTCCAGGTTCCACATGTTGGCCAGGATTTGTGAGCAGCAGAGGGCAGTAGTGGAATACCAGCTGCAACATGGTCGTCAACTTTCCAGTCAGCTTTCACTAATCAGAAGCGAGAAGTGGGCATGGATGTCTGACCTCTGACATTTTGAGAAATTGTGAGGAATCAACACACATGGTGAGCGGCGATAACACTATTATCGGCGTAACCATCTGTGTCTACTCAAATGCTCGCTGCTCACAATTAAGGACAATGCTTTGCATGTGTAAGAGGTGGAAATGGGGGAAGAAGACATTACACAGGGTGATAGCCAGACCACCCTCCGTCCGTCTTCTCAGCACGAATTGGATGATGAAGAGGAGGAGGAGGAGCAGGAGACGCCTGCCTACGCTACAGAGAGTAATAAAAAATAATTGTAGAGTCGCACTCACCAGTTCTCGAGGTCATCCAGAATGCACCAGCCTACCTGGAGTCCAAGGTTCATCAGGGCTCCTGAGTAACAAGTCCCATAAAAGAAGATGGAGGCAGCATATCCGGTAAAAAAATCCCTTTTATTGGGAGCCGCTTGCGTGAACAGACGTGCAAAAGGTCGTGAGACGTTTCGGCTGTTGCCCAGCCTTTATCAAACACAGTGTCAAATCTAAAAGATCGTGATTAAATATCTTAAAACACACCCACTCTCATAGGAGTGGCCAATAACACAATGAATAGAGTGCTGATGTCATCAAAATGAGTCTAATTGTGCCCCTATATCGTGTCTCAATGTACGCCCACAGTGAGTATAAAATCCACTGCCCCACATACCTCCATAGCGCACATATTCCTAGGCGTCCTCTGGCAGCCTGTACGTATGTCAGGGGAGGAGGGATCACGTCATGGCATACTCCATACTGGGTCACCTGATCACAAGCGTCTCCGCCCATGTGATCAACTCGTCATCCCAAACCCCGCCCAGCACGCGCGCCGTTGCCAGGGACGCCTATGACGCCTGTGAATCAGTCCGCCCACCTCCCCGCAATGTGGGCAATCAGCTCAAGGCCGCACGTCCCCACCATCAGGCACCTTAACCCCGTGGTGCGGCATCCACAGTCCATCGCCGGGACACCTATGGATCACCCTGTCACGTCCGGCACACTCGGGGATCGTCCGGGGGGGCGTGGGCAGAATCTTCCAACCTCCATGTCACCAGCCGAGCCCGGCCCCGGTGACGTCATGGCTCCGCCCCCTCGTCATCCAGCCAGCCCTGTGTTGCCAAGGACGCACACGGGATCCAACACCGCCCACATCAGTGACCTGCAGCCATGGGTCCCCACACACACATCAGGGGTGCAGGCATGAACAAATCACATAATACATCCGTGCACCATGATGTACTGTGGGTTGGAAACATACGTGCATGTGAATTAATACCAAAACAAGATACAATTAAAAACACTATAGAGATAATCAATTCAGATCTAAAGTCACCTGGAACTCTTACACATTTGTCACATAGAAATCTACGTTCATTCCAAAGGGCTGGAGTGCTCTCATCTCAAAGATCCATTTAAGTTCTTTTTTACGTAAAATCCGTTCCTTGTCCCCCCCGCGCCTCAAGGGGCCAACTGAATCAATGATTCTAAATCTGAGTTGGTTGACCGAGTGTCCACGCTCCAGGATGTGTTTCGCCAACGGTTTGTCAATCTGGGCCCTTCTAATGTTACTCTTATGGGAGTTGATACGTTCCCGGGCTTCCATTGTGGTCTCCCCTATGTAAATAAGGCCACATGGGCACGTGATCATATATATCACATCCCGTGATCTACATGTGAAGAAATTCTTGATCTTATAGGCCTTACCACTGTAGGGATGGGCAAAGGTATCTCCCTTTATCATGTTGCCGCAATTGCAACAACCAAGGCAGGGGAAACATCCCAACTTTCTTGGTGCCAGATACCTCTGCCCATCCCCATGTGGTTCACCAACCTCGGTCCTGACCAACTTGTCACGCAGGTTGGCACCTCTCTTATATGCCATCATAGGGAAACCTACAAATTTGTCTATCATGGGTAGTCCTTTCTGTAACATATGCCATTCCTTGCGTATAATACGCGCTATGTCACTACTGTTGGCTCCATATGTTGAAACGAACGGGATCGCGGGGAGGTGGGCGGACTGATTCACAGGCGTCATAGGCGTCCCTGGCAATGGCGCGCGTGCTGGGCGGGGTTTGGGATGACGAGTTGATCACATGGGCGGAGACGCTTGTGATCAGGTGACCCAGTATGGAGTATGCCATGACGTGATCCCTCCTCCCCTGACATGCGTACAGGCTGCCAGAGGACGCCTAGGAATATGTGCGCTATGGAGGTATGTGGCGCAGTGGATCTTATACTCACTGTGGGCGTACATTGAGACATGATATAGGGGCAGAATTAGACTCATTTTGATGACATCAGCACTCTATTCATTGTGTTATTGGCCACTCCTATGAGAGTGGGTGTGTTTTAAGATATTTAATCACGATCTTTTAGATTTGACACTGTGTTTGATAAAGGCTGGGCAACAGCCGAAACGTCTCACGACCTTTTGCACGTCTGTTCACGCAAGCGGCTCCCAATAAAAGGGATTTTTTTACCGGATATGCTGCCTCCATCTTCTTTTATGATACGCTACAGAGGGTAGTACCCATGGAAGTTTAATTCCATCTGTTCAGCCTGGGTGGGCAGAAGAGGAGGATGAGAAGATTGAGAATGATACTCCTGATGGCGAAAGCGAAGTTTTGCCTGTTTGTACTCTGGCACACATGGCTGACTTCATGTTAGGCTGCCTTTCCCGCGACCCGAGCGCTATACGCATTTTAGACATCACGGATTACTGGATGTTCACCCTTCTCGACCCCCGCTAAAAAGAGAACTTATCTCTCATTCCTCAGGTGGAGAGGACGAGCAAAACGGTGCAATACCAGATGGCCCTTGCAGAAGAATTGCTCCAAAAGTTTCCATCTGACAACGCTGGCGGCAGAGTCCGTACTTCCTTGGGCAACCGAGGAGGGGAGACAAGGGGAACACACAGCAGTTCCAACAGAGGCAGGGCAATACTCTCCACAGCCTGGAACAGTTGAAGACACCTCGCCAGCACCCTCACCTTGATGTGCGGCCTAGTGTCACCAGGAGGGAAACATTTTGGAAGATGGTGAAGGAGTACATAGTAGACTGTGTCATCGTCCTCAGTGATCCCTCAGTGCCTTACAACTACTGGGTGTCCAAGCTGGACACATGGCACAAACTGACGCTCTACGCCTTAGAGGTGCTGGCTCTCCTGCCACCAGCTTTTTGTCTGAGCGGGTATTTAGTGTTGCTGGGGCCTTATAACAGATAAGAGTATCGGCCTGTCAACTGAAAATGCTGACAGGTTGACTCTTATAAAAATTAACAAGGCCTGGATTGCTCCAGACTTCTCGTCTCCACCAGAGGAAAGCGGATGAACAAAGGTACTTTAAATGTGTTGTTTAATGTACTCAATACACTGTATTCTCATGCACCCCTTCCACCACAAAAAAGGGTATATGGCTGAATCTTACTTTTCTCATCCTCCTCCTCCTCTTCCATCATATCAACATGCTTATTTGTCACATATAATGCCCTTGCATATATGCCCTCGCAAATAATTTTTTACAGGGTCAGCTCATCTGCAGGCCCTCGCATATAATGTTTTACAGGGACAGCTCACCTTCAGGCCCTCGCATATAATTTTTTACAGGGTCAGCTCACCTGCATGCCTTTGCATATAATGTTTTACAGGATCAGCTCACCTGCAGGCCCTCACATATAATTTTTTACAGGGTTAGCTCACCTGCAGGCCATCGCATATGTTTTACAGGGTCAGCTCAACTGCAGGCCCTCACATGTAATGTTTTACAGGGTCAGCTCATCTGTAGGCCCTCGCATATAATGTTTTACAGGGTCAGCTCACCTTCTGATTACGACAGCGAAGTCTTGCCTGTTGGTACTCTGGCACACATGGCTGACTTTATGTTAGGCTGCCTTTCCCACGACCCTCACGTTGTACACATTTTAGACAACATGGATTACTGGTTGTTCACCCTTCTTGACCCCCGCTACAAAGAGAACTTATCATCTCTCATTCCTCTGGTGGAGAGGACAAGCAAAACGGTGCTATCCCAGAAGGTCCTTTTTGAAAAATTGCTCCAAAGATGATAGGGCAGACATCCAAATGGATCAATGCAGTCATGTGGACGTGCAATTCCCTAGAAGTTATCTAGTCAATAAAGCGGCAGCAAGCCCTCACCTACAAGTCCAGTCTCCGTAGCCAAGAGTCTGGTCAACTCAATCCTCACCATGATGGCACACTGGGTGAATGTTGTGGAGGCCAGGAGCAAGTTGGCTGCTGGCACCAGACTTGGCCTCCAATAGACTCTCGTTAACGGAAATTGTACTCATTCCAATAACAGGGCCTCTTAAGAGTGCTGTATTGTTATTTATCTTCACTACCTCCCTGAGTCGGGAGTAGGTAATTGTTGTGCGCCTGCTGCCTTCCTTCAACGCTTGTGGTTTAATAACTTGTCCCATCCTCTCTGGGTGGTTCACAATTAGGAAAAGGATACAACAGCCAATCAGATTTCAGCCATTGACCTCCCTTGGATGTGGTAGCCCTTTCTCAGGCTCCTTCTCTGGCATCGAACCCAGATTCTCCGTTCTCTGTGATCACCATAGTAGGCGCAGAAAAGAACATCGAAAGTTGATAGGGCAGACATCCAAATGGATCGTTGCCGTCACAGGGACGTGCAATCGCCCAGAGGTTATCTAGAGTCACCAATGCGGCAGCAGGCCCTCACCCCTAATGTTTTAGATGGTCAGATCAGCAAGTCCTTGCTCCAAATGTTTTTAAGGGTCACCAGCAGGCCATCAATCATACATTTTCAAGGGTGTGTATGATGCCCTTCTTTAATGTGTAACAAAGGGTGTTTTGGAGTGCCAGTTCCTCGTAATTTTTGGCCGCACTTGCACTTAATATACAAGTAAATATACAGGAAAGAATGTTTCTTAACATTTTTTCCTCTGAAATTGATTTTTATTTTTTTTGTTTTGTGCGCATTATTGTCAATCTGTAAAAGTGGCGTACTACTCGGACAACATGGTTCCCAGCAGCGATCTGTGAGTCCAAGATGCATCCAGACATCCTCCCGATGCTGTTCCCGAACCATTTTGGTAGTGTTTCCATCAATTTCTGACCTTTTTCTATGAACCAGGCAACTTCCCCTCTTCAGAGCAGGGGGTGCCTGGTTTAATGCTTGGGTTCTCCCATTGACTTCCATTATACTCAGGTGCTTGGTAGAGAACCCGAGCATCCCGAGCACTTTGATGCTCGATCAACACTAATCCTGATGCTGCCGCCACCTCCAGACTCTGTAATTTTGCCACTCTGTGGCCTCCTTATGCTGCCGCCACCTCCAGACTCTGTAATTGTGCCACTCTGTGGCCTCCTGATGCTTCCGCCACCTCCTGACTCTGTCATTGGGCCACTCTGTGATCTCCTCTTGCTGCTTCCACCTCACGATTAAGTCATTGGGCCACTCTGCAGACTTCCCATGCTGTTCCCACCCTCCCCACTTCATGACTGGGCCACTATTTAGACGTTTTGGCTTTTCATACATCATCATTTATTTGATCCTTCTTCTGATCGGTCAGAAGGAAGGAAAAATGAGATGCACAACTGATCATGTCTGTATAGCAGCTGTAAGACCTGTATCGTCCCATCAGAATTGGCTTATGATTTGGTAGCCAAAAGGAGGAGTGGATATAAAACACAGAAGACACACAAATATTCCATTCACGTGTCATCTCTGTTTTAGATCCACTCCTGTTTTTTTTTTTTGCATTTGCAATACTGATGGATTACTGACCAAATGCTGACCGAGTAAAGGCAGATGCTCCACAGACAGGATTGTTTTTTTCGGGGTTATTGTTCTGACAGAAATGCAAAATAATCAACACAAACTTACTGCTGACACCCTCTCCACTCTGTCAGGGGGCTCTACTTGTATAAGAGTTTAATAGAACAGATTCTGTAGACATCTATGTGGAATCAGCTGACAAGGGTGTAAAAGGAGTGCACTTCTTCTTGGTGCCAACATTGACCTGTAAGGCTGAGTTTATACTTTATTTATTTGGTCAGTTTTGGCCCCGTGACTGCCCAAATAAGTTAAGTGTGCAGTGATTCTAAGAACTACACCTGTCATCTGTATGTCATATGGACTTACAGTATTATTTCACTACCACAGCAGACCCCCTATGTGTGTTCCTGCAAGGCAGTGTTCTACACCACTATAAAGACTCTGTGCAGCCAGGAAATAGCAGTTTTTTTTAACGTAATTTGCTGCAAATTTATTCGGATCGAATCAAATTTTTCCCCCCAAAATTTGGAAAACTGGCAAATAGATTTTTTGAAAAATTTGCTCATCCTTAGTGGTGGGTATACCACCACGGAAAATGTCAATGTCTCAATAACTTGTCATGTTTCCTTGAGCATCAATTACAGCTTGACAACAATGTCTCATGCTGTTCACAAGTTGACTTATTGTCTGCTGAGGCATGGCATCCCACTCTTCTTGAAGAGCAGCCCTCAGGTCATTGAGGTTCTGAGGTACAGAGTTACAAGCCTCTAAACGGCGACTCAGCTGATCTCATAGGTTTTCAATGGAATTCAGGTCTTGAGTAAGTGCAGGCCACTACATTTAAGGTAAGACAGTCTCCAGCAGCTGTTCCCTAATGATGCAACCTCGATGAGCTGGCGCATTGTCATCCATGAAGATGAAATTAGACCTGTGTTGTTCATGCAGAGGTATAATGACTGGATTAATGATGTCATTCAAGTAGTATGGGCTTTTCACTGTACCATTCAGAAAGTGTAGGGCAGCTCTGTATTGACTAGACATACCTTGAAAAAAAAAATTGGATTAAAATGGAAAATCTGCCAAAAAAGTGAAATTTGATCTCCATTTTCCTTTAATTCTTGTGGAACGCCTAAAGGGTTAACAAAGTTTGAAAATTTGGTTTTAAATAACTTGAGGGGTGTAGTTTCTACAATGGGGTCATTTATGGAGGTATCCACTATGTAGGCCCCACAAAGTGACTTCAAGGTGGGCAAAGGGGCACATATTCCAAAGTGCACCTTTCGGATTTCGCAGGCCATTTTTTACACATTTTGACTGCAAGGTACTTCTCACGCATTTGGGCCCCTAGAATGCCAGGGCAGTATAACTACGCCACAAGTGACCCCATTTTGGAAAGAACACACCCCAAGGTATTCCGTGAGGGGCATGGCGAGTTACTAGAATTTTTTATTTTTTGTCACAAGTTAGCGGAAAATTATGATTTTTTATGACAGAGGGGTGATCACCCATATAGACTCCCTGATCACCCCCTGTCATTGATCACCCCCCTGTAAGGCTCCATTCAGACGTCCGCATGTGTTTTGCGGATCCGATCCATGGATCCGTAAAAATCATACGAACGTCTGAATGGAGCCTTACCAGGGGGGTGATCAATGACGGGGGTGATCAGGGAATCTATATGGGTGATCACCCCCCTGTCATTGATCACCCCCCTGTCATTGATCACTCCCCCTGTAAGGCTCCATTCAGACATTTTTTTGGCCCAAGTTAGCGGAAATATATATATTTTTTTGTTTGTTTCTTCTTACAAAGTCTCATATTCCACTAACTTGTGACAAAAAATAAAAACTTCCATGAACTCACTATGCCCATCACAAAATACTTTGGGGTGTCTTCTTTCCAAAATAGGGTCACTTGTGGGGTAGTTATACTGCCCTGGCATTCTAGGGGCCCAAATGCGTGAGAAGTACTTTGCAATCAAAATGTGTAAAAAATGGCCTGCGAAATCCGAAAGGTGCACTTTGGAATATGTGCCCCTTTGACCACCTTGGCTGCAAAAAAGTGTCACACATCTGGTATCGCCGTACTCAGGAGAAGTTGGGGAATGTGTTTTGGGGTGTCATTTTACATATACCCATGCTGGGTGAGAGAAATATCTCGGCAAAAGACAACTTTAGTATAAATACCCCACATGTGACCCCATTTTGGAAAGAAGACACCCCAAGGTATTCAATGAGGGGCATGGCGAGTTCATAGAATTATTATTTTTTTGCATAAGTTAGCGGAAATAGATTTTTTTTTTTTCTCACAAAGTCTCACTTTCCGCTAACTTGGGACAAAAATTTCAATCTTTCATGGACTCAATATGCCCCTCACGGAATACCTTGGGGTGTCTTCTTTCCGAAATGGGGTCACATGTGGGGTATTTATACTGCCCTGGCTTTTTAGGGGCCCTAAAGCGTGAGAAGAAGTCTGGAATATAAATGTCAAAAAAAATTTACGCATTTGGATTCCGTGAGGGGTATGGTGAGTTCATGTGAGATTTTTTTTTTTTGACACAAGTTAGTGGAATATGAGACTTTGTAAGAAAAAACAAACAAAAAAATAATAATATTTCCGCTAACTTGGGCCAAAAAAATGTCTGAATGGAGCCTTACAGGGGGGTGATCAATGACAGGGGGGTGATCACCCATATAGACTCCCTGATCACCCCCCTGTCATTGATCACCCCCCTGTAATGCTCCATTCAGACGTCCGTATGATTTTTACGGATCCACGGATACATGGATCAGATCCGCAAAACACATACGGACATCTGAATGGAGCCTTACAGGTGGGTGATCAATGACAAGGGGGTGATCACCCATATAGACTTCCTGATCACCCCCCTGTCATTGATCACCCCCCTGTAAGGCTCCATTCAGACGTCCGTATGATTTTTACGGATCCACAGATACATGGATCGGATCCGCAAAACACATACGGACCTCATATACACTCCCTGATCACCCCCTGTCATTGATCACCCCCCTGTAAGGCTCCATTCAGACGTCCGTATGTGTTTTGCGGATCTGATCCATGGATCCGTGGATCCGTAAAAATCATACGGACGTCTGAATGGAGCCTTACAGGGGGGTGATCAATGACAGGGGGGTGATCAATGACAGGGGGTGATCAGGGAGTGTATATGGGTGATCACCCCTCTGTCATTGATCACCCCCCTGTAAGGCTCCATTCAGACGTCCGCATGTGTTTTGCGGATCCGATCCATGTATCCATGGATCCGTAAAAATCATACGGACGTCTGAATGGAGCCTTACAGGGGGGTGATCAATGACAGGGGGGTGATCAATGACAGGGGGTGATCAGGGAGTGTATATGGGTGATCACCCCTCTGTCATTGATCACCCCCCTGTAAGGCTCCATTCAGACGTCCGCATGTGTTTTGCGGATCCGATCCATGGATCCATGGATCCGTAAAAATCATACAGACGTCTGAATGGAGCCTTACAGGGGGGTGATCAATGACAGGGGGGTGATCAGGGAGTCTATATGCGTGATCACCCCCTTGTCATTGATCACCCCCCTGTAAGGCTCCATTCAGACGTCCACATGTGTTTTGCGGATCCATGTATCCGTGGATCCGTAAAAATCATACGGACGTCTGAATGGAGCCTTACAGGGGGGTGATCAATGACAGGGGGGTGATCAGGGAGTCTGTATGGGGTGATCAGGGGTGATCAGTGGTTCATAAAGGGTTAATAAGTGACAGGGGGGGGTGTAGTGTAATGGTGTTTGGTGCTACTTTACTGAGCTGCCCGAGTCCTCTGGTGGTCGATCCAAACAAAAGGGACCACCAGAGGACCAGGTAGCAGGTATATTAGACGCTGTTATCAAAACAGCGTCTAATATACCTGTTAGGGGTTAAAAAAATCACATCTCCAGCCTGCCAGCGAGCAATCGCCGCTGGCAGGCTGGAGATCCACTCGCTTACCTTCCATTCCTGTGAGCGCGCGCGCCTGTGTGCGCACGTTCACAGGAAATCTCGGCTCTCGCGGGAGGACGCGTATATGCATCCACCCAGAAGAGCAGGGCCGCCGGCAGGACGCAATCCTGCATACGGCGGTCCTGTAGTGGTTAAAAGCAGAGGAATTAAAATTTTGAAAATGGCAAATTTTTCCAAATTTTGGGATTTTTTCATAAATAAAAGTGAAATATATTAAAGTACAATGTGTCACGAGAAAACAATCTCTGAATGACTTGGATAAGTAAAGGCGTTCCAAAGTGATTACCACATAAAGTGAGATATGTCAGATTTGCTAAATTTGGCCTGGTCAGGAAGGGGGCAATGGCGCAGTTGGGAAGTGGTTAATACAGCAGGACCGTGGAGTGTTGACTGCAGCTCTTCCTGTGCAGGCTCTATACTCACAGCTTCCTGGTCTTTGTCTGCTAGCGCCACACATTGTGCTGTGTCCTGCGCACAGCGTGAAGACTGTAGCGTGCTCTGTGACCTCACACTGTGCATCGTTTGGTCACGGCGCAGCAGTATATACACACACAGATTATTAAAGGGTACTAGCAAAATTGCAAGTGTTTTTTTTTCTATAATATAAAGACAGAGGCACTATTCTATATCACTTCCCTTCTACAAACACACTGCACACTGATATTGACAACTTACTTAGGGAATAATTCAGTGTTTGAAGTGAAAATTCTATGTAATATGTATGCATTTAATAAGACTGGTTTAAAAAGGAAATGCCTGTATCATAAAACACACTGTGCAATTCAAAAATGTGCCCCTCAGCCACCAATATAATGAATAAATTTCTGCATACTGTGTAATTTGCTTTGGATAACACTGGGGTGCTGTGCTGGTAATAAGCCTATGTAGAAACATGAAGTTTAAAAAAAAAAGTTCTCTCTCTGCTTTCACTTGTATATTTGTGTTACTGGTGTAAAATGTTTTTGCTATAATGCAATGCAATATAATATAATGCAATTTAATAACAGGGGACAAGACTAAAAATAAATTGAAAAAAGACAGAAATAGATGACTTACATGCAGGAGGATTAGAAGTGCATTCGTCTGTTATGCAACGTGAAGTGATCATCCTGACTTTTTCTTGCTGCGTGCTCGTGCTGCCCAAGGGGTTACATTCAGAAAAAGATACACCTGGCCCGACCAAAACTGCAGCATTGTCTCCACCTACAAATAAACATAAAAAAATTTTTGTCACCATATTATGAAAAGAATTCTAAACCACTTCCAGACCAGGCCATTTACCCCCTGCTTACCGCCCCACCACCTTCCTGACCAAGCCTAATTTTGCAGATCCGACATGTGTCACTTTATGTGATAATAACTTTGGAATGCTTTTACTTATCCAAGCCATTCAGAGACAGTTTTTTTAGTGACACATTGTACTTCATGTTAATGGTACATTTAAGTGAATATGTTTTACCTTTATTTGTAAAGAAATACATAAAAAAAACTAAATTTACAGAAAATTTTGAAAAATTCACTATTTTCTAAATCTGAATCTCTCTGCTTTTAAGACAGATAGTGATACCTCATGAAATTGTTATTAATTAACATTCACCCTATGTCTACTTCATGTTGGCATCATTTTTTAAATGTCATTTTATTTTTACAATGTTAGATGGCTTGGAATTTTAGATGCAATTTAACCCCTTAATGACTCAGCCCTATTTCACCTTAAAGACTTGGCCATTTTTTGCAAATCTGACCAGTGTCACTTTAAGTGCTGATAACTTTAAAACGCTTTGACTTACCCAGGCCGTTCTGAGATTGTTTTTTCATCACATATTGTACTTCATGACACTGCTAAAATTGGGTCAAAAAAGTAAATTTTTTTGCATAAAAAATACCATATTTACCAAACATTTTGAAACATTAGCAAATTTCAAAGTTTTGGTTTCTCTACTTCTGTAATACATAGTAATACCCCAAAAAATTGTGATGACTTTACATTCCCCATATGTCTACTTCATGTTTGTAGCATTTTGGGAATGATATTTTATTTTTTGGGGATGTTACAAGGCTTAGAAGTTTAGAAGCAAATCTTGAAATTTTTCTGAAATCTTCAAAATCCCACTTTTTATGGACCAGTTCAGGTTTGAAGTCATATTGTGAGGCTTAGATAATAGAAACCTCACCCCTCAAGGTATTCAAAACAGTTTTTTCAAACTTTATTAACCCTTTCCACAAGAGTTAATGGCAGATTGAGAAACAATTTTGAAATTTCTATTTTCTGGAAAATGTTCCAATATAATCATTTTTTTCCAGGAATAAAACAAGGGTTAACTGCCAAACAAAACTCAAAATGGGTTGCCCTGATTCTGTAGTTTGCAGAAACACCCCATATGTGTTCGTAAACTACTGTTTGGCCGAACAGGCAGATTTTGCAGGACTGGTTTTGTTTATACCATGTCCCATTTGAAGCCCCCTGTTGCACCCCTAGAATAGAATTTTCAAAAAAGTGACTCCATCTAAGAAAGTACACTCCTCAAGGTATTCAAAACTGGGTTTACAAACTTTGTTAACCCTTTAGGTGTTCCACAAGAGATAATGGCAGATGGAGAAACAATTTAGAAATTTCAATTTTTTGGAAAATGTTCTATTTTAACCCTTACTTTCTTACTGGAAAAAATGGGTTGCCCTGATTCTGTAGTTTGCAGAAACACCCCATATGTGGTCGTAAACTACTATTTGGCTAAACGGCAGGACATAGAAGAAGAGGAACGTCAAAGCCCCCTGATGCACCCCTAGAGTAGAAACTCCATAAAAGTGACCCCATCTAGGAAACTATGGGATAAGGTGGTTGTTGTTTTGGGACTATTTTAGGGGTAAATATGATTTTTGGTTGCTCTATATTACTCTTTTTTGAGGCAATGTAACAAAAAATTTAAATTCTAAAATTGTTTCTACATTCGCAATTTAGTTTTGTGGAACACCTAAAGGGTTAACATAGTTTGTAAAGTAACTTTTGAATACCTTGAGGGGTGTCGTTTCTTAGATGGGGTCACTTTTTTGGAGTTTCTAGTCTAGGCTACATCAGGGGGGGCTTCTAATGGGACATGGTGTCAAAAAAAAAAAACAGTCCATCAAAATCTGCCTTCCAGAAACCGTATGGAGTTCCCTTCGTTCTATGCCCTGCCGTGCGGCTATATAGCCATTTACGACCACATATGGGGTGTTTCTGAAAACTACAGAATCGGTGCAAAAAATATTTTGTTTTGTTTAGCTGTTAACCATTGCTTTATTACCGGAAAAAAGGATTCAAATGGAAATTTTGCCCAAAAATGGGTGTTTTGGCACCGCTTTTATTTTATATTTTTAACACCGTTTGTCCGAGGCGTTTTACGCACGGGACGATGCCCAATATTTATGGCTCTCAGACTTTGGAGACACTAAGCAGGCATCCTAAAACTGCGGCCCTCCAGATGTTGTAAAACTACAATTGCCACCATGCACTGCTGAAGGCTGTAGGTTGTCTGGGCATGCTGGGAGTTAGTTTTACAACATCTGGAGGGCCGCAGTTTGAGGATGCCTGCACTAAAACTAATATTTTTTTGGGGGAAATTTTTTTTTTCCATGTGTCCAAAGTCTGAGAGCCATAGTTTTTTATGTTCTCTATTGGACTGTTGGGGATTATAATAATGCAGTACTCCATGGAAGTGCGATACTCCCTGAACCAATCGATAATGCAGAGGCCCGGATGATCGGGGCACGTGTCGCACTGAGTGGTGGTGTCCTTCCGTATACCCCCCCTGCGACACACTCTGCACTTTTTTGGGGTTCGTCCTTTTTTCCAGTATGGGGGACCACACCTGGAAAGTGTTGGCCAGGGACGATCCGGGCGCCTCCAGTTCCCGAGGTACTCCGGCCTGCTCTTTCCCGGTCCGAAAAGATCAGGTCTTTGAGGACTGCCTCATAGAATTGGAGGAATGTCCCTGTGCTGCCAGCGCTTCGGGATAGTACAACAGAGTTGTACATGGCAACCTGTACGAAGTAGACCGCAACTTTTTTGTACCATGCCCGGGTTTTGCGCATGGCGTTATATGGCTTGAGGACTTGATCAGAGAGATCAACTCCTACCATATACCGATTGTAGTCGACGATACAATCGGGCTTGAGGACCGTTGCCGCGGTACCTCGCTGGGGTGGTGCTGTTACCGTGGATTGTAACAGCATAAGGACATCCCTCTTGTCGTTATACCTGACCAGCAACAGGTTTCCACTGGTAAGGGCACGGGTCTCACCCCTGGGGATAGGTACCTGGAGGGGGTAGGCAGGGAGGCCGCGTTGATTTTTCCGCACAGTCCCACAAGCGAACGTGGATCTGGCGGCAAGGGACCTGAACAAGGGGATACTGGTATAAAAGTTATCCACATACAAGTGGTAACCGTTATCCAGCAGTGGGTACATAAGGTCCCACACGAGTTTCCTGCTAACACCCAGAGTGGGGGGACATTCTGGGGGTTGAATACGCGAATCTCGGCCCTCGTACACACAAAATTTGTAAGTGTACCCTGAGGTACTCTCACAAATTTTGTATAGCTTCACGCCATACCTCGCCCGCTTTGTGGGAATATATTGGCGGAAACTGAGTCTCCCCTCGAACGCAACGAGAGACTCATCAACCGCGACTTCCCTTCCAGGTACGTAGGCCTCCATGAATTTGGCCCCAAAGTGATCGATGACCGGCCGTATCTTATACAGACGGTTTTAGGCAGGATCACCTCGGGGGGGGACATGCTGCATTATCGGAATAGTGCAGACATTTACGGATGGCCTCAAACCGGGGACGTGTCATGACCATACTGTACAGTGGGGTTTGGTATAGGACGTCCCCACTCCAGTATTGCCTGACACTGGGTTTTTGGACTTTACCCATATGCAGCACGAGGCCCCAAAATGTTCTCATCTCGGCTGCACTGACTGGCGTCCAGCCACCGGGTCTAGCCAAAAATGAGCCTGGGTTTTGAGCGACGAACTGTTGGGCGTACAGATTCGTATGCTCCACCATGAGATTCACCAGTGGGTTACTGAAAAAAAACTAAAATAGTCAATTTCAGTAAACCCCACTGTGGGAATCTGGATTCCAGGATTGCCAGCAAAATCCGGAATCTCAGGCTCATAGTCCACTGGGGGACACCAGCTAAGTTCATCGGCAGGGGGCTCCGGTGGACTTATTTGGTGGGCCGAGAAACCAGTACGAACCCCAGGGCGGCTCGTACTAGGGTGGGCCACAGGATCCCTAGCATGTGGGGCCCCTGGCCCTGCCTGGCGGCGTTTCCGCCGCCTTGGTGGCTCATCGTCATCCGATGATGAGGAGGATTCGGATGACAAAAGTAATGTGGGGTCATCCTCATCCTCACTGGTCTGGGGTCTGAGAGATGGAACAAAGAAAGATTTAGATAAAAGTTTTTTTTTTTTCCTAACTAACTTTTCCCTTCTTTCCCTGCCTAACGGTGCCTCTCCCTCACTGACCCTAACCTACCTGGATGGCGATGGGTGCAGGAGGGTGATGGATGCCAATTTTAGGGGGATGCAGGAGCTGGTGCTGGACGATGCTGCACGGTGAGGGTGCTGGACAGGAAGAGGAGGGGAGAGAGGAGCGCAGGAAGTTTGAATCTCGCGCCTCTCTCCCTTGCACCAATCAGCACCCTGGACAGCGGTGTTCAGCACTAGGGCCAGCACCGCCTCTCCAAATCTTCGTACTGCCATTGGTGGTGTGTAATCACGCCACGGATCGCAGTCTTGGACCGGAAACGCAGAAAACCGCAGGTCTGAATTGACCTGCGGTTTTCTGCGATCGCCGATACGGGGGGGGGGGGTCAAATGACCCCCCCCTCCGTTGTTCCGGGATGCCGGTTGAATGATTTCAGCCGGCATCCCATTCCGATTAACCCCCGCGGCACCGGAATCCTGATTTAAAGTTAGGACGTACCAGTACGCCCTGAGTCCTTAAGGACTCGGGAAATAGGGCGTACCAGTATGCCCTGCGTCCTTAAGGGGTTAAAAAAAAATTGGGAAATTTCCAAAACCCCCTTTTTAATACTTTAGTGACCAGCCTGTTTTAGGACTTACTGACCAAACGCTATAACTTTTTTATTTTTCCATCTATATAGCATTATGAGGACTTGCATTTTGCGGGACAAGTTGTAGTTTTTAATGGTGCCATTTTGGGGTACACAACTTTCTGATTAACTTTTATTAACTCTTTCTGGGAGGGAGATGGGAAAAACAGCAATACTGCAACTGCCTTTTTCCGCTATAATATTTACGGCAATCATTTTTCAGAATAAATAACATAATATCTTTATTCTATGGGTCAGTAGGATTGCAGTGATACCAAATACATATATATTTTTTTTTTTACATGTTACTATTTTTTTGCAATAAAACCCCATTTTTTAAAAGAAAAAATGTTTTTGCAATGTCGCTTCCCAAGACTCCTAACTTTTTTATTTTTATTTCTATGGAGATGTGTGAGGGCTTGATTTTTGTGGGACGACTTGAATTTTTGGTTGGTATAATTTTGGAGTAAATGGCGCTTTTGGATCGCTTGTCATTACGTTTTTTCGGTGGCAACTAACAATACATTTGCAATTCTGTCTTTATAAAAAAAAATTTTTTACGGCATTCACCATAGGGGATTATTTACATTATATTTATGTAAGAACAAAGAGAAAATGGAGCTCAAGACGCCAGAAATAGAAATAATTATAAATATTTATTTATGTCGTAAAAAAATTCATCAAGATTACATATAACAGAATGCAATGATACAGGGACAAGAAGAGAACAGGGAAAAAAATGGCTAACAGCGCCACCCTGGATGGAAGGCTCTGGTCATAAATGTAAAAAAGGCACAATCAGCGGACTAGGTACATAATATGTTAGTACATAATAATGGCATAATAGCACCGCAGATGTCAATAATTACAGTAGTGAGGGTGAGTCTACAGGTATAGATAGGAAAGATGGGTCAGAATAGAAAAACCCATATCCCAAAGGGCAGAAAGCATCCAGTTTCTAAGTCAATGCCTAATGGCACAATAGAAGTCCATGTGAGACAAACCGGAATGCACATAATAAGGAGGGACTCACCACAATAACGAACCAAGAGAGAACCAGCCAGGATGGCGCCACCCCAACGCGCGTTTCGGCGTACCTTCGTCAGGGGGTAGCGCCATACTGAGGATCAGACATTTTAAAATCATAGTGGACCAATCACACCCCAGCATTTGCTCGTCCCCAGGTGCGCTGTCTCAGGCGCGCAATCACTCCGGGAAAACCACATCCGGACACCCCGAGCCCGGCGTCAAATCAGTAACACGCCCCCCACGTGACAAGGCACATGATTGGGCGTGAATGACGTATAGACGCACAGGCCCGGGGCGCCGGAGGCGGCCCCAGATGACGCGCGCACGCATCACACTAGGGGAGGAGCTGCAGACACCCGTCTGCTGCGATGAAGGCCCAAACCTGAGAGCGCTCCTGCGCACAAGAACAAAGGACAGAAGGAGACCAAAGGGAGGGGAAGAAAAACAGAGAGCGAGAATGCCAAGTGTTATAGGTGGGCAACCAATGTGATGCATACTTGCATGAGTATAAATAACTCAAATACATGCGGTAGTGTGCCCAATACAATAAACGGCATCCGTTGATATACACATATATAGAAGATTATAATATACTTAGCAAATGCAAGTATCCACTAAGACAGTATATAAAGTGCAAGTGCATGTATGTGCATATTATACATAAATTGGCCTATACATGTCAAAACATTGTTGCCCATATCAATAAAATCCTATATATATAGTGTACACCCACAATTTAGTAAGTCTTGAATATACGGACAATGATGTCACAATAAAACATGAACATGTATAAAGACATATATATAATTCTGAAAATAGACCACATAATAAATTCATAATATAGGAAAAAAGGGAAAAAGTGAGACCTAATGAATGTGATAGAGGTGATGAACATTACGCATGAAGAGGATCATACCCTGATCCATGTAAGGGTGGAAACTGGTGAACAAAGGAAATTAATTAAGAGGTTTGCAAGAGAGCCTATATGTTGTTTATGTAAAGTGCAAAGTGCAATGTAGCAAAGATGGTAAAGGTGTAGAGAACACCGAGTGAAGAACAGCCTGGAAAGGCATATGTCCGAAAGGTGTGGCAGGACATGAGTGCAGGAAAGTGGGGTGAGAAAGGGAAAATAAATAGAAGGGAAGTCTTGATGCGTCAGGATGTTGGTATAGCTTCAATTGTAGATATTTATAGCTTCAACCATATATTAAGAATGTTCCCAGCCCAATACAGAGGACCAATGGAAGACCCAAACAATCGAGCGTCAAACTACTAGGAGGGTATAATGTAGATGGCTAGTGCACGTATAACTATGTATTCTTTATGGATCCAAGATGTATTGCAGATATTCCAAATTCATTGGGACTGGACTGGCCAAAGAAGAAATCAAAGACTGGAACAGACATCGACATCAGCAGAAGCGGTGTCCTAAAGAAGACTCAAAAAATGCTGGGAAGAAGGGAACACATAAAAGATGAATTAATGACATATATTCATAAAAATAACATGCTAACTGTTAAAAGAAAATGGAATCCACAGTTGTGGACCCAGCGACTACAGAAAAGCGGAGAACCCCAGATTTTCATTAAGTCCCCTGGGGCGTAACGTCCCCAGGGTCCAGATCCAGCGGCTCTCCCGTTGGGCCAGCCGTTTGGATGTATTACCCGCGCGCAGGTCTACTTGGATGCAATCAATGCCTCTCACTTTGAGGAGCCTAGGATTGCAGGAATGATGTAGTTTAAAGTGTCTTGCTATTGGTTTAGAGATCTCGGTCTCCTCCATTTCCTGTGCCTTCAGAATGTCCCTCACGTGTTCCCTCACGCGGACCCGCAGTTCCCGCGTGGTCAGCCCCACATAGATCATGGGACATGGGCACCGGGCATAGTATACCACCTGAGTGCTGGAACACGTGAGGGAATGCTTAATTCTGAAGGTACTCGTACCAGAAGAGTTCGCAAACTCCAAGGCCCGTTCCATGTTTGGGCACGCAGCGCATCTTCCGCAAGATCTGAACCCAATCTTGGGGCCACCCTGTCCGGCAAAAAGTTGGGAGGGGATTGGCTGTAAATAGCCCCTCACCAAATTATCCCGCAGGGTATTAGCCCTGCGTGCCGTGACAAGTGGTCGTGGCGGTAAAATTTTATCCAAAATTGGGTCTGTGCGTAGAATGGGCCAATGTGTGGCCAAACAGGACCTCATATCATCCCAATAAGAGTGGTAGGTGCTGACAAATCGTATATTCCCATCCGGTATTCTTTCTTTTTTAGTCAGTAGCAATTGGGGCTGGCTTAGTTTTTTTGCCCGTCGGTAGGCCTTTTTGATGGATCGATGGCTATATCCTCTCCTGAGAAAACGATCCTTGAGGTCTCTCGCCTGTCTCTCAAATGTTTCATCATCAGAGCATATCCTGCGAATACGCAGGAACTGGCCTACCGGGATCGCCGAGATAGTGCTTTTGGGGTGAAGAGAGGTGGCATGGAGATATGTATTTGCGGCCGTCTCCTTTCGGAAAACATCCGTCCTGAGTTGACCACCACAACCCCTAAACACTGATACATCAAGGAAATCCACCCTTTCTCTATGATGTATATATGTTAACCTGATGTTTTTGGAATTGGTGTTCAGGAGTTTGAAGAAATCCTCAAGTTGTACCTCGGTTCCCTGCCAGATCAGGAAGACGTCGTCTATGTACCGCGCCCATAAAATGGCGCGGTCCATAGCGACGTGTCTATCTGACAGGAACAGGTCCCTTTCCCACAGCCCCAGGAACAGGTTGGCATACGCGGGCGCGCATGCTGCCCCCATAGCTGTCCCCTGGAGCTGCAGGAAGAAGGACCCGTTGAACGAGAAAAAATTCCTAGTGAGTACAAACCTGAGGAGTTGAAGTAGGAACGATGTAAAATCTCTCGGTAGGCTGCTGGTAGAGAGAAAAAACTCCACTGCCAGCAGACCATCTGTGTGTTGAATACTCGTATAGAGAGACTCTACATCGCATGTGACCATTATATGGTCCTCATCTAAGGTGATCCCCTGTATCCTCTGTAGGAAGTCGGAGGTATCTCTGATGTAGGATGGTAAAGTTTCTACGATTGGTTTGAGATGGTAATCCAACAGTCTACAAATATTCTCCACCATACTATTACAGCCAGATATAATGGGCCTACCTGGGGGTACTGAGGCGTTCTTGTGTACCTTCGGTAAAAGGTACAGAGTTGGGATGGATGGATCCTGGATGATAAGAGTTTCGTACATTTGTTTTGAAATGATGTTCTTCTCAAGGCCTTTATCCAAAATTCTCATTAACTCACTTCTATAGGAGATAGAGGGATTAAAAGTAAGTTTTTTGTAACATGTTGAATTATTAAGTTGGCGGTACACCTCCGTCAAGTACATGTTACGTGGCCAGACTACCACGTTCCCTCCCTTGTCAGCTGGTTTGAAAATTACATCATCAACACTCTTAAGTTTATTGAGGCTCCGGCGTTGATCCCTGTCAAGATTGTCATGTCGTATTGACGTCGGGATTGAGGCAAAGTCCCTACTGACCATCTTGACAAAGAGATCAATCGCCGGGCACAGTGACAAGGGAGGGAACTTCACAGACTTCTTCCTGATTGTAGATGGAATGACACCAGCAGCATTCTCGGTGGGTCCGATTTGTTCCAATAGTAGGTCCTCCAACACACGGAGAGCCTGTTGTTCTTCTTCAGTATCCAGACCCCCAATGGAATCTGACCTCGCATGCCACCGCTTCATCATCAGGGACCTCCCAAAGAGGTGCAGATCCTTGATGGCAGTAAACTGATCAAAGCTACAACTGGGTACATAAGAGAGACCTTTCTCCAAAAGAGAGATGTCTATCTTAGAGAATGTATGTTCAGATAGATTCATTACCTTAAGTTCGTTCACAGGTCCCTTGGGCTGTATAGTCGGCTCGGGTTGTCTTCTCCTCCCCGAACCATTCCCACGTTGCATCCTTCTCCCATAGCGTGTCTGACGGGCCGGGTGGATGTTTTGAGGTTGAGACTCTCCGGCTGAAGACATGGAGGACACTGAGGCCGATCTGCTGCGGGATCTAGTCCCTTCACGTTGTTGTCCCTTATTCTTCCACTTATACACCCGGTTTAATTGTGCATCATTGGTGTCCCGGGAAAATTTCTGGATCTTTCCCTCTTGAATCTCCTTTTCCCAGACTGGGTATTTAGTATCTAGTTGGTCCTGAAAACTCTTCAGACTGGCAGCACTGCAATCTTTGGACAGACGTGACTGTAGTAAGTCAATTTCGCTGTCCATTTGTTCCAGGCTTTTTTTGTTATGGCCAATTAAAAGCTCAATAAAACCAAATGAGCTCTGGTTGCAAATTTCCTCCCACTTTGAGACAAAAATGTCATCCTCTATGGGATAGGAGGGAAAGACTTGTATTCTTAGACCTCGGGGAATGAGGCCCCTCTGGAGGTACTTTTCCAGAAAGGCCTTATTCCACCAGGTGCGCGCTCTCTTGTATAATAACGATTGTAGGGTGTTCTGGGTCTCCCTGATCAGGCCGTCGCTGGGCCCACCCACTGCTCCTTCGTCCCTGAACACAGCATCCAATTGAGATAGCCAGGAGAGTTCTCTGGCTTTATAATCCATAGTGGTGAAGTGGGGTCACTTACTCCGGATGTGGTTTTCCCGGAGTGATTGCGCGCCTGAGACAGCGCACCTGGGGACGAGCAAATGCTGGGGTGTGATTGGTCCACTATGATTTTAAAATGTCTGATCCTCAGTATGGCGCTACCCCCTGACGAAGGTACGCCGAAACGCGCGTTGGGGTGGCGCCATCCTGGCTGGTTCTCTCTTGGTTCGTTATTGTGGTGAGTCCCTCCTTATTATGTGCATTCCGGTTTGTCTCACATGGACTTCTATTGTGCCATTAGGCATTGACTTAGAAACTGGATGCTTTCTGCCCTTTGGGATATGGGTTTTTCTATTCTGACCCATCTTTCCTATCTATACCTGTAGACTCACCCTCACTACTGTAATTATTGACATCTGCGGTGCTATTATGCCATTATTATGTACTAACATATTATGTACCTAGTCCGCTGATTGTGCCTTTTTTACATTTATGACCAGAGCCTTCCATCCAGGGTGGCGCTGTTAGCCATTTTTTTCCCTGTTCTCTTCTTGTCCCTGTATCATTGCATTCTGTTATATGTAATCTTGATGAATTTTTTTACGACATAAATAAATATTTATAATTATTTCTATTTCTGGCGTCTTGAGCTCCATTTTCTCTTTGTTCTCATTTATGCTCGGGAGCTTTAGCCGAGTTACTCTCATTAGGGGTGTCACTTTGGGTATATTGGGGGAGCACTGGCCCCCCTGGACCTTCTGTCCCCATTTTTGGACGCCCCCAGGGTCACCCCCCATCTTTTCTGTCATTATATTTATGTAGTCTGGATCGTTTCGGACACGGCAATACCAAACATATGTGGAAGATTTATTTTTTGCTATTTTTTTCATTGAAAATCTTTCAATGGAAAAAAATTATAATATCATTTTTTAATTGAATAAATGAGGTTTTCTTTACCTTTTTAACCACTTAATAGTCCCACAAGGGGACTATAACAGATAGCTTTTTGATTGCTGATATACCTATAGTGCATTGCATTTTAATGGCAATGCTATTCTAACAGAAAGGCGCAGCCTATTGGAAATTACTGTATGCTGGTCTGGGGCCTACGTAAGACCCCATGCAGCCTTCACACACATCGGCACCCTGCAATCGCATTTGCGGTGTGTCCCGATGGGAGACAGAGGGAGTCCGCTCCCTCTGTCACCACTTTACATGTGGTGGGCGCCATTGCCCGTGGCATGTAGAGTGTTAAATAGAGATGAGGGAATTTATAAAAAATTTAATTCGACCGGTTCGCCGAATTTTCAGAAAAAAATCGCTTTGAGCGACAAATTGCGATTAAAAACTGCTATTTCCGGGTTGCATAGAGCCTTTATAGGGGTGTAGAACACTGTGCCTTGCAGTAACACGCATAGCGAGTCTGCTGTGGTAGTGAAATAATACTGTGAGTCAGTATTACATGCAGATTACAGGCGTCGCTCTTACAATCACTGCACACTTCACTTATTAGAACAGTCACGGGGCCAAAACTGACCAAATTACTCAAGTATTAACTGAGCCTTACAGGTCGATGTTAGCATCAAGAAGAAGCGCACTCTTTTCACACTGTTGTCAGCTGATTCCACATAGATGTCTACAGAACCTGTTCTATTAAACTCTTATACAAGTAGAGCCCCCGACAGAGTGGAGAGGGGTCAGCAGTAAGTCTTCGTTGACGTCACTGATTATTTTGACCTTCCTCTGATCCGTCAGAACAATAACCCACAAAAAACTGATTCTGTCTGTAGAGCATCCGCTTCACTCGGTCAGCATTTGCTAAGTAATCCATGAGTATTGGTAATACAAAAAAAAAACAGGAGTGGATCTTAAACAGAGATGACACGTGAACTGAATATTTGCATGTCTTCTGTGTTTTGTACCCACTCCTGCTTTTGGCTACCAAATCATAAGCCAATTCTGAAGCGACAATACAGCCTTACAGCTGTTACACAGACAGGATCCGTTGTGCGTCTCAGTTTTCCTTCCTTCTGACTGATCAGAAGAAAGGTCAAATAGTGGTGATTTCAAGAAGACCAAACAAGGAGAATAGCAACCCTGTCATAAAGTGGGGAGGGTGGTCCTCTATGGCCCCCGCTGCACTAAACACCCGCTCTGATGCCACACTACTGGCCGGGCAGGACAGCTTTTCCAGGGCAAACTCTGCCAGTTGCGGCCACAAATCCAGTTTTGCTGCCCAGTAGTCCAGCGGATCTTCAATGTGGGGTGGCAGGGTGTGTCAAAGTATGCCACCACCTGCTGGTTCAGGTCCTGCTCCAGGTCTACCAGCTGGTGAGTAGTTTCTTCACTATGTGGGTGAAGAAAGCTGCTCATCAGCGACTCTAGACTCAGGCTGCTGCTGCTGCTGTCACTTGCGACGAAGTCGAAGATCCAGTCAACCAATCAAGAACCGCTGGGTTGCTGGTCAAGACACGACTGCTAGCTAACATGTGGACCTGAGGCCTTGGGAAGAAACCCCTGCTGCCACGCCCCCTTACTCTGCTGCGACCTGTGCTTCTTCTCTTTTTCTCTAGAAATATGACAATAAACGCTTTTAGCGCAACTAACACCAAATGTGAACCGCGTCTATTTTTCTCGTATTGTAGTGAAATACGACAAGAAACGCTTTTAGTGCAAATAACAGCAAGTATGAATTTAGTCTATTTTTCTCTTTTTCTGTAGAAATATGGCAATAAACGATTTTAGTGCAAACAACAACAAAAGTGACCTGCGTAAATATTTATCGTATTATATTGAAATAGGCCACTAAATTATATCAGCGCAGTTAACAGCAAAAGTGACCTGCGTATATATTTATCTTTTTCCACAGATAAAAGCCACTAAAGGCTTTTTAACATAGCACTTGCACCCCAATAACTAATTGCTGGAATCCCCAAGTAATGTTTCCCTGCACATGTAAATCACTTTTTTCACAATGAGGATTTTCCTGTGACTCTCCCTAGCATCTGCACACGTCTCTCCCTGCCTGAGAAATGATTTCTCTCAATATCCTTTCCCTGCGCTAGTAAATCGCTTCTTTCCTTTTTTTTTAACAATTAGTTTTTCTTTCACTCTCCCTAGCGCCTGCATACACGTCTGTCCCTGAACAAAGTATGATAGCGAATAGCAGACTCTAAGATGGCCGCCGTATTTATAGGGCTGTGACATCACCGGGCTGGCTGGCTGCCGATTGGCTGCATGCATGGCATTATGGGTCATCCTGCCTTCCCAGAGTTCCTTGCCCCATGTACTCACACGTGTATGCGAAAAGAGAGAGAGTGTGAGGGTTACACAGATCCTGTGGAAGGGTGTCCAAGAGACCCAAAGTAACTCGAGGCGCCAGAGGATAGAAGACGGAGATTATGGGGGTCGGGGGTGTGAAGGGGCATGCTATGCAGGGTCTACCTTGCAGGAAGGGAGAACGCCAATCCACTGGGTATGATGGCAGGTGAAACAAACAGTGGAGATGTTGGAATACAGTACAATAATATCATAAAACTAATAAAAACAATGTATATAGGGTTAAAAAATCACTGTATAAAGGGTTAAAAATCACCACTGGTGGTGGGAAATATATATTTTTGCATATATATGAACAATTAGATTCTACTCACTTCACGGGGGGGGGGGGAGGAGGAGGGGAGGGCTTACTCGGATAAGCATAATAGACAGGTAAACTAATACCCCCCCAGCCAGGATCGCCTCAAGATGGTGAAAGATGAAGGCAGCCACAGACAGGAAGCTTCTGTTCAACTTTCTTTTATTCTATTGTATAAAATCCGGCTCAACGTGTTTCGGGACAAGGTGTCCCTTCATTAGGAGCAGTTTGCATGTGGTGTGGAAAGTGGGGGCTATATATGGCCTGGGTGACAGGCTAAATCAGGGAAAAAAGTGCCAAAATTAGAGGGGAGTGGTCAAAATAGGCGCCAAGATAGGTGGGCGTATTCGGCCGCTCAGATCGCGTCACCTTTGGTGACGTCAGGGGTCCGAGTCGGTGATTGCGATGGGGCTCTTCTCTGCACAATGCGTGTCAGACCAGAACGCATTTGGAACCTACTGCGCATGTCCGGAAGTGGTGGTTAGGAGCAATGAGTTCCAAGTTGGAACGCACTCACCGGAAGTGACGCCGCGGCTGTCAGAGTCAGCCATGAGGACGCTTGTTCTGGGAATTCAGGGTGGGAGGGCATTAAAACTGTCATTTGGGGGTGGATATGAGGACTGGCATGGGTGTTCGGATCGTGGCGATGACCCTTTTGGTAAAAAGTTTTTTTTTTTAAGACTGTGGATGGATAAATAAGATTAAATTAAGATAATGAGTGTAATCGCAAATCTGATGGTGGTAGAGACAGGGAGATATAATCATGATGGTGATATTGATAATAAAAATAAGAAAATATATAAATAAATATGTAAAAATAAATGAATAGAAATAAAAATAACATTAAAATAACAAATAAAGATAAACATAATATATAAATAATAAAAAATGGAAGGTATATATGGGGTCTATATATACTGAGGGATTATGATGGATTATGATGGAAAGATTACAAAATAAGATAATGAATACATAATTACTACATGATGATAAAATGCTGAGTATTAGGACAAAGTGTTGTGGAGTGTGTATGGGTGCACGTACGTCAGGGCATGTCACTCCGATTCTGAACAGATCTGTGTGTGATAGTGAAAGGGAGGGGAGGGGGACTGCATGTATCAGACCAGAATGCATTTGGAACCTACTGCGCATGTCCAGAAGTGGTGGCTGGGAACGAAGCGTTGTTCCAAGTTGGCTGTCAGAGTCAGCCAGGAGGATGCTTGTGCTGAGAATTCAGGTTGGGAGGGCATTAAACCTGTCATTTGGGGGGTGGATATGAGGACTGGCATGGGTGTTCAGATCGTGGCGATGACCCTTTTCGTAAAAAGTGTTTTTTCAAAACTGTTGATGGCTAAATAAGATTAAATTAAGATAATGAGTGTAATCGCAAATCCGATGGTGGTAGAGAGAGGGAGATATAATCATGATGGTGATATTGGTAATAAAAATAAGAAAATATATAAATAAATATGTAAAAATAAATTAATAGAAATGAAAATAAAATTAAAATTACAAATAAAGATAAACATATAAATATATAAATAATAAAAAATGGAAAGTATATACGGGGTCTATATATAGTTAGGGATTATGATAGAAAGATTACAAAAAAAGATGATGAATACATAATTACTACATGATGATGAAATGCTGAGTATTAGGACAAAGTGTTGTGGAGTGTGTATGGGTGCACGTACGTCAGGGTAGGTCACTCCGATTCTGAACAGATCTGTGTGTGATAGTGAAAGGGAGGGGAGGGGGACTGCATGTATTTAATAATTAGTATGTTCTAACATTTTGTTTAAGCCAAAGGGGTGAGGGTGTTCAGGTGATAGATCCAAAACATCTCTCTCTGGCAGAGCTGTCGGAAAGATGATGTGACCTGTTTGAGTGCGGTTACCCTAAGGCCAGTGGGGTTGCCTTCATGTGCTAGAGAGAAGTGTTGTGATATGCTGTGTGTTTGAATCTTCCTAGTGATGTTGGATCAGTGTTTGTTCATGCGTTCTCAGAGGGTTTGTGGAGTGCGGCCAACATAGTAATGGGTGCAAGGGCATTGGAGCAGGTAAATGATGTTTCTGCTACCGCAATTCATTGATTGCTTACCTATAGGATGTGGAAAGTCTATTTTTTCTTTGAATGTGTACATCATCTGGCAACATTTACATTTACAGGCACCGCATTTGAATGAACCAATTGGTTCTGTCAGTGTTTTGTGACATAAGAGGATTATGTATCTTCGGACAAGATGGGGCCAACACATTTTTGAGGGTTTTTGCCCTGCGGAAAGTGAGTTTGGGTTGTTTGGGTATTGTTTTATCTAGTATCGGGTCTTTCAGTAATACGGGCCAATGTTTTGTGAGACCTTGTCTGATGAGTTTGTGATTCTGGTTGTATCGGGTGATGAAGCCTGGTCTGAACGGTGTCTCTTTTGCACCTTGGGTCGTGATTTTTGGTTGTAAGCTCTCTTTTTGGTCAATTTGTGAGATCCTATTTCTTCAATCTTTTATAAGTTGGGAGGGATAACCTTTATCTGTGAATCTTTTGCTGAGGGTATCTAATTGTTGGTGCATGGTAATGTAATTTGTGCAGTTACACCTAATTCTCTCCATCTGACTGAACGGTATGTTTTGTTTTCCATTTGTGATAGTGTCTGCTTTTGAAGTCTTAGAAGCTGTTGGCATCTACTTTTTTGAAATGTGTACTGGTGGATATGATATTATTGCTGCTATTAAGCTGGAGGTTGAGGAAAGTGGCTTCTGTGGGATGAGACTCAAAGGTGAAGTGTAGGTTCCATTTGTTTTGGTTAAGTGTCTCAATGTATGTACAGAGGTCTATGTTGTCTCCCTGCCATATTAAGATTATGTCGTCGATGTATCTTTTGTAAAATACAACATTGGGGTGATTCCCTAGGTTGGTACGTGGACCAACACCCGTGACACTCAACCAAGGATGAAAAACGATCACTACAATAGTAACTATAACATTATCCATGACGTCAAAGACTACATACACAACAAAATAGACAGTTTTTTTCTTAAGATTTACCAAGCCCTTAATCTCATTCCCAGAGGACTAAGACTTCTATGTGGAATGGCTAGAGATCAGTGACGAATGCTCACACTCATTTATCAAAACACTTATAACCAAACACACACAAGCACATCCCTTATCAACAACATTTGGAACCTTCTCTCTAATCACACCACCGCCCACACCACCTATCCACCTCTTAGTAACCAAAGGGAACACCTCAGAATATACAAATACAACAAGGTGAGATCCAAATGCACCAAACTACTCAGAGACATAAAGGACTATAAGACAAACTCCATTAGAACTTGGGAAAGAAAATCCCACAACCAAGCCCATGCAATTACATCCATCCATTCCGATCGCATCCCAAATAAGACCCCCATCACGTCTACCATCCTAACCACAAAGAACACAGCCCCCCTCCCCCCTTCAAATCACACACACAATTATGGAAACACCGCCCCACCCAAGACCTACACCGAAGCAATGTTTGGCACTAGGGCTACTAAGACCTCAAGGACGACAGGCCCAACACATAACTCTAAACCCAATCCAAATAGAGGGGACACACCTATGAGGCCCTCAGCGCACAAAAAACATCCCCCGTCTAATGGACCTTAAATTACAAAGAATCAATAAAAGATGGTATACCCAACCCCCAAACATTAATAAAATATCACACCCCACTGTAGCGCGGTTCTATCACCTCCCCAAAATACATAAATCCCTCACCAATCCCCTGGGTAGACCCATAATTTCCGGTATAGATTCTCTGACTTCAAACTTGTCAGAGTACATAGACGGCATCCTTCAAAGGTATGTGAGCACACCCCTTTCCTATTTAAAAGACTCATCAGACCTCTTTCAAAACCTAGGAGGGCTCTCTTGGCAAAGCGACTACATTTGGGCCACCCTAGACGTTATGGCTTTGTATAGCAATATCATACATTCAATAGGTCTAAAAGCGACCAAACAGTTTTTAGAAACAGACACCCTGATGCCAATCTTGCAAAAAGATTTTATTCTCAAATCGATTGATTTTATTTTACCCAATAATTACTTCTTATACAACAACAAATTTTACATTCAGGAAAAAGGCACGGCCATGGGCACAATATTTGTGCCGTCATATGCCAACCTTTTTATGGGGGCTTTTGGATCCCAATTCAATCTACGAAATCACCCCAATGTCGTATTTTACAAAAGATACATTGACAACATCATCTTAATATGGCAGGGAGACAACATAGACCTCTGTACATACATTGAGACACTTAACCAAATCAAATGGAACCTACACTCCACCTTCGAGTCCCATACCACAGAAGCCACTTTCCTCGACCTCCAGCTTAATAGCAGCAATAATATCATATCCACCAGTACACATTTCAAAAAAGTAGATGCCAACAGCTTCTAAGACTTCAAAAGCAGACACTATCACAAATGGAAAACAAAACATACCGTTCAGTCAGATGAAGAAAATTACAGCTTACAACTGAAAATCACGACCCAAGGTACTAAAGAGACACCGTTCGGACCAGGCCTCATAACCCGATACAACCAGAATCACAAACTCAGACAAATTTTCAAAAAACATTAGCCCGTATTACTCAAAGACCCGATACTAGGTAAAACAATACCCAAACAACCCAAACTCATTTTCCGCAGGGCAAAAACCCTCAAAAATTTGTTGGCCCCATCTTGTCCAAAGATACACAATCCTCTTATGTCACAGAATTACAAAACACTGAAAGAACCAAGTAGCTCGTTCAAATGCAGTACCCGTAAATGTAAATGTTGCCAGATGATGTACACATTCAAAGAAAAAATTGACTTTCCACATCCTATAGGTAAGCAATCAATGAATTGCGGTAGCAGAAACATCATTTACCTGCTCCAATGCCCTTGCACCCATTACTATGTTGGCCGCACTACACAAACCCTCTGAGAACGCATGAACGAACACCGATCCAACATCACTAGGAAGATTCAAACACACAGCATATCACAACACTTCTCTCTAGCACATGAAGGCAACCCCACTGGCCTTAGGGTAACCGCACTCAAACAGGTCACATCATCTTTCCGACAGCTCTGCCAGAGAGAGATGTTTTGGATCTATCACCTGAACACCCTCACCCCTTTGGCTTAAACAAAATGTTAGAACATACTAATTATTAAATACATGCAGTCCCCCTCCCCTCCCTTTCACTATCACACACAGATCTGTTCAGAATCGGAGTGACCTACCCTGACGTACGTGCACCCATACACACTCCACAACACTTTGTCCTAATACTCAGCATTTCATCATCATGTAGTAATTATGTATTCATCATCTTTTTTTGTAATCTTTCTATCATAATCCCTAACTATATATAGACCCCGTATATACTTTCCATTTTTTATTATTTATATATTTATATGTTTATCTTTATTTGGAATTTTAATTTTATTTTCATTTCTATTTATTTATTTTTACATATTTATTTATATATTTTCTTATTTTTATTACCAATATCACCATCATGATTATATCTCCCTCTCTGTACCACCATCGGATTTGCGATTACACTCATTATCTTAATTTAATCTTATTTAGCCATCAACAGTTTTGAAAAAACACTTTTTACGAAAAGGGTCATCGCCACGATCTGAACACCCATGCCAGTCCTCATATCCACCCCCCAAATGACAGGTTTAATGCCCTCCCAACCTGAATTCTCAGCACAAGCATCCTCCTGGCTGACTCTGACAGCCAACTTGGAACAACGCTTCGTTCCCAGCCACCACTTCTGGACATGCGCAGTAGGTTCCAAATGCATTCTGGTCTGACACGCATTGTGCAGAGAAGCGCCCCATCGCAATCGCCAACTCGGACTCCTGACGTCACCAAAGGTGATGCAATATAAGCCGCCGAATACGCCCATCTATCTTGGCGCCTTTTTTGACCACGCCCCTCTCATTTTGGCACTTTTTTCTCAGATTTAGCCCGTCACCCAGGCCACATATAGCCCCCACTTTCCACACCACATGCAAACTGCTCCCGAAACGCGTTGAGCCTGATTTTATACAATAGAATAAAAGAAAGTTGAACAGAAGCTTCCTGTCTGTGGCTGCCTTCATCTTTCACCATCTTGAAGCGATCCTGGCTGGGGGGGTATTAGTTTACCAGTGTATTATGCTTATCCGAGTAAACCCCCCCCCCCCGTGAAGTGAGTAGAATCTCATTGTTCATATATATACAGAAGTAAATATTTCCCACCACCAGTGGTGATTTTTAACCCTATATACATTGTTTTTATTACTTTTTTGATATTATTGTACTGTATTCCAACATCTCCACCATTTGTTTCATCTGCCATCACACCCAGTGGATTGGCGCTCTCCCAGGGTCACCTCTGCGGGACATTGGGGGTGTCCCCAAACTCAATTCCCCTGCCCTTTTTGCTCTTTTCTCACACGTGTAACCGCATTTTAGCCACCATTTTAGCCAGCTAGCCACCATATTAGAAAAAATTGTGATTCGTTACTACGAAGCGTGAGGAAATTAGCATTTGTTCCGATTCTAATTTTTCCTTAAATTAGGAATGAATTCGACTTCGTCAGCTGTGATTCACTCATCTCTAGTGTTAAACAGCCCGGAATGGCATTCCTGACAGTCCGGGCTGTTAGAGCAGGGACATGTGAGTGCCAGGTCTCCATTCCCCGCTGCTCGGGGGACCCGTGCAGGGCTTAGACGGGCTGCCGTAAAAAAGCAACTGCCCAGCCTAAGGCCCCTTAGTGACCACCATAAAACCATGTATGGGTGGTCACTAAGGGGTTAAAGAACCATTTTAGTTATGAGGTCACATTGTGGGGCTTATATAGTAGAAACCACCTATAAATAACCCCATTTTAGAAACCTACAGGTGTACCACAAGAAATAAAGGAGAATAGAGGAGAAATGTTATAATTTCACATATTTTGCTGATTTTCCAATTCAATTTTTACTGTAACTCAGGAAGAGTTAACAGCCAAACAAAACTCAGTATTTATTATCCTGATTCTACAGTTTGCAGAAACACAACATATGTGGTAATAAACTGCTGTATGGGCACACATTAAGGCTCAGAAAGGAAAGGGCACCATATTGATTTTGGAGAGCAGATTTCACTGCTGTAATGTTCAGGTTCCATGTCACATTTGAAGACCTCTTATGCACCCATCCAGTGGAAACCCACAAAAAGTAACAACTTTTTGAAACTACACTTCCCCAAGAAATATGTCAAGGGGTGTAGTCAGCACATTGGCCCAACAAGTGTTTCATAGAATTTGGAAACACTTGGCTGTTAAAATGAAAAAGAAAAAAAAATTACGAGAAAATATTGCTTTAGGCCCAAGGTTTTCATTTTTACAGGGGGTAACAGAAAAGAATGCACCCCACAATTATCCATTTTCTCCTGGAGAGCACGGTGGCTTTTTGAAACAGCTGATCGGCGGCCTATCCTGAGGATTATCTTTACCTGGATAACCCCTTTAATGATGCACAATATTTATCAATTATCATGTGACATTCAATAGATTTGGTGTGAATTAAGCCAAAACTGACTTTCCCTTATAGAAACCCCCCCCCCATTATTCAATTTTTTGCTTGCTTTTCCAGTGTTTTTACAGCATCCAGTAACTGCGTCTCCATAGAGTATTAAAACAAAGTTTTGAGAGAATCAACTTCAGATCTTGGATCCAAAGGTCGATTCGCTCATCCCTACCAGTAATCAGACTGTTTGATGTCAACGACACTCCTGTCACTTTGTAAGCAAATGAGCATACAGGTGGCCATTCTAGTCAGCATGCCCAATAAGCCACTTCTTTCCGGCTGCGCCACCCACTGAGAAGATTAGGTGTTTTGGCCAGTGCCATCCTCATATTCATTCTCTTGTTCCTCTACCTCTGATTCCTCCTCCTCCATGGCAGATTTCCTTTGTGTGTCCCCAACAGCTATAGGGGGCCGGCAAGATGTGTAAGCTGTTCCTCTTTCTGTGTCAGCCCCTCCTGCATGAGCATTAGCGTCTGTTCTAAGACACATATGAGGAGCATGACATTGTTATTGACACAATTGTCCCATCTGACAAATTTTTGGGCCTCTTCCAAGGGCTTCAGCACCCGACAGGCATCTCAGATGAGCTGCCACTGCCTGATCTCAAAGTAACACATTCTCCCTGCTGCTGAGGCTGTCTGGTGCATGACAAAATCATTCATGGCTTTCCACTGTTTGTACAGACACTCGAGCATGGGCATTGTCGAATTCCAGTTGACACATCACAGATTAAGCAGTGTAGTAGCAGACTATTCCAGGAGAGCATTGTTGCCATGTAGGAATGTCTGCAATGTTTGGACAGTTTCTTCTACTTTGCCAGTACCTTGTGCAAGCCAGTGTACTTGTTTAGAAAGTGTTGCATGACTAGGTTGATGATGGTCCCTCATGCATGAAACATGTCTTATTTGACCTAGGTTCAGGGTGGCCAGGGCATTGCACCCATTGTCACCGATTACCTTGCCCAGTTGAAGTCGACGAGGTGACAGCCAACGTGTTCTTTGCTGCTTGATGTATTTTAGCAACTGCTCGCCGGTGTAGCTACTCTTGTCCAGCTCCAACATGGTGTGTCAACACATGACCTAACACATATGATAGGAATGAGTGGTAGTGCAAGCTACCCTGTGGCCTACTGCTGTTGGGGACGGGCAAGTTAAGGGTCTGGTGTGGGAAACAGGTCGACAGAAACATGGGGGGGTCAAAAGGACCTGGCCTTATTGCCAGGGTGCTGCTTCGCCGCTACCAAAAAAAAAAATTGACCCAGTTGGCCATGAAAGATATTTACAGTCACTGGGCGTAAGAGCTGCTCCAGGTGTCAATTGCTACACAGCGAGAACCACAGGGAGCAGCCCACATTGTACGTCATGTGAGAGTACAAGGCAGAGATGGCTTTTTGGGAGAAATAATGTAGGCTAGATATCTTCTAGAGAGGCTGAGCACACACCATTAGTTCCCTAAAGGCAACCAAATGGTCGCCCAAATGGTACAGCAGCAACTGCACTTGGACAGGTGGGAGTTAAGCTTTGGCATGTAGAGTTGTTTCCTGGTCGTGCATTCAGTTATGGTGAGAAGGAGCAAACTGTGATGATGAGAAGGAGCAAACTCCTGTTGCAGTAGCCGACTGCCACCTTTACTTGACCATGGAATGGGGAGATGCTGCTTTGTGCGGTTTAATAGAGCTGTGGTGCTTACATTTGTGTTTGCCTGCCCAAATCTTATTGTGCTCTTGTCTGTGAAGGTTCTTATTTATCCAGGTCATGGTATATCTAAAGAATAAATCAAGGCAACTGGACTTACTGTAGATTTCTTGAAAACTTTTCACTCGCTCTTCCAACGAGCTTTCTGAAGTCTGAGTGACTGTACAAGAATTTTCTGGAATTAAATATGTAAGTTATTGTGCTCTTGCACAGCTTGCACAGGGCAATGCTTCTGTCTTTGAGAAGCATGGAGAAAAAGATGGGAAATACTTGCACGAAATAGAGATAGTCGAGCTTGGTTTATCTCTGGCACGTATTGATCCTAATCCACCAACAGCATCAGTGGCATCAGAAGATCCCAAAGCAGACGTGGCCCTTTCTGTTCTTTGGAATGTATGTGGTCTCTGCTCTTTATTGCCCTCATCTTCAACCTCCTCCTCTGTAGTGTTGATCACAAATATTCGAATTTCGAATTTTTATCGCGAATATAGGTACTTCGAAAATTTGCGAATATTTCTAATATAGTTATATATATTCGTAATTTCGCATATTCGCATATTACACAATCATTACCTTGCCGATTTTTTCAAGAAAAAAAAATCACAAATTTTCGAATTTTCAAATATTCGATGAATATTCAAAAAAATATTCGTGAAATATCGCGAATTCAAATATGACTACTCCTCTGATGTTGCCAACTCATGAGCACCCCAATCCGGCTCCCAGGCCTTGTCCAACACACAATCATCATTGGGGTTGTCACCCACCCTGCCGCTTCTATCAGACTGTGGGATATCATGGTGGGTTCTTATAGTACAGTGTAGTATAGATATAGCATAAACAGAAACGGGGCTAGGACTGATGCTTAATATCAGGTTATCAGTCACAGATGATGTGGTGCATTACCCTGTGTATTAGTATAGTGATCACCTATATCCTGAAATTCAATAACCCCCCCCACAAACATACACACCCACACCCAAAATAAATGAATAAATAAATAAAAATTTAACTTGGTGGAGATAGAGAAAATAAAATAGATTTAGCCCTAATATTACCAAACACTGATATTATATGGTTTTTCAAACTTAAAAAAATAAACTTTGTGAGATGCCCTGACACATAGTTCACACTGGTATTCTATATGCTATGCTAGAGTGATAGCAGAGCACGTTATACCATTTTGAGCTTATTCCACCCCCCAACCACAGCCATAAAAAAGGATTTCTGCAGCAGCTGCAGTTCTGCTAGGAGGCACAGCCAGCCTCAGCTCCTCACTTCTCACTCCCTGGCTGACAGCTCTCCCTGCCTGTCCCTATTACACACACAATTCTTCTTCTTTCTGAATCTATAATTTCTGTTCACTGTCCCTGGCAGTAGAATACAACACGCTTCATTGATTTTTCACCTTCCCTGACTCACTAAGTTCATTTTTGTGGCAGGCATTGTAAGACCCATCCACCTTCATTCATAGTCCAACACAGAATAAAGTTCTGCTCATTCTGCTCTGGC
This sequence comes from Bufo gargarizans, assembly GCF_014858855.1. NCBI lineage: Eukaryota > Metazoa > Chordata > Amphibia > Anura > Bufonidae > Bufo > Bufo gargarizans. Next base: position 718,761,582 of record NC_058081.1, on the reverse strand, counting down.
ACCTCCCTGTCTGCTGCAGCACTGATTGGCTCATCTAGACTGACTTTCGACTTGTGAGACAATCAGGGCAAGCCTTCATCCCTACTTCCTTTCAGGGTCATGTGAGACCCTTTTTTATTCCCCCCTAGTGTTTTTTCCTACTGACATGTGCAGTAAAATGGCACTACACACCATTATACTGGATTCATCCAAGACAAACTTGAAAAGGTTCTGGTTTGTCTATGTCATCTGAAAAATTGCAAAGTTTGTTACAACTGGTTCGCTCATCCTTGCTGTATTGGATTTCAGTGTCTGTGTGATTGTACTTTATTATTATTGTACATCTGAAAAGGGGCGCACATACATAATATAAGACAAAAACAAATATTGTAAATTTGGACATCCTTTGTGAAAGATTGATACAGAGGCAGAGAGGACCCTGCCTGTGAGGATTTACAGTCCAAAAGCCAAAGAGACAGGAGATGAGGGTAGAAGCTTCTCATCTGGCTGTGTAGTGGCAGCATGCTTATTGAAGGTGGTAGGCTTCCCAGAAGAGTAGTTTTTTAGGATGTTTTTGAAGGTTTGAATGTCTGGGGAGAGTCTGATGTGCTGGGGTAGCGAAATGCAGAGTAGGGGGATGCACATGAGAAATCTTATAGATGGGCTGCATGAGCATCAGAAAAGAGGAGAGCAAAAAAGGAAGTCTTTGAAGATTATGTGTTTGGAAGTATTGGGAGTGTAGGTCGGAGATGTGTGGAGGAGACCGGTTGTGTGTTTGTTGTTGTTAGTATTTTGAAATTAATTCATTGGGCAGTGGGGAGTTACTGAAGGGAATGGCAGGGGGGAGAAGGTGGAGGAGAAACAAGAGACAGGTGGATTAACTGGGCAGCAGAGTTAAAGGGGCGTAAGCAGAAATTAGCCAAATTTTCAAAAATTTGATGTCGACGCTTTGCTGAATTTTTAAAAAAAAAATGGTTCGTTCTGAATTAATTTGTCATTTAGCACGTTAAATCAGCTATTTCCTGGTCTGAAGGGAAAGTACATCCCAGTGTATATCATTGTGCATTGCAGCAACATACATAGCTAGTGCTTTCTGGTAGTGAAACAGTTAGTGTGCGCATATGGATGAGCGCATCGGCGTGTGTTACTATTAGGCTCAGTTCACACTTCATTTATTTGGTCAGTTACGGGTCCAAAACAAAGAAGGTGCAGATCTTTTTATTATACCTTATCTGAGAGTAGGATTGGCTCCTGATTTTGCACTGGCGGCACTGGTCAAGAGGTCACAGGTAAGTGTGCATGCCCAAAGGGAACAGAGACTGGCGCAATAGGTACAAGTGGTGCCGTCACAGAGTTGGGAGGGTGTCATCAGTAAGTTTATGTTGACATCAATATTTATTTTCCCTTCTTCTGATCCGTCAGAACAATAACAAAAAAAAAGAGATCTTGTCTTTTGAGCATCCGCCTTCACACGGTCAGTATTTGGTCAGAATTTGTTAGGTAAAAACAGAAGTGGGTCAATTTTTGTGGGTTTTCATTTTTCTGTTCTTCTGACGGATCAAGAGAGCATTAAATAAACTGTGATGTCAACAAGGCCAAACAAGAACACTAGTGTCCCTAGAACAGACTGTTGAGGATGGCAACAGCATGAGGAGTCAACTCAGTGGCCCAGTCACAGAAGGGTGAGCGTGACAAGTGTGGCAACTGTATGAGGAGTCAACATAGTGGCCTAGTCATAGAGTGGTGAGGGAGGCAACAGCATGAGGAGTCAACAGTGTGGCCCAGTTACATTATGGGGAGGGTGGCAACCGCATGAGGAGTGGGGAGGTGGGGGGCAACAGCAGTGGCAGTAAAAGCACAAGATGGTTGCAGTAGGAGAAGATGGCAGCAGGTAAGTGGCATCAGGCAGATGGCAGCATCAGAATAGTGGCTGAAGCAGAAGTAACAGGCCATTTTTCACAATGTTCTGGTGTGGCAGCACACTGCAGTCAGAACATTACTGCCAGAATGATCTAGTGTAATTCATCAGGCACTGGTGTGTGGAAATGTTGCCTCTGTCTCACGAGCAAGCTGCCACCCTCACCCCCTGATGATGATGATGATGAAACCCTCTCTTAAACCAGCTCCCACATGCCATCGATTACATCATCCACTACTGTGTGCTCCTCATTTATGGGATTAGTAGAACTACAGGTAACAGCACACTGCTAGTCAATTGCACAAAGATATACGTAAACACTGAATAAAAATAGCGGCTTGGTGGCTATACTTACTGCAAAAGCAGCTAGAAACTCTTTGCGCATATAATTGATCAAAAATATGTTGAGTCCATCTACCAGACGACAAGGTGGCTTCTAATCAGATGGGGCCTACTCTAACATGCCTCTCCTGGGCTTATAGCCTACAATCTGGGCAAAGTAGCACCCAGCTATATCCTATATATGCCTCTCCCAGGCTGTCAGCCTGCAATATGGGCAAGGTAGGATACAGCTGTACAATCTATTTCTTCCCTGCTCCTCATTTATGTCACCCTCACCAGTCTCATGGCCGCGTTCCTGACTACTCGTAACTAGTTATGGACGAACATCGGCCGGGACGGTTCGTGGCAAGCCAGCAAACACTTACTAGAACTACACAAATAGTCTCACAACATGGACAGTGATATACCAGAGGGAGATCATTGGCAAAAATATGTTTTTTTATCAGGGGCAATTTTTATGCGTCTTAAAGGGAAACTCTCAAAATTTTTTATTTCCCATCGGTTTGATGTATACAAATGTGCAGCATTTAAAAAAATGCATATGTTAATGTACATTTCTTTTCCATGGAAATGTATGGTAAACGGAGGCCACTGTACGGCATCAGTCTGAGGTATCTGTTAACGCATGCATTTTTGGTATGCATTAAATGAATGGCAAAAATTGTATGTGAACCCAGCCCTAGCATCAGAATAAGCACCAGTACACAGCGGAGCAGCGTGGCGGAGAGGGGAGGCCGCCATGTACTGACAGAGAGCTAACTGGTCCTGGTGGTCAGGGATGAGGATTGTGTTTCCCAAGGATCATTTTCTACTGGGAAATACAGGGCACAGTATAATACACTAGAATCTATATAATATAAAGATATCAGCCCAACCCCCGAATGATAATACAATTAGGTGATCATTTATTATATAGAAATAAGTCTATGTTAGGCGAATTCCTGACACAGATTGTGGCGCAAACGTCCTTAGCACCGCAATCTGCATATTTTTCCCGCTCATGCCAGGTCTAAAAAAGGATGGCGTCGGCAGGGAAAGGGATACAGTTATGCTCGTCCAGTTATTGGATACCACCGCCATACATTGACTGGATAACACCTCTGTACAGTGAGCGGATAAAAAAAAGAGTATAAGAGGGCACAGTACAGGGAATGACTAGGGGCACTGCACAGGGTGTGGTAAGAGGGCACAATGTATAAGGGGGCATAGTACAGGGTGGGGGGCAAAGTCACATGACCCTGTGATATTGGAAAGTCCTTATGGTGAATGTGGTTCATACGCCACCATAATGAGAGGTAGATGAGTGACAGGGGTGTGATTATGTGGCTAGAGATAAAAAATGTAACTGTCGGCCAGTACAGGCCCCAAAAATTAGCCAATAGGCATTCACCTGATAATAAAGAACTTTGGATTCTGTGGCTGGAGGTACATTAGGCGGTCACAGGATAAAAATTTAGCTGTCGGCCAGTACAGGCCACAAAAATTAGGCATTCAATGGACATAAAAAGGCCTTTTATGTCCCTGTATTTACCTAAGACAGGGACCATGATTGGTTCTGGGTGGTGGCGGATATATGTTGGCAGTCATAAGGAAATTTAATCAATTGTGGTCGACTTGTTACATGTGTTGAATTTCTCCGAGATCCATGCCTAATTCATTTTTAGAAATGTGAGGTAGTCCACACTGTCATGAGCTAGGTGAGTGCGCTTATCGATCCTGATCCCCCTGCTGCGCTGAACGTCCTTTCGGACAGGACACTGGACGAGGGGCAAGCCAACAGTTCCATGGAAAATTGTGCCAGCTCTGGCCACAGGTCAAGCCTGCACACCCAGTAGTAAAGGGGTTCATCACTTCTCAGAGCGTCCACATCGGCCGTTAACCCTTGTAGTCAGACACCTGTCGGTCTAGGTGTTCCCTGAGGCTGGATCCGGAGGACGGCTGTCGATGGTTTGGCTGCAAGAATGATCTCTTATCCGAAGTGACCAACACATCTTTAAACCGCCCTCTTTTTGCATGCGCTGTTGGATTGGTACCCTCAACAGTTTCTCTGAGAGTGAAAATTCCTCTGCCAGCGCCTGCAAAAGCAGAATGCAGCATATCTCGAAGCAAGGCCTGGAAGTGCTGCATTCTTACAGCCCTCTGTGATGGTGGTAACATTTCCGCCATTTTGTGTTTGTACCGGGGGTCTAAGTACGTTGCCACCCAGTACTGGTCCTTGCCCTTTATGCTTTTTATACGGGGGTCCCGCTTCAAACAATGGAGCATTAAGGCCCCCATTTGCACTAAATTAGAAGCGGTGGAGTGGCCTGGCTCCTGCTCATCGTCCAGGATAATGTCGTCCTCAGTTTCCTCCCCACAGCCACGGACAACACCAGGGATCCCAGAAAAGTTTAAACCCTGCTCTTCTTGCTCCTCCTCTGCCCCGGCACATTCCTCCTCTGACTCCTCTTCAGACTCCTGTTGTTGACTTGTCTCAGATGAAGTAGCCCCCCTGGGAATTCATCCAGCATTGCCAATTCCTCATCTTACTGCTCCTGCTCCTTCACGGCTTGATCAATGACACGACTCAATGCACACTCCAGAAAAAAGCGCAAGGTACGATGTCACTGATGGCACCCTGGCAGCGACTGACCAGTTTGGTGATCTCATCAAATGGCCGAAGAAGTCTGCATGTGTAGTGCATGAGCAGCCACTGGTGCGGTGAAAAAAAAACAAGCTCCCCAGAACCTGTCCTGCTGCAGAGTTCGTACAGGTAGTCATTAACTGCATGTTTCTGCTGGAGCAGCCTATCAAGCATATATAAGGTGGAGTTCCATCGCGTTGGGCAGTCAAAAATCAGACGCCTGATGGGCAGGTGGTGTCGCCGCTGAATGTCAGCAAGGCGAGCCATGGCCATGTAATATCTTCTAAAATGGCCAGAGATTTTCCTGGCCTGCCGCAAGATGTCTGGACCCCAGGGTATTTGGCAACGAATCACTACAAGGCTAAGTTCAGGACGTGTGCCATACATGGCACGTGTGTCATTTTGCCCTGTTTCAGCTCGCTCAGCAGATTGGCATCGTTGTCGCACACCACTTTACCAACTGTCAAATTGAGCAGGGTTAGCCACTGATCGGCCTGTGACAGCAAAGCTGAAAGGAGTGCAGGACCGATGTGGCTCTTGGCTTCCAGGCACAACAGACGCAGCATAGCATGGCAACGTCTCACCTGGCACGTCAAATAGGTTCTGGGGAGCTTGAGGGGCGGAGCAGAGGATGGAGTAGGAGGAGGAGAAGAAGAGGCAGGCCTGCATGCAATCCGTGGCGGTAACATCAAATCTACACTGGTGCCACGGGTTGCAATCTTGACGGTCATTAGAAGGTTCACCCAGTGGGCAGTAAAAATTATATACCTCTCTGCCCATGTTTGCTATTCCACGTGTCTGTGGTCAGATGTATCTTGACACCGACACTGTGTGCCAGAGATACATTCACTTGCCGCTGAATGTGGCCATCTAGCTCTGGGATGCCCTTCTGGGAGAAATATTTCCTCCCGGGGACCTTTGGCCACAAATTTTCTAAAGGCCTTTCAGTCGACCAGTTTATATGGCAGTAGTTGGCGGGCTAGCAGTTCTGACAAGCCAGAGGTCACCCGTTGGTCAAGAGGGTTATCCAGCGTCACCATCTTTTTTCGCTCGAACATTTGGGGCAAGGAAGCCTGCCTTTTGCCAGATGAACGCGACAACGACATGGTGGAAGGTGGAGTGGAGGACAACTGGGAGGAGAGAGGAAAAGGAGAAGAGGCAGGACGGGGAGCGCCAGGAGTGTGGCTTTGCGGGTTCTCACGGTGTTGCTTCCACTGGGCTCGGTGATGGGAGGCCAGATGCCTTCTTAAAGCAGTCGTCCCTAGGTGAGTGTTGGGCTTACCGCGACTTATGCGTTGACAGCACAGGCTGCAGATGGCAACACTATTGTCAGCAGAGGACACTTTAAAAAAAAAAAAAACACACAGCAGAGCCATATGCTAGCGTCCTGGGAGCGCCAATTGTGACCGTGCATGGTGAAGGTCTTGTTCCAGATACATTAGCAGTCTGCTTTTTGCCTCCTGTGCACTGTAAGTTCTGCCTACTTCTCCTCCTTCTCCTCCATATCTGCTGCTCAGTCTCTCCATCTGATCTCCCCTCCTCTTCCTCTCTTGTGAGCACCCACGTGACGTCCATCGACATCATCAGATTCACAACCACTGACATTAGAGATCTCTGAGTAGGCAGCAACAGCAGGGACCACCCTCCTTGGGCTGATCTGGGTACTGTCGTCAGACTGCTGGGTGGCGACCGTTGATACCTCCTCTTCCTGATCCGATGCCAAGAATGGCTGCGCATCGGTAAGAACTCGAGCAGAGGGGATATGGTGGTGGTGTCTTTGGGGGTGCACACAGCAGAAAGCGAAGACTGTACAGATAGAGAGGATGAGGAGGGTGCAGAAGTGGAAGGCTCAGTGAGCCACTTAACCAAGTCTGGTGGGTTCTTCTACGTAATCACACGCACCTTCTGCAACTTCCCACTTAGGCTCCGGCCTGGTGCACCTGCCCAACCCCTACCACCCCTGCGGAATGGCCTGCCCGTTCCTCTGCCTGTCATTTTTAAAATGAAACTGTGACAAAAGTCCCTATAGAAGAGCAGTATTTGTGGAAGAAGGTATATAACACCCCACTTTAATCAGTTTTTTCAGAGGGCAACTTGTAAATCACACCAGTAGAAATTATTTGTTCAAATAGTATTTTTCACTCTGTGTAGATGCTGTAATGCAGCAAAACCACTGACAAATACTGCACTACCTAAATGCACTATATAGAAAGTATATTATTGGTATATAACACCCCTGCTTCAATTATTTTTTTGGGGGGGGCAACTGGTAAAATACACCAGTAGAAATGATTTGTTCCAATAGCGTTTGTCACTCTGTGTAGATACGGTAACGCAGCAAAACCGCAAACAAATGCTGCACTACCTAAATGCACTATATAGAAAGGGTCTTGCGTGATGACGTCATTATGTGAGACCCGGTGCAGGAGTGGTGATGTCCTTGGGAACGCATGCATCGGGACGCAGCAACACAAGCCACAGATAAAACTGCGGCGGGGGGACGGGAAGGAGGCAGTTTTTTTTTTCTTTCTTTATACTAAATGTCCACACTGCTGGGGGCACCAGGGATGGGGGAAGGAAATCATATATACTTGGCACTACTGGGAAAGAATGGAGGAGCATTATATACCGGCGCTACAGGGGAATATTTATATATACAGTACAGACCAAAAGTTCGGACACACCTTCTCATTCAAAGAGTTTTCTTTATTTTCATGACTATGAAAATTGTAGATTCACACTGAAGGCATCAAAACTATGAATTAACACATGTGGAATTATATACATAACAAAAAAGTCTGAAACAACTTAAAATATGTCATATTCTAGGTTCTTCAAAGTAGCCACCTTTTGCTTTGATTACTGCTTTGCACACTCTTGGCATTCTCTTGATGAGCTTCAAGAGGTAGTCACCTGGAATGGTCTTCCAACAGTCTTGAAGGAGTTCCCAGAGATGCTTAGCACTTGTTGGCCTTTTTGCCTTCACTCTGCGGTCCAGCTCACCCCAAACCATCTTGATTGGGTTCAGGTCCGGTGACTGTGGAGGCCAGGTCATCTGGCGCAGCACCCCATCACTCTCCTTCATGGTCAAATAGCCCTTACACAGCCTGGAGGTGTGTTTGGGGTAATTGTCCTGTTGAAAAATAAATGATGGTCCAACTAAACGCAAACCGGATGGAATAGCATGCGCTGCAAGATGCTGTGGTAGCCATGCTGGTTCAGTATGCCTTCAATTTTGAATAAATCCCCAACAGTGTCACCAGCAAAGCACCCCCACACCATCACACCTCCTCCTCCATGCTTCACGGTGGGAACCAGGCATGTAGAGTCCATCCGTTCACCTTTTCTGCGTTGCACAAAGACACGGTGGTTGGAACCAAAGATCTCAAATTTGGACTCATCAGACCAAAGCACAGATTTTCACTGGTCTAATGTCCATTCCTTGTGTTCTTTAGCCCAAACAAGTCTCTTCTGCTTGTTGCCTGTCCTTAGCAGTGGTTTCCTAGCAGATATTCGACCATGAAGGCCTGATTCACACAGTCTCCTCTTAACAGTTGTTCTAGAGATGTGTCTGCTGCTTATTTACTTAGTCCTACTGAATAGACTGTTCGAATTTGTATTATGGCAAGAAAAAAGCAGCTATCAGCTGTGCATCCACCTGACTTCTCCACAACGCAACTGATGGTCCCAACGCCATTTATAAGGCAAGAAATCCCACTTATTAAACCTGACAGGGCACACCTGTGAAGTGAAAACCATTTCAGGTGACTACCTCTTGAAGCTCATCAAGAGAATGCCAAGAGTGTGCAAAGCAGTAATCAAAGCAAAAGGTGGCTACTTTGAAGAACCTAGAATATGACATATTTTCAGTTGTTTCACACTTTTTTGTTATGTATATAATTCCACATGTGTTAATTCATAGTTTTGATGCCTTCAGTGCAAATCTACAATTTTCATAGTCATGAAAATAAAGAAAACTCTTTGAATGAGAAGGTGTGTCCAAACTTTTGGTCTGTACTGTATATATATATATATATATATATATATATATATATATATTCTGGCACTATGGGGGGAGCATTATATATTGGAACTAGTGGGGGGCACTACAGGAGGACATTAGAGCCACTGGGAGCATTACAGTTATATTATTACTACTAGAGTACTGTAGGGGTGTTAATATTATTTGATGCAATATGGAGGGCATTGCTACTAATGGGGGCTATCTTGGGGAGTATTATAAATATTGGGGGCACCATTACTAATGAGGACAGTCTGGGTGTATAGTATAGTGTTTGTGGACGTGGGGGACACACAACAGGCACAGTATTGGGGGTAACTTCCAGACGTTCTCCGGGTTTATTCTGTTTGAGGAGATGGCGTGCGCTGTGCTCATGTGCTGTCTACCTTCTCTCTTCCTGCTCTGCTGCTGTATGTCTATGGGATAGCAGCAGTGAACAGCACGCGCCATCTCCTCAAACAGCTGATCGGCGGGGTCGTCATACTTCAGACTGTGTTTTTAGCACATTCATACAAGATGTGGGCCCCCTCTTTTGATTTTGCCCAGGGCCACATTTTGTGTAAAACTGGTCCTGGGGACTCCCCAATAACAGTTAAAATACACTAGTAGTTTGCCACAATTTGAGAATTAAAGCATAATAGAATTGCATATCAATTAAACAAGTCGGACACTCCAATAACAGTTTAATTTGACAGCTTATTCACCCAAATTTAAGAAGCAAGGAGTAATAGAATCACTTATCTATTAAGCAAGGTGGACACTATTTAATTAGATAGCTCTGTGCAGGGATTAATGCAAACTGAGCTGTCTCCTATGGATCCCTTCAGCTTCTGATTACTCAGAGCCTGCACTGTGCCAGCAGTCTCCCTATGCTCTCTACAGTTTGAAAAAACTCTCCTTATGATCTCCCTACACTGTCCCTGCAGTCTCTGTATCCAAGATTCTACAATTAAAGCTTTTTTAAACACTGTCTCTTCTCTAGCACATCTCTCCCTATGCTCAGTACACTGTAAAATTGTTGAGACCGGGCAGGATTAGGATTTTTATAGGGCTGTGACATCACAGGGACTGGCTAACTGCTGATTGTCCGACTGCACTGCATTATGGGTGATCTCTTCTTCCCAGGCTTCTTACTTTCACTGTGTGACACATCACCCCCATTTTAGGAAAAATTATTTACCACAAAGTGAATTTTTCCAAAAAGCGCCTAGGAAATTCTGATTAGTTGCAAATAGAATTTTTCCTAAACTTCGGATCGAATTACACTTCAGATGCTTCAATTCGCTCAACACTGGGTTTAAGACTGTTAGATGGGTGGCCACAAAAGAGAATGTTACAATAGTCTAGTTGGGATAATGAGAGCATGCACTAGCATTTTAGATGGCTTGGGGTTGAGGAAGTTGCAAATTTGAGAAATGTTTTTGGAGGCTGAAAGAGGTGATCTGGGCTTGGGTGGGCAGGTTGAAAGACAGGGAAGAAAGTGTGGAGCCAATAACTGTGATTGAGGGATTGAGTGATATGATGGATATAGAAGAAAGCTGGTTATCTCCATGAAGATTTTTTTTTTTTTTTTTTTTTTACAGCAAGAGAAGTAGAATATAGCTAGATAGCAGTAAAGTGACACCTGGGCCACAGAGGTTGATCTAAATGTCATCAGCATAGAAGTAGTAGTGAAAGCTTTGCCAATATATGAGCTGTCCCAGGTCAAAGTTACTGTATAAATGGAGACAAGTAGTGGTCCCAAGACAGAGCCTTGAGGACATATAACTCACCAGCTATGGTTTCTTTATTTGAGGATCCACACACCTGTCCCAATGGGCAAGTGATGTTGTTGTCTGAGCATTGTGAGGCGATAGAGTAACTGTATGAGCACTGTGTGTAACCTAAAAAAGATGTCAATTAGGACATTGATCACATATTACACAATTTCCCTGCACTTTTTTTTCTTTTGTATCATTAGTGAGATAAATGGCATCTGAGAATGATGTTTAGCAGCTCATCTCACACCATGAGCAGGAAAAAGGTAAGATCTGTCCTACAAATTACCATTATTATTATTTACAATATTATGAATTAATTCATAACTACTAAAGTGTAGGAAAAGCCAAATAATTCAGGTCTTACGATGTTTCCAAAAACTTACTTGCTTCTGCAAGAGCTGAGAGGAGGACAATTCCAATCAGAGAGTTCATGTTCACCCTTTGAAGACAGGATAGGAGTGACTTTGGTTGAGGTTCTTAATTTATAGGTTTTTGGGTGGAACATGGAAGGATCTTAATCACTGTAAAGAAAAGTTAATGTTTACCTCTTATATTGTTGAGGTTATATATTTCTGTCAACAATCTTAGTTTTATTGCCGCAGGTTAAAACAGTAGGTGACAAGTTCTCAGTGACTGTGTACCCTCTGTGCCAACTAACCGGTTAGGTGTAGGGCTTACTCTAAAGGGCATCATCATGGTGCTTCAACGATATTCACTCAATAAACCCTGTACAGGGATCTGGACTTTGCTGCAGGTTAACAACCAGAAGGCTACCTCCTGGGATGGTCCTGGTGTAGTTGGCAGGTGACTCAATGGGACTCTGGTGCAAGCAGTAAGCATGTGTACGAGTCGAAAATTCAACAAAAAGATGAGATAATTAATTCTAAACTAATCAGATGATTCTGACGATTCTGAACAATTCACTTTGAATAAAATGTGGAAAACTACACTGGCCATTTTACTTCTACAGGAAACAGGGAGAGAGATTAAAATAAAGGGTTACATAATCCTGGGAGAAGCCCTGGCTAGCAGGCTTGCCCACATTACTATGCAGACAGTATGTCAATGTCACGGATGGGGTTGCAGAAAGCTGGAACTTATAAATAAACATCCGACTGGCTTGATCCCAAACTAAGGAGCATATGGGTGAGCCCTATAAAACCCCTAGAGCTCTCCCTGACTGCTATGCCCATGCAAAGGTCTTTATGGTAGACGATTGCATGCCCATGTACCTAATACTATATGACACCTGAAAACCCTATAATAGTGAGGGGACACGACCACCGGCTCCCTGCACTTAATACGGACGGAGTCAGGGTCACCTAGAATCAAGCCAGCAAGAAAACACAAATAAAGGAAACAGAAGCAGCCTCCAGCAGTGAACACAATCCAGGAAGAAGTATAAACCGCAAAGTGAGGCAGTATGGGAGGAAATATAAAGGCAGACAATTAGTGTAAATAGGTGACAGCTGGGAGAAGGAAAGGAGATGACAAAGTGAAACCAAAACAAAGAACTTCATGCAGGTAGAGAAGAACATCTAACAGACATTCTCACAGAAGTGGCGGTGACAGTTAGCCAACCAGGGTGCAGGATATCGGCTGACCTATTAGGCAATTGGTTGTATGTGAAGCATAGACGCCATTGCAAGACACCAATTACAGACATAAGCCAGCCACTAGGGATGAGCGAACCCGAACTGTATATCTGAACCCGAACTGAATTTTCGTAAAAGTCCGGGTTCGGTGTTCATCGCTTTCTTGGCGCTTTTTGAAAGGCTGCAAAGCAGTCAATCAACAAGCGTCATGCTACTTGCCCCAAGAGGCCGTCACAGCCATGCCTACTGAGCAAGCTGAGCCTGTCACCAAGTGCATTTAACCCTCAATAGTGTGGTTGTTTTTTGGCTATATCCTACATCAGGGTCAAGCTGTCACCAAGTGCATTTAACCATCAATAGTGTGGTTATTTTTTGGCCATATACTACATCAGGGGCAAGCTAAGCCTGTCACCAAGTGCATTTAACCCTCAATAGTGTGGTTGTTTTTTGTCTATATCCTACATCAGGGGCTTGGCTGTGCTTGCTATTTTATTGAGGGATGAAATACAATTGCCAAAATAGCAGTACCCTAAATTTGGTGTTTCAGCTGTGGCCAGCCAATTGTAATACTGTCTGCTGTCTGGCAAAGGATATATTTTTGTTCAGGGTTGCAATACAATTCCCAACTTAGCAATTTCCTAAATTAGTGGTTTCTGCTGTATCAGGGCTACTTTAAATCTATCCCTAAAAGGGTATATTAGATTCAAGGTGCTGATAGGGTCATTCTCAATAACTTCACACACACGCTACTGTGCATATCCAAGTCTAATTCTGTCCGTAAACGTATACCTGTCACCCAGCGCCTAAATAATAGGCATCAAATTTATATTCAGCTAAATCTGTGGTTACTGCTGTGCCTGTATTAGAGTAATACGGTACCTAAATAGATAGCCAGATAGTGTTAAGAGTCTGTAAAAAAAGGCCTGTATTTGAATTCAATACATTGGGCCAAATAATATTTTTGTTGTTGTGGTAAACGATAACAATGAGGAAAACATCTAGTAGAGGACACGGACGCGGACATGGTCGTGGTGGTGTTAGTGGACCCTCTGGTGCTGGGAGAGGACGTGGCCGTTCTGCCACATCCACACGTCCTAGTGTACCAACTACCTCAGGTCCCAGTAGCCGCCAGAATTTACAGCGATATTTGGTGGGGCCCAATGCCGTTCTAAGGATGGTAAGGCCTGAGCAGGTACAGGCATTACTCAATTGGGTGGCCGACAGTGGATCCAGCACGTTCACATTATCTCCCACCCAGTCTTCTGCAGAAAGCGCACAGATGGCGCCTGAAAACCAAGCCCATCAGTCTGTCACATCACCCCCATGCATACCAGGGAAACTGTCTGAGCCTCAAGTTATGCAGCAGTCTCTTAAGCTGTTTGAAGACTCTGCTGGCAGGGTTTCCCAAGGGCATCCACCTAGCCCTTCCCCAGCGGTGGAAGACATAGAATGCACTGACGCACAACCACTTATGTTTCCTGATGATGAGGACATGGGAATACCACCTCAGCACGTCTCTGATGATGACGGAACACAGGTGCCAACTGCTGCGTCTTTCTGCAGTGTGCAGACTGAACAGGAGGTCAGGGATCAAGACTGGGTGGAAGACGATGCAGGGAACGATGAGGTCCTAGACCCCACATGGAATGAAGGTCGTGCCACTGACTTTCACAGTTCGGAGGAAGAGGCAGTGGTGAGACCGAGCCAACAGCGTAGCAAAAGAGGGAGCAGTGGGCAAAAGCAGAACACCCGCCGCCAAGAGACTCCGCCTGCTACTGACCGCCGCCATCTGGGACCGAGCACCCCAAAGGCAGCTTCAAGGAGTTCCCTGGCATGGCACTTCTTCAAACAATGTGCTGACGACAAGACCCGAGTGGTTTGCACGCTGTGCCATCAGAGCCTGAAGCAAGGCATTAACGTTCTGAACCTTAGCACAACCTGCATGACCAGGCACCTGCATGCAAAGCATGAACTGCAGTGGAGTAAACACCTTAAAACCAAGGAAGTCACTCAGGCTTCCCCTGCTACCTCTTCTGCTGCTGCCGCCTCGGCCTCTTCTGCTGCTGCCACCTCGGCCTCTTCCTCCGCCTCTGGAGGAACGTTGGCACCTGCCGCCCAGCAAACATGGGATGTACCACCAACACCACCACCTCCGTCACCAAGCATCTCAACCATGTCACACGGCAGCGTTCAGCTCTCCATCTCACAAACATTTGAGAGAAAGCGTAAATTCCCACCTAGCCACCCTCGATCCCTGGCCCTAAACGCCAGCATTTCTAAACTATTGGCCTATGAAATGCTGTCATTTAGGCTGGTGGACACAGACAGCTTCAAACAGCTCATGTCGCTTGCTGTCCCACAGTATGTTGTTCCCAGCCGGCACTACTTCTCCAAGAGAGCCGTGCCTTCCCTGCACAACCAAGTATCCGATAAAATCAAGTGTGCACTGCGCAACGCCATCTGTGGCAAGGTCCACCTAACTACAGATACGTGGACTAGTAAGCACGGCCAGGGACACTATATCTCCCTAACTGCACACTGGGTAAATGTAGTGGCGGCTAGGCACCAGGCGGAGAGCTGTTTGGCGCACGTCCTTCCGCCGCCTAGGATAGTAGGGCAACATTCTTTGCCTCCTGTTGCCTCCTCCTCCTACTCGGCTTCCTCCTCCTCTTCTTCCACCTGCTCATCCAGTCAGCCACACACCTTCACCACCAACTTCAGCACAGCCCGGGGTAAACGTCAGCAGGCCATTCTGAAACTCATATGTTTGGGGGACAGGCCCCACACCGCACAGGAGTTGTGGCGGGGTATAGAACAACAGACCGACGAGTGGTTGCTGCCGGTGAGCCTCAAGCCCGGCCTGGTGGTGTGCGATAATGGGCGAAATCTCGTTGCAGCTCTGGGACTAGCCGGTTTGACGCACATCCCTTGCTTGGCGCATGTGCTGAATTTGGTGGTGCAGAAGTTCATTCACAACTACCCCGACATGTCAGAGCTGCTGCATAAAGTGCGGGCCGTCTGTTCGCGCTTCCGGCGTTCACATCCTGCCGCTGCTCGCCTGTCTGCGCTACAGCGTAACTTCAGCCTTCCCGCTCACCGCCTCATATGCGACGTGCCCACCAGTTGGAACTCCACCTTGCACATGCTGGACAGACTGTGCCAGCAGCAGCAGGCCATAGTGGAGTTTCAGCTGCAGTACGCCCGGGTCAGTCGCACTGCGGAACAGCACCACTTCACCACCAATGACTGGGCCTCCATGCGAGACCAGTGTGCCCTGTTGCGCTGTTTCGAGTACTCCACCAACATGGCCAGTGGCGATGACGCCGCTATCAGCGTTACAATACCACTTCTATGTCTTCTTGAGAAAACACTTAGGGCGATGATGGAAGAGGAGGTGGCCCAGGAGGAGGAGGAAGAGGGGTCATTTTTAGCACTTTCAGGCCAGTCTCTTCGAAGTGACTCAGAGGGAGTTTTTTTGCAACAGCAGAGGCCAAGTACAAATGTAGCCAGCCAGGGCCCACTACTGGAGGACGAGGATGTGGAGGAGGTGGAGGAGGATGAGGATGAAGCATGGTCACAGCGGGGTGGCACCCAACGCAGCTCGGGCCCATCACTGGTGCGTGGCTGGGGGGAAACGCAGGACGATGACGATACGCCTCCCACAGAGGACAGCTTGTCCTTACCTCTGGGCAGCCTGGCACACATGAGCGACTACATGCTGCAGTGCCTGCGCAACGACAGCAGAGTTGCCCACATTTTAATGTGTGCGGACTACTGGGTTGCCATCCTGCTGGATCCACGGTACAAAGACAATGTGCCCATCTTACTTCCTGCACTGGAGCGTGATAGAAAGATGCGCGAGTACAAGCACACGTTGGTAGACGCGCTACTGAGAGCATTCCCAAATTTCACAGGGGAACAAGTGGAAGCCCAAGGCCAAGGCAGAGGAGGAGCAAGAGGTCGCCAAGGCAGCTGTGTCACGGCCAGCTCCTATGAGGGCAGGGTTAGCATGGCAGAGATGTGGAAAAGTTTTGTCAACACGCCACAGCTAACTGCACCACCACCTGATACGCAACGTGTTAGCAGGAGGCAACATTTCACTAACATGGTGGAACAGTACGTGTGCACCCCCCTCCACGTACTGACTGATGGTTCGGCCCCATTTAACTTCTGGGTCTCTAAATTGTCCACGTGGCCAGAGCTAGCCTTTTATGCCTTGGAGGTGCTGGCCTGCTCGGCGGCCAGCGTTTTGTCTGAACGTGTATTCAGCACGGCAGGGGGCGTCATTACAGACAAACGCAGCCGCCTGTCTACAGCCAATGTGGACAAGCTGACGTTCATAAAAATGAACCAGGCATGGATCCCACAGGACCTGTGCATCCCTTGTGCAGATTAGACATTAACTACCTCCCCTTAACCATATATTATTGTACTCCAGGGCACTTCCTCATTCAATCCTATTTTAATTTTCATTTTACCATTATATTGCGGGGGCAACCCAAAGTTGAATGAACCTCTCCTCTGTCTGGGTGCCGGGGCCTAAATATATGACAATGGACTGTTCCAATGTTGGGTGACGTGAAGCATGATTCTCTGCTTTGACATGAAGACTGATTCTCTGCTGACATGAAGCCAGCTTCTCTGTTACGGGACCTCTCTCCTCTGCCTGGGTGCCGGGGTCTAAATTTATGACAATGGACATTTACAGTGGTGGGTGACGTGAAGCCTGATTCTCTGCTATGACAAGAAGACTGATTCTCTGCTGACCTGAAGCCAGATTCTCTGTTATGGGACCTCTCTCCTCTGCCTGAGTACCGGGGCCTAAATATATGACAATGGACTGTTACAGTGGTGAGTGACGTGAAGCCAGATTCTCTGCCATGGGACCTCTCTCCAATTGATATTGGTTAATTTTTATTTATTTTATTTTTATTTTTATTCATTTCCCTATCCACATTTGTTTGCAGGGGATTTACCTACATGTTGCTGCCTTTTGCAGCCCTCTAGCCCTTTCCTGGGCTGTTTTACAGCCTTTTTAGTGCCGAAAAGTTCCTAAACCATTGGGGTTCGGGTTCGGGACAAAGTTCGGGTCGGGTTCGGATTCCGAACCCGAACATCCAGGTGTTCGCTCAACTCTACCAGCCACCTTATGGTTTTGCAGGGATAGGTTAGGGATATATTTATTTAGTTAGGTAGATTGACTTAATAGATAGAACATCAACTTGAATAGGAAAAAGCCAATTGAAGTAAATTGAATGGTTTCGTGTAATTACACCTGCTCACTGCTATGATTTTGACGTTTAAGGGGTTAAAATGCAATCTACTGGGATGATAGACATGATTAACCGAAGGTCAATACAGCTGATAAAACGGAGTAGAATATTTAATTAAAAGCTTATGCATTAAAATAGGTTTGTTTAAAAAAAAAAAAGATTTTTATCAATGTCAAGAATATATATCTAATAAATTCGAAAAAATTGAAAAACTGTCTCTAAGAAACAAATAAAATGTTGGATGCTATAAAGAGAAATAAAATTTAGAGAGCTAACACCAGACACACCAACAATTCAGTATAATGTGCCAACTTCTATTACATTTTAACCTTTGACACAAGCACTTTTTTTTTTAAACCAAATGTCAATTTCACACGCAAGACTTGTTCACTTTATCTCAAAAGACACCCCGGCACAAAAATGCTAACTCAGAGATATCAACATTAATATATGAGCGAATCGAAGCATCAAAAGTGGAATTCAATTAGAAGTTTAGGATAAATTAGATTCACTGTAAAGCCGAATTTCCTTGCTCTTCGCGGAAACAAATCAGATTTTATCTATCTCAGCAACTAGTTAATCAGCAGATTGCCATCCACTGTGATGTCACGGTCCTATAAAAACTTTATTTCACGTGGACTCTGCTATTTAACTGTGTGCAGAGCATAGAGAGAGACATGAAAAGCGCTTATGCACTACAGACAGTGTTGCAGAAAGCTTTTAATTGTATGATATTGGATAGGGAGAGTGCAAGCTGGGTGCAGGGAGATCATAGGGAGAGCTGTTAGACACTGTAGGGATAGCATAGGGAGACTGCAGGGACAGTACAGGTTGAGTGTAATCACCATGTGCATCTTGCTGCCACATTCCCAATTAATCTGTTAGTTTATGTAACGGTCACGTCCACACACACACACACACACACACACACAGGGGGAAGGATAGTGACCACTGCGCTCCACCCTCACCCCTGGCTCTGCCTACTTACCTCACGAGTCCTGATGACAGGGGACAACTGGACGACAGTCCCTTACTTAGGATATGTGCAGGGAAGACAGACAAGACAAAATAAAGAACGTGAACGAACCGGGTCAGAACCAAGAGAGCTACGCAGTACAAAGGGTTAAGCAAAGAAGGGTCAGGAGAAGCTGGGGTCAAATACCAGGAGAGTAGAGAAGTACCAGAGGAGTCCGCAAAGAGTAGTCAGGTGGGAGCCGAGGTCACAATACCAGGACGGATGCGCAGTACAGGAGGAGCAGGCAAAGGATCGTCAGGGAACAGGATCAGGTGAGTATTCAGTAGTCCAACAAATAGCCAGGAACCTAGAATTAACAGGCAACCTGTGGCCAGCAAACTGCCTGTATTTATAGTGGGTTCTGAGGGTCATGTGACGTGGCCAGCGTCACATGACCGACAGACAGACAAGTCGAGCACCGAGTGATCAGCTCGGTGCTCAAGGCAGACCTAGAAGCAGGGAGCCTCCTAGCTAGCAAAGCCACCCTGGGAACGAGGCCAAACACAGATCCTCTCTTCTGAAGCTAAGCAGCAGGTCTGTGGCTGATGGGAGACCAAGTGCGCCTTTGGCGCCCCGTGACAGTACCCCCCCCCCTTTTACGAGGGGCCACTGTACCCAAGACTTTAGGCGATGGTCTTTCAGGGTGTTCTAAATAAAAATTTCCCTGGCGGGTACCCAAGATCTCTCTTTGGGTCCATACCCCTTCCATTGAATCAGGTACTGTAAGGAATTACGCACTCTCCTGACATCCACTATCTTAGACACCACATACTCGACAGCATCACTAACAAGAACCGGCAGAGGCGAGGCTTTCAACGGTACAACAGGTTCAAAATACTTTTTAAGTAGAGATTTATGAAATACATTATGAATGTGGAACGACTCGGGCAGCCCTAACTTAAACGATACCGGATTAATCACCTCCGTGATCTTATACAGTCCAATAAAACGAGGAGCACATTTTCTAGAAGCTACCTTGAGAGATAGATTCTTGGAGGACAACCATACTTTAATCCCAACCTGAAAGTTCACCCCCCTTGAATGTCTTCTATCTGCCTTGAGTTTTTGAGAACTTTGAGCCTTTTCTAGGTTCGATTGAACCCGGGCCCAAACTGTGCACAGTTCGGAGGAGAGTTTATCCGCTTCAGGGTTAGAGGAGGAGACGGACGACCCAGAATAAAAACGGGGATGAAAACCATGGTTACAAAAGAAAGGGGAGACGCCAGCAGAAGAATTGACACGGTTATTCAAAGCAAATTCAGCCAACGGAAGGAATTTGACCAATAATTGTTTGTCATCAGCAAAATACAACCTCAAGAATTGTTCCACAGACTGATTAAGGCGTTCAGTCTGCCCATTACTCTCAGGATGGTAGGCGGAAGAAAAAGACAATGAAATTTTACATCTTTGACAGAAGGCCCTCCAGAATTTGGACACAAACTGCACACCCCTGTCAGAAACAATATTTTCCGGGATGCCATGTAAACGAACAATCTCTCTCACAAAAATAGACGCCAGGGTTTTTGCATTCGGATGTTTAGACAGGGGAATGAAATGAACCATCTTGCTAAACCTATCGACCACTACCCAAACCACAGTCTTACCCTCCGCCAGCGGTATGTCAGTTATAAAGTCCATTGAGATATGGGACCAGGGTCTACTGGGAATGGGTAGGGGTCGTAGGTTACCAGCAGGGTGACTCCTAGGTGTCTTAGACCTGGCACAAACCTCACAGGCTGACACGCAGTACTTAACATCCCTGGTCAGAGTGGGCCACCAATAAGATCTAGAAACCAGATCCTTAGTGCCCTCAAAACCCGAATGTCCACAAAAGGCAGAATCGTGACACTCCTCCAACAGCTGGAAACAAAATTGTACGGGAACAAACAACTTATCTGTTGGGGTGGATGCCGGTGCCAGATGTTGTTCAGCCTTAATGCGAGCCGAGATATCCTGGGTTAGAGCCGCTAAGAAGATGTTTGCTGGTAAGATGGATTCAGGCGGTGCCTCAGTGGGTTGAAAAGCATGGAAGCTCCGAGATAATGAGTCTGCCTTCACATTTTTACTTCCCGATCTGAACGTAATGGAGAAATCAAAACGGGTAAAAAACAGAGCCCATCGGGCTTGTCGGGGATTCAACCTCTTAGCAGACTCGAGAAACATTAGGTTTTTATGGTCAGTGACAACAGTTACCCGATGCCTTGCCCCCTCCAAAAAATGGCTCCACTCCTCAAATGTCCATTTAATAGCCAGCAGCTCCCTATTCTCTATGTCGTAGTTTCTCTCCGTGATAGAGAATTTCCTGGAGAAGAAGGCTTAGTTAGTGAGGCTAGTGAGGTTAGTGAGGTTAGTGAGGCTAGCAGGACCTTGTGAAAGGACTGCTCCTGCTCCGTCCTCGGACGCATCCACCTCCACAATAAAGGGTCTCTCCTTATCAGGCTGGATCAGAATTTGAGCGCTACTAAATGCCTTTTTTAATGTTTCAAATTAAGAAATGGCCTTGGTAGACCAATTCTCCAAATCCAACCCTTTCTTAGTAAGGTCGGTCAATGGTTTAGGAATTACAGAAAAATTCATGATAAAATTACAATAGTAATTAGCAAAACTCAAAAAACTTTGTAAGGCCTTTAAGGATGAAGGCCTTACCCATTCCTTAATTGCCAAAACCTTACCAGGATCCATCTTAAAGGCGTGATGAGTAGGGATGAGCGAACCCGAATTTTGGGGTGTCCGTGACACGGACCCGAACCCGGACATTTTCGTAAAAGTCTGGGTTCGGGTTCGGTGTTCGTCGCTTTCTTGGCGCTTTTTGAAAGGCTGCAAAGCAGCCAATCAACAAGCATCATACTACTTGCCCCAAGAGGCCATCACAGCCATGCCTACTATTGGCATGGCTGTGATTGGCCAGAGCACCATGTGACCCAGCCTCTATTTAAGCTGGAGTCACATAGCGCCGCCCGTCACACTGCTCTGATTAGCGTAGGGAGAGGTTGCGGCTGCGACAGTAGGGCGAGATTAGGCTGATTAACTCCTCCAAAAGACTTGATTAATTGATCGATCTGCAGCTGTGGATCATTGAGCTGCTGATACTCAATTGCTCACTGTTTTTAGGCTGCCCAGACCGTTTGTCAGTCACTTTTTTCTGGGGTGATCGGCGGCCATTTTGTGTCTTGTGGTGCGCCAGCACAAGCTGCGACCAAGTGCATTTAACCCTCAATGGTGTGGTTGTTTTTTGGCTAAAGCCTACATCAGGGTGAAGCTGTCACACCAAGTGAATTTAACCAGCAATAGTGTGGTTATTTTTTGGCCATATACTACATCAGGGGCAAGCTGCGCCTGTCGCCAAGTGCATTTAACCCTCAATGGTGTGGTTGTTTTTTGGCTAAAGCCTACATCAGGGTGAAGCTGTCACACCAAGTGCATTTAACCAGCAATAGTCTGTTTATTTTTTGGCCATATACTACATCAGGGGCAAGCTGCGCCTGTCACCAAGTGCATTTAACCCTCAATGGTGTGGTTGTTTTTTGTCTAAAGCCTACATCAGGGTGAAGCTGTCACACCAAGTGCATTTAACCAGCAATAGTCTGTTTATTTTTTGGCCATATACTACATCAGGGGCAAGCTGCGCCTGTCACCAAGTGCATTTAACCCTCAGTAGTGTGGTTGGTCATGCTGTCACACCAAGTGCATTTAACCAGCAGTAGTCTGTTTATTTTTTGGCCATATACTACATCAGGGGCAAGCTGCGCCTGTCACCAAGTGCATTTAACCCTCAGTAGTGTGGTTGGTCAAGCTGTCACACCAAGTGCATTTAACCATCAATAGTGTGGTTCTTTTTTGGCCATATCCCAGTTTAATTCTGTCAGTAAACGTATACCTGTCACCCAGTGCCTAAATACTAGGCCTCAAGTTTATATCCAGCTAAATCTGTCGTTACTGGTGTGGCTGGTCAAGTTATTTAGTGTCCGTCAAAGCACATTTTTTGTTCTGGGTTGATATACAATTCCCAATTTAGCAATTTCCTAATTTAGTGGTTTCTGCTGTATCAGAGCTATTTGAAATCTATCCCTAAAAGGGTATATCATATTCAGGGTGCACATAGGGTCATTCAGAATAACTTCACACACCCGCTACTGTGCATTTCCAAGTCTAATTCTGTCAGTAAACCTATACCTGTCACCCAGCGCCTAAATACTAGGCCTCAAATTTATATCCTGCTAAATCTGTCGTTACTGCTGTACTGTTGTGGCTGGGCAAGTTATTTAGTGTCCGTCAAAGCACAGTTTTTGTTCTGGGTTGAAATACAATTCCCAATTTAGCAATTTCCTAATTTAGTGGTTTCTGCTGAATCAGGCCTACTTTAAATACATCCCTAAAAGAGTATATCAGAATCAAGGTGCTGATAGGGTCATTCTAAATAACTTCACACACACGCTACTGTGCATTTCCAAGTCTAATTCTGTCAGTAAATCTATACCTGTCACCCAGCGCCTAAATACTAGGCCTCAAATTTATATCCAGCTAAATCTGTCGTTACTGCTGTACTGTTGTGGCTGGGCAAGTTATTTAGTGTCCGTCAAAGCACATTTTTTGTTCTGGGTTGAAATACAATTCCCAATTTAGCAATTTCCTAATTTAGTGGTTTCTGCTGTATCAGAGCTATTTGAAATCTATCCCTAAAAGGGTATATCATATTCAAGGTGCACATAGGGTCATTCAGAATAACTTCACACACACGCTACTGTGCATTTCCAAGTCTAATTCTGTCAGTAAATCTATACCTGTCACCCAGCGCCTAAATACTAGGCCTCAAATTTATATCCAGCTAAATCTGTCGTTACTGCTTTAACTGGGCAAGTTATTTAGCACATTTTTTGTTCAGGGTTGAAATACAATTCCCAATTCAACAATTTCATAATTTAGTGGTTTCTGCTGTATCAGAGCTATTTGAAATCTATCCCTAAATGGGTATATCATATTGAAGGTGCACATAGGGTCATTTAGAATAACTTCACACACACGCTACTGTGCATTTCCAAGTCTAATTCTGTCAGTAAACCTATACCTGTCACCCAGCACCTAAATACTAGGCCTCAAATTTATATCCTGCTAAATTGCTGTGGCTGGGCAAGTTATTTAGTGTCCGTCCAAGCACAGTTTTTGTTCTGGGTTGAAATACAATTCCCAATTTAGCAATTTCATAATTTAGTGGTTTCTGCTGTATCAGAGCTATTTGAAATCTATCCCTAAAAGGGTATATCATATTGAAGGTGCACATAGGGTCATTCAGAATAACTTCACACACCCACTAATGTGCATTTCCAAGTCTAATTCTGTCAGTAAACCCATACCTGTCACCCAGCGCCTAAATACTAGGCCTCAAATTTATATCCAGCTAAATCTGTCGTTACTGCTGTAGCTGGGCAAGTTATTTAGTGTCCGTTCAAGCACATTTTTTGTTCTGGGTTGAAATACAATTCCCAATTTAGCAATTTCAAAATTTAGTGGTTTCTGCTGTATCAGGCCTACTTTAAATACATCCCTAAAAGGGTATATCAGAATCAAGGTGCTGATAGGGTCATTCTAAATAACTTCACACACACGCTACTGTGCATTTCCAAGTCTAATTCTGTCAGTAAATCTATACCTGTCACCCAGCGCCTAAATACTAGGCCTCAAATTTATATCCAGCTAAATCTGTCGTTACTGCTGTAGCTGGGCAAGTTATTTAGTGTCCGTTCAAGCACATTTTTTGTTCTGGGTTGAAATACAATTCCCAATTTAGCAATTTCAAAATTTAGTGGTTTCTGCTGTATCAGGCCTACTTTAAGTACATCCCTAAAAGGGTATATCAGAA
This sequence comes from Bufo gargarizans, assembly GCF_014858855.1. Lineage (NCBI taxonomy): Eukaryota > Metazoa > Chordata > Amphibia > Anura > Bufonidae > Bufo > Bufo gargarizans. The sequence goes on along the minus strand of NC_058081.1, from coordinate 718,737,199 downwards.
TCAAGGTGCTGATAGGGTCATTCTAAATAACTTCACACACACGCTACTGTGAATTTCCAAGTCTAATTCTGTCAGTAAATCTATACCTGTCACCCAGCGCCTAAATACTAGGCCTCAAATTTATATCCAGCTAAATCTGTCGTTACTGCTGTACTGTTGTGGCTGGGCAAGTTATTTAGTGTCCGTCAAAGCACATTTTTTGTTCTGGGTTGAAATACAATTCCCAATTTAGCAATTTCCTAATTTAGTGGTTTCTGCTGTATCAGAGCTATTTGAAATCTATCCCTAAAAGGGTAGATCATATTGAAGGTGCACATAGGGACATTCAGAATAACTTCACACACACGCTACTGTGCATTTCCAAGTCTGATTCTGTCAGTAAACCTATACCTGTCACTTAGCGCCTAAATACTAGGCCTCAAATTTATATCCTGCTAAATTGCTGTGGCTGGGCAAGTTATTTAGTGTCCGTCCAAGCACAGTTTTTGTTCTGTGTTGAAATACAATTCCCAATTTAGCAATTTCATAATTTAGTGGTTTCTGCTGTATCAGAGCTATTTGAAATCTATCCCTAAAAGGGTATATCATATTCAAGGTGCACATAGGGTCATTCAGAATAACTTCACACACACGCTACTGTGCATTTCCAAGTCTAATTCTGTCAGTAAATCTATACCTGTCACCCAGCGCCTAAATACTAGGCCTCAAATTTATATCCAGCTAAATCTGTCGTTACTGCTGTAGCTGGGCAAGTTATTTAGTGTCCGTTCAAGCAAATTTTTACAGGCATTAGTCAATTGGGTGGCCGACAGTGGATCCAGAACGTACACATTATCTCCCACCCAGTCTTCTGCAGAAAGGGCACAGATGGCGCCTGAAAACCAACCCCATCAGTCTGTCACATTACCCCATGCATATCAGGGAAACTGTCTGAGCCTCAAGTTATGCAGCAGTCTCTTATGCTGTTTGAAGACTCTGCTGGCAGGGTTTCCCAAGGGCATCCACCTAGCCCTTCCCCAGCGGTGGAAGACATAGAATACACTGACGCACAACCACTTATGTTTCCTGATGATGAGGACATGGGAATACCACCTCAGCAAGTCTCTGATGATGATGAAACACAGGTGCCAACTGCTGCGTCTTTCTGCAGTCTGCAGTCTGAACAGGAGGTCAGGGATCAAGACTGGGTGGAAGACGATGCAGGAGACGATGAGGTCCTAGACCCCACATGGAATGAAGGTCGTGCCACTGACTTTCACAGTTCGGAGGAAGAGGCAGTGGTGAGACCGAGCCAACAGCGTAGCAAAAGAGGGAGCAGTGGGCAAAAGCAGAACACCCGCCGCCAAGAGACTCCGCCTGCTACTGACCGCCGCCATCTGGGACCGAGCACCCCAAAGGCAGCTTCAAGGAGTTCCCTGGCATGGCACTTCTTCAAACAATGTGCTGACGACAAGACCCGAGTGGTTTGCACGCTGTGCCATCAGAGCCTGAAGCGAGGCATTAACGTTCTGAACCTTAGCACAACCTGCATGACCAGGCACCTGCATGCAAAGCATGTACTGCAGTGGAGTAAACACCTTAAAACCAAGGAAGTCACTCAGGCTCCCCCTGCTACCTCTTCTGCTGCTGCCGCCTCGGCCTCTTCTGCTGCTGCCGCCTCGGCCTCTTCTGCTGCTGCCGCCTCGGCCTCTTCCTCCGCCTCTGGGCCCCAGAAGGAGAGCTGTTTGGTGCACGTCCTTCCGCCGCCAAGGATCGCAGGGCAACATTCTTTGCCTCCTGTTGCCACCTCCTCCTTCTCGGCTTCCTCCTCCTCTTCTTCCACCTGCTCATCCAGTCAGTCACACACCTTCACCACCAACTTCAGCACAGCCCGGGGTAAACGTCAGCAGGCCATTCTGAAAGTCATATGTTTGGGGGACAGGCCCCACACCGCACAGGAGTTGTGGCGGGGTATAGAACAACAGACCGACGAGTGGTTGCTGCCGGTGAGCCTCAAGCCCGGCCTGGTGGTGTGCGATAATGGGCGAAATCTCGTTGCAGCTCTGGGACTAGCCGGTTTGACGCACATCCCTTGCTTGGCGCATGTGCTGAATTTGGTGGTGCAGAAGTTCATTCACAACTACCCCGACATGTCAGAGCTGCTGCATAAAGTGCGGGCCGTCTGTTCGCGTTTCCGGCGTTCACATCCTGCCGCTGCTCGCCTGTCTGCGCTACAGCGTACCTTCGGCCTTCCCGCTCACCGCCTCATATGCGACGTGCCCACCAGGTGGAACTCCACCTTGCACATGCTGGACAGACTGTGCGAGCAGCAGCAGGCCATAGTGGAGTTTCAGCTGCAGCACGCACGGGTCAGTCGCACTACGGAACAGCACCACTTCACCACCAATGACTGGGCCTCCATGCGAGACCTGTGTGCTCTGTTGCGCTGTTTCGAGTACTCCACCAACATGGCCAGTGGCGATGACGCCGTTATCAGCAATACAATACCACTTCTATGTCTCCTTGAGAAAACACTTAGGGCGATGATGGAAGAGGAGGTGGCCCAGGAGGAGGAGGAGGAGGAAGAGGGATCATTTTTAGCACTTTCAGGCCAGTCTCTTCGAAGTGACTCAGAGGGAGTTTTTTTGCAACAGCAGAGGCCAGGTACAAATGTGGCCAGCCAGAGCCCACTACTGGAGGACGAGGAGGACGAGGATGAGGAGGAGGTAGAGGAGGATGAGAATGAAGCATGGTCACAGCCGGGTGGCATCCAACGCAGCTCGGGCCCATCACTGGTGCGTGGCTGGGGGGAAAGGCAGGACGATGACGATACGCCTACCACAGAGGACAGCTTGTCCTTACCTCTGGGCAGCCTGGCACACATGAGTGACTACATGCTGCAGTGCCTGCGCAACGACAGCAGAGTTGCCCACATTTTAACGTGTGCAGACTACTGGGTTATTACCCTGCTGGATCCACGCTACAAAGACAATGTGCCCACCTTACTTCCTGCACTGGAGCGTGATAGGAAGATGCGCGAGTACAAGCGCTTGTTGGTAGACGCGCTGCTGAGAGCATTCCCAAATGTCACAGGGGAACAAGTGGAAGCCCAAGGGCAACGCAGAGGAGGAGCAAGAGGTCGCCAAGGCAGCTGTGTCACGGCCAGCTCCTCTGAGGGCAGGGTTAGCATGGCAGAGATGTGGAAAAGTTTTCTCAACACGCCACAGCTAACTGCACCACCACCTGATACGCAACGTGTTAGTAGGAGGCAACATTTCACTAACATGGTGGAACAGTACGTGTGCACACCCCTCCACGTACTGACTGATAGTTCTGCCCCATTCAACTTCTGGCTCTCCAAATTGTCCACGTGGCCAGAGCTAGCCTTTTATGTCTTGGAGGTGCTGGCCTGCCCAGCGGCCAGCGTTTTGTCTGAACGTGTATTCTGCATGGCAGGAGGCGTCATTACAGACAAACGCAGCCGCCTGTCTACAGCCAATGTGGACAAGCTGACGTTCATAAAAATGAACCTGGCATGGATCCCACAGGCCCTGTCCATCCCTTGTGCAGATTAGACATTAACTACCTCCCCTTAACCATATATTATTGTACTCCAGGGCACTTCTTCATTCAATCCTATTTTTATTTTCATTTTACCATTATATTGCGGGGCAACCCAAAGTTGAATGAACATCTCCTCTGTCTGGGTGCCGGGGCCTAAATATATGCCAATGGACTGTTCCAATGTTGGCTGACGTGAAGCCTGATTCTCTGCTATGACATGCAGACTGATTCTCTGCTGACATGAAGCCAGATTCCCTGTTACGGGACCTCTCTCCTCTGGCTGGGTACCTGGGCCTAAATATATGCCAATGGACTGTTGCAGTGGTGGCTGACGTGAAGCCTGATTCTCTTCTATGACATGCAGACTGATTCTCTGCTGACATGAAGCCAGATTCTCTGTTACGGGACCTCTCTCCTCTGCCTGGGTGCTGGGCCTAAATATATGACAATGGACTGTTACAGTGGTGGCTGACGTGAAGCCTGATTCTCTGCTATGACATGCAGACTGATTCTCTGCTGACATGAAGCCAGATTCTCTGTTACGGGACCTCTCTCCTCTGCCTGGGTGCTGGGCCTAAATATATGACAATGGACTGTTACAGTCGTGGCTGACGTGAAGCCTGATTCTCTGCTATGACATGCAGATTGATTCTCTGCTGACATGAAGCCAGATTCTCTGTTACGGGACCTCTCTCCTCTGGCTGGGTGCCTGGGGCTAAATATATGACAATGGACTGTTGCAGTGGTGGCTGACGTGAAGCCTGATTCTCTGCTATGACATGCAGACTGATTCTCTGCTGACATGAAGCCAGATTCTCTGTTACGGGACCTCTCTCCTCTGGCTGGGTACCTGGGCCTAAATATATGCCAATGGACTGTTGCAGTGGTGGCTGACGTGAAGCCTGATTCTCTTCTATGACATGCAGACTGATTCTCTGCTGAGATAAAGCCAGATTCTCTGTTACGGGACCTCTCTCCTCTGCCTGGGTGCTGGGCCTAAATATATGACAATGGACTGTTACAGTGGTGGCTGACGTGAAGCCTGATTCTCTGCTATGACATGCAGACTGATTCTCTGCTGACATGAAGCCAGATTCTCTGTTACGGGACCTCTCTCCTCTGCCTGGGTGCTGGGCCTAAATATATGACATTGGACTGTTATAGTGGTGGCTGACGTGAAGCCTGATTCTCTGCTATGACATGCAGACTGATTCTCTGCTGACATGAAGCCAGATTCTCTGTTACGGGACCTCTCTCCTCTGGCTGGGTGCCTGGGCCTAAATATATGACAATGGACTGTTGCAGTGGTGGCTGACGTGAAGCCTGATTCTCTGCTATGACATGCAGACTGATTCTCTGCTTACATGAAGCCAGATTCTCTGTTACGGGACCTCTCTCCTCTGAAGGGTGCTGGGCCTAAATATATGCCAATGGACTGTTGCAGTGGTGGCTGACGTGAAGCCTGATTCTCTTATATGACATGCAGACTGATTCTCTGCTGACATGAAGACAGATTCTCTGTTACGGGACCTCTCTCCTCTGCCTGGGTGCTGGGCCTAAATATATGACAATGGACTGTTACAGTGGTGGATGACGTGAAGCATGATTCTCTTCTATGACATGTAGACTGATTCTCTGCTGACATGAAGCCAGATTCTCTGTTACGGGACCTCTCTCCTCTGGCTGGGTACCTTGGCCTAAATATATGCCAATGGACTGTTGCAGTGGTGGCTGACGTGAAGCCTGATTCTCTGCTATGACATGCAGACTGATTCTCTGCTGACATGAAGCCAGATTCTCTGTTACGGGACCTCTCTCCTCTGCCTGAGTGCTGGGCCTAAATATATGACAATGGACTGTTACAGTGGTGGCTGACGTGAAGCCTGATTCTCTGCTATGACATGCAGACTGATTCTCTGCTGACATGAAGCCAGATTCTCTGTTACGGGACCTCTCTCCTCTGCCTGGGTGCTGGGCCTAAATATATGACAATGGACTGTTACAGTGGTGGCTGACGTGAAGCCTGATTCTATGCTATGACATACAGACTAATTCTCTGCTGACATGAAGCCAGATTCTCTGTTACGGGACCTCTCTCCTTTGGCTGGGTGCCTGGGCCTAAATATATGACAATGGACTGTTGCAGTGGTGGCTGACGTGAAGCCTGATTCTCTGCTATGACATGCAGACTGATTCTCTGCTGACATGAAGCCATATTCTCTGTTACGGGACCTCTCTCCTCTGGCTGGGTACCTGGGCCTAAATATATGCCAATGGACTGTTGCAGTGGTGGCTGACGTGAAGCCTGATTCTCTTCTATGACATGTAGACTGATTCTCTGCTGACATGAAGCCAGATTCTCTGTTACGGGACCTCTCTCCTCTGGCTGGGTACCTGGGCCTAAATATCTGACAATGGACTGTTACAGTGGTGGGTGACGTGAAGCCTGATTCTCTGCTATGACATGCAGACTGATTCTCTGCTGACATGAAGCCAGATCCTCTGTTACGGGACCTCTCTCCTCTGGCTGGGTACCTTGGCCTAAATATATGCCAATGGACTGTTGCAGTGGTGGCTGACGTGAAGCCTGATTCTCTGCTATGACATGCAGACTGATTCTCTGCTGACATGAAGCCAGATTCTCTGTTACGGGACCTCTCTCCTCTGGCTGGGTACCTGGGCCTAAATATATGCCAATGGACTGTTGCAGTGGTGGCTGACGTGAAGCCTGATTCTCTTCTATGACATGTAGACTGATTCTCTGCTGACATGAAGCCAGATTCTCTGTTACGGGACCTCTCTCCTCTGGCTGGGTACCTGGGCCTAAATATCTGACAATGGACTGTTACAGTGGTGGGTGACGTGAAGCCTGATTCTCTTCTATGACATGTAGACTGATTCTCTGCTGACATGAAGCCAGATTCTCTGTTACGGGACCTCTCTCCTCTGGCTGGGTACCTTGGCCTAAATATATGCCAATGGACTGTTGCAGTGGTGGCTGACGTGAAGCCTGATTCTCTGCTATGACATGCAGACTGATTCTCTGCTGACATGAAGCCAGATTCTCTGTTACGGGACCTCTCTCCTCTGCCTGAGTGCTGGGCCTAAATATATGACAATGGACTGTTACAGTGGTGGCTGACGTGAAGCCTGATTCTCTGCTATGACATGCAGACTGATTCTCTGCTGACATGAAGCCAGATTCTCTGTTACGGGACCTCTCTCCTTTGGCTGGGTGCCTGGGCCTAAATATATGCCAATGGACTGTTGCAGTGGTGGCTGACGTGAAGCCTGATTCTCTGCTATGACATGCAGACTGATTCTCTGCTGACATAAAGCCATATTCTCTGTTACGGGACCTCTCTCCTCTGGCTGGGTACCTGGGCCTAAATATATGCCAATGGACTGTTGCAGTGGTGGCTGACGTGAAGCCTGATTCTCTTCTATGACATGTAGACTGATTCTCTGCTGACATGAAGCCAGATTCTCTGTTACGGGACCTCTCTCCTCTGGCTGGGTACCTGGGCCTAAATATCTGACAATGGACTGTTACAGTGGTGGGTGACGTGAAGCCTGATTCTCTGCTATGACATGCAGACTGATTCTCTGCTGACATGAAGCCAGATCCTCTGTTACGGGACCTCTCTCCTCTGCCTGGGTGCTGGGCCTAAATATATACCAATGGACTGTTGCAGTGGTGGCTGACGTGAAGCCTGATTCTCTGCTATGGGACCTCTCTCCAATTGATATTGGTTAATTTTTATTTATTTTATTTTTATTTTTATTCATTTCCCTATCCACATTTGTTTGCAGGGGATTTACCTACATGTTGCTGCCTTTTTAAGCCTTCTAGCTCTTTTCTTTGCTGTTTTACAGCCTTTTTAGTGCCAAAAAGTTCGGGTCCCCATTGACTTCAATGGGGTTCGGGTTCGGGACGAAGTTCGGATCGGGTTCGGATCCCGAAGCCGAACATTTCCGGGAAGTTCAGCCGAACTTCTCGAACCCGAACATCCAGGTGTCCGCTCAACTCTAATAATGAATTTAGGCCTAAATTTAGTTCTATTTACTTTTTTCTCTACATGTTTTCAATAAAAAAAAGTTTTGGGTTGTTGATTATATTCAACCCAGCATATACAGTTTGTGATTACTACACCAATACACAGGGTAGTGCATAATATTATCTGAGAAGCCCAAATGTGTCCGGGCTAAGGAAGGGTTTTAAATATAAGGCCCAGAGCTAGAATGTGGGTAGTAGCAGCATCAACTATCCGAGCAGAAGTAGTAGTAGTGTTAGGCCACAGTTTACCCTGCAACATTATTGTTAAGAAGAAAGAAGATGAGGTTGTGGATTGGATGGCTCACTGCTCCTTTCAGTCGCAGAAGGATGGTGTGGAGGTGACTTCAGAGTCTGACACTGTGTCGTGGAGGCACTGTGTCCTCCTCCTTGCAGCCCCTGAGAAGGATTCAGTGGAGTCCTCTTAGTCTTCACTGACACTTCCTAGTGGGGCACCTTCCTTTTTCCTAAGAAGTGACAAGAAAACTCCACCACACCTTGTGGCAGATAGTCAATAGAGTCTCTCTGTTGACAGATTGTATCGGATGAGAAGAAAATCAGACCTTTTTCAGCAGCGCTGATGCAGAGGAACTCAGGACTAGGATGATGTATGGTAGGTATAGGAGTTCTTTATTCAAAAGACTGCCAACACGTTTCTGGGGCGAACGGCCCCCTTCATCAGGACAATAAAACGTACATATAACAAGCATGTGCTTAGTACTGTTTTATTTATGCACTCTGTTTGAGCGCGATGTGCACGGACAGTGAGGGGCGCGGGGAGGGGTCCGGGGAGGACCGCCATAGAAGGTGTCTGGAGCATAACTAGATACATGCTGACAATAAATAAATAAATAAATAGATAAATAAATATTAGGCAGATCCAGATTTTTGGACAGAAGATTTTTTTTATATATGACTTTAGTATATCCTATTTTCATTTATCTAATACTGCCCCTTTTTTATTTATTTATTTATTCATTTATTTATTTGTTTTATTCTTCTGTCCAAAAATCTGGATCTGCCTAATATTTATTTATCAATTTATTTATTGTCAGCATGTATCTAGATTTCAACTTCTGTCCCAAAATCGGGACCTGCCCAATACATGCTTTTAAGTGCCACAAACACTGAACGGACCATAAACTCTGTCATTACCTCTTGCACCTACCGTACATACACCAGTAGTGCTGGACATCTGACAGCTACCTCGGCACAAGCATTGTGTCATGGAGATACTTTCCCCTCTCCCAGCTGCCACCAGTCAGGAGCCAGACTCAGAAGGGAGACGCCACCTACTGCCACCCTGAACACAGCTGCCTCATAGAGTAGTGAAGTCCTGCATGCGATCCTCCGGCTGTCACTCTGAGGCGCATTATGCCGCTGGGACACTGCCCACAAACATTGCAGCGACACGCTGTATAACAGCGAGCGCTGCTACAACGCTCCAGACACCTCCTATGACGGTCCTCCCCGGACCCCTTCCCCCCCCCCCCCCCCCGCCTCTCACTGTTCGTGCACATCGCGCGCGCTCAGAGTGCATGAATAAAACAGTACTAACCACATGCTTGTTATATGTACGTTTTATTGTCCTGATGAAGGTGCCGTTCACCACAGAAATGCGTTGACAGTCTTTTGAATAAACAACTCCTTTACCTACATCATCCTGGTCCTGAGTTCATCTGCATCAGCGCTGCTGAAAAAGGTCTGATTTTCTTCTCATCTGCAATTCTTTCCATCCCAAAACTCTGTAACCAACGGAAAAAGGGCATAGACCATGGCAGCAGACACAGAAAACCCCGTACACTAGACGGGATAATTCCAGCAAGACGATTTACAGGTGTTGTGACTTCTCCCAACCCAGACAGACAGTTCTACACACAAGGTGCTGCCTTCTGTTCTTTCTTTTCTTCCTAATATGTTGACAAATTGTGTGAGAGCAGTCAGAGCTTGTAGTGCCCTGAGGAGGAGGTTGAGGTGGAGTCTTCTTTGTGATCTGGTGATGCTGCTGACTCTGTGGGTGGGTTATGCCCAAAATGTGCCAGAGCTAAGACGAACTCAGCTGCCTCTGCAAGTTTCTCTCATCTGGCAGTTTTTGTCCACGCTGCCGGAAGACAGAAGCATGAACAACCTATGCAAGAGCAAAATAATATGCTGGCAGGCACACACAAACAAAGGCAAGCAAAGGAGGCAGCAACCAAGCTTTACACCACAGTGGACAACTGGAGAACGTCTTACAGGCAGGGACAGTACATATCTTTCACGGTCCACTAGGTCAATGTTTTTTGTGACAGCGGAGAGGAAAGCTCTCCTGGACCTGCAGCGACAGAACAGCCTTAATCCGCAATGTGTCAACTCACTGGAATTTAACTTTGCACATGTTTGAGCATCTGTACAAGCAGAGTAAAGTTGTGAATGATTTTGTCATGCACCAAAAAATCCTCAGCAGTAGGGAGTGTGTGTTGCTTCGAGGTGAGGCAGTGCTGAAGCTCTTTGAAGAGGTCACTGTCCCCACCAGACATCTGAGAAGCTCTGACAGACGTTCTTCAGAACTTCCTCCTTGAGGTTCCTTTTGTTTTGCTTTCGTTCTCTCATCTCGTTAGCCTCTCTCAGCTGTCATGTAGTTACACTGATTGAATCCCTTTAAATCCCTTCCCATACTGCATCACTTTGCTGATTCTCCGCCACAAAACAGCGCAGATATGTCTCCAGATTCTGATTGACGCGCTCTTTCTGGCCATTAGAATGCTGGTGGAAAGCAGAAGAGAATGACAACCGAACCCCCAAGCGAGAACAGAAAGCCTTCCAGAATCTGGAAACAAACTGTGTGCCCCTATCAGAGACTATGTCTGAAGGAATACCATGCAATTTGACAATGTGATCAATAAATGCCTGCGCCAGCGTCTTAGCATTGGGCAAGCCAGGAAAAGGAATGAAATGCACCATTTTGCTAAAACGGTCCACCACCACCAGAATCACAGTCTTCCCCGAGGAACGAGGCAGGTCCGTAATGAAGTCCATGGACAGATGTGTCCAAGGACAGGAAGGAATGGGTAAGGGAAGGAGAGGACCTGATGGCTGTGAATAAGGGACTTTGGCACGAGCGCAGTTCTCGCAGGCTGCCACAAAACCCTGAACCGACTTACAAGGCGCCGGCCACCAGAATCTCCTATCCACTGTGGCTCTTGCACCCGGGTGCCCAGCAAGGACAGTATCGTGGTATTCCTTAAAAATCTTGTGTCTTAAAGCGAGAGGCACAAACAACCTCTCAGGAGGACAAAGATCAGGAGCCTCTTTCTGGGCTACCTGAATCTCTGCCTCCAATTCAGGATAAAGAGCAGAGACCACCACACCTTCAGCCAAAATGGGACCCGGGTATTCAAAATTCCCAGTACCTTGTTCATTGGGAGGGTTATGGTCCTGAGGAGAGGATGTGGGTCCCAGTGACGGACATTAAGGCCACTCGTCTCATCAGGGCTTTCCATAGGTCCCATCCTGAGAAGGTGGGCTCTGAGTGTCCGGAGTCCACTCGTAGAAGGAGGGGGGTACTGTCACCACCAGACATCTGAGAAGCTCTGACAGACGTTCTTCAGAACCTCCTCCTTGAGGTTCCTTTTGTTTTGCTTTCGTTTTCTCCTCTCGTTAGCCTCTCTCAGCTGTCATGTAGTTACACTGATTGAATCCCTTTAAATCCCTTCCCATACTGCATCACTTTGCGGTTTATACAACTTCCTGGAGTGTGTGCATGCTGGATGCTACTACTGAGTCTCATTTTGTGTTTTCCTGTTTGCTGGATCCCAGGTGACCCTGACTCCCTCCGTATCAAGTGTAGGGAGCCGGTGGTCGTGTCCCCTCACTATTATAGGGTGTTCAGGTGTTATACAGTCGAGGAACAAGGATATGCGATCATCTTCCATTGAGATTTTTGCATAGGCTGAGCAGTTAGGGAGATCGCCAGGTCTGTTGCAGGGCTCTCCCTTTGGTTCCTTAGTTTTGGATCCAGTCAGTCGGATCTTCATTTTGTGTCTTCTAGTTTTCTGTGCACCTTCCGTGACCGTCACTATGTTTGTCAGCAGTTTGTCATCCCCCTAATATTTATCTTAGAACAGATGCTAATGCCCATGCAGCAGGGAACAACGAAGAGTAAACACAAAGACGCCAAAGAAGAACAGCTAATGCATCTTGCTGTCTGCCTTATGGCTGTTGGGGACACAGAAGGAATCTGCCATGAAAGAGAAGGAGGTGAAGGACAATGAGGAGCTGCCATTGCAGGAGGACTCGGAGTTGGAGGAGCAAGAGTCCAATGATAACGATGGCACCGGCCAGGACACCAAATCGTCTCAGTGGTGGCAAAGCCGGAAAGAACTGGCTCCTCGGGTACGCTGGCCAGAATGGTGCATAATCGTTTGCTTACGCAGTGAAAGGCGTACTATTGACATCAAGCAGTTTGATGATTTCTGGATAGCCATGCTTTTAGGCCCTCACTATCAATGCAAAATGGGGGAATGATTTTCTTTGGCAGAAAGGGAGGACAAATTACGTTATTATCAGAAAACACTGTGTACACAGCTTGCTGCAGCTTACAGCAAGCACACACACCCGCTGCCAGCATGTCTGAAATAAAGGCCCCTCTCTGCCCCCCACAGAGTCAACCCCTTCCCACCACCACAAGCAACAGAAGGTGCAGGTGCAGCAGCAGGAATTTCAGTCTTCTCAGCATGATGGAGCAGTTGTATCACATACCACACCAGGCTGAGGCCAGTCAGCAAGCCTACCTAAACTGTGGCCAGTCTCTGGCACATACCCTGTTCCCTGACCCCATGGATTTCTGGGCAGGCAGAATGGAACATTGGCCTAAACTGGCACAGCATGATCTCTTCCTTCTTTTATTGCCCTTCCTCCAGTGTCATCTCTGAGAGGGTTTTCAGCGCCACAGAGGACATGTTGACTCCCAAACAGACCAAGTTGTCCTCCGCCAGTATCCAAAGCATCAGTTTTATCAAAATGATCCAATCCTGGATTTGGAAGGATTTTCACACTCTGCCTACCTGCCTCCATCCATTATGCCACAGCTGCCATCATGCCACTGCTGCGGCCTGCCGACCATCATGTTCTGTACATCTGCTGTTGCTGCCCCATTATGCCCCCTCCACCATCATACCACTGCTGCGATCTGCCGACCATCATGTTCTGTACGGCTGCTGCTGCTGTCTTCATTATGCCACCACCACCATCATGCTACTGCTGTGGCCTGCCAACCATCATCTTCAATAAGGCTGCTGCTGTCTTCATCATGCTTCTGCCTTTCTGCCAACATGCACCATTGAGCTGCCACTGCCTCATCTGCCGCTGCTCCTCACTACTAATTTACTAATTCCCTGCTGCCACTACTAGTAACACCAAGCATCTGCCACTACTACCACCACTACTACCACTACTACTACTACCACTACTACCACTACTACTAGCATTACTATTACTACTATTACCCATAGAGAGCAGACCTACTGCCTTATATGTTCTTTGCTATGCTGCTTCTGCTGTCACTCCTATTGCAGCCACATGCCACTATAGCCCTTTTGACATCCACACTGCACTGCTGCTGCTTCAAATTAAAAGGGAGAATTTTTTAGGCTCTTTAACAACGAGCCTCTTTTTTTCTGATAATCAACACCTGTACATGTTGTATGGACAGGCATAATTTTTGGACCCTTGGTCCCCTAAGCCACTTTTTTATTTATTTTATCCCAATTTTTGGAAGCTTTGGAATATGAAAAATCATAACACATGTTTCGGCGCGGTGTGCTTTTATGTATGTCAGTGTCACTCAGACATAATTTACTATTGATGTCATTGCGTTCTGGAGCTTGGGGAGGGGGAGGCAAAAAGAAAAAAAATATATAAAAAATAAATGAAAGAAAAGAGATATCAAGTTTTCCTAAAAAATGATGAGTACTAGGAGGCTAGAGGAGGTTGTATACCAACTTTTAAGGCGATTGGAGCAACGTTGGTTCATCCTGAATTGATTCGGGTCTAAACCAAAGAGTTTCAAAAATTTGGCGAACCTGAACCGAACCGAATCTCGAGTGGTACTCTGATTTCTAGTGTAGATGTCACCACGGTTTAGGTGCCACCACTGTACAGTATTACATGTAGATACAAGATATAAATTTTTTGTATTGTATAGGCGTGTTGCTTTTCACATTGTAGCTTATTGCTGAGGAAATCTTGTTTTTTAATGTATTAGATCACTTTATTAAAACAATTTGGAAGTGAGGAAAGTCTTAAATTCTCAGTGGAATTACAAATGAATAAAAGACAATTATATTACCTCTGTACAAAAACAGACATGTGAAGCTGTTTAATAACATAACCACCTGAAGAAAAATTGAAGTGGCAGAGTGCCACGCACAGCTTTTTTTCAGAAGCCCTACAGGTCTTTCTAAAGTCTTCTCCCTATTCTGTTGTCCAAGGTAGTAGAGTTAACACACATGCTTTCTGAGACATGTTATCTAAACTAAATGCATTAAGCAAACACCTTCATTTGCTTTTCAATGGCTTTTGTTTCAAGATAACGCGATAATTTGAGTTAAAAGTTTGTGCGTTAACGCTGCTACATTTAATAGTACGTTTTAGATAAGAAAAAGATGAGGGGCACACAAAAGTGAAACACTGGTCGGTACTTGTGAAGTTAGTAAAGAAGAAATGGTGGGGCAGTTGGGGTGGGTGGTGGGACCCTGTGGGTACACTTCACCCACTAGGCCTGAATGTGGACTGTCTAATTTAGGAATTATTTTATCATGCAGTCTTTTTAGGTTTAGGAAGAAAGGTTTTGTCTGTGGATAATCCTAGGGAATGATGTAGAGATGAGGGCTTCTCAAGTTCATTGGTGATTAGAGTCATGTGACTTTAGGACATATGAGATTAATGGGAATCCCAGTTACTATTGGATGGATCTGGTCATGTGACATTCAAACTACAGAAGCAGTGATCATGTGTTTTTTTTTATTTTTTATTATTATTAATTGGATATATATTTTATGTATATTAGGCTTTACTTGATTGAATCTATTTGAACCTATCCCGAAGACTGGGATGGGAAAGGGGTTTATTTAAGAATATAAATAGTGCTGATGCGACAGAAGTGCATGATAAAGAGCAGGTGTGCAACAGCGGCTGCTTTGCTCCGTTGTTCCCCTGCTTACCGCTGTAGTCCTGAGAGCCATGTTCAGCGGCCAGTGCTTCCTATTCACCGCTGCAGTTCTGGGCTCTGTCTGTGTGGGTGCTGTTGTTCTGAGATCAGCTCCACAGTTTCCTCTCAGCCCTGGCAACAGCATGCTTGCTGCTTGTTTCCTGCAGCAATTCCTTAAGGGCCGCACGTGTCACTTCCTGGGCTTTATGGGTTAGGTCATGTGACCTCACTGACTAATCCTAGCCCTCCTGCACATATATAAGTGGCTCAGCCCCCTTCCCAGATGCCTCAGTGTCAAAGTCCTTGTGTCCTGTTAAGGTTCTTGATATCTGCTTGTGTTCCTGTGTTCCTGACTCATACTTGTGTTTCTGGATTCTGCTACCCATTTAATCCTGCCTGCTTGCCTTTACTATCTTGCTGTCGACCCGGTTTGCCTGTCCTATACCTGTGCCACCTGCCCTGACCTTTTGCCTGTCTGACTTCACCTCTGCCTTATCGTTCGGTCCTGCACTGTTGCTACTGGTAACGACTCAGCCTGTTGACAACGCCTGTACCTCTGGTACCTTTCTCAGGTACCAGGACCAGTTGCCTCGTGTGCCTATCCTCCTTAAGAGATAGCGACCTGGTGTTCCCCTTGGGAAAGTCTATCCCCACCATCAGGGGTACTGTGAAGATCGAGGGGTTCGCTTAGACAACACCTTAGAGGAGGTAGGACAAGTGGCACAGTGGGTTCACACCCGCTGGTTCGTGACACGGTAAAACCTGGCTAAGGTTGTACTTATGGAGGATTTTATGATATTTGATTGATGTATACTTCTATATTTTGTAAGTACAATACATTCTTGCATGTTCTTCCAACCAAGCAGTGCTTTACTATTATGTGTTCCTCTACTTTTTCCTATAACTGGGATTTTAGGTAAGGATTATCTAGCAAGTGTGGTCACATTTGACAATGGAGTGAGGTGATTAGTTTCAGAAGGGAGAAGGCTTTGGTAAGAGCTGGAAGGGCTTATGAAAAGACACTGTGTGTGGACTGTTCCACTCCAATTTTCCTTCAACTGGATATGTTTTTGAAAGCATGCATGTCTGTTTTTGTGCATGTTGACTGTTTGAAGAGGACCTACTTCTAGTGGACTTTGTAGCACCTCTATTTAAGGTCTGAAGGGACGGCAGTTGGCAGGCTCCGACTGGCCCACAGGGGTACAGGTGAATACCCTTGTGGGCCCCTGAGAAAGATGGATCACTAGCCTCACACCATCTTGAAAAGTGACACATAACACAGTAGACTTACTGCATTACATATAGATAGGCAGTGTACAGAACGTCAACCAGCCTAAGGTCATATAAAAAAACTGGGTAGAATATTTAAGAAACTCCCCAGTTTATTATAATAGACACGCTCATGTGGCTGAGATGACTTCTAGGTACAGAGGCAGGACAGCCAGTGTTCTCCTTTCCCAGGGACTTCTCAAAGTTTCTGCAAAGACCCTGTAATCAATAATTTTGTAGTGTCTTGCTGATGTGTGAGCAGGTAATATTTGGATCTATCCATATGGTGGGCCCCCAAAATAAATGTTATTGGGAAGCCCTAGACAGCCTAGTCCGACACTGGCTGTTGGTATATAATATATGACTTGTTTGATTTTATAGAAACCATATTATGTGATATAAACATCTTTGTCATTTCTCTTGGCCTCTTTCTTCTAAGGATCCTTAAAGACTGTTAGAAGAGCAATTTCAGCAGTAGAAGATATCCAAAGACTGGAGTCAGGATGACTTTATGAACACTTATGCCCACACTGGTACAGTTAGTGTAAGCTTCAAAGGATAATCCTTCTATGTTCTGGAACTGGCTGCCAAGATTACAGACGGACTTTGTTGCACATCCACGAACAGCTGTTGCGGGTATTAATCCTGCAAATATACACATAGGAGCTTTTATTTGACACAATATTTGGCCTTCTATATGAACATTAACCCACCTAATCAGTGGTCTTGTTTAATGGCAGATTATTATATAGGTAGTTTGGGCACCTGCATGGGCCCGTGTCTCTTGACTGCTAAACCTCAGCCCCCAGTACAGAGTGAGCATACAAACTGTATGATACCTGTGTAGCAATGGAGCAGATTGCCTATCTCCACTACCTCAACCCTGTCCACCCTGTGATCTTACAAGAGGTGAAGAACATCAGCTGCATCAGCTGAGCAGAGCAAAAGGCTATCTGTCCCAGGTTAGCCCTCACTACCCTGCTTTTCTTCCCAAGATAATGCAGCTAGACAGTAAACATTTTTGGTGCTCTATTTGTATATGTGTGTATATATATATACATATATATATATGTATATGTATATATTCCAGCAATGTGGTTGAGATTTCAGAAATGCCATCCATACATTGTGGAGAACAGTGCACATTGCACAACACTAGGAAATTAGAACCTATTGCTCAGGCACCTTCCTATAAGTTAAGGTGCCTTAAGTACCCCAGGGTAGCAAGCCATTGACTGGGGAAGATTGGGGTACATGCGCAGTGGTTAATAGCCGAATGATGAAGTGCATGTGTGTGCCCTAGGAACAGAGAGAGGAAGTGCCAGCATAAAGCAGGCTGCAAACTGTAGGTTGGGCCTATTGCCTAGGAAGTGAGAGATGTTACTGAGCCCTAAACACCATAAACCAAGAGTTGGGGAGCAGGTGAGCCGTGAGGCGTCTGTAACCACCAGGGAAAGCAGAGCACTGGTGGGCAGGTGTCACTGCATGATACACCCAGTGGTTGCAGTTCACCATTTTAAGGTTTTTGCTAGCATGTTGTGATATTGTAATGAATAGTGTTGATCGCGAATATTCTAATCGCTAATTTTTACTGCGAATATTGCACTTTGAGAATTTGCAAATATCTAGAATATAGTGCTATATTTTCGTAATTGCAAATATTCTCGATTTTTTTTCATCAGTACCCATGAACCATCACTGCTTCTTGCTTGTGGGCCAATGAGAAGGCTGCAATATCTTTGATTTTAGGAGTAGTGTTGATCGTGAATGTTCGCATCGCAAATTTTTATTGCAAATTTTCTGATTGCTGATTTTCGCAATCAAGAAAATAATGACTGGAGATCACGAATTCTCGAATTTGCAAATATATGATGAATATTCGCCCAAATATTAGCGAAATATTGCAAATTCGAATATTGCCCCTGCCGCTCATTACTGGTAATGAATTTATTTTGGGGAAAATTGAAATCCTTAACCAAGTTCAAGCAAATGTAATATTAGACATTCCTGTATATTGGTCCTTTCTAGTTATTTCTTAACACAAAGACAGCCCATACTAATGAGCATATCAGAGAAGAATAGTGCCCACTAGTTCAGGGTTGATATGGAGTCTCATGTAGAGGACATTTCAATCTTTGTCAATGATTTTCTTAAAAGTGAAGAGAAAAATAAAATAGTTTTGTACCTAGTACTTGTGCTGTCTGGAGAAAACACCAATTCTCGTCTCCTGTACATTGTATAGTATCCTTAGTATCACACCAAGTAGAGTTAATAGACTTGCAGGATGGACAAACTACTCCATTGAGGTTAGAGTTTGGTTTTGGTACTAGAACAGGAGAAAGAAAGAAACAAAAAGAGGATTTTTATTGTATAAACACATAATTCACATTATTGTCTTTATTATAGGGATACATTTTTTCAGTATTCTGTATATTTTCATAAAATGTAATATTCATAGAAAACACTCTTTTTTTAATTATTTGCTATTTAACATTTTCATTTTGCAGTATTATGCCATTGAAAATAAAATACATCTTGTCCTTCTTTAGTAGTCAGCACAAGACCCCCTGTAGAGAGAGGTAATCTGTTGCTAGTTTACTGCTGCAAATATTTGAGCAAAAGTATAAGTTCAGTGACCCATTGATTCACTGCTTAAGAGTTAATACTGTGATTCACTAATAAAAGGTTAATACTACGGTTCACGGCGTTAATATGTTTACTGTGATGATGATTTCTGTGCTGTGTATCCCAAAAGGTAATATATAGGAGGAAATAGTTAAAACTAGAGATATTTAGTTGGCTTCCAGAGGATAGGCTGGTCCCTCTGTCTCTGGGCTCGTGTAGAATTTGTAGCAAGCAGAGTTAGAAAGAAGACCTGCTCTGGTGAGCTCTGCCAAATAGTCCTAATGAGAAAACTTGTCAAGGCTGTGCACTCCACTCACTGCATGTGTGGCCCACAGAGTGCAAGAGAGAAGAATTAGTCACTGTAGGGCACTACAACCACCCTCATTGCCACCATTCCCACTCCCATCCTCTCCAGTTGCAGTGAGCACTCATCCGATGGGGACTGGCACATCACATAACTACTAGTTCCCAAAGGCTCTTGATAAAGGTAGCATAGACTAAGCCCATGAATCTCATAAATAAAAGTAAGCATCCAGGTAACATAAGTAAGGTTGAAAAGCAACATTCTGTAGATTTGCTATCTTCCTCAGTTTTCATCACATCAACAGACGTGCAGGTCGGGGGACACCTGGGAAATAGTGACCATGAAGTAATAACCTTCCAATTACCATTCAAGAGTGTTTCTTCAGGGAGGAACAAAAATACCAAACTTCAAAAGGCAAAATTTAGCCAACTAAGAGAGGCCATAGGCGTAACTAACTGGGACAAAGTCCTCAAAAATAAAAATACAGCCACAAAATGGGATATTTTTAAAAGCATCTTAAAATCTAATTGTGAGAGGTACATACCTTAAGGGAATAAAAGGTTAAGGAACAAGAAGAAACATATGTGGATAAAGAAGGCAATAAATTACAAAAAGAAAGCATTTACATCACTAAAACATGAGGGTAGTGAGGAAACCGTAAAAAACTATAAGGAAAGAAATAGAATATGTAAAAAACAAATAAAAGTGGCCAAACTAGAGACCGAGATATTAATTGCCAAAGAGAGCAAAACTAACCCTAAAATGTTCTATAATTATATAAATGATAAAAAGTATAAATCTGAAGGTGTCGTCCCTTTACAGAGTAATGAGGAGGGAGTCGCAGAGAGCGATGAGGAGAAAGCAAAGCTATTAAATATTTTTTCTCCACTGTATTCACTGATGAAAATAAACTGTCAGATGAAATGCAGAATGTAAAATTAAATTCTCCATTAAAAGTGCCCTGTCTAACCCAGGAAGAAGTACAGCGGCGTCTTAAAAAGATTAAAATGGACAAATCGCCAGGACCAGATGGCATACACCCCTGTATCCTAAGAGAATTAAGTTATGTCATAGCCAGACCCTTATTTCTGATATCTAAGAACGCTATACTGACAGGGAGTATTCCACAGGATTGGCGCATAGCAAATGTGGTGCCAATATTCAAAAAGGGTCCAAAAACAGAGCCTGGAAACTATAGACTGGTAAGTTTAACATCCATCATGGGTAAACAGTTTGAAGGTTTTCTAAGAGATGCTATCTTGGAGCACCTCAATTAAAATAAGCAAATAACGCTGCGGCTTCATAAGGGATCGGTTATGTCAAACTAATTTAATCAGTTTCTATGAAGAGGTAAGTTCTAGACTTGACAAGGGCCAAATCAATGGATGTCGTATATCTGGGCTTCTCCAAAGCATTTGACACTGTACCGCATAAAAGGTTAGTATATAAAATGAGAATGCTTGGACTGGGAGAAAATGTCTGTATGTGGGTAAGTAACTGGCTGAGAGATAGAAAACAGAGGGTGGTTATTAACGGTACACACTCAGATTGGGTCACTGTCACTAGTGGGGTACCTCAGGGCTCAGTATTGGGCCCTATCCTCTTCAATATATGTATTAATGATCTTGTAGAAGGCTTGCACAGTAAAATAGCAATTTTTGCAGATGACACTAAACTGTGTAAAGTAATTAACACTGAAGAGGACAATATACAGCTACAGATGGATCTGGATAGATTGGAGGCTTGGGCAGAGAAGTGGCAGATGAGGTTTAACACTGACAAATGTAAGGTTATGCACATGGGAAGGAATAATGCAAGTCACCCATACATACTAAATGGTAAAACACTCGGTAACACTGACATAGAAAAGGATCTAGGAATTTTAGTAAACAGCAAACTAAGCTGTAAAAATGAGTGTCAGGCAGCTGCTGCCAAGGCCAATAAGATAATGGGTTGCATCAAAAGGGTCATAGATGCCTGTGACGAGAACATAGTCCTACCACTTTACAAATCACTAGTCAGAGCACACATGGGAGTTCTGGGCTCCTGTGAACAAGTCAGACATAGCAGAGCTGGAGAGGGTTCAGAGGAGGGCAACTAAAGTAATAACTGGAATGGGTGGACTACAGTACCCTGAAAGATAATCAAAATGAGGGTTCTTTACTTTAGAAAAAAAGACTATGGGGAGATCTAATTACTATGTATAAATATATCAGGGGTCAGTACAAAAATCTCTCCCATCATCTATTTATCCCTAGGACTGTGACTGTTACAAGGGGACATCAACTGCGTCTGGAGGAAAAAAGGTTTGTACACAAATATAGAAGAGGATTTTTTATGGTAAGAGCAGTGAGACTATGGAGTTCTCTGCCTGAGGAGGTGGTGATGATCAGTACAATAAAAGAGTTCAAGAGGGGCCTGGATGTATTTCTGGAGTGTAATAATATTACAGGCTATGCAGTCAGGTCCATAAATATTGGGACATCGACACAATTCTAAAAATTTTGGGTCTATACACCACCACAATGGATTTGAAATAAAACGAACAAGATGTGCTTTAACTGCAGACTGTCAGCTTTAATTTGAGGGTGTTTACATCCAAATCAGGTGAACGGTGCAGGAATTACAACAGTTTGCATATGTGCCTCCCACTTGTTAAGGAACCAAAAGTAATGGGACAATTGGCTTCTCAGCTGTTCCATGGCCAGGTGTGTGTTATTCCCTCATTATCCCAATTACAATGAGCAGATAAAAGGTCCAGAGTTAATTTTAAGTGTGTTATTTGCATTTGGAATCTGTTGCTGTCAACTCTCAAGATGAGATCCAAAGAGCTGTCACTATCACTGAATCAAGCCATCACTAGGCTGGAAAAACAAAACAAACCCATCAGAGATAGCAAAAACATAAGTAACACTCTCCAGGAGCTAGGTGTATGTGTGACTACTTTAATAGTCAACAATCAAGAGAATTAACCAGAGTAAATTCAGAGGGTTCACCACAAGATGTAAACCATTGGTGAGCCTCAAAAACAGGAATTTCAGATTAGAGTTTGCCAAACGACATCTAAAAAAGCCTTCACAGTTCTGGAACAACATCCTATGGACAGATGAGGCCAAGATCAACTTGTACCAGAGTGATGGGAAGAGAAGAGTATGGAGAAGGAAAGGAACTGCTCATGGTCCTAACCATACCACCTCATCAGTGAAGCATGGTGGTGGTAGTGTCATGGCGTGGGCATGTATGGCTGCCAATGGAACTGCTTCTCTTGTATTTATTGATGATATGACTGCTGACAAAAGCAGCAGGATGAATTCTGAAGTGTTTCGGGCAATATTATCTGCTCATATTCAGCCAAATGCTCCAGAACTCATTGGACGGCGCTTCACAGTGCAGATGGACAATGACCCAAAGCATACTGCAAAAGGAACCAAAGAGTTTTTTAAGGGAAAGAAGTGGAATGTTATGCAATGGCCAAGTCAATCACCGGACCTGAATCCGACTGAGCATGCATTTCACTTGCTGAAGACAAAACTGAAGGGAAAATTCCCCAAGAACAAGCAGGAACTGAAGACAGTTGCAGTAGAGGCTTGGCAGAGCATCACCAGGGGTGAAACCCAGCGTCTGGTGATGTCTATGCGTTCCAGACTTCAGGCTGTAATTGACTGCAAAGGATTTGCAACCAAGTATTAAAAAGTGAAAGTTTGATTTATGATTATTATTATGTCCCATTACTTTTGGTTCCTTAACAAGTAGGAGGCAAACTGTTGTAATTCCTACACCGTTCACCTGATTTGGATTTAAATACCCTCAAATTAAAGCTGACAGTCTGCAGGTAAAGCACATCTTGTTAGTTTAATTTCAAATCCATTGTGGTGGTGTGTAGAGATATAACAAAACAACAACAAATACAGGTGCACTCTGTGGTCTCACTAAACCCTCAAACTGATTTTAAAATTGAGAGATTAGTCAACATGTCCTACGGTGTAGAACATGTCTAAGCCCGGGCACCACGTCAAGGTTTCTCAAGTAGCCCGGGCTACTTGAGAAACCTTGACGTGGTGCCCGGGCTTAGACATGTTATACACCGTAGGACATGTTGACTAATCTCTCAATTTTAAAATCAGTTTGAGGGTTTAGTGAGACCACAGAGTGCACCTGTATTTGTTGTTGTATTGTTATATTGATTATTACATCCACACTTGTTACCTTGTGTGAGATGTCTATTGTGGTACTTGTGGTTCGCCGCGGGCATCCTCCACCGTATGCATTTTGCTGGGGATCGCCATTAGCAACGGGCCACAAGTGCAGGATTTGCTCCCCTATATATATGCACGACTGCATGTGGGTTTGAGCACCTCCTGCTAATGCCACCTTGTCTTTTTTTGTGGTGTGTAGAGCCAAAAATGTTAGAATTGTGTCAATGTCCCAATATTTATGGACCTGACTGTAGCTACTAGAGAGGGGTCGTTGATCCAGGGAGTTATTCTGATTGCCTGAATGGAGTCGGGAAGGAATTTATTTCCCTTTTAAGTGGGGAAAATTGGCTTCTACCTCACCTTTTTTTTGCCTTCCTCTTGATCAACTTATAGTATAACAGGCCAAACTGGATGGACAAATGTGTTTTTTCGGCCTTACAGTATATACTGTGTTACTATGTTACTATGTTCTTACTTACCAAGATGAGTGGCACAAGTTAACCCGGCATAAAAAGTAAAACTTTTATGCTACAGTATTCACAAAAGTCCTACAGAGTAAGGGTCCTTTTAGACGTCCGTAGAATAGGTCCGGATCCGTTCCCATTAATTTTCAATGGGGCCAGAAAAGATGCGGACAGCACACAGTGTGCTGTCCGCATCCGCATTTCCAGTCTGTGGCCCCAAATTTCAGGTTCGCGGCTCCGCAAAAAAATAGAACATGTCCTATTCTTGTCCGCAATAGCGGACAAGAATAGGAATTTTCTATTATAATGCTGGCCATTTGCACATGGCTGGTGGCAGTGTTTTGCGGATCCCTATAGCAAATTCTTTCTTGCTCTGCTCATCTCAGAATAAGTCAAGCACTGGCGTACCGCCCATATAGGCAGACTAGGCAGTTTCTATGGGACCCGTGAGAGTGAAGGCCCCGGACAGGCTGAATGGCCTCGCTTCCTTTCTGACCTAAATGCACAGCTCCCTTCCTCCAGGCCCCTGAAGCCATCTGCACAAGATACCGAGCTGGTCAATAAGCAGGGAGATGCTGTGTTCCCCCGTGACTTTTTTTGTATTTTGGTGCCTCACAACTTTGAATTAACATGGATTGTTCGAGGATTTGCATCAATTAATTTACAGAACATGCCCACAACTTTGAAGATGTTTTTTTATATATTTATTTATTGTGAAGCATACAACAAATATGACAAAATAACAGAAAAAGTCAATGTGCAAATAACTATTCTCCCCCTAAAGTCAATACTTTGTGGAGCCACCTTTTGTGTCAATCACAGCTCCACGTCACTTTGGATAACTCTCTATGAGCTTGCCACATCTTACCACTGGGATTTTTGCCCATTCCTCCTTGCAAAATTGCTTCAGCTCCTTCAAGTTGGATGGTTTGCGCTTGTGAACAGAAGTCTGACCACAGATTTTCTATTGGATTATGATCTGGGCTGTGACTCGGCCATTCCAACACATTTACATGTTTCCCCTTAAACTACTTAAATGTTGCTTTAGCCGTGTGTTTGGGGTCATTGTTCTGCTGGAAGGTGAACCTTCGTCCTAGCCTCAAATCACGCACAGAGTGGTACATGTTTTGATGAAGAATATCCCTGTATTTAGCACTATCCATCTTTCCCTCAACTTTAACCAGTTTCCCAGTCCCAGCTGCTGAAAAACATCCCCCCCAGCATGATGCTGCCACCACCATGTCTCACTGTGGGAATGCTATTATTTGGGTGATGTGATGTGTTGGTTTTAATTTGATTGTCGAAAAGTTAAATTTTTGTCTCATTAGACCAAAGCACCTTCCATTTTGGGAGTCTCCCACATGCCTTTTTACAAACTAACAACGTGCCTTTTTGTTTTTAGCTAAAAGTAATGGCTTTTCTCTGGCCACTCTGCCATAAAGTTCAACTCTATGAAGCGTAAGGCTTATTGTGGTCCTATGTACTGTACAGATACTCCAGTCTCTGCTGTGGAACTTTGCAGCTCCTCCAGGGTTTCCTTAGGTCTCTGTGCTGCCTCTTTGATTAATGCCCTTGTTGCCCGGTCCGTGAATTTTGGTGGGCGGCCGTCTCTTGGCAGGTTTGCGGTTGTGCCATGTTCTTTCCATTTGGTTATCATAGATTTGATGGTCCTCTTGGGGATCATCAAAGATTTGAATATTTTTTTATAACCTAACCCTGACTTGTACTTCTCAACAACACAAGTAAGGGTCATTACTTGTTTGGAGAGTTCCTTGGTCTTCATGGCAGTGCTTGGTTAGTGATGCCTCTTGCTTAGGTGTTGCAGCCTCTGGGGCCTTTCCAAAAAGGTATGTATATATAATGGCAGATCATGTGACACTTAGATTGGATGCAGGTGACATCATTTCCCTAATTGTGACTTCTGAAGATAATTGGTTGCACCAGAGCTTTTTATGGGCTTCCTAACAAAGGGGGTGAATACATACACACATGCCAATTTTCTGTTTTTTTATTTCTAAACAATATTTTTTTTATATTTTTTTTATCATTTCACTTCACCAACTTCTGATCCATCACATAAAATTCAGATTAACAAAACATTGTACTTAAGGCTGTAATGTAACAAAATATGAAAAAAGGGGGGTGAATACTTTTGCAAGGCACTGTGTATATATATACAGTACAGACCAAAAGTTTGGACACACCTTCTCATTCAAAGAGTTTTCTTTATTTTCATGACTATGAAAATTGTAGATTCACACTGAAGGCATCAAAACTATGAATTAACACATGTGGAATTATATACATAACAATAAAGTGTGAAACTGTCATGGTCTTACCTTCTCACTGTTCTCCTTCGTTTGACATGTGCTGGCGGCCATCTTGGTTTCTTGTAGCCTCCCACCCTGCGGCTTCTCCTTCCCACTGGGAGGAGCTGGATGCCTAGCTCATATATATAGGAGGTCTGTGGCTTCAGTTCCTTGCTTGGTCCTCCTGTGTTCACATGCTTCTAAGACTGCTGCTGCTTCTGGTTCCTGATCCTGGCCTCGTCTGACTACCCCGTTGGTTCCTGATCCTGGCTTCGTCTGACTACCCTGCTGGTTCCCGATCCTGGCTTCGTCTGACTACCCTGCTGGTTCCTGATCCAGGCTTCGTCTGACTACCCTTCTGGTTCCTGACCTCTGTCTACGCAAGACCCTGCTTCGGTTTAGCCATCCGTTTGGACTTTTGCTTACAGCTTGCTTTTCAATAAAGCCTTCTTATTTCCACTTATCTCTGTTGCACGTCTGGTTCATGGTTCCATGACAGAAACAACTGAAAATATGTCATATTCTAGGTTCTTCAAAGTAGCCACCTTTTTGCTTTGATTACTGCTTTGCACACTCTTGGCATTCTCTTGATGAGCTTCAAGAGGTAGTCACCAGAAATGGTTTTCACTTCACAGGTGTGCCCTGTCTGCTTTAATAAGTGGGATTTCTTGCCTTATAAATGGGGTTGGGACCATCAGTTGCGTTGTGGAGAAGTCAGGTGGATACGCAGCTGATAGTCCTACTGAATAGACTGTTAGAATTTGTATTATGGCAAGAAAAAAGCAGCTAAGTAAAGAAAAATGAGTGGCCATCATTACTTTAAGAAATGAAGGTCAGTCAGTCAGTCCAAAAAATTGGGAAAACTTTGAAAGTGTCCCCAAGTGCAGTCACAAAAACCATCAAGCGCTAAAAAGAAACTGGCTCACATGCGGACCGCCCCAGGAAAGCAAGACCAAGAGTCACCTCTGCTGCGGAGGATAAGTTCATCCGTGTCACCAGCCTCAGAAATCGCAGGTTAACAGCAGCTCAGATTAGACCCAGGTCAATGCCACACAGAGTTCTAGCACCAGATACATCTCTAGAACAACTGTTAAGAGGAGACTGTGTGAATCAGGCCTTCATGGTAGAATATCTGTTAGGAAACCACTGCTAAGGACAGGCAACAAGCAGAAGAGACTTGTTTGGGCTAAAGAACACAAGGAATGGACATTAGACCAGTGGAAATCTGTGCTTTGGTCTGATGAGTCAAAATTTTAGATCTTTGGTTCCAACCACCGTGTCTTTGTGCGACACAGAAAAGGTGAACGGATGGACTCTACATGCCTGGTTCCCACCGTGAAGCATGGAGGAGGAGGTGTGATGGTATGGGGGTGCTTTGCTGGTGACACTGTTGGGGATTTATTCAAAATTGAAGGCATACTGAACCAGCATGGCTACCACAGCATCTTGCAGCGGCATGCTATCCCATCCGGTTTGCGTTTAGTTGGACCATCATTTATTTTTCAACAGGACAATGACCCCAAACACACCTCCAGGCTGTGTAAGGGCTATTTGACCATGAAGGTGAGTGATGGGGTGCTGCGCAGGTGACCTGGCCTCCACAGTCACCGGACCTGAACCCAATCGAGATGGTTTGGGGTGAGCTGGACCGCAGAGTGAAGGCAAAAAGGCCAACAAGTGCTAAGCCTCTCTGGGAACTCCCTCAAGACTGTTGGAAGACCATTTCAGGTGACTACCTTATGCAGCTCATCAAGAGAATGCCAAGAGTGTGCAAAGCAGTAATCAAAGCAAAAGGTGGCTACTTTGAAGAACCTAGAATATTACATATTTTCAGTTGTTTCACACTTTTTTGTTATGTATATAATTCCACATGTGTTAATTCATAGTTTTGATGCCTTCAGTGTGAATCTACAATTTTCATAGTCATGGAAATAAAGAAAACTCTTTGAATGAGAAGGTGTGTCCAAACTTTTGGTCTGTACTGTGTGTGTATATATAATATATATATATATATATATATATATACACAGTGGATATAAAAAGTCTACACACCCCTGTTAAAATGTCAGGTTTCCACCTTTAATGTGACCTATAAACTGTACCACTCAATTAAAAAACAAACTGAAATCTTTTAGGTGGAGGGAAGAAAACAAAAAAAAGCCAAAAATAATGTGGTTGCTTAAGTGTGCACACCCTCTTATAACTGAGGATGTAGCTGTGTTTAGAATTAAGCAATCACCTTCAAAATTCTGTTAAATAGGAGTCAGCATACACCGGCCATCATTTAAAGTGCCTTTGATTAACCCCAAATAAAGTTCAGCTGCTCTAGTTGGTCTCTGAAATTTTCTTAGTCGCATTCCCACAGAAAAAGCCATGGTCCACAGAGAGCTTCCAAAGCCTCAGAGGGATCTCATTGTTAAAAGGTATCGGTCAGGAGAAGGGTACAAAATAATTTCCAAGGCATTAGATATACCATGGAATACAGTGAACACAGTTATCATCAAGTGGAGAAAATATGGCACAACAGTGACATTACCAAGAACTGGGCGTCCCGCCAAAATTGATGAAAACAAAACAACACTGCACATCACCAAAAGAACACCATACCCACAGTGAAGCATGGTGGTGGCAGCATCATGCCAAGGGGATGTTTTTCTTCAGCTGGAACTGGGATCTTAGTTAAGCTAGAGGGAATTATGAACAGTTCCAAATACCAGTCAATATTGGCACAAAACCTTCAGGCTTCTGCTAGAAAGCTGAACATGAAGAGGAACTTCATCTTTCAGCATGACAACGACCCAAAGCATACATCCAAATCAACAAAGGAATGGCTTCACCAGAAGAAGATTAAAGTTTTGGAATGGCCCAGCCAGAGCCCAGACCTGAATCCGATTGAAAATCTGTGGGGTGATCTGAAGAGGGCTGTGCCCAGGAGATGCCCTCGCAATCTGACAGATATGGAGTGTTTTTGCAAAGAAGAGTGCGCAAATCTTGCTAAGTCAAAATGTGCCATACTGATAGACTCATACCCCAAAAGACTGAGTGCTGTAATGAAATCAAAAGGTGCTTCAGCAAAGTATTAGTTTAAGGGTGTTCACACTTATGCAACCACATTATTTTATTTTTATATTTTTTCTTCCCTCCACCTAAAAGATTTCAGCTTGTTTTTCAATTGAGTTGTACAGTTTATAGGTCACATTAAAGGTGGAAAAAGTTCTGAAATGTTTTATCTTTGTCTAATTTTTTTTTACATCACAAAAAACTGACAATTTAACAGGGGTGTGTAGACTTTTTATATCCACAGGATATATATATATATACATAGATTGTGTAAAGTAGAACTGGCTTAGTTGCCCATAGAAACCGATCAGATTCCACCTTTTTATTTCGGAGAGCTCCTTTGAAAAATAAAGGAGGAATCTGATTGGTTTCCAAGGGCAACTAAGCCAGTTTTTTTTTGTTGTTGTTTTTTTAGCCATTTCCTGTTCTGCTATGTAGATGTAGCACAGTGATCCTCACCTTTTGGTGCCAGCTATATAGCTGATAAATTGCTGAAACTGACGGGTGTGAACTAGTTCCAATTCTGCCATTTTAACCCTTCGGGGGGGGGGGGGCAATTTAGAGTTTTGCTATGGGGCCCCATCATTACTATGTACGCCCCTGATGTCAAGCCAACATGAAAGATAAAGAAGGGCATATTAGTAAAGTCTGTCACGTTAAGTGGAATCTAAAACTGTGCTGTGCTAGTAAACATGGAGCCCCGGAACGATTTTCTTTGCCAAACTACAATTATATGTACAGAAAGCCACAAACAGATGACTTACATGCTGGAAGATTAGGAGTGCAGTTGTCAGTGCTACAACATGCAGTGACCAATCTAATTTGTCCTTGCTGTACGCTCATGCTGCCCGAAAACTTACATTCAGATGAAGGCATACATCTCCTGACTAAAGTTGCAATAATTTTTCCACCTATAAATAAACATAAAAAGTTAAGTTTGTTTTTTTTAACCAAAATTGTAAAAATAATTCTTAAAGAGGTTCTCCATGTTGGGCCATTTGGTTAGAAATGTTCTTTGACAAGAATCTGACCACAAACTGCACCACTGCTGGGACCTCCAACGATCAGCTGTATTCTGTGGGGAAACCTGACAGCAGGTGTTCAAATTGCCTACAGCGCCACCACAAGGGAAATTGGGTATTAACCTGCCACCATTCACATCAATAGACCCTTTGTGTAATACAGGACAGGTCCTCCAGAATGACTGCTCTGCATTACTCACCACTGTGGCTAAGGAAGGCAGTACATATCCCATGCTGCAGCTCCATAATTGGCGTAAATATTGATTACCAGTCATGAGGATAGATCATCAATATTTAAGTCCTGGAAAAACCGTAAATGTTCACACTTACTAGTTTCTACAACCAAAATATCAGTGTGCCTATGCCGTAGTGACAAAGGGTACAATTTATTAGCATTCTGGAGCAGGCTAATTTAGAATGAGCATAAAATAATTTTGTGAGACAGTAATTGCTTACAGCGGTTTTCTGAGATTTTAATACTATTGACACTGGTCATTAGTATCTGATCGGTGGGGGTCCAACACCCGGGACCCCCGCCGATCATCTGCTTGAGAAGATGACAGTGCTTGCAGTAGCACCATGGCCTTTGTCAGCTTTCTCTAGGCCAGTGACATCACATTCATCAGTCACGTGATCTAGACAATACAATACAATGTACAGCTTTGTGCTTGGTAAGCTGTGAGAAGGCCACAACACTCACAGAAGCCTTCTCAAACAGCTGATCAATGGGGGTCCCAGGTGTCGGATCCTCACCGATCAGATACTTAAGACCTATCCAGAGGAGAGGTTGACAGTATCAAACTCTCGAAAAACCCTTTTAATGGAATTAAAAAAAAAACTCAATAAGCGATTATTTTACATAAATTACAGTGAGGAACAGAAGTACCCTGCGATTTTGCAAGTTCTCCCACTCAGAAATCATGGAGGGGTCTGAAATTTACATTGTAGGTGCATTCCCACTGTAGGAGACTGCTGAACATAAGTACAGTATTTGAACCCCTGTGAAACAGCAAAAATTCTGGCTCTCAAAGACCTGTTACCGTGCCTTTAAAAAGTCCACCTCTACTCCACTAATTAATCTAACTTAGTAGCACCTGTCTGAGCTCTTTAAAGACACCTGTCCACCTCACAGTCAGTCGGACACCAACTACTACCATGGGCAAGACCAAAGAGCTGACAAAAGACACCAGAGACAAAATTGTGGACCTCCACAAGGATTGAAAAGGCTTCGGCAAATGTCAAGCAGCTTGGTGAAAATAGATCAACTGTTGGAGCAATTGTTAGAAAATGGAAGAGGCAAAAGACAACTGTCAGTCTCCCTCGGACTGGGGCTCCATGGAAGATCTCACCTTGTGGGGTGTCACTGATGATAAGAAAGGTGAGGAATCAGAACTACAAGGGAGGAGCTGGTCAATGACATGAAGAGAGCTGGGACCACAGTTTCATAGGTCACTGTCGGTAGAACACTGCACCGTTATGGTTTCAAATCATGTATTGCACGGAAAGTTCCCCTGCTCAAGTCATCACATGTCCAGGCCCATCTGAAGTTTGCCAATGACCATCTGGATGATCCAGAGGAGACATGGGAGAAATTCATGTGGTCAGATCAGACCAAAGTAGAACTTTTTGGTCTAAGCTTCACTCGTCGTGTTTGGATGTTTGGGGAAAAAAGAAGGATGAGTTGCATCCCAAGAACACCATCCCTACTGTGAAGCATGGGAGAGGGTAACATCATGCTTTGGAGGTGCTTTTCTGCAAAGGGGACAGGACGACTGCACTGTATTAAGGAGAGGATGAATGGGACCATTTATTGTTATATTTTGAGCAACAACTCCTTCGCTCAGTCAGAGCATTGAAGATGGATCGTGGCTGGTTCTTTTAATATGACAAGGACCCGAAGCACAGAGCCAGGATAACCAAGTAGTGGCTCCGTAAGAAGCATATCAAGGTTCTGGAGTGGCCTGTCCAGTCTCCAGACCTAAATCCAATAGAACATCTTTGAAGGGAGCTGAAACTCTGTGTTGCTCAGCAACAGCCCCAAAACCTGACAGATCTAGAGGAGATTTGTGTGGAGGAGTCGGCCAAAATCCCTGTTGCAGTTTGTGCAAACCTGGTCAAGAACTACAGGAAACGTTTGACCTCTGTAATTGCAAACAAAGGCTTCTGTACCAAATATTAACACTGATTTTCTCACGTGTTCAAATACTTATGTTCAGCAGTGCCAGACAAATAAATTCTTTAAAAAATATACAATGTGATTTACTGAGAAAAAAAAATGTATTCTCTCTCTCAGAGCGGGAATGCACCTACAATGTGAATTCCTGATCCCTCCATGATTTCTAAGTGGCAGAACTTGCTAAATTGCATGGTATTCAAATACTTCTGTTCCTAACTATATATATAAAAAATAATAATTACACATTAGGTATGCACATGACTGAAATATAGACCGTACACAGCCATGTCAATGTAAAAACAAAAAAAGTTATGGCTTCTTAAACATGGAAAGGCAAAAACTTAATTAAAAGAAGTAATTAAAAGAGGTAAAAAAAATGTTCAATCCTAGTCCAGTACAGAACTTCAAAATCACAAAAATTAATAAAATTAAAAATAAAATTAAAACCAAAAAAGTTCACCACTACGTTTCTTGATGTCTGATTGGCTTCGCTGACCTCCGTGTGATGCGGGTTAAAATCACAATGAATCAGTCTTTATACAAAAGGTGGTCGCGCTGCCAGGTATACGTCTCAATTCACAAGCTCAATAGAAGGGGCATTCTCCTTTGACACAGCCAACAGGATAGCAGCCTTTTCTCAAAGCAACCTTCAATAAAATTGTGAAAACACGCCTTAAAATTATCATAAAATCGGGTCCATCAGGTCCATCAGTCCACACTGCCCGAACCTAGGTTTCGCCGATAAGGCTACCATGACACCCTCCTCAACACACTTAATTTATATAGGGTTAATCTGCAAACTTTTCCCTCCCCCTTCTGCAGCAACACCCACCCTATAAACTATACTCTTTTAAATCATGTTTTACATATTCCCATGGACATGTCACATACTCTTCATTAGGACCACAAATATTCATAAGAACATACAAAAATAGTTGTGTACATAAAAACATATAGACATATACAAAACATATCCGGTTTCA
This sequence comes from Bufo gargarizans, assembly GCF_014858855.1. Lineage (NCBI taxonomy): Eukaryota > Metazoa > Chordata > Amphibia > Anura > Bufonidae > Bufo > Bufo gargarizans. The sequence goes on along the minus strand of NC_058081.1, from coordinate 718,704,005 downwards.
GAGCTCAACACAATCCCGCTCCATTTTGGAGCGCTGCAAATTTTCCCAATATTTCTTCAAACAACATCTGGCATAGTCATACATCCCGCAGTACACTTCTTAATATGTCCCTCCCGTACTATTTCATTAAAATTACCTCCCTCCGTTATTTCTTTACTTCATTCATAACTTCTTCCACAGTCACGTGATGCCAAACAACCAATAGCTTTCCACTATCGACTTATGTTACACCCTCTTCACTCCCACTTGTTGTTCAACCAATAATCTAAGACCCTATGTTAACCTCACGCTATTCCACTAAACAGGGCTTCAAGTCAAAATCAATGTTTAAACCATGGGGCTGTAATGTCTTCATTTTAAATATCCATTCCACTTCTCTTCGATTTATCTGGGTGGTCACCTCCTCTCCAATCCGACTTTATCTCTTCCACCCCTGCAAACCACAGGCCTCTCGGATCCTTGCCATGCATTTTTTTTGAATGCATCGATACACTGTGAGTTTCCAGCCTTTTCTTTATATTGTTAATAGGCTCCTGTATCCTCGTTTTAAGTTTACACAATGTTCTCCCTATATAAAATAATCCACAGGGGCATTTTAACAGATATACTATCCCCATATGTTCGCAGCTTATCTCCCCTTTAATCTTATATTCTTCTCCACTTCCTAATACTATCTTTTGAATACTCTTGCAGGAGGGCAATTCACTCGGATCCATAGGAATTGTACTGATTTGGGGGATTATAAAGAGCAGAGTAAGATCATACAGGAACGGTTTGAGGAGAAGGGGTATGAGAAAGAAGAACTAGAAAAAAAAAAATCTGCGACGCTATAGAAAAGAAGGAAGGGGGTGGTAATGAGTTAAAAAAAGGGAAAATAAAAAGAAAACAACCATAGATTTACCTTTTTCACACAATTCAGTGCCATCACGGGACCTATGAAAAATACCTTGCGTAAAAATTGGTCAGTTTTAAAAAATGACCCTGTTATAGGGGGGGTTATCCCAAGCAAGACAGAGGTGATATATCGAAAGGCCCCAAATTTGAAGAATTCTCTTGTCCGGAGCTATATCCCAGTGAAAATAGAAAAGAAAGAGAGGGACCAGTTCACATGGTGCGGTTTCTGCATCGCAAAAAAAGTGAAGAGTATTCAGAAGATAGTATTAGGAAGTGGAGAATAATATAGGATTAAAGGGGAGATAAGCTGTGAACATATAGGGGATAGTATATTTGTTGAAATGCCCTTGTGGATTATTTTACATAGGGAGAACATTGCGTAAACTTAAAACGAGGATACAGGAGCCTATTAACAATATAAAGAACGGGCTGGAAACTCACAGTGTATCGATGCATTCAAAAAAATGCATGGCAAGGATCCGAGAGGCCTGTGGTCTACAGGGGTGGAAAAGATAAAGTCAGATTGGAGAGTAGGTCATTTTAATGAAATAGTACGGGAGGGACATATTAAGAAGTGTACTGCGGGATGTATGACTATGTTAGATGTTGTTTGAAGAAATATTGGGAAAATTTGTAGCGCTCCAAACAGGAGCGGGATTGTGTTGAGCTCTGATACCGGATATGATATGTATATGTCTATATGTTTTTATGTACACGACTATTTATGTATGTTCTTATGAATATTTGTGGTCCTAATGAAGAGTATGTGACATGTTCATGGGAATATATATATATATTTTTTTAAGAGTGTATTTTATAGGGTGGGTTTTTCTGCAGAAGGGTGAGGGGAAAGTTTGCATATTAACCCTATATCAATGAAGTGTGTTAAGGAGGGTATCATGGTAGCCTCATCGGCAAAACCTAGGTTCGGGCAGTGTGGATTGATGTAAAAAATTATTTAAAAGAGTGTATTTTATAGGGTGGGTTTTTCTGCAGAAGGGTGAGGGGATAGTTTGCAGATTAACGCTATATCAATAAAGTGTGTTGAGGAGGGTGTCATGGTAGCCTTATCGGTAAAACCTAGGTCGGGCAGTGTGGATTGATGTAAAAAATTATTTAAAAGAGTGTATTTTATAGGGTGGGTGTTGCTGCAGAAGGGGGAGGGGAAAGTTTGCTGATTAACCCTATGTAAATTAAGCGTGTTGAGGAGGGTGTCATGGTCGCCCCTGAGGTAGTCTTATCGGCGAAACCTAGGTCGGGCAGTGTGGAGTGATGGACCTGATGGACCTGATTTTATGATCATTTTAAGGCGTGTTTTCACCTTTTTATTGAAGGTTGCTTTGAGGAAAGGTTACTATCTGGCGGAACTCAAGTGTGCTGGCTGTGTCGAAGGAGATTGCCCCTTCTCTTGAGCTTGTGAAGTAACATCTTAAGACAGAAGTGTTAGACTTAACAATGCACCATATTTGATCAAATATTGTTCAACACTCTATAAATGTAGTGCTGACTTTAAAAATTCTCTTCCTGTAAATCCCCCTCGTAAAGCCCATTTGCGGTTTGCTTTTCAAGTGATTTTTTGCAGCATCCAGTAACTCAAACCCCATCCTGACATAGTCCGTCTCTCACAGGTGCTGGAACTGTTACAGTGCATCAGTGTCTCAGTCCTGATAGCTTGCTAGGCTGGAAACACACATACAGTAAGTATTTTATGATGTTTGTTGCGCTGTTGCATTTTTAGTGTCTGTTATGAGTTATGGGTTGCGATTCTATTTTCTAGAGCACATTAAACACAGGTTGTTGTAGACTGGAGCGGAAATTATCTGCAGACAAAAGACCAACTGGACTTCCTGCCAGCTATTACAGAAGGGCTAATGGAATTTTTTTTTTTTAAAGACCAAACTATTCCAGATAACGTACAGATGCTAAAGCAAGTAAAGGGGTTTTCTGTTAAAAATTATTTTTAACAAGTTCCTGCAGCATGGCCCCATGAAACAGAAGAGTCACACTTACCTGCTCCATGCCTCCCTGGTCCTCCACACCGCCTCCACTTTCTCCATCTTCCGGTTCCGGCTTTGTTTATGTCTGGCTGGCTATGGGCTTGGTCACATGCACTGTTACAGCCAATGACTGGCTTTAGCAGGGATGTTGCCACAAGCAGTATGTTACTGCTGAAGCCAGTCATTGGCTGGAGCTGTGCATGTGACCATGTCCATAGCCAGTCAGATGTAAACAGTGCTAGGACCAGAAGATGGAGAGAGTGGAGGCAGAGTGTACCACTGGAGTAGCATGGAGCAGGTAAGTATAAATCTTCTGTTTCAGGAGCCATGCTGCAGGAAAATCTTTTAGTTTCTATATATTTTTCCAGAAACCCAGTAGAGCTGAGTATGTATGATGAGTAACAGAAGCCATTCCATATTCCTCTGGGTTTTTAAGGAAAATATATGAAAATCAGAACATCTTTCATCTGCTGACATCAGGCTTAGGGCTCATGCATATGGCCCTTGCTCGGCCATGGCAGTATTGCGGCCGGCATACAGCAGGTCTGCAATAGACGCACACAGGCCAAGTGCACCCCGCCTGTGGACCCATTAACTTAAATCCGGAAGATGTGGTGCGGAATAAAGGCACAGATCGGAAGCCCACAGAAGCACTACCGAGTGCTTCCGTAGTTTTTTTGCATGCACTACTTTTTTGCGGTGCCGCAAAATGGGTCCGCAATCCGCATGCGGCAGCCCCGCGGTCAGTGCCAGTGCATTGCGCACCGCAATTTGCGGTCCGCAGCATGGGCCAAGCCAGCACACGGTCGTGGGCATGAGCCCTTAGGCAAGTTCATTTAAATATCTTTCCCAAAAGCCTAGAGGTGCTAATGTTAGTTTGCTGACATCAAGGTTATAATAGGTGGTTGGTTTTCTTAACGAGATTTTTTTAGGTTGCTTTTGAAGGTTTTTAAATTGGGGGGGGTGGAGTTTTTGGGGTCGTGAATTTCAGAGTACATGGGATGCATGTGAGAGACTTTGTAGATGGTTGTTTGAGGAACAGACAAGAGAAGAGCAAAGGTGGAGGTATTGTGAGGATTGGAGATAATGTGTGGGGAGAAGGTCAAAAATGTATAGATAATTGACAGCCTTGTATGTTGTTGCTAGTATTTTGAAATTAATTTGCTGGGTAGTGGGGACCTAGTAAAAGGATATACAGAGGAATAGGAGAGGTGGATTAAAGGGGTTGTCCGGGTTCAGAGCTGAACCTGGACATAGCCATAATTTCACCAAGGCAGTCCCCCTGACTTGAGCATCGGAGCAGTTCATGCTCCGATGGACTCCCTTGCCCTGCGCAGAATCGCACTGGGCAAGGGCTCTTTTTATTTACTATAGCACACTGCCGGGCGGTGGCTTCTGCCCAGCAGTGTGTTTAGTGACGTCACCGTCTCTGATGGGCGGGCCTTAGCGCTGCACTAGCTGTTTTACAGCACTAAAACCCGTCCATCAGTGCTGGTGATGTCACCGGGCTCACTGCTGAGCGGAAGCCTCCACCTGGCAGCCCTAAGGAGAGCACAGGATCTCCTAAAAATGCCTTTGCCCTGTGCGATTCAGCGCAGGGCAAAGGAGAGCATCGGAGCATTAACTGCTCCGATGCTCAAGTCAGGTAGGCTGCCTGGGTGAAAATGGGGATATGTCCGGGTTCAGAACCCCTTTAACCTTCAGCAAAGTTGAGGATGGATTGGAGGGGCACGTTGGTGTTGGATCAGAGGCCTAAAAATAAGATGTTGAAGTAGGTTAGTTACGAGATGATGAGGGCATGTGTGAGCATTGTAGTTGACTTTAGGGTTAAGGAAATATTGATTATGAGAAATATTTTTGAGTTAGAGGCTAAAAGAGGTGGTAAGGATTTTGTTTGCGTTAAAGGACAGGGGAGAAAACATGGTGCCATTAAATGTGACAGGTCTGATGGAGGGGTTGAGTGACAGGGGTGAAATACAGTAGGACAAATTTGGTTTTGTCCAAGTTGAGTTTTAGAAAGCAAGAGGAGAAGGAAGATATAGCTGATGAACACAATGAGATTCTGGATAGTAGTAAAGTGACAACTGGGCCATAGAGGTTTGTCATCAGCAGATAGGTGGTACTGAAGCCCTGGTAGTCCATGAACTGTCCCAGGCCAAAGTTACTGTATAAATGGAGAAGAGTAGTGGTCCCAGGACAGAGCCTTGAGGGACATATAACTCACCAGTAGTGGTTTCTGCGTATTCGGATCCACATATCTGGTCTGATGGGCAAGTGATGTTGTTTTCTACACATGTCAAGGTGTTTGAATAACACAGCGTACAATTGAGTGTGTAACCTAAAGAGATATCACACAATCAGCACATTGGTCAATTATTATACTGTTTGCCAACACTTTTTTCTTCTGTAATGTCAGTGAGATCAACGTAATGTAATACAGCAAAGCACAGAGCACAGCAATGACACTGCTCTCTCTTTCATGCAATAAACTTTAAAAAATGGCTGCTGGGGAGGCTCTTATATAGTAAGGGGGAGGCAACTTTCCCATTGGTTGCTAGGGATGTTGCTAAGCTCTGACAAAGACATTGCCGCCTTCTCATTGGCCCACAAGCAAGAAGCAGGGAGGTTACTGATTTTAAATAAAGATAGAATATTCAAAATTACGAATATATAGCAGTATATTCTAAATATTCACCAATCTAGAAGTGCCGATATTCGCAATTAATATTTGCTATTCGAATATTCGCGCCCAACACTATTTATTAGCTCATCTCACACTATGAGTAGGAGAAAGCTAAGATCTGTCCTACAGATTATTATTATTATGATTATCAATATTATGAAAAAATCCCTAAAAAATAAAGCAATTAAAAAGAAATAGACAAATATTTCAGGTCTTACGGGATTTCCAAAGACTTACTTGTTGCTGCAAGAGCCGAGAGGAGGCAGACAATTCTAATCGAGGAGCTCATGATTACATGATTGTAATCATTGTAAAGAAATGAAAACCTCCCCACCAAGAAGCAAAAGTTAACATTTACTTCCTCTTACATTATTATGGTTGTATATTTCTTTGGACCTTAGTTTTATGGATGCAGGATAAACACTACGTGACAAGTTCTGAATTTGAACCCTGCACATGCTTAAGAAATGCAGGCTCACCTCTTCTGGCTTTGTAATGTGGGCAGCAAAACATTTTTAAATTTTTTAGCACAAACTACTAAAATTGTTGAAAGCATTGGAGGAAGATTAGAGCTGAGCGAATCGATTCTAAACAAATCTGATGCATCACAAATTTAACAAACATTCTTCTGCCAAACAAATCAGAAGCTTTGATGATTCCTTACAGACAAATTATGCAAAACTGCACTCGCCAATTTACTTTTACAGGGAGACAGGGCAGGGAGGATGAAGATGTAGGATTACATGACCCTGGGAGGCTTGCCCACAATGCTTTGCAGGGAGCTTATCAACCAGTCATGGTGCAGGATATTGGCTGCTCTATTTGGCTCTGTGCTATGTGTAGAGCTCAGCCAGTGTTGTGTGAGGACATCTCTGCCATGTGTCTGGCAGACACCAACAAGAGACACAAGACAGATATATTATGGTATACACAGGAACAGTGTAGGAAGGGTAGATTGAACACATTCGATTAACCCTTTCGCTACCAGCGCCGTACGGCGCTGGAGCGATATGTAAACATGGCGTCCGCTCACACGTGCAGCGGGCGCCATAACCAGTAGGTCTCTGCTGTTTCATACAGATGACCTGCGGCTAATTACCGTGACCGTCAATAATGCCAATTGCAGTAATTAAAGGCTTTAGATGCAGTGATCAAGCAAGATCACGGCATCCTAATGCTCAAAAACCTGGAAGCTTGCATTTTCGCACTTCCTACCAATGCCCCGTGCAGCCAACGTGGGCATCGGTAGTTGCTCTGAACACTGTAAGCCTCCCTGACGAGGCTTTAAGTGTTTATGCTGCAATTCTTATTTTGGCCAACAGATGGCAGGCCAGGATAAGAAATGAGCAACTTCTAGTTTAAATGTAATTTTAAAAATCCCAAATAGAACAAAATCAAAAATTAAAAATCATTATTTATAGGCTCATATATGAGCTTCACAATCATCACCAAAAATAAAAATATATATAAAAAATACTAAATATAAAAAAGTTTAAATCACCACCCTTTCCGTATAATAAAAAGATAAATACATAAATAACAATAAATATAAACATCATGGGTATCATCGCGACCGAAAACGCCCATACTATTAAAATATAAAAAAACTATTTCCAATACAGCAAATGACGTAACGGAAAAAAGGGTCAAAATGGCCAATTTGCTATTTTTTCATTGTTTCTCTTACCCAAAAAATGTAATAAAATATGATCAAAAAGTCATGCACACTCCAAAATGGTATCAGTTAAAAACTACAGATTGTTCTGCAAAAAATGAGCTGATAAAGAACTCAGTAGAAATAAGTCTAAAAAAGTTATGGGGGTCAGAATATGGTGATGTAAAAAAAAAAAATAACATTTACATTTATTTTTATAACTATTTAAACATAAAAAACCTATACGAGGTATCGTTGTAATCATACTGACTCAGAGAATGAAGGCCATAAACGAAATGCTGTTGGGGAAAAAAACCATAAAATGGTGGAGTTTTGAGGTTTTTTTCCAATTCCACCAAATTTGTATTTTTTTACTTTTTCTTTGGACCTTGGTTTTATGGATGCAGGATAAACACTACGTGACAAGTTCTGAATTTGAACCCTGCACATGCCTAGGAAATGCAGGCTCACCTCTTCTGGCTTTGTAATGTGGGCAGCAAAACATTTTTAAAATTTTTAGCACAAACTACTAAAATTGTTGAAAGCATTGGAGGAAGATTAGAGCTGAGCGAATCGATTCTAAACAAATCTGATGCATCACAAATTTAACAAACATTCTTCTGCCAAACAAATCAGAAGCTTTGATGATTCCTTACAGACAAATTATGCAAAACTGCACTCGCCAATTTACTTTTATATGGTGATGTAAAAAAAAAAAAAAACATTTACATTTAATTTTATAACTATTTAAACATAAAAAACCTATATGAGGTATCGTTGTAATCATACTGACTCAGAGAATGAAGGCCATAAACGAAATGCTGTGGGGAAAAAACCCATAAAATGGTGGAGTTTTGTGTTTTTTTTTCCAATTCCACCAAATTTGTTTTTTTTTTTACTGTTTCCCACTACATTTTATGCCATAATTAATGGTGGCATTAGAAAGTGCAACCTGTATTGCAAAAAATAAGCCCACATACAGCTATGTAACCGGAAATATAAAAAAGTTATGGCTCAAGGAAAATAGGTAAGAAAAATGAAAACGCAAAAATTAAAAAACCTCCAGTAGCCTAAGGGTTAAATTACTAGGTAGAAAACTCAGGTTTTATCAGATGAGAGGGAGAGCATAGGGGCAGTATAGGGGCAGTGTTATGTGTGTGTTTTAGGCCTCATGCACACGACCGTTGTGTGCATCCGTGGCCGTTTTCCGTTTTTTTTATTTGCGGACCCATTGACTTTCAATGGGTCTGTGGAAAAATCGGAAAATGCACCGTTTGGCAGCCGCATACTTGATCCGTGTTTCCTGGCCGTGAAAAAAATACGACCTGTCCTATTTTTTTCACGGCCAACGGTTCACGGACCCATTCAAGTCATTGGGTCCGTGAAAAATCAGGGATGCACACAAGATTGTCATCCGCGTCCGTGATCCGTGTCCGTGATCCGTGTCCGTTTTTTCCTATCATTTCAATGGCAAACTTGACTTAGATTTTTTTTTTCATTTTTCATGTCCGTGAATCCTCCAAAAAACAAGGAAGACCCACGGACGAAAAAACTGTCACAGATCACGGACCTACGAACCCAGTTTTTGCTGTGTGCACGAGGCCTAAAGGTGAGAGAAATTGATGAACAGTAAAAGGTTGTTCATGTAATGCACTGCAGGCACAAACATCCTGCACAAAGATATTTTTATCTGTGCATGAGCAGACAGCCTTTTTTTCCAAAAACCTCAAGCTTTGCATTTTTTTTTTTATTCTTTGTACACATATATGTACACATATATTTATTAAATAGTACAATCTTCATTTTTCATAATTTCATCATACATGTGTAAAAATAAATTCCTGTTTTAATAAATGATTATATCAACCCACCTCCCCCCTTCACAAGCATCCTCCATTCACTACAAAAAAAAAAAAATACATTCTCCCTTTTTTTTCTTCTTTTTCTCTCCTCAGGATCACTCATTGACCCCTCATCTCTGAATTCTCCCCCTCTCTTGTCTTTTCTTCCTCCGACTCCCTCTACAATAGTCTGAATTGTCTTATTTTTTTTTCAGTCCTTTGGGCTGTCCTATCACAAAGGATCGAGCAATTGACCATCTTTATCCACATTCCAGTTGATGAGACTGTTTCTTTGACCCAGTTCCTAACGATACACCTTCTTGCCTGAAATAGCAATTTTCCAATTATCGTCTGTTGCTTTGATTTTTGTGTGAAGTTCACATGGCTCAACACACAAAACTATGCGGAATGTTCATCTTATACAATTTTGATATCTCTGACAGGATTCAATCCCAAAACCCCTGAATAGACCAACAATTCCATAACATATGGACATCATCTGATCCCTCTTCCCCACATTTGGGACATATAAAAATTATATTTCTATAAAACCTGGTCAGTTTTGTAGGGGAAGAATAGAGACGGTGTATCAATCTGTGCGCTGGGTTTAACAAAATCCCATTAATGTTCCACAGTATCTTATCCCATTTATCCTCTGTTATTGGCTCTTTTTTTTTTAAAACACTTGACCTAACCAATTAGGCTACTTTCACACTTGCGTTCAGGGTCCCACTTGTGAGTTCCGTTTGAAGGCTCTCACAAGCGGCCCCGAACGCATCCGTACAGCCCTAATGCATTCTGAGTGGATGCGGAACCGCTCAGAATGCCTCAGTCTGGCTCTGCTTGACCTCCGTTCCGCTCAGCAGGCGGACACCTGAACGCAGCTTGCAGCGTTCGGGTGTCCGCCTGGCCGTGCGGAGGCAAACGGATCCGTCCAGACTTACAATGTAAGTCAATGGGGGACGAATCCGTTTGACGTTGGCACAATATGGTGCAATTTCAAACGGATCCGTCCCCCATTGACTTTCACGACCTTTGTGAGCCTGGGGTGTTCTCACTTCTTTCTCTGCTGGTTTTCACCATGTTAGGGGGGATAAGGCACCCATTATGCTGTGAGGAGCTCTGAGATCAGGCGTCCATCTCGGCTCCCGGCTAGGTCCGCCCCCGTGGATATTTTCTTCAGTTCCACTGGAGAAAGATACCAGTGTCAAGCACCTGACACACGTTACTACCAAGCACATTTTTATCAACTGTTGTTATTAAAGGTCTATAAATGGGGGACTTCTGGTACATTATGAACAACTAATCCTTCCCCCCTTTTGGGTACTGAAGAAATTGTAACTTCATATGGGGTTGACGTCCGCTCCAAATTAATTGTCGGAGTAGGCTGTCAATGATCTTCATTATCCTTATAGGGATTTCTATCAATAACAAATCGTGAGATCCAATAAATAACATCAGGTTGTCCACATGAAGTGATATTTTTTCCTCAATGTCCCCATACTGAAGCCCAATTATCTTTTCATCCTATCTAATCATAGCTGCCAATGGTTCCAATGATATAGCGAAAAGTAAGGGTGAGAGGGGGTATCCTTGCCTCGCTTCTCTTGAGACTATAATCGGTTCCAAATTCATACCATTTGTCAATACTCTATCAGAAACATCTGTATATAATAATTTAATCCATGAGATGAAGGTTTCCCCAATTCCCAGATATGAAATGTTCCCCTGGGTTGGACGGCTTCTTCTGTATATTAACAAAACATCTTCGATTTGTTGGATTTACACAGCATAAAACCAGTTTGATCCTCATGCACTATGGATGACATTACTCGTCTAAAGGCCACTTTCACACTAGCGTTAATATTTTCCTATGACGGATCTCAATACCGGAAAAAAAAACACTTCAGTTTTGTCCCCATTCATTATCAATGGGGACAAAACGTAACTGAACAGAATGTGATACATTTTGGAGCATACGGGAGAGCAAACCACAGCATGCTACGGTTTGCTTTCCGTTCTGGGATGCAGAGCAAGACGTCATGACCCACAATGCAAGTCACTGGGGATGGATCCGTTTTCTCTGACACAATCTGACACAATAGAAAACTGATCTGTCCCCCATTGACTTTCAATAGAGTTCATGACGGATCTGTCTTGGGTATTTAACGATAATACAACCGGATCTGTTCATAACGGATGCAGATGGTTGTATTATCAGTAACGGAAGCGATTTTGTTGAACCCTGCCGGATCCAGCAAAAACACCAGTGTGAAAGTAGCCTAAGTCTAACCGCAAGTATCTTTGCTAATAATTTATTATCTGTGTTTATCAGAAAGATTGTATGATAAGAGTCCACTGATATGGACACGCAAAACTGTACCTTTCTGTATCTCGACTATGGCTCAAATGGTAGACCATCCAACTCAAGGGATCTATCCTTTGCTATGGAATCTGATACCTTTTCTATTTCATTATTTATTATTGGAGCATCTAACATTTCCATCTGCCACTTGGTTAATTTAAGAGTTTTAATATTCTGCAAGTAATGATGGATCTCGATATTCCCTACATTAAGCTTACCTATTTTATATGCCTTCTTGTGTGGTGACCTCCAAACCTTTATCATTAATTAGCGTAGCCTATGAAGACAGTGGGATCAGCTCAGTGCTGCTACTACAGAGGTTAGCCTCTTACCTGGTAATTTTCCCTGTACATAATATTCTCTTTCCTTTTGAACTTTATTCTTTTTGGCTATGAAATATAATTTATCTTTATATTACTCTTGTATCTCCAGCCAGGCCTCCATATTTTGATCCTTTGGATTCTCTATATGCTCTTATTCTCTTTTCCCGTACTCATCAATCAAACCATTTAGTTGTATCCCTTCTTGTCTTTCATACATAGAAATATATTTAAAAATAACTCCTCTGGGAAATGACTTGCTGTCTCCCTATACCACTCCAAGCGCCGCCATTCCTTCATTGATCTAAAAAAAAACCTCAGAATTTCATTCTGTATCTTATCTTGTGCTCCTATTATAGTCAACCACTCAGGATTTATTTTGAGTCTCAGTCGCTCACTGGTGTCCACCCCTCCCAGAGTAACAACTGGGAGTGAGCAGAAACCCAGTTCATATTTAACCCTTTTACGACTGCCATAAGGCATGCTATCTGCACATACCCCGTGTAGATAGCACGTATATAACCATTCTGGCTGCACTGCCGCTGTCACAGACAGTGTACAGTCTATAATGCCAGCAAGGGACCAATTAGAGTGGTCTGTTGCCGGCGATCACTCTGATTGGTTAGTCTGTGCAGACTAACCAATCAAAGCATGGCAGTGTAAAAATGCCGCTTTCAGGCTCCAATCTCGACTCAGATCAGAGCCTGAAATCAGGCACTAGCTGCTAACATGCCCTCCGATCTGTGCCCACCCATCTGTGCCTCTCTGCCCCCAGATGTGTCCTGCCTGCCTCATCTGTGCCTGTTGTGCCCCCTGGGGTGGTCCCCCTGTATATGATGCAGCCATAAACAGCGAGTGTAGAATAATCTGAGGGGTCACAGCACAAATCAATTATATGGCTTTCACCAGGTGCTCATCTCGTTCTAATCCTCTCTCTACCCCAGGGTCAATGTTTTCCAAAAATGCAATTTAGACAGCACGCCAGATTTCAGTGATATAAAGATGAATGAAGAATTTATTCAGCCAGACATGGTCGTGCACCACGGCCGGCGTCCACACATGCAGCACACAATCGGCTTACTGAAGAGCTTTAAATAGCCCGAAACGTCGCTTGAACTGTACTGATGTGCACCATGTCTGGCTGAATAAAATCTTCATTATAGCACTGAAATCTGGAGTGCTGTCTAAATAAACAGCGAGTGTCAGCTGTATGCTGACTCTCTTCTGTAACGGGCGAGATCAGTGCTGGCACTGATCTCGCCCGTTTAACCCCTTAGATGCCACAGTCAATAGACAACCTCTGTATCCATGGGGTTAATTGAGGGAAGGTGCAAAGGCATCCAGTGTTGCAGTGTATCAGTGTAAAACTGATAGTATTATACTGTGCAATACAAGAGCATTGCAAAGTGTAATACAGCCATCAGCCCCACTGGATATTCAGGATGGCCCACTGGATCTTCAAGATCAACAATGGCAGAATTGCTGGGGGGGCTTTGCCTCACCTCCCAAAAAAATTGAATAAAAAGTGATCAAGAAGCCATATAGACCCCATAGACCAGTGAAAATTACAGCCTGTCCTGCAAAAAAAAAAAAAAAAAAAACAGGCTCTCACACAGCTACATTTACAGAAAAATCTAAAAGTTATGGGTCTTAAATTTGATGATGCAAAAAATAACGTTTAATAAAAAATGATTTTATAATAAAAAAGGGGTAGAACAGAATACAACAATATAAATTGCCAAAACCATATTAACCCACAGAATAAAATTCATATCAAATATACCACATTTAGAACCCCATAAAAAAAAAAACTTGTCAGAATTGCAATATTAGCCCACTTCACCTCAATTTTTTTTTTTAAATAAAAAGCGATCAAAAAGTCATATGTTCCCAAAAGTGGTACTATTAAAAACTACAACCCATACCACAAAAAATTTGCCCCCACACAGCTCAGTCAACCAAAAAATAAAAAAGGTATGGGCCTTAAAATCTATTTCACCAAATTCCATGCCGCTCCTTTCCTTTTGAATTCTGATGATCTCATACAGCAGTTTACGACCACATATGGGGTGTTGCCGTATTTAGGAGAAAATGGGTAACAAATAATGGTGTGCCTTTTCTCCTGTTATCCCTTGTTAAAGTGCAAAATTTGGGCTTAAGCGACTTTTTCTTTTCACAGCTAAGTGTTTCTAAATATTATGAAACGCCTGTGAAGTCAAATTGGTCAGTACAACCCTTAATAAATTCTTTGAGGGGTGTAGTTTCCAAAATGTGGTCGCTTTTTGGGGTTTTTACTGTAGGGGTGTCTTAGCGTGCCTTTGAATATGATACCATTCCAGCAAAATCTGCTCTCCAAAAACCATATGTTGCTTCTTTCCTTCTGAGCACTACCGTGTGCCCATACAGCTGTTTATGAACATACATGGGGTGTTTTTGTAAACCGCAAATTCAGAATAATAAATACTGAGGTTCTATTTACTGTTAAACCTTAAAAAAAATTGGATTAAAATTAAAAGTCCGCACAAAAACTAAAAATTTAAAATTTTACCTCCATTTTCCTTTAATTATTGTGGAACACCTAAAGGGTTAACATAGTTTATAAATTCCGTTTTGAATACTTTGATGGGGGTAGTTTCTAAAATGGGGTAATTTATGGGTGTTTTTATTATGTAAGGTCGGCAAATTGACTTCAGAACTGAATTGGTCTTGAAAAGATCAGTTTTGAATATTTTATAGAAAGTTTGATAAATTGCTTCTTAAATTCTAAGTCTTCTAACGTCCCCAAAAAATACCTTTTAGACATAACAATAGAGCTAAACCAGACATTCAAAAGGTCAGTCTGTCTGGTTTTGGTGGTAAACAAGTCAGTTTTGTTCCCTCCAAAACAGGCTCTTCTTTAAACCCTATGGCAGCTGTGGAAAATTACCATCTTCTCATTTAACCCGTAGGATACCGACGCCGTATACTGTATGTACCTATTTGGGAACGGGCTCAGAAATCCCAGTGCCGTACAGCTGGAATTGTCCGGCAGTCACTGATAGCCAGACCCCTGCTGTATGCGCTGACATTGGTGAGAACACCAATGCTGGCGCATTAACCCTTGCACTGAAGTGGTCAGCGCTGGCTGCGGCATGTGCAGTATCCTTCTGGGTGTTCATCAGGTCCCCGTGCTGCTGTGACGAGAACCTGATGGCTTGGACGGCAGTTTGATGCCTTCCTTAGACATCATGGCTGCCATCCGTGTCACTACAATAAAAAATCTAAACTAATTATGCTGACATGGAGAGCGGCGACCAGGGATCTCCCTGCACTTACTATTATCCCTGGGCGCCGCTCCGTTCTCCCGGTATAGGCTCTAGTATCTTCAGATTTTTGGCTCAACTGGGAGGAGCCTGCCGGCGCCTCCTTCTCCCAGGCTGTAGCGCTGGCCAATCGCAGCGCTCAGCTCATAGCCTGAGAGTTTTTTTTTTCTCTCAGGCTATGAGCTGAGCGCTGCGATTGGCCAGCACTCCAGCCTGGGAGAAGGAGGCGCCGGCAGGCTCCTCCCAGTTGAGCCAAAAATCTGAAGATACCGGAGCCTATAACAGGAGAACGAAGCAGCACCCAGGGATAATAGTAAGTGGAGGGAGATCCCTGGGCACCGCTCTCCATGTCTATATGCTTAGTTTAGATTTTTTATTGTAGTGAAAGGTCCTCTTTAAGAGGTCAAAGTGCTCAGTACCCCCCTTAATATATTCTTTAAGGGGTGTAGTTTCCAAAATGGGGTCACTTTTTGAGGGTTTCCACTGTAGGGGTACGTCAGGGTCTCTTCAAATACAAATGGTGGCCAAAAACTATTCTAGCAAAATTTGCCTCCAAAATCCATATGGCACTCCTTTCCTTCTGACCACTGCCACGTGCCCTATGGGGTATTTCTGTAAACATCATAATTAGAGCAATATATATTGAGGTTTATTTTGCTGTTAATCCTTGCTGTGTTGCAATAAAAAATTGATTAACATAAATCTACCAAAAAAGTGAAATTTAGAAATTTCACCTCCATTTTCCTTAAATTTTTATGGAACTCCTCAAGGGTTAACAAAGTTTGTAACATCAGTTTTGAATAATTTGAGTTGTGTAGATTCTAAAATGGGGTCAATTATGCGTGGTTTCCATTATGTAAGCCCCTCAAAATCGCTTTATAACTGAATTGGTGCTCAAAAAATGGTTTTGGAAATTTTGTTGAAAATTTGAAAAATTGCTTCTTAACTTCTAACCCTTCTAACATTCTAAAAAATTAAAATGACATTTACAAAATGATGCCAACATAAAGTAGACATATGGCAAATGTTATGAGGTCTCACTTTCTGTTTTAAAAGCAGAGAAATTAGAATTTTGAAAATTACAAATTTTTCCCAATTTGTGGTACATTTGGGATTTTTTCATAAATAAAAGTAAAATATATTGACTCATGAAATACAATGTGTCACGAGGAAACAATCTCAGAATGGCTTGAATAAGTAAAACCATTCCAAAGTTATTACCACATAAAGTGACATATGTCAGATTTGCAAAAATCGACCTGGGATTTAAGGTGAAAAGTGGATTGGTACTCAGGGTTAAAGTCCCAAAAGTCTGTCAGTATTCATTAACCCTTTCCACAAAGCCTTGCAAATACAATGCAAATGAACAGGATATATATGACAACATATACAGTTGCAAGAAAAAGTATGTGAACCCTTGGATTTAGTAACTGGTTGAACCTCCTTTGGCAGCAATAACTTCAACCAAACGTTTCCTGTAGTTGCAGATCAGATGTGCACAACGGTCAGGAGTAATTCTTGACCATTCCTCTTTGCAGAACTGTTTCAGCAATATTCTTGGGATGTCTGGTGTGAATGGCTTTCTTGAGGTCATGCCACAACATCTCAATCGGGTTGAGGTCAGGACTCTGACTGGGCCACTCCAGAAGGTGTATTTTCTTCTGTTTAAGCCATTCTGTTGTTGATTTACTTCTATGCTTTGGGTCGTTATCCTGTTGCAACACCCATCTTCTGTTGAGCTTCAGCTGGTGGACAGATGGCCTTAAGTTCTCCTGCAAAATGTCTTGATAAACTTGGGAATTAATTTTTCCTTCGATGATAGCAATCCGTCCAGGCCCTGACGCAGCAAAGCAGCCCCAAACCATGATGCCCCCACCACCATACTTCACAGTTGGGATGAGGTTTTGATGTTGGTGTGCTGTGCCTCTTTTTTTCCGCACATAGTGTTGTGTTTTTCTTCCAAACAACTCAACTTTGGTTTCATCTGTCCACAGAATATTTTGCCAGTACTGCTGTGGAACATCCAGGTGCTCTTGTGCAAACTGTAAACGTGCAGCAATGTTTTTTTTTTGGATAGCAGTGGCTTCCTCTGTAGTATCCTCCCATGAAATCCATTCTTGTTTAGTGTTTTACGTATCGTAGATCCGCTAACAGGGATGTTAGCATATGCCAGAGACTTTTGTAAGTCTTTAGCTGACACTCTAGGATTCTTCTTCATCTCATTGAGCAGTCTGTGCTGAGCTCTTGCAGTCATCTTTACAGGACGGCCACTCCTAGGGAGAGTAGCAGCAGTGCTGAACTTTCTCCAATTATAGACAATTTGTCTTATCATGACTGATAAACAGCAAGGCTTTTGGAGATATTTTTATAATCCTTTCCAGCTTTATGCAAGTAAACAATTCTTAATCGTAGGTCTTCTCAGAGCTCTTTTGTGTGAGGCATCATTCACATCAGGCAATGCTTCTTGTGAAAAGCAAACCCAGAACTGGTGTGTGTTTTTTATAGGGCAGGGCAGCTGTAACCAACACCTCCAATGTCATCTCATTGATTGGACTCCAGTTGGCTGACACCTCACTCCAATTAGCTCTTGGAGATGTCATTAGTATAGTGGTTCACATACTTTTTCCACCTGCACTGTGAATGTTTTAATGGTGTGATTAATAAAAACATGGTAACATTTAATTCTTTGTGTGTTATTAGTTTAAGCAGACTGTGATTGTCTATTGTTGTGACTTAGATGAAGATCAGATCACATTTTATGACCAATTTGTGCAGAAATCCATATCATTCCAAAGGGTTCACATACTTTTTCTTGCAACTGTATTTAAAATGCAGTAACACAGTATTAAACGGTATAAGTCAGTGCAAGTTAACCCTTTCAAGTGAAATAAAGTAAGACGTTTATAACTTTGTATAGAGAAATACATTCACACTTCCGTTCCTTACTCCCTATAAAATGACTCATTTAGTGTACACTTCACCAACGGATCCCTAAACCTACCATCATTCCTCTCAGGGCAACCCATAATCACAATCTCCTATTTCCGAAGCCCCCATCTCACATTTAAGTTTTTCACCTATCCAGATGCGGGCCTTATTGGGAGTAGAAAAAAAAACATGTAGCATCATTCCAGATTACCCTTAACCTGGCTGGAAATTACACTGTATATTGGACAGCATTTGCTCGTAACTTTTTTTAACTTCTATAAACCGACTTCTAATTGTACTAAAATAAAATTTTGACTAGCACATTTATAGTCGCAGGTGCACATCCATAAAGCTAGCGTGCAGGAAGCAAACAAAAACAGGTATGGCAGCACAACATTTCACATATAAACAATAAAACTGGGAAATAGGGATTATACTAAATTAAAGTGGTATTATACCTACTATAAATGAAAAAAATAGAAGCTCTTTGCGCACATTTTTGATCAAACGTGTATCGGGCCCATCTACCAAGTGTCAAGGTGGATTCTGCAGATGGGTCCCTAACACTAACAGAACTGCCTCTCCTGGGCTTGACTAAGCCTACAATGTTCAGGGCGGTGTAGGAACCAGCTACATTTTACTCTGCTCAGAATCTCCTGGCAGATTGTGTTTCTCTTGCATAATCCGGAAACAACATTATAGAATTACTGTTACATTTCAATTTATCTTTCCCCCTGGCCCTGCGTAGTATCGTATCTCATCTCTGCCTTTCGACAATAACATTTTGACCAGTATTGGTCTTGGTCTTGAGCCTGGAGATGGAAACTTATTAGATAATCTATGGGCCTGTTCTATGAAGCAAGGTAAAGATGATATACACTGCCTGTCCCAAAAAAAAAGTTGCCACCTGAAGTTAACTAAGCAAATAGTTATGAGCCTTCTAATAGATAATTACTGCTAATTACTACTAATTACCGTGGCCGATTTTATATCGGTAAAACGATCCGTTGCCTCCTCGAACGCATTCGCGAACATATAGATACTCCATCTCTACTGGTAGGGGTGTCCCTCGTCTCATTGAACATATACAATCTGCACATAATGGAGATAGTTCAGTCCTTAGATTCGCAGGTTTAGAGATTGTTCAGAATTCACCGAGAGGGGGCGACAGAAGACGGGAACTACTGAGAAAAGAAGGTAGATGGATTTTGCGCTCCAACGCGATGGGTCCCTTGGGATTAAACAAAAAACTCGATATGAGTGTTTTTTTGTAAAACCTCAATATTTTACGTATGTTGTCGTTGTTGCTTTTAATATTTTGCACATGTCTTACTTTGTAACAGTTGTGTCTAATCCCTGTTGTTGACGCAGCCTATATTCGCAACACTATGCGACAGTCTACGCCAACATCATGCGCCTTAGTTTGCGCGCGTGACGCATAAAAGATGATGTCTTCTGTGTCGAAGGGTTGACAGAATTGGCCAGATGAAGCGGTGATACGCGAAACGGCCGTCGCCATGTTTCTGTGATTGCACTGTTTACTTGTCATTTCCCTCTCTGCATCCAGTAATGGAAATTTTTGCATCGAATCGTGAGTGCCGCTTATTTATTTCTATTTTGGGGATTAAAGATGATATACACTGCTTGTCCCAAAAAAAAGTCGCCACCTGAATTTAACTAAGCAAATAGTTATGAGCCTTCTATTAGATAATTACTGCATGGGCGATTATCTTTCAGCTGACAATATGTTATTTAATCCCAAATGGTGCAATGAGTTGCTTCTCATTCCTTAAACAACCCGGTCGAAAGACACATCTCGTGGTCGTGGAAAAGATGTTAGTCTGTTTGAGAAGGGTCAAATCATCGGCATGCATCAAGCAGAGAAAACATCTAAGGAGATTGCAGAAACTACTAAAATTGGGTTAAGAATTGTCCATTGCATTATTAAAAACTGGAAGGCTAGTGGGGACCCATCGTATTCGAGGAAGAAATGTGGCGGGAAAAATATCCTGAATGATCATGATCGGTGATCTCTTAAACGTTTGGTGAAATCAAATCGAAGAAAAACAACAGTAGAACTCAGGGCTATGTTTAATAGTGGAAGTAAGAGCATTTCCACACACACAATGCAAAGGGAACTCAAGGGATTAGGACTGAACACCTGTGTAGTCGTAAGAAAACCACTAATCAGTGAGGCAAACCAGAAAAAAGGCTTCAATTTGATAAGGAGCAAAAAGATTGGACTCTGGAGCAATAGAAAAAGGTCATGTGGTCTGATGAGTCCAGATATACCCTGTTCCAGAGTGATGGGCGCATCAGGGTAAGAAGAGAGGCAGATGAAGTGATGCATCCATCATGTCTAGTTGTCACAGCCACTATCTCTGGCTGTGACCTTCCTTCCTTGCTCGTTCGGCGCTCCTCACTGTAGTTTCGTTTCTGTGTGTTCTTTGTGATTCTTTATGGGTTGTTGCCCCACTTCTTCCCCTTTCTGTTTGGGAGGAGAGAGGGGGCTTTGAGGAGTGGGAGTGTCACAGCCACTATCTCTGGCTGTGACCTTCCGTCCTTGCTCGTTCGGCGCTCCTCTCTGCAGTTTTGTTTCTGTATGTTCTTTGTGATTCTTTATGGGTTAACTCCCCTGTGTTTCTATCTGGAGTTAATCCTCTCTGTCAGCTCCATGGGCGTGGCCTCTCTGCTGCACCTATGGAACCTGTATATAAGGCTACATGCACACTACCGTATGTGGTTTGCGGTCTGCAAATTGCGGATCCGCAAAAAAAACGGATGACGTTCCGTATGGCATCCGTTTTTTTGCGGATCCGTTTTTTTTGCGGATCCATTGTAATAAGGCTCCATTCACACGTCCGCAACGTGTTTTGCGGATACACGGAGCCACGGATCCGCAAAACACGGAAAGCGGCAATGTGCATTCCGCATTTTGCGGACCGCACATTGCCGGCACTAATAGAATATGCCTGTTCTTGTCCGCAATTGCGGACAAGAATAGGACATGTTCTATTTTTTTGCGGAAACGGAAGCACGGATGCGGAAGTGCGGATCCGCAAATGTGGATGCGGACAGCACATTCCAGCCCCATTGAAAATGAATGGGTCTGCACCCGTTCTGCAAAATTGCGGAACGGATGCGGATCCATTTTGCGGACGTGTGAATGGACCCTTATGCCTATCCTTGTCCGCAAACTAGAAAAAAATAGGACATGCACTATTTTTTTGGCGGAGCAACGGAACGGACATACTGATGCAGACAGCACACGGTGTGCTGTCAGCGTTTTTTGCGGACCCATTGAAATGAATGGGTCCGCATCCTATCCGCAAAAAAAACTGATCTGACACGGAAACAAAATACGGTCGTGTGCATGAGGCCTTAGGCTGAGGTTTCCTCAGTTCTGGGTCAGCTCTCCTGGTGTGTGTTGTCTTGTCCTGCTCCTTGTTTGTACTCACTCTCCCATGCTGCTGACCCATGGGATCCGTGTCTGTCTGCTCTGTGGGTTTCCTATGTGTTTATTCTGTCACGAGTTGGAGGTCCCAGGAGAGACCTCCGCGTCGTCAAGCAAAAACATACAGCAATACGGTACAGTCACAACAGAGTTTATTGCACAAACCGAATCTAAGGAGCGAAACACAGGGAAACTGAGAGCTCTATGTACCGTCCACACAGTGGGAGGAAAACCCCCACTGCGTCACTGTCTAGTAATACTCCAGAGGGGCGTGACTAAGCAACTCCTGGTATACACTAGGGCCCCAGATGGTAGGGTTAGGCTTTGCTGCAGGGAGTTGCCAGGGTCCACTCTGGAGCGTAAACTAGACAGTGACAACAGGAGCAAACGGACAACAGATACCAGAAGGTACTGACGGTACATAGGCAAACATAACAAATAGGCAAATACAAGCAGGCAACTAAAAACACAAGCAGGAGTTCAAGCAAGGGAACAGGAGTGGCAATGAACAGAGAAGGACTAGCTCCACCAGTGGTATACTGCGTGGCCTTGCCCATAGCACTCTGCAGCAAGGGCTTGCTGAACAGAGACATATGAATACACACAAGGTGACTCAAACATAACTGGCAGAACAGATCACAAAACACAGGAAAGAGGACGGCAATGAACAAGTAGGAAACCCACAGAGCACAGACAGACACGGATCCCATGGATCAGCAGCATGGGAGAGTGATTACAAACTAGGAGCAGGACAAGACAACACACACCAGGAGAGCTGACCCAGAACTGAGGAAACCTCAGCCTTAGGCCCCATGCACACGGCCGTGTTTCACGGCCGTGTGCGGGCCGTGGAACCGCGGCCTGGATCCCTCCTGAGAGCAGGAGCGCACGGCGTCACTGGTTGCTATGACGCCGTGCGCTCCCTGCTGCCGGCATAGTACAGTAATACACTGGTATAGATCATACCAGTGTATTACTGTATTGCGGCGGCAGCAGGGAGCGCACGGCGTCATAGCAACCAGTGACGCCGTGCGCTCCTGCTCTCAGGAGGGATCCAGGCCGCGGTTCCACGGCCGTGAAACACGGCCGTGTGCATGGGGCCTTATATACAGGTTCCATGGGTGCAGCAGAGAGGCCACGCCCATGGAGCAGACAGAGAGGATTAACTCCAGATAGAAACAGAGAGGAGTTAACCCATAAAGAATCACAAAGAACATACAGAAACAAAACTACAGCGAGGAGCGCCGAACGAGCAAGGACGGAAGGTCACTAGTGCCTACTGTACAAGCCTGTGGGGGCAGTGCTATGATCTGGGGTTGCTGCAGTTGGTCAGGTCTATGTTCAGCAACGGTATGTGCTTCAAGAATAAGGTCAGCTGATTACCTAAACATACTGAATGACCAGGTTATTCCATCAATGGATTTTTTCTTCCCGGATAACACAGGCATATTCCAAAATGGCAATGCCAGGATTCATCGGGCTCAAATTGTGAAAGAGTGGTTCAGGGAGCATGAGACATCATTGTCACACATGGATTGGCCACCACAGAGTCCAGACCTTAACCCCATTGAGAATCTTTGGGATGTGCTGGAGAAGGCTTTGCGCAGCAGTCAGACTCTACCATCATCAATGCAAGATCTTGGTGAAAAATGTATGCAGCACTGGATGGAAATAAATCTTGTGACATTGCAGAAGCTTATCGAAACGATGTCACAGCAAATGCGTGCCGTAATCAAAGCTAAAGGCTTTTATTGGTGGCAACTTTTTTTTGGGATGGGCAGTGTATCTTGCCCTAAAGTTTCTATGAACCAAGTCTGCCTGAAATCAATTATTATGTTCCCTGCCATCATTTGTTTACAATCACAGGATCTTCCATCTCCAATATCCTCTTTTCAACCTAAACATTCCCTCCACCTCATGCTCATCCTCCTTACTGTCCACAGGAAAATGATTTGGGAGAGGCCGCCTCTTTACCAATATCTGTTATAAATTGCTCCCTAGATCGTTCCATTTTTTAATTGCCGGTGGCATGGTTTGGACAGAGCTCATTGGGACCTTCCCTTCCTTTCCACTTGTATGTTTTACTATATTATATACCTACCAATCACTTCAAATATCCAAAGCCCAGCCGTAGTTAAGCTGCTATCCCCTATTAATATTTCCCGGTATCTTATGCAATAGGAAGAACAAACCGGCGGATGCCGGTTGTATCATCCAGCAGGCACTTAGCCGGAATGACGGGGAATGGTGATCCCATGGAACCCCAGTGATCTAAAAGTCGTAATAGAGTTTGTTCCAGCTCTGTGGATGGAAATATTAAAAAGTTATGCTGTCAGAAAATGGCAATGCAAAGTAAATATTGGATTTTTTCCAATGTTTTAATTTTTTTAAGTTATAAAACAAAAACAAAAAACCTATACAAGTTTGGTTTCGCTGTATTCGTATTGAGCCGCAGAATAAGGACGTCACAGCTCTTCTTTCTTTAGGTGCCAGATTATTATTGAGAACAAAGAGGATGATGTTGTGGATTGGATGGTTCATTCATCAACTTAGTCAAAGCAGGATGATGTTATGGTCACCTCTGAGTTTAACAACATGCCTTTGAGCCAGGGGTCAGCACATTCTTCCTGCTAGATGATGTTGATGTCATCTCTGAGTTTAACATCATACTTTTGAGCCAGGGGTCAGCCCATTCCTTTTGCTCCACCTACTTGTAGCCCCAAAAAAGCCTTCCACTTGCACCCTTTCTGTATTCACTGCCTCATTCTAGTGGGGAACCTTATTTTTTTTCAAAGAAGAGGCAGCAAAACCTGATGTGCTATGGAAGATACTCAAGATAGCCTTCATGTTGATCACTTGTGTGAGAAGTGTTATTGTCAGTGTGTGGATTGCCATGAGGAGGAGGTTTAGGCAGCGGAGGATCCAATGCATAGTTGTGTTGGTGGAAGTAGAAGCGGCACTTGTAGCCACAGTGGTAGTGGTAGGAGTAGTGGCAGCTGTGGGGAATTAGGGGAGGGGGGGCAGGAGACTGCAGTGACATACAACAATCTTATAAAAGTGGTGGACAAGGTGAGGACTATGATTGTGTGTTGGACACAACCTAGGAGATGGATCGGGTGCTGAGGAGAAATCTTATTAGAAGGGTGGTGGCTACAGCTGAAATAAAGAGCAGACACAATATATAGTACACACAAAATCTCCCCAAAAAACTGTTATGACTAGAGTTAAGCGGACACCTGGATGTTCGGGTTCGACGGGTTCGGCCGAACTTCGGAAAAAAGTTTGAGTTTGGGACCTGAACTTGACCCCGAACCCGAATCCCATTGAAGTCAATGGGGGCCCGAACTTTTGAGCACTAAAATGGCTGTAAAAATGTCATGGAAAGGGCTAGAGGGCTGCAAATGGCGTCAACATGTGGTTAAGAGCATGGCAAGTGCTCTGCAAACAAATGTGGATAGGCAAATGACTTCAAATAACATAAAATACGTAAAAATAAAAAATAATAATCTTGATCTAGGAGGAGCAGGTCCATATAGAGTAGGAGGTTGAGGAGGCGGTGGATGTGGCGGTGTCGGTGGAAGTGGTGGTGGAGGAGGAGGAGGTAGCCTACACTGGTTTTTGGTTTTAAATTTTATTTTTAAAATTAGGGTACACCCCAAAACATTGGGAAATATAACCTGTGATAACCCCCTGCAGTTGTGCTAAACACACGTTCAGACAATACACTGGCTGCAGGCCAGGCCAGCACCTCCAAGGGGTAAAGGGCAAGCTCAGGCCATGTACCCAATTTGGAGACCCAGAAGTTGCAGGGGCTGACCCGTGTCAGTTAATCCGTGTAGGCGTGTGCACACTTACTGCCCCACCATGTTGCACGTCCCCGTGATGTTCACGATCCAATTTGATATCTGCTCAATCAACTTTCGATGTTCTTTTATGCGCCTACCATGGTGATCACGGGTGGCGGGGAATCAGGGTTCCAGGCCAGAGAGGGAGCATGAGAAAGAGAGACCACATCCAAGGGAGGATTCATTTTTTCAAATTTCAAATTATAGAGTTGAAATATGGGAGAAATTATTAAAGCATAAAAGTGTGACAACTTTTTAAAAGTTTAAGCATTGAATGTAAGGATGTGGCGCGCATTAATTACTAAATAATTTATAACATTTTATTCCCTGTCACCTATGCATAACAGGTGTTTATTCAAGTCTAAAATTGTATAATGTTAACTCAAGAATGTAACAGAAAAAATATTGAAATTTATTAAGCTGTCAACTAGGTAGAGGAGGGGTATATTAAACACAAAAATTTGTGAATTTCAGTAAAAAATGTAACTGACAATTTTTTTTTAAACCTGTCTACTAGGTATAGCAGTGGTACATCACACCCCAAAATTTGTGAATTTCAATGGAAAATGTAACTGACAATTTTTTTTAATTTTTTTTTCGGTCTACTAGGTATAGGAGTGGTACTATACACACCAAAATTGGTGAATTTCACCTGAAAATGTAAATGACAATTTTTTAGGGGATGTTACAAGGCTTAGAAGTTTAGAAGCAAATTACATTTTTCAGAAATTTTCAAAAACCCAATTTTTAGGGACTAGTTCAGGTCTGAAGTCACTTTGTGAGGCTTACATAATAGAAACCACCCAAAAATGACCCCATTCTAGAAACTACACCCCTCAAGGTATTCAAAACTGATTTTACAAACTTTGTTAACCCTTTAGGTGTTCTACAAGAATTAATGGAAACTAGAGATACAATTTCAAAATTTCACTTTTTTGGCAGATTTTTTTTTTCCACTTACAAAAAAAGGGTTAACAGCCAAAACAAACTAAATATTTATGGCCCTGATTCTGTAGTTTACAGAAACACCCCATATGTGGCAGTAAACCACTGTACGGGCACACGGCAGGGTGCAGAAGGAAAGGAATGCCATACGGTTTTTGGAAGGCAGGTTTTGCTGGACTGTTTTTTTTTACACCATGTCCCATTTGAAGCCCCTCTGATGCACCCCTAGAGTAGAAACTCCATAAAATTGACCCCATCTAAGAAACTACACCCATCAAAGTATTAAAAACTGATTTTACAAATGTCATTAACCCTTCAGGTGTTCCACAAGAATTAATGGAAAATAGAGATACAATTTCACTTTTTTGGCAGATTTTCCATTTTTATAAAAAAAATTCCAGTTACAAAGCAAGGGTTAACAGCCAAACAAAACTCTACATTTATGGCCCTGATTCTGTAGATTACAGAAACACCCCATATGTGGTCATAAACTGCTGTATTTTTTTGGACACCATGTCCCATTTGATGCAACCCTAGAGTAGAAACTCTATAAAAGTGACCCCATCTAAGAAACTACACCCCTCAAGGTATTCAAAACAGATTTTACAAACGTTGTTAACCCTTTAGGTGTTCCACAAGAGTTATTGGCAAATGGAGATGAAATTTCAGAATTTCAATTTTTTTGCAAATTTTCCATTTTAATCCATTTTTCCCAGTAACAAAGCAAGAGTTAAAAGCCAAACAAAACTTAATATTTATGGCCCTGATTCTGTAGTTTACAGAAACACCCCATATGTGGTCGTAAACTGCTGTACGGGCAGACAGCAGGGCACAGAAGGAAAAGAATGCCATATGGTTTTTGGAAGGCAGATTTTGCTGGACACCATACCCATTTGAAGCCCCCTGATGCACCCCTAGAGTAGAAACTCCAAATAAGAGACCCCATTTTAGAAACTACAGGATAGGGTGGCAGTATTGTTGGTACTAATTTAGGGTACATATGATTTTTGGTTGCTCTATATTACACTTTTTGTGAGGCAAGATAAAAAGAAATAGCTGTTTTGGCACCGTTTTTATTTTTTGTTATTTTCAACATTCTTCTGACAGGTTAGATCATGTGATATTTTTATAGACCAGGTTGTCACGGATGTGGCAATACCTAATATGTATACTTTGTTTTAGAGTGTTTCCATAGTCTGAGAGCCATAATTTTTTCAGTTTTTTGGCGATTACCTTAGGTAGGGTATGATTTTTGCGGTGTGAGATGACGGTTTTATTGGCACTATTTTGGAGTGCGTGTGACTTTTGTTTGCTTGCTATTACACTTTTTGTGATGTAAGGTGACAAAAAATGGTTTATTTAGCACAATTTTTATTTTACATTTTTTACGGTGTTCATCTGAGGGGTTAGGTCATGTGATATTTTTATAGAACCGGTTGAGATGGACGCGGCGATACCTAATATGTATGCTTTTTTTATTTATGTAAGTTTTCCACAATAATATCATTTTTGAAACAAGAAAAAAATCATGTTTTAGTGTCTCCATATTCTGAGAGACATAGTTTTTTCAGTTTTTGGACGATTATCTTAGGTAGGGTCCCATTTTCTTGCAGGATGAGATGACGGTTTGATTAGCACTATTTTGGGGTGCATATGACTTTTTGATCGTTAGCTATTACACTTTTTCTGATGTAAGGTGACAAAAAATGGTTTATTTAGCACAGTTTTTATTTTTTGGGGGTTATGTCATGTGATATTTTTATAGAGCCAGTCGATACGGACGCGGCAATACCTAATATGTATACTTTTTTTTATTTATGTAAGTTTTACACAATAACAGCTTTTTTAAAACAAAAAAAAAATGTTTTAGTGTCTCCATATTCTGAGCCATTGTTTTTTTATTTTTAGGGCGATTGTCTTAGGTAGGGGCTCATTTTTTGCGGGATGAGGTGACGGTTAGATTGGCACTATTTTGGTTGGCAAACGCCTTTTTTTATCGCTTGCTGTTGTACTTTTTTTGATGTAAGGTGACCAAAAAATTTTTTATTTAGCACAGTTTTTATTTTTTACGGTGTTCATCTGAGGGGTTAGGTCATGTGATATGTTTATAGAGCTGGTCGATACAGATGCGGCGATACCTAATATGTATACTTCCCCCCCCCCTATTTTTAACCAATTTTTTTTAACTCTTTTTGGAGAAAATGCCTTTTTTGTTTATTTTTACTTGAAACTTTAAATTTTTTGGGGAAAAAAATATTTTTTGCAACTTTTTTCTTCACTTTATTTTTTGTCCCACTTCGGGACTTGAACTTTTGGGGGTCTAATCCTTTACAATGCATTCCAATACTTCTGTATTGGAATGCACTGGCTGTATGAGTAATACAGTGAGTATTACTCATACAGCTTCCGGCCTGTGAGATCCAGGGCATCTCACAGGCTCGTCATCGGAAGGCAGCGTGATGCCTTCCTTAGGCATCGCGCTGCCTTCCATGTCATCGGGTCCTCCCTACAGCCGCATGGGGAACCGATGGCACCCGATGGACTCCCTCGCGCATTTAGCCAAGGTGCCTGCTCAATGATTTGAGCAGGCACCGGGTTCCGATTACCGCCTACCGGGCGGCGGTGATCGGGAATACACATGACGTACCAGTACGTCATGTGTCCTTAAGTACCAGGACAACATGCCAAACCGGTACGTCATGTGTCCTTAAGAGGTTACGGGAGGATCCATTTTTTCAAATTAAAAATTTGCATTCAAATATGGGAGAAATTATTAAAGCATAAAAGTGTGACAACTTTTCAAAGTTTAAGCATTGAATTTTAGAATGGGGTGCGCATTAATTACTGAATAATTTATAAAATTGTATTCCCTGTCACCTATACATAGCAGGTGTTTATTCACTAAAATTGTAAACTGTCAACCCAAGAATGTAACAGAAAAATTATTGAAATTTATTAAGCTGTCAAAAAATGTGACTGACAATTTTTTTTTTTTCGGTCTACTAGGTATAGGAGTGGTACATCACACCCAAAAATTGGTGAATTTCAACAGAATATATAACTGACATTTTTTTTAACCTGTCTACTAGGTATAGCAGTGGTACTATACACCCAAAAATTGGTTAATTTCACCCGAAAAAGTTAATGACAATTTTTTTATTTATTTTTTACCATTCCATTAGGTATAGCAGTGGTACTATAAACACTAAAATTGGTGAATTTCACCCTAAAATGTAAATGACAATTTTTTTTTTTTTTTTAACCGGCCTAATAGGTATAGCAGTGGTACATTTCACCCAAAAATTTGTGAATTTTACCCTAAAATGTAAAGGACAAAGTAGTGAAATAATATAAAATAAAACACATACAAAAAAAAAAATGGATTTATGAGTTAGAGTTCCATATGGAGTAGGAGTTTGAGGAGGCAGTGGACGTAGCTGAGTAGGTGGAAGCGGCGGTGAAGGAGGACGAGATAGCCAACACAGGTTTTTGGTTTTAATTTAATTTGTAAAATTCAGGTACACTCCAAAAGAGTGTTAAATATCCAAAATACAAACATGAGCAATTGTGCTGCAGTATAACAATGGCTGGTTAGTGCCGGTATACATGTCTATTCTGCACAAGGTACGGACAAGTCCTAAGGGATCCATGCCTGGTTCATTTTAATGAACGTAAGCTTGTCCACATTGGCTGTGGACAGGCGGCTGCGCTTGTCTGTAAAGACGCCCTCCTGCCGTGCTTAACACACGTTCAGATAATACACTGGCTGCAGGGAAGTCCAGCACCTCCAAGGCATAAAGGGCAAGCACAGGCCATGTGCCCAATTTGGAGACCCAGAAGTTGAAGGGGGCAAACCCATCATTCGTGTAGGCGTGTGCACACATAATGCTCCACCATGTTGGTGAAATGCTGCCTACTTCTAAGACGTTCCATATCAGCTGGTGGTGCTGGTTGTTGTGGACGGTACGTTGTCCTTGTAATGGGGATCCAGCAGCGTGGCCACCCAGTAATCAGCACAAGTTAGAATGTGGGCAACTCAGCGGTCGTTGCAGAGAAACTGCAGCATGTTATCGCTCATGTGTGCCAGGCTGCCCAGAGGCAACGAAAAGCTGTCCTCTGTGGGAGGTGTATCGTCTGTGTCCTCTGTATCCCCCCATCCACGCACCAGTGATGGCCATGAGCTGGTCTGGGTGCCACCCTGTTGTGAACATGTTCCTCCTCCTCATCCTCCAGAACTGTGCCCTGGATGGACAATTGTGTACCTTGGGTTTGTGGGTGCAGGAACCTACCCTCGGAGCCACTTGGGAATGACTGGTCAGAAACCTTACAAAATGATCCCTCTTTCTCCTCCTCCTCCTCCTGTGCCACATCCTCTTCCATTATCGCCAGGAGCATTTTTTCAAGGAGGCATAGAAGTGGGATAGTAACGCTGAGAACGGCGTTATCAGCACTGGCCATGTTGGTGGAGTACTCGAAACAGCGCAACAAGGAACACAGGTCTCGCATGGAGACCCAGTCATTGGTGGTGAAGTGGTGCTGCTCGCACAGTCTGGCCAGCATGTGCAAGGTGGAGTTCCACCTTGTGGGCACGTTGCATATGAGGCGGTGAGCGGGAAGGCCGAAGTTACGCTGCAGCGCTGACAGGCGAGCAGCAGCAGGGTGAGAACGCCGAAAGCGCGCACAGATGGCCCGCACTTTATGCAGCAGCTCTGACATGTTGGGGTAATTTTTAAGAAATCTCTGCACCACCAAATTCAGCACTTGCACCAGGCAAGGGATGTGCATCAAACCGGCTAGTCCCAGAGCTGCTACGAGATTTCGCCCATTATCGTACACCACCAGGCCGGGCTTGAGGCTGACTGGCACAAACCACTCATCGGTCTGTTGTTCAAGGCTCGTCCACAGCTCCTGCGTGGTGTGGGGTTTGTCCCCCAAACAGATACGTTTTAAAACTGCCTGCTGTCGTTTACCTCTGGCTGTGCTGAAGTTGGTTGTGAAGGTGTTACGCTGACCGGATGAGGAGCTGGTAGAGGATGAGGAAGCGGAGTAGGAGGAGGGAGCAACAGTAGGCAAACTGAAGCGCCCTGCAATCCTCAGTGGTGGAAGGACATGCGCCAAACTGCTATCTGCCTCAGGCCCAGCCGCCACTGCATTTACCCAGTGTGCTGTTATGGAGATATAACGGCCCTGACCGTGCTTACTGGTCCACGTATCTGTAGTCAGGTGCACCTTGCCACAGATGGCGCTGCGCAGTGCACACCTGATTTTGTCCCCTACTTGGTTGTGAAGGGAAGGGATGGCTCGTCTTGAAAAGTAGTGGCGGCTGGGCACAACGTACTGTGGGACAGCCACCGCCATAAGGCCCTTAAAACTATTCGTCTCCATAAGACGAAATTACATAATTTCAAAGGCAAGTAATTTAGAAATGCTGGCATTCAGGGCAGGTGGGTAGGGGGGTACTTCCTCTTCCTCTCCAGCGTTTGGGATATGGAGAGCTGAACGCTTCCGTGTGACATTGTGGAGAAGCTTGGTGACACAGGGGTTGATGTTGCTGGCAGATCCTCTGTTTGTGGGGTGCCAGGTGGCACTGTCACTCCAGAGGTGGATGAAGAGGCCGCGACTGCAGCAGAAGAGGAAGCAGGAGGAGCCAGAGACCTTTCTTTGTTTTTGAGGTGTCTACTCCACTGCAGCTCGTGCTTTGCACTTAAATGCCTGGTCATGCAGGTTGTGTTTAGGTTGAGAACGTTTATGCCTCGCTTCAGGCTCTGATTGCACAGCGTGCAAACCACTCGCGTCTTGTCATCAGCACATTGTCTGAAGAACTGCCACGCCAGGGAACTCCTTGGAGCTGGCTTTGGTGTGCTCGGTTCCTTGCTGCGGTGGGCAGTAGGAAGCGTACTGTCTAGAGGACGGCCGCTCCGCTTTTGCACCCTGCTCCCTCTACTACTGTGCTGGTGGCTCTGTGTGACCACCGCCTCTTCCTCCGAAATACATTAGTCACTCACATGACCTTGATTCCATGTGGGGTCGAGGACCTTATCGTCCTCCAAATCATCTTCCACCCAGTCTTCACCCCTGGCTTCCTTGTCGGTCTGCACACTTTCGAAAGCCCCAGCAGTTGGCACCTGTGTTTCGTCATCATCCGAAACGTGCTGCGATGGTCCTCCCATGTACTCATCTTGAAAGATAAGTGGTTGGGCATCGGTGCACTCAATCTCTTCCACTTCTGGGGCAGGGCTAGGTGGATGGCCCTAGGAAATCCTGCTAACAGAGTCATCAAAAAGCAGAAGAGACTGCTGCATGACTTGGGGCTCAGACTGCTTGGCTGATTTGCAAGGGGGTGAGGTGAAAGACTGATGGACATCGGCTGCAGGTGCCAACTGTGGTCTTTCAGCAGGAGACTGGGTGGGAGACAATGTGAAGGAACTGGATCCACTGTCAGCAACCCATTCTACTATCGCCTGTACTTGTTCAGGCCTCACCATTCGTAGAGCAGCATTAGGCCTGACGAAATATCGCTGCAGATTTTTTCGCCTACTCACACCTGAGAAAGGGGTTTCACTTGTGCGTGTAGCTGACACAGATAAACCACGTCCTCTCCCTGCAGCAGGAGCTCCACCAGTAGCACCACGACCTGGTCCACGTCCCATATTTGACGCTCTCCTCATATTTTTTGAATTTGGGATCTTGCCCTAAATGGGTGTTTAATTAATAGTAGAAAAGAACAACAGTATGTATAGGGGGTATCTCACACGGCCTGAACAAGACTAGGCCTCAATTAAAGATTTCCTTGCACAAAATGGCTGTATTTCAAATGGCTGAATCAAACCCCTGTATGTATAGGGGGATCACACACGCCCTGAATCAGTGTAGGCCTGAAGTAAATATATCTTTGCACAAAATGGCTGTATTTCAAATGCCTGATTTAAACCCCTGTATGTAGAGGGGGTATCTCACACGGTCTGAACCAGTGTAGGGCTGAATTCAATATTGGTGCACCAAATGGCAGTATATAAAATCTGTGAATGTAACCCAAATGTATTAAGGGTGTATCTCACAATGACATCTGCATCAAAGGCTGCGCCAACTAAATTTTTTGTGCCCAAACGAGTGTTTGTTTAACAACTGAATTTGACAGCGGTATATAAGCCTGTAATTTCACACGTGCTGATGCTGCAAGGCCTGAAAATAGTGTTTTTTGTCAAAAAAGTGTGTTTTTCAAACCCCAGAAAATGATGGGTGTATTTCTAGCTTAAATTGCACACTGACTAATCAAGATGTTGCAGTCTCCCCCGGCCCACAGCCCAGTGCTTAGCACATGGACCATTCGCCGACGGAGACCTCTGCGCCCATACACTGGAAGATATCCACTCCAATGGTTTACCCTGACACTGAGAGACATGATGACAATACACAATATATTAAATACAGATCCTAATAAAATTTCCACAACAGAATACATGTGGGAGCGTGCCCCTTACAGTGTGATGGTGTCCGGTATGTTTATGGATACATGTTGAGCATGCCCCTTACAGTGTAAAGGTCCCCAGAATAAAATATTTCTCCCAGAAGGGCATCCCAGAGCTATGTGGCCACTTTCAGCTGCAATTGAATATATCTCTGTCACACTGTGTCGGTGCAAAGATACATCTGACCACAGACACGTGGTCTAGCAAACACGGGCAGGGAGATGTTGCCATGCTGTGCTGCGGCTGTTGTGCCTGGAAGCCAAGAGCCACACTGGTCCTGCACTGCTTTCAGCTCTGAGGTCACAGGCCGATCAGTGGCTAACCCCGCTAAATTTGACAGTTGGTAAAGTAGTGTGCGACAACGGTGCCAATCTGCTGAGTGCACTGAAACAGGGCAAAATTACACACTTGCCGTGCATGGCACACGTCCTGAACTTAGTCTTGCAGCGATTCGTTGCCAAATACCCTGGGATCCAGGACGTCTTGCGGCAGGCCAGGAAAATCTCTGGCCATTTTAGAAGATATTACATTCCCATGGCTCGCCTTGCTGACGTTCAGCGGCGACACCACTTGCCCGTCAAACGTCTGATTCGTGACTGTCCGACGCGCTGGAACTCCACCTTGTATATGCTTGGTAGGCTGTTCCAGCAGAAACGTGGCATTAACGACTACCTGTACAAACTCTGTGGCAGGACAGGTTGTGGAGAACTTGGTTTCTTTTCAACGTGCCAGTGGCTGCTCATGCGCGACACATCCAAACTTCTGTAGCCATTTGATGAGATCACCAAACTGGTCAGTCACAGCCAGGGAGCCATCAGTGACATTGTACCTCACACCTTCTTTCTGGAGCGTGCATTGTGTTGTGTCATTGATCAAGCCGCGAGGAACAAGAGCAGGAAGATGAGGAAGTCGCAATGCTGAATGAATCCCCAGTGGGTCTACTCCATCTGAGACAAGTCAGCAGGAGTCTGAAGAGGAGTCAGAGGAGGATGGTGCATGGGGGGAGGAGCAGGAGCAGGAAGAGCAGGCTTTAAACTTTTCGGGATCCCTGGTGTTGTCCGTGGCTGGGCATTCTTCTGGGCGATAAGCAGGAGCCAGGGCGCTCCACCGCTTACAATTTAGTTCAAATGGGGAGCCTTCAAGCTCCAGTGTTTGAAGAGGGACCCCCGTTTAAAAAGCATTCTGCTGTTGCGGGCACTGGCAGAGGAATTTCCACCCACAGCGAAAAAGGTGCGGGTACTAATCCTACCGTGACTGCAAAAAGAGGGGAGTTTGAACATGTGTTGGTCACTTCGGATATGAGATCATTCTTGCAGCCAACCCATCGAAGCCGCCCTCCGGATCCAGCCTCAGGGATGCCAGTCATCCCCCTCTGGTATGTCACTGTCCATGTTGTGGGACTATTTGTGCACTTCTAGTAAGTGTTTGCTGGCTGCAAATATGACCTGAATGTTTTTCAGGTTTGTCTGCTATTAAAGTGAATGGGGCCACTATGGAGGGCACTGTGGGGAAGGAGTGTCACTACTAAGGGGACGGGCCACTGTGGAGGTCACTGTTAAGGGGATGGAATGCTGTGGAGGTAAATGTTAAGGGGGCAGGTTCCTGTGGAGGTCACTGTTAAGTGGTAGATTGCTGTGGGGGGTCACTGCAATGGGGATGGAACACTGTGGAGGTCAGTGTTTAAGGAGCAGGGTACTGTGGAGGTCAATGTTAAGGGGGTGAAGTGCTGTAGAGGTCACTGTTAAAGGGGCAGGCACTGTGGAGGTCACTGTTAAAGAGGGGTTCACTGTGGATATTACTGTTAAGGTCACTTAAGGTGACTGTGGAGGTCACTTTTAAGGGGACAGCGGCCACTATTAAAGGGGCAACTGCTGTGGAGGTCACTGTTAAGGCAGCAGGGTACTGTGATGTCACTGTTAAGGCAGCGGGGTACTATGGAGGTCACTGTTAAGGGGCAGGCCCCTGAGGAGGTCACTGTCAAGGGAGTGGGGTGCAGTGAAACTCACTGTTAAAGGGGCGAGCTGCTGTGAAGGTCAAAGTTAAGGGGATGGGCTGCTATGGAGGTCCCATTTTAAAGTGGTGGGGCGCTGTGGGGGGTCAGTGTTAAAGGGGTGGGGGACTGTGGAGTACACAGTTAAAGGGGCGGGGTGCTGTATAAGTCACTGTTATGGGGGATACTGTTGATATCTTTGAACAACACACACAAAACATTAAATGAAATAGATGAAGTATACCAGGGTCCTTCTGCTAGTAAATATAATTTTGTTTCACATTTTACACTTGGAAGCGTAAATCATGTGTGTTTATTTAAAGGGATATATGTCTACTGTGTTCAAAAAAAATAATTTCTGCTTTTTTTCAGTATGTTTTCTGATTTGACAGAACAGAGCTGTAGATAATGTGGATATATGTACATGTCCCCGTTAAGGTTCCCCCACGTGGGCAATAATGTGTACTTTTTATCATTTTTCTCAGTCCAATTTTCAATGTTCTTCATTGTTTGTATTGTTGATTAACCCTTTCAGTACTGGACACATTTTTGGTTTAACATTTTCATTTTTTCCTCCCCATGTTCCAATCGCCATAACTTTTTTATTTTATTTTCAGTTGATAAATCCATATGGGGGATTATTTTTTGGTGGGATAAATTGCACTTTTTAAAGAAACAATTCAATTTACCATGTCTATTATTAGAAAACGAGAAAAAAAATTGTGGGGTTAAAATGGAAAAAGGTGTGTGCTAAAAATGACATGTCATCCTTATTCTGTGCCTCGATATGAATACAGTGATACCAAACATGTGTGTGCGTATATATATATTTTTTTTTTTTATTATTTCTATTTTTTTACTATTAAAAAAATAAAAAAAA
Organism: Bufo gargarizans; assembly: GCF_014858855.1. Lineage (NCBI taxonomy): Eukaryota > Metazoa > Chordata > Amphibia > Anura > Bufonidae > Bufo > Bufo gargarizans. The sequence goes on along the minus strand of NC_058081.1, from coordinate 718,667,438 downwards.
TATTGACAATAAATCTAAATTTTATTTTCTTTGCATCACCATTTTCTGACAGCCATAGCCTTTTTTTTAATTATTATTTTATAACTTTTATTGCTATTTGAGGGTTTTTTTGCGGGACAAATTATAGATTTAAATTGTACCATATTTGTGGTATTTGCAACATTTTGATCCAAAAAATTGCGAATTGTGTGCTTTAAAAAAAATTCGGTTACGGCGATCAGCTAACAGGATTTTTTTTTAATATTTTTATAGTGCAGACATTTTAGGACATGGCAATAATGAATATTTTTTGTATTGTTTATGTATTTTTATATTAAATTTTTTTTTTTTTTACTGTTACAGTGATAACTTTTAACCCCCTTAGGGACTAAAACCCTGGATATTTTGATCCCTTGTCATATTCACCGCAATAGAGATCTATTACGGTGAATATCATTTTTGTGCGCTCCTTGCTGAGCTGTGCCTCATGCACAGCACAGCATGGAGCTTACTATGGCAACCATGGGAAGCTTCCGCAGTACACAGGCTGCCTGTCACGGCTGAGGACGGGGAAAATCCTCAGCCGTGCGATGCCAGATGATGTTAGGCTGCTCGGCCAGGACGACAGGATTAGGGAGCAGGTCACCTCCTAAAGTGTCCCTAACCTGACCCTAACTCCTAGCTGCATGGGCCGACCTTTAAGGTAGGAGGACCCATGCTCAGGAACCTCGGATCCCTAACTCACCCTCCGACCGGTCCCTGGACTAGGAGTCAGGGTAAGACGGCCTGTTCCTTCTGGACACGGAGGAACAGGGGTCTCACTGGCCAAGCTGCAGGGAAAAGGGGAACACTAACAGTCTAACGGATATGGCAGGTGAACTGAACTAGTTCCACCTACCTGCCACAGCCTTGCTGACTGGATCCCTGTGCTGGCAAGCTGATGTCCACAGAACATGGAATGAACCCAGCAAACACATATCCACACACAGGAATCCAGATCCATAAGCTGCACCAAACAACAAAGGAAAATCCCAACATAGACATCACACATAAACAAGACATAAAGTTAATGTGACATAATCTTTACGACCACAAGAGTGGCCCCCACTGGCAGATGGAAAACACAGGAGGCTGCTCCAGCTAAGCATGGCTGAAGCAACCCTCAGACATGTGCTAAACACTAAGGCTTTATAGGCCAAGAAGCCACACCCAACAGTCAGACACACCCAGTGACTCACACACACACTGGGAAGGGAGTTAACCCTTCCAGCACCAGGGAAGGGAAACACAAACTTAAAGGGAAAGTGTCCAACTCAAAAACACACTGTGGCTGCTGCCGCAGACAACGACATGGGTGGCAACCATGTCCTGGGAGTCAGCCCGAAGGCCGGAACACTGCCACCACATGTACACAATACAACCAAACGTTGCCACGGGCAACCATAGTGAAGGGAAGATGTCAGTGCACACCACACATAAAACAGAGTGCACACAGACATACAAAAGTGCATACATACACGCACACAACTCCAAGGCAACCACACACATACCTATTGTCCGCGGCAACCGCACCTGAGGCAAACAGCAAAATGCCTCCAGCTGCGGTTGACATAACAACCCAAAACCGCGGGCAACTGTATGCGGCTCCCACGGCGTCACGGCCATAAACATGGTCGTGGCACTGCCATGGTAATGGATTGGAGCTTCACCGTGAAATCTGTCATCTAATGGCACAAAAGAAAGGTCTAAGATGTCCCGTGAAAAATAATATCAAATACATGTAGGTTGGGTAAGAAATAAGTCATTTGCATTAGATAGGCCCATTGCTACAACTTAAATTGGCCTAGAAAGTAAGGGGATAAACACTCTGATAATGAAGTGGTTGAAAATCCTTGACACTTTTTGTTGACTATAAATCTAGTGGATTTTCGGTAAGCATGCCTTATTAAACATTGTTTTTCTGCATCTCCTGTCTATTATAGACAGAAGGATGACTGTTAAAGTTGGTATAAGCTTGTCTATATTCCTTTCCTGCCAATAATTGCATTTCATCTTTTTAAGATACCTGTAAGTATGTGTACATACTATAATATCCCCCCTAAGGACCACCTCCCAAAATAATAGTGAATCTTTCCTTGTTTCCTTGGCTTTTTCAATATACTGTCTTCACTATTGTTTTAATGACTCAATAAACTTGCAATTTTGTTCCAGTTGTACTAGAAATCTCCACATTTTATAATTTTTCCTTGTCTCTATTTACCCACTGAGATGCATCCTATAAGAGCATGATGTGATACGATGGAATCAAAAATATCTGAACCTATCACAGCATTTAACACATTATTAGTTATAAACAGATTACAATTTGGGATAATGAGCTACAGGTGAAACTCGAAAAACCAGAATATGGTGCAAAGTTCATTTATTTCAGTAATGCAGCCTAAAAGGTGAAGCTAACATATGAGACTCATTATATGCAAAGCGAGATATTTCAAGCCTTTATTTGTTATAATTTGTACGCTCAGGGGGTATAGATTAATTAGCTGACTAGAGTGTGAAACTTTGAGCCTCGAATATTGAACCTTTTAACAATATTCTAATTTTAAGTTGCATTACTGAAATAAACTTTTGCACAATATTCAAATTTTTCGAGTTTCACCTGTATGTATAGGTGAAAATAAAATTAAAAAGAAAAGACTTGTTTCAAGAGTCCAAATATTATGGGTAGTAGTAATAGTAGCAGCAGCAGCACCAGCCATCTGGCAGTGATACTTGTAGCCACTGTAGTGGTGGTAGGGGTAGTGGTGGCAAAAGAGGTTTTCAGGGCAAATACAGGGCAGGGAATTGAGAGGGGTATCAAGGAGACCACAACGACATATCACAGTCTGGTAAAAGTGAGGACTATGACGATGGTTTTGTGATGGACAGGACCTGGGAACCAGATCAGGGTGCTGAGGAGGAGGTGACATCAAAAGAGGAGGGCCATGGCCGCAATAAAGAGTCAATGTACATCCAAAACCTAACAAAAACTGGCAGGGCAAGATCTGTTTCTATTGTAGTAAGCTGGGAAGTGGTAATGTCAATGATAATGTAAGCATAGGAGCAAAACATTCCACACCTAGGACAAGCTAGCTCTGTGTGATCAACTACCGTAAGACTACCGTTTTTCTCCACAAGGCTGGCACACACCACCACAACTGTGAGCTGGAGATCTGACTTGGCTATATTCCGTTGTCAAATCCCAAGGCTTGTTGGAAAGTTAGATTTAGACTCATAGGGAGTCATTTCCAAGAGGTGGCATTAGAGAGATAGTTCTCTTTCCCTTGGAGATACCTCTTTGCATATTTGTTTCCCATGGAGCATTGCCAATATATCTCCATACAGGACTAGTTTCCTTAAGGAGATCCAGCACCCAGCCATAACCCTACTCCTGATGAGGGGCAAAAAAAACAAAACAGCTGTCTACAGATGGATATATGACTTATCAGATCCCAAGGCTTGTTGTAAAGATGGATTTTGACTCATATGGAGCTACTTCCAAGAGGTGGCATCATCAGTGAGATGGTTCTCTTTCCCTGGGAGTATTGCCAATATATATCCATGCCATGAAGTACTTCCAGTAAGTCTCCAAATCAGACTGGCCTCTTGTCAAAATAAGAATAGTGTTGGGCGAGAATATTCAAATCATGAATGTTAATCGCGAATATCGGCACTTCGAGAATTTGCGAATATTTAGAATATAGTGATGTATATTCGTAAATTCCAATATTCTACGTTTTTTTCTTTTTCATTAGTAACCTCCCTGCTTCTTGCTTGTGGGCCAATGAGAAGGCTGCAGTGTATTTCTCTGAGCTTAGCAACATCCCTAGCAACCAATAGGAAAGTTGCCTACCCCTTACTATATAAGAACCTCCCCAGCAGCCATTTTCTGCAGTTTTTATTTCAGATCTGGGAGAGAGCAGTGTCATTGCTGTGCTCTGTGTTTTGCTGTGTTACATTAGATAGTTAGTTAGCTTATATATATATAATACAGATAGTTAGTGGGTGATAGTCAGTGTACGTAGGTTAGATAGTGATATAGTGCAGTGTGTTAGGTAGTGTGATAGGTTCTGCTGTCCTTACATACATGCAGACCTGCTAAAATGTGAAGTTTCATGTATTGTGCCAAAATATTTGCATCATTAGTGCTGATTAGCGCAATAGTGAATATATTGGCGCACTCTAACTGCATATAAAGCCATTTTTTATGTTCTGCTGTGCCAACCATTTTCTCCAGTCTCAGGAAACTTCTAGCATCTTGGAAAATGTAGCAAAAGTGACCCACTCCCTGTATTGCTCGCACAATACGCTAATATTACATTGCCGATATTTCGCAATAAAGAAAATAATCTCGAATTCACGAATATATGATGAATATTTGCCCAAATATTCGTGAAATATTGCGAATTTGAATATAGCCCCTGCCGCTCATCACTAAAGAAGAAGGGTTAATAAGTTTTTTTTCACAATGTTTATAAACTAATATTTCTCTCTACAAACTATACAATATTATATTAATGATTCAATAAATAATAAAGAAGGACAATTATTCAGTCCTGTGATAAGTGTATGCACTTAGCAGAAGTGTTAGATGGATTGGGTTACATAAGCCTATATAAAGCAGCTATTTGGTTATAGCCAAAAGATCTTCTGCCCTCACTGGCCAAAGGAAGGCGATATCTGGAGAAGAAGGAAGGAAAGATAAGAAAACTATTAGAAAAGCATAATGCAGACACAACTTTGAGCCTCACTTACATTATAATACTGTACAGGTGAAACTTGAAAAATTAGAATATGGTGCAAATTTATTTCAGTAATGCAACTTAAAAGGTGAAACTAACATATAAGACTCATCACATGCAAAGCGAGATATTTCAAGCCTCTGTTTGTTATAATTTGGATGGTTATGGCTTACAGCTTATTAAATCCCAAAGTCTCAATTTTGAGGTCCCGTTTGCTCAGGGAGTATGGATTAATTAGCTGACTAGAGTGTGACACTTTGAGCCTAGAATATTGAAATTTTCACAAAATTCAAATTTTAAGCTGCAATAATGCAATTCCTTTTAATTTGCATTACTGAAATAAATGGACTTTTGCACAATATTCTAATTTTTCGAGTTTCACCTGTATGTTAACATATTCAGTGATAAATATTTGTCTGTTTGTCTATCTATTTTTAACAACAAAGAAAAAGCTCTATATTTGATTCATCAGACATTATGTTTAGAGATGAATTTCTGAAAATTAGATTCGGGTCTGATTTAATTGAATAGACAATTTGATTGAATTTGGGTATAAATTGATTCTACCCTAATTAAAGATACTTTGTGTGTCTAAAAATTTCTGAAATATCTCTCAAACAAATCAAGTAACTCAAAATTCAGATTTGCTCAAGTCTAATTATTGTATGCAGCATGATGAGGACATATCTTTTAGAACAATCACTATGTATCTACAAACAATTTAAAGGGGTATTCTCATCTCGCTTATTCATCCTCACCTGCAGTAACTCTGTTGTTCACTTCCTGGTTTTCTGCTGCTAAGGCTGGGCGGGCTTAGGCTGTTTGAGTAAAGGCCGGCCACGCCTCCTTATGACATCACACTGAGCACTGAGTTCTTACGTGCTAGTTCATGTGAAGAGTATGACTCATCAGTCTGGCAGCCTGCAGTGTCTGAGGCTCCTCCCCCTGCTGGGGAATCATCAGACAGCCATGTGAAGTGAGCTCAGTGTACAGGAACATGTTCTGTCCTGCAGTCTAAGGCCCCTTTCACATGGTCGAGTTTTCCGCGCGGATGCGATGCGTGAGTTGAACGCATTGCACCCGCACTGAATCCCGACCCATTTATTTCTATGGGGCTGTTCACATGAGCGGTGATTTTCATGCATCACTTGTGCGTTGCGTGAAAATCGCAGCATGCTCTATTTTGTGCGTTTTTCACGTAACACAGGCCCCATAGAAATGATTGGGGTTGCGTGAAAATCGCAAGCATCCGCAAGCAAGTGCGGATGCGGTGCGATTTTCACACATGGTTACTAGGAGACGATCAGGAAAATAATAGCGGAAAATAATAGCATTCTGAATACAGAGTGCATAGTACAATAGCGCTGGAGGGGTTAAAAAATAAATAAAATAAAATTAACTCACCTTAATCCACTTGATTGCACAGTCGGCATCTCCTTCTGTCTCTTTCTTTGCTGATTGCAGTCAAAGGACCCGTGGTGACGTCACTCCGGTAATCACATGATCCATCACATTTTACCATGGTGATGGATCATGTGATGGACCATGTGATCACCGGAGTGACGTCACCACAGTACCTGTTCCTGCACAAAGCAAAGAAAGAAGCCAGAAGAGATGCCGGCTGCATGAGCAAGTGGGTTAAGGTGAGTTAAATTATTATATTTTTAACCCCTCTAGCGCTGTTTTACTATGCATTCTGTATTCAGAATGCTATTATTTTCCCTTATAGCCATGTTATAAGGGAAAATAATACAATCTACAGAACACCGATCCCAAGCCCGAACTTCTGTGAAGAAGTTCAGGTTTGGGTACCAAACATGCCGATTTTTCTCACACGCGTGCAAAACGCATTACAATGTTTTGCACTTACGCGGAAAAATCGTGCATGTTCCCGCAAAGCACCCGCATCTTTTTCCGCAACGCCTGTGTGAAACCAGCCTAAGGGTTCATTCACACATCCGTAATTTGGATCCGCATTCGTTCCGCAATTTGCGGACCCATTCACTTTCAATGGGACTGGAACGGAAGCAAATCCGCATTTCCAGGATCCGCATCTGTTTTTTCAGGATCTGTTTTTTCGAGATCCACAATTCCGTTCCTGAAAAAAATAGAACATGTCCTATTCTTGTCCTCAATTGCGGTCCAGAAAAGGCATTTTCTATTATAGTGTCTGTGATGTGTGGTCCGCAAATTGCGGATCGCACATTGCAGGTGTCCGTGTTTTGCGGATCCGCAATTTGTGGATCCGCAGAACACTTCCGGATGTGTGAATGGACCCTAATACAGTTTTACACATAGAACCTGTCTTATCTTTTACAAACCCATTCTATGCAGCTAAACAGTAGTTCACTACTATACATTAGATCAAAAGCTTATCAGCCAGTAGCCGTATGATCTGTGCTTTTGACGCCCATAAAACATGACCATCCCCCACTGACGCAGATTTTTATCCAATGCAGCTCTACTACAGCTATGTATAAACCTTAGACCTATTATCTGTATATATGCATATACAGCTCTGCTCTGTCTTCCCTAAATCTCTTCTCTTACAGCTCTGCTACATCTGTATTATTCACCAATATCACCATTTTGTTGGAATCACTTCATATACAGCTCTGCTACATCTGTCGATTTCTCTCTCCCACCACCACTGTGCCTGAACCACCTCCTATACAGCTCTGCTACACCAGTCTTCTCTGAATCGCTGTATATATAGCTCTGCTACATCTGTCTTTTCCTCCCCCACTAGCACTGTGGCTGAACTGCTTCACATACAGCTCTGCTACATCTGTCTTTCTCTCCACTACCAGCACTGTGTTTGAATTACTTCATATACAGCCCTGCAACACCTATCTTCCCTGAACCTCTTTATATAGAGCTCAGCTACATCTGTCGTTTGTTCGCCCCGCATCACAGACCCATTCACTTCAATGGGTCGGCGATCCGGGAGATGCGGTGCACTGAGCGAAACCCCATGGAAGCTCCTCAGAGTGCTTCTGTGGTGTTTCTGGCCGTGCCTACGCATTGCAAAAAAGTTGTGCTTGCGGCAGCTGCACGGATGTTGCCCGTGCATAGGGTACCGCAAATTGCGGCCCCCAATGCATGGAACGGCCGACACACATTCATGTAGATGAGCCCTAACAGAGAGATGGCAGGGCATTTATCCGTGTAGAGAAAGCAGAAGGGGGGAATGGGAAATTCTTGCTTTGTAAAGTCTCAAGTACACTCTTTGTGCCGCTATATGGTTTTATATTGCACCATAATTCAGAAGTATTCTCTCCTAGAACAGTCCATAATGCAATTAGAGGCATGCAGAGGCAGGGCCGTCTTTAATATTGATTGGACCCTGGGCAAAAATTTACTTGGGCCCCCTGGATCCCGCCTTCCCACACCTTAGCAGGCAATCACGCTCTCCACCACAACACACACACAAAAAATCCACACATCTGGTAGAGTCCAGTGAATGACTGTAAATACTTCCAGTTCTGAAGACTCCAGCGGCTCAGGATCAGTGCTCTGGACAGCTGGGCTCAGGCTGGAAGTGGGCATCGCTCTGCAGGAAGGAGACCAGGGCTCGGCTCACCCTAGTGTTACAGTGCACCCCAGCACCCCACAGAATGCAGTATAGCACCCTATAGTATACAGAACCACACAGTATGCAGTATAGCACCCTATAGTATACAGTACCCCACAGTATATAGTATAGCAGCCCACAGTATACAGCACCCCACAGTATACAAAACTTCACAGTATACAGTAGAGCAGTATAGCACCTCACCGTATACAGCACCCCAAACTATACACGATACAGCACCCCACACTATACACGATACAGCACCCCACACTATACACGATACAGCACCCCACACTATACAGTACAGCAGTATAGTGCAGCACGCCAGACCTGCAGGGTATTGCGATAGTGAGGTCACGGTTATGGGCAATCGAGGGTTACTCACTTTTTAGAGGAGAACCCTGGGCAGGCGCGTGGCAGTGAAGGAGAGGTAGACACAAGTTCCTCTGGGGCACACTCTGTATGGAGGGACCAGACCTGATGGTGGACGAGGTGCCCTGGATGTTGCAGGTATTTTGAGTGCCTGAGGCAAGGTCCCTTTAAGAATCGTGACACTAGTGCCTGTAACGGTGGCACACCGATTTTTAGGAGTAGTAATAGAGTACACAGATGGTATGGTGAACCAAACGTTGCTTTACTTTGGAAAACAGTCCAACTTTATACAGACAGTTGATGATGATGATGCAGTCCCTTATATCACAAATGCACAGCAGGTTCACTTCACAATATGGCAGGTATGAATCTTGCAAGATACTTGGAGGGTAAACAGTTAATGCTTTGCAGTACAATGCTGCTCTATCCCCTCAGCTATTCTAGCTGGCTGGATCCCAAGGCCCGGATGCCTAAATGCTGGCTTTAAAGGAAACCTGTCACCAGGATTTTGCGCATAGAGCTGGGGACATGGGCTGCTAGATGGGCGCTAGCACATCTGCAGTACCCAGGTCCCATAGCTCTCTGCGCTTTTATTGAGTTAAAAAACAGTTTTGAGTGATATGCAAATTACCTGATATGTGTCCTGTAGCCGGAGATGAGTCAAGCGGAAAGGAGCCCAGCACCGCCCCGCGTCCTCCGAATCTCCTCCTTGCTGGCTGACGTCACAGAGCTGGAGCGCCGAAATCTCGCGATGCGCGAGCTAGCGCATGCGCAGTTCGTTCCCTGTGCTGATGCCAGCACAGGGAATGAACATGATGCCGACACTGCGCATGCGCTAGCTCGCGCATCGCGAGATTTCGGCGCTCCAGCTCTGTGACGTCAGCCAGCAAGGAGGAGATTCGGAGGACGCGGGGCGGTGCTGGGCTCCTTTCCGCTTGACTCATCTCCGGCTACAGGACACATATCAGGTAATTTGCATATCACTCAAAACTGTTTTTTAACTCAATAAAAGCACACAGAGCTATGGGACCTGGGTACTGCAGATGTGCTAGCGGCCATCTAGCAGCCCATGTCCCCAGCTCTATGCGCAAAATCATGGTGACAGGTTTCCTTTAATCCTTGGTAATATTTCTTCCTCCAGTATTGACCCTTGCTTCTATCTTATAGTACCTCTGCCTCCCAGCTTACTTATCTGAGCTGGTTGTATTGTTCCTGTTATGAGGGAAGCTGCAGGTTTCTCCCAGGAGGTGCTCTCCTGCTACTGGGGTTGCTTCTTCTGTGTTAGCTGGATTCAGGGTCTCCAGGCAGGCTGTACTCCTTCACTAGCCTCCTGGTGGCAACTAGAAGCCTGGACTATCCAGCTGCATGTCAGGAGGAGGCCCTCAGCATATCTCTGGCTGGTGCCTTCTCACTTCTGTCTCCACAGACTCCGGACTATGACCTGACCCCTCCCTGTCTGGGCCTGAATATATATACTAGGGGCTCCCTATCTCCCTCTAGTGTCTGGGATGTCTAACTACACCCAACTAGGCCTGCTGAGCTTATAACAGGGGGAACATACAAATGTAAAAACACACAGAAAATTACATTGAATGCATAGATAAATATAATATCACTGTCCCTTGTGAGCAGGAGTAACACGTGACCCAATTAACCCTTGTGTAGTGCCCACTCCTACCTAGTGGGATACTACAATAGCACTCCACACTATACAGCACCCACAGTATACAGTATACAGCCCCCCCACAGTATACAGTACAGCAGTATAGCACTCCACAATATACAGCACCCACAGTATATAGTATACCGCCCCCCGCCCAGTATACAGGCCCACAGTATACAGCCCCCCTCCCCACAGTATACAGGCCTCCCACAGTATACAGTCCCACACAATATTCAGGCCCCCCACAGTATACAGGCCCCCACACAGTATACAGCACCCCACTATACAGTAGTTTACAGTATATTAGCATAACAGCCCGTCACCTTTTTCTTCACAAACAAAGCTCCACAGTTAAGGCAAACTTCTCCTACAGCACTCCTGCTAGGACCTGTGATGACCTCATAGCCTTGTGACCAGTAATATTGCTAGGTTACTTGTCACATGGTGATGATGTCATTTAAGGTCCTAGATCACAGCTCTAACACAGTACGATGCCTGGACTCAGTGCCGGCAGCACCCCCTGTATAGCTGACAGCCTGACACCCGGGGCAGTAGCTAGCAGGGCTCAAGAGGCAGCTGCTTTGGGCCCCCCAGGAGCAACTGGGCCCAGGGCAGCTGCCCCTTTTGCCCCTTGGTAAAGACGGCCCTGTGCAGTGGTAGTGTATAGCCCTATAGAATTCTATTGGAACATAACAGAGAGATGGTGGGGCATTTATAACAGAGAGATGGCGGGGCATTTATAACAGAGAGATGGCGGGGCATTTATAACAGAGAGATGGCGGGGCATTTGGCATTTATAACAGAGATGGCGGGGCATTTATAACATTTGGGGCATTTATAACATTTGGCGGGGCATTTGGCATTTATAACATAGAGATGGCGGGGCATTTATAAGAAAGAGATGGCGGGGCATTTATAACAGAGAGATGGTGGGGCATTTATAACAGAGAGATGGCGGGGCATTTATAACAGAGAGATGGCGGGGCATTTATAACAGAGAGATGGCGGGGCATTTATAACAGAGAGATGGCGGGGCATTTAAAACAGAGAGATGGCGGGGCATTTATAACAGAGAGATGGCGGGGCATTTATTACAAAGAGATGGCGGGGCATTTATCCATGTAGAAAAAGCAGAAGGGGGGAATAGGAAATCCTTGCTTTGTAAAGTCTCAAGTGCACTCTTTGTGCCGCTATATGGTTTTATATTGCACCATAATTCTGAAGTATTCTCTCCTAGAACAGTCCATAATGCAAGGCATGCAGAGGTAGTGTATAGCCCCATAGACTTCTATTGGAGTTCTGTTCTCTGTGTGCTGCCATATGGTGCCATTATATGGCACTATGATACAGAAGTGCCGCCATATAGTGCAAATATAGGACACTTCTATCCAGCATTATTCTCCTCTAGAACATGTCACAATGAAAACAGAGGCATGTGGAGGTGCAGTGTGGCCCCGTTGACTTCTCTTGGGGCCACATTACTATTTCATACAACTAGCAGCTTGTGTGGGGCAGTTGGACATCAGCCCATGCTAATGTCAGGAAGCGCAAAGCAGGGGCCACCTTATCAGAGAAGCAGTGGGGCCAGCTGTTATGTGACCTTTAGGTTCAACGTGCCAGTGATAAGGGACAGAGCACATAGCTGCTCAGGAACAGAGCTGGAGGAGCTGAGCACGTTCCTTCACTACCCGGCAGAGCAGAGTGTAATCGGACTCCTCTCCAGCGCCTCCTCCCTCTCTCCCAAGTCTGCAGTGTAAACAGAGCATGCGCGGTCCTGTGTCAGAAGCAGCAGAAGGAAATGGATCGGTGTGGTTACTCTGCGCAGGCGCGGCGCCTGCATTCGGCAGGGAGAGTTGGCCGTAACTAGGGGAGACACATGACAATACTGAGGTAGGAGGGGAAGGATTTTATCAAAAAGGGAGGGAATTGGCTAATACATTGTATTTACAAAAATGATCACTGTTATATCATTAGCAGATTAAACAGTGATCATTGGGATGAGAATACCCCTTTAAGGTCAAGCAATTCAATATCTCCCTCTACTGGTGTAGAAAAATATTTATTTTTGTATAGAAATTTTTAATGTTTTTTTAAATGTGAAAATAAGGTTAGTATATTTTACTCTAATTGTTTTAATATTTCAATCAATAGCAGTTTTATGTTCATAAATATCAATAACCAATTAAATATAAATAAATCTGGATACATACTCTGGGCTAGGAGTTGGGGTAGATTTCAATTATAATTTATGCCGATTTTCTAGTGAATTTTATCGTAAATGTGTTGGCCTGCTGTTGCCCCTACTCAGCCTCCCTAATATGAGCATCGGAGCATTTCATTTCATACGCTGCTGAATTGCACAAGGCAAAAGCATTTTCTCGAGATCCAGTGATGTACCGGGGTCTCCATGTATAAAGCTAGGAGGAGGCTTACACCTAGCAATGAGCCTTGTGATGTCACTGGCACTAGTCGACTTTAGCACTGCCCCAGCCTGTAAAATGTCTAGGGCAGTGCTAAAGCCCACCCATCAGAGCCGGTGACTTCACCGGGAACACTGCTATGCAGAATCCTCTGCCTAGTAGAGTAAAAATATAATAGAGATGAACGAATCGAAGTTGATGAAGTGGAATTTGATCTGAATTTAAAGAAAAATTTGATTTGCACCGAAGCCGAATTTCCTCACGCTTAGTGGTAATGAATCAATTTGTTTCCTAAAATGGCTGATGCACATGTTAGGACATGGAGCAAAGAACTCTGGGAAGGCGGGATCACCCATAATGCCATGCATGCAGCCAATCAGCAGCCAGCCAGCCCTGTGATGTCACAGCCCTATAAATAGTCTCAGCCATCTTGGATTCAGCTATTTTCCAGTGTCCTTAGTGCAGAGAGAAACTTCAGCCAACTCTAGGGACAGTGCTAAAAAATACTTTATTGTGCTGAAAAATACTTTATTGTGCTGAAAAATACTTTATTGTGCTGAAAAATCGATTTAAAAGTTCAGATTATTCAAGGTGTAGGGAGGCATCATCTACACTATAAAAGGAGAACAGGGTTTAATAGGAAACTGTCCTGCCTGGGTAATAGGAGCGATTCTATTACACCTTGGTGCACTTATTGGGGATCCAAATTGCCATTATTAGAGATGAGCGAATTGAAGCTGACAAAGTGGAATTCCATCCGAATTTCAAGAAAAATTTGATTTGCACCAAATCCGAATTTCCTCACGCTTCGTGGTAACGATAATTTTTTTTCCTAAAATGGTGGCTGCACGTGTGAGGTCATGGAGCAAGGAACTCTGGGAAGGCAGGATCACCCATAATGCCATGCATGCAGCCAATCAGCAGCCAGCCAGCCCGGTGATGCCACAGCCCTGTAAATAGCCTCAGCCATCTAAGATTCTGCCATTTTCCAGTGTATTTACTGCAGGGAGAGACGTCTGCAGGCGCTAGGGACAGTGCTAGGAAAGACTTTATTGTGCTAAAAAAAAAATGATTTAGAAGTTCAGGGAAAGATTATTCAAGGTGTAGGGAAAGGATAGGGAGGAATCATTCCACAGCATTTCTGCAGAACAGGGTTCAGTAGGGGAGGTTACAGCCTGGGTATTAGGAACAATCCTATTACACCTTGCTGCACCGACTGGGGATCCAAATTGCCATTATACAGCTCTGTAATTCCAGCAAACCGTTCTTGTTATTGGGGTGATACAGCCATTAACAGGGTTTATTACAAGGAAATATTTCTAGGTCTTATTTTACCTTGTGCGGTGCAGTTATATGTTCTAAAGCATTTGGCTTGTATTAGTGGAAAAAAAGGGGCTTATTAGCCGTTGTGTGGTGAAGTGAGAAAATGACAGCACTTTTTGTTGTGTATTAGTGGCAAAAAAAATATATATTTACCGTTCTGCAGTGCAGTTATATGTTCTAAAGCCTTCTGTGGCGTGTATAACTGGAAAAATTCAAGCAACTGGTCCTCTGTGCCAGTCCAAATTAGGAGGAGACATTCACCTATGTGTCGCCCCACTTCCGACATGTTTTGAGGTGGTGGCAATATGTAGATGATGTCTTCTTAATTTGGACTGGCACAGAGGACCAGTTGCTTGAATTTTTCCAATTCCTGAACATGATTGACATGGACATTAAATGTACTCCAGATTATTCAAGAGAGGAAATTCACTTTCTGGATACTCACATAACAGTGACAGATAACATTTTATCTACTAATGTCTACTCAAAACCAACAGATAGGAATACACTATTGTGTTACAACAGTGCACACCCGAGAGCTATGGAAAAATCATCGCCATTAAGTCAATACTTACGTGCAAAACGCATAGTGAGCAATGATCAAGAATTAGATGCCACACTAAAGAAAATGTTGCAGGCCTTTCAGGACAGAGGATTCCCTCCACCCTTATTAAAGGAACACTTGAATGCAGTGCAGAGTAAGTCGCGCACTGAGCTCCTAAAGAAAAAAGTAGACTAAACACGAATAAACAGAATTCCATTGGTAACGACGTACACGGAAGACAGTATACATATTAAGCAGATCAATTAGAAACATTGGCCAATTTTGAGGAGTGGGGATGGGGATAGAGAAGTCCCCCCCCCCTCTAATGTCATACAAAAGGGCCAAAAATGTGAAAGACAAATTGGTACACACCGATATAGGTCCGCAGAAGACAAACGGACAAAGTTTTCTATGAAGTCAGAAAATGGGATGCTTCCCGTGTTTAAACTGTGTGAACTGCCGCTATATACACAAAGGAAGTTATTTTTTACATCCTAATACACAGAAAAAACATTTTATTAAACATTTCCTTACTTGTGAGTCAACATTCATAGTGTATTTATTATGGTGTCCATGCAAATTGTTGTATGTAGGTGAGACCTCCCTTGATTTTAAAACCAGAATCAATCAGCACAGATATACTATCTGCAAAAAACGTATGGACCTTCCAGTACCTAAGCATTTTGTGGATTTGGGACACAAAGAGGGAGAATTAAGATGTATGTTAATTGATCATGTCTCTACCCCAAGAAGGGGTGGGAACAGGAATCTCCTTTTGAAAAAACGGGAGATCCATTGGATCTCTAAATAAGATACACTGAGGCCCAATGGGCTGAATGTAGACTACAAGCCTTGGTTATTCTCCTAAATGGGCATTTGTAGGGTTGATTTTGCTTCTAATCCTGGATATGTATTGGTGCTCCTTGTGATTAACAAGGTGATTTTATATACATATTTTTCTATCTCTTGCAGAAAGTGGGGAAGACAAGACCATTTTGGAAGAGGAAGCGGCAAGTTATTGGTCCTACGGGATACTGATTATTCATATAAGATTGCACAGAATATATGGAGAGCGATGTATTATTATTTGTTCTCCTATTGAAATAACAAAGAATGCTCATTATAGATGATAGGCGATAGATAGATAGATAGATAGATAGATAGATATGAGATAGATAGATAGATAGATAGGCGATAGATAGATAGATAGATAGATAGATGAACTGCTCGAGAAAAGTCCCAGTAAGAGGACTGAGACGTCACTTTGGTGAATAAAGTTCACTACTTTTGAATTACACCTGTGGGAGTGCAGTGGAATTTATTTATTTTAGATAGATTGGAGATAGAGATATAGATAGATAATAGATAGATATGCATTGCAGCGGACGGGGGGCACTACTTGGGGTCCCTTAAAGGAAAAGTTTTGTCGTGGCACCAGTTGCTGTTAATCAACAAGGGCACAGGATCCCTTTTTAGTGATGTGTGGATGGTACCCAGGGTAGCAATGTCAGAGTGGTGTATGGTGGCCTAATGTCCCTTAATGGAAACCCAGGTGTGGCCGTCCAAATGCAGAAAAAGGGGTAGTTGGATGGTGGGGTGAAAAAATAAATTGAATCCAGACCCCGTGAGGAACTTGTTAACAGCTTTACTTGAATAAACTTGCATCAGGTAACAATCTTCAAACTTTGTCTTGGTCACCAGCAGGCTTTGGCATTAATTCTGGCAGGCAAACATACTCAGCACAACTACATCTGTTGCTCTCTGGCTCTGCTGTACTAGCAGGATTAAATAGGAATCTTTCCTTTGCTTTCTGCTATATGCTACAACTTCACTTTGTAGTCTGGTCTGTCTCTAAACTCATCCAGGGAACTTTCTCCTTGGTTTCAGAGGCTTCAGACTTCTGCCTCTATGTCCAGCATAGCTTATGGTGCTCTAGCTGACCTAGGCAGGGCTCGCCCAACAGGGATGAGCTCCTGCTGCACATACTCCCATGGCAGAGGGGTAAGCTAGACTGACTTCTAACTAACTAAACTCCTCACTAAAGGGAGAGAAGAGAATGGAAAGAAAGTTCCATCCAGGGGTGTAGCTATAGTGGGTGCAGAGGTAGCAGTCGCTACTGGGCCCAGGAGCCTGAGGGGGCCCAAAGACCCTTGTGCTGCATAAGAAGACACCAGCATTATAGAAAGTGCATGCTGGTCAAGTTACACCTCTGGCTAGAGGAAAGGGGTTAGGTCAAGAATTTGGCATGGGGGGGGGGTGCCGTTTCAATTTTTACCTTGGACGGCACAAAGGTTTGTGCTTCCCTGCCCCCAAGCACTGAGGGAAGGGGGGACCAAAGCTGAACTCTTGCACTAGGGCCCATGAGCCTTTAGCTACGCCCCTGTCCCTGTAGCTCTGCCATCCTTGCCGCCATCTGCTGGTGAACCAGGCACATGACACATAAACTGTCACAACCAGACAGCTGAGAAGCTCTGACAGAGGCCTTTCAGAACCTCCTCCTTGACTTTCTTTGTTGTGGTATTCAGTTCCTCATCTCGTTAGCCTCTCTCAGCTGTCATGTGTTGGACTAATTGCTTCTCTTTAAATTCCTCCCCAGAATGCTTTTCTGGGCGGCTTATACTTCTTCCTGGAGTGTGTGTGCATGCTGATCTTGTTCTCCTGTCTGCTACAAAAGCTAAGTGTTGAACATTTATCTGTTATTTTCTGTTTGCTGGATCCCAGGTGACCCTGACTCCCTCCGTATCTTGTGTAGGGAGCCGGTGGTCGTGTCCCCTCACTATTGTAGGGTGCTCAGGGGTTATATAGTCAAGGTACGTGGATATGCAAACTTCCACCATTCGGATCTTTGCATAGGCTGAGCAGCCAGGGAAAGTGCCAGGTCTTCTGCAGGGGTCTCCCCTTGGTTCCTTAGTTTTTGGATCCAGCGAGTCATTTGTGCATGTTGCTTTGCCTTGTTTCCTGTACACCGTCCGTGACATAAACAGTTACAAAATAGGAATACATATTCTGCAGGCCCTGGCAATTAATACACGAGATGACGTAGGGTTAACCGTAGGAGACAGTGGGGAGGTACAGAAGGTGGTAATGCACCTCTGGGGCGTGATAAATAGATAGATAGTTATTGATTTACTTCTCAGGAGACTTCACAGGAAGCTCAGGGGCCTTCACAGCTGTTAGATAAGGTTACTTTCACATTAGCGTTTTTTGCGGATCTGTCTTGGATCCAAAAATGCTTCCGTTACAATAATACAACTACATGCATCCGTTATTAACGGATCCGGTTGTATTATGTTTTCTATAGCCATGACGGTTCCGTCATGAATAGGGATGAGCGAACTCGAACTGTATAGTTCGGGTTCGTACCGAATTTTGGGGTGTCCGTGACACGGACCCGAACCCGGACATTTTCGTAAAAGTCCGGGTTCGGGTTCGGTGTTCGTCGCTTTCTTCGCGCTTTTGTGACGCTTTCTTGGCGCTTTTTGAAAGGCTGCAAAGCAGCCAATCAACAAGCGTCATACTACTTGCCCCAAGAGGCCGTCACAGCCATGCCTACTATTGGCATGGCTGTGATTGGCCAGAGCACCATGTGACCCAGCCTCTATTTAAGCTGGAGTCACATAGCGCCGCCCGTCACTCTGCTCTGATTAGCGTAGGGAGAGGTTGCGGCTGCGACAGTAGGGCGAGATTAGGCAGATTAACTCCTCCAAAGGACTTGATTAACTGATCGATCTGCAGCTGTGGATCATTGAGCTGCTGATCCTCAATTGCTCACTGTTTTTAGGCTGCCCAGACCGTTTGTCAGTCACATTTTTCTGGGGTGATCGGCGGCCATTTTGTGTCTTGTGGTGCGCCAGCACAAGCTGCGACCAAGTGCATTTAACCCTCAATGGTGTGGTTGTTTTTTGGCTAAAGCCTACATCAGGGTGAAGCTGTCACACCAAGTGCATTTAACCAGCAATAGTCTGTTCATTTTTTGGCCATATACAAAATCAGGGGCAAGCTGCGCCTGTCACCAAGTGCATTTAACCCTCAATGGTGTGGTTGTTTTTTGGCTAAAGCCTACATCAGGGTGAAGCTGTCACACCAAGTGCATTTAACCAGCAATAGTCTGTTCATTTTTTGGCCATATACAAAATCAGGGGCAAGCTGCGCCTGTCACCAAGTGCATTTAACCCTCAATGGTGTGGTTGTTTTTTGGCTAAAGCCTACATCAGGGTGAAGCTGTCACACCAAGTGCATTTAACCAGCAATAGTCTGTTCATTTTTTGGCCATATACAAAATCAGGGGCAAGCTGCGCCTGTCACCAAGTGCATTTAACCCTCAATGGTGTGGTTGTTTTTTGGCTAAAGCCTACATCAGGGTGAAGCTGTCACACCAAGTGCATTTAACCAGCAATAGTCTGTTCATTTTTTGGCCATATACAAAATCAGGGGCAAGCTGCGCCTGTCACCAAGTGCATTTAACCCTCAATGGTGTGGTTGTTTTCTGGCTAAAGCCTACATCAGGGTGAAGCTGTCACACCAAGTGCATTTAACCAGCAATAGTCTGTTTATTTTTTGGCCATATACTACATCAGGGGCAAGCTGCGCCCGTCACCAAGTGCATTTAACCCTCAGTAGTGTGGTTGGTCAAGCTGTGACACCAAGTGCATTTAACCAGCAATAGTCTGTTCATTTTTTGGCCATATACTACATCAGGGGCAAGCTGCGCCCGTCACCAAGTGCATTTAACCAGCAATAGTGTGGTTATTTTTTGGCCATATCCCAGTCTAATTCTGTCACTAAATCCATACCGGTCACCCAGCGCCTAAATACTAGGCCTCAAATTTATATCCCGCTAAATCTCTCGTTACCGCTGTCCTGTTGTAGCTGGGAAAGTTATTTAGTGTCCGTCAAAGCACATTTTTTGTTCTGGGTTGAAGTACAATTCCCAATTTAGCAATTTCATAATTTAGTGGTTTCTGCTATATCAGAGCTATTTGAAATCTATCCCTAAAAGGGTATATAATATTCAAGGTGCACATTGGGTCATTCAGAATAACTTCACACACACCCGCTACTGTGTATTTCCAAGTCTAATTCTGTCACTAAACCCATACCTGTCACCCAGCGCCTAAATACTAGGCCTCAAATTTATATCCTGCTAAATCTCTCGTTACCGCTGTCCTGTTGTAGCTGGGAAAGTTATTTAGTGTCCGTCAAAGCACATTTTTTGTTCTGGGTTGAAATACAATTCCCAATTTAGCAATTTCATAATTTAGTGGTTTCTGCTATATCAGAGCTATTTGAAATCTATCCCTAAAAGGGTATATAATATTCAAGGTGCACATTGGGTCATTCAGAATAACTTCACACACACCCGCTACTGTGTATTTCCAAGTCTAATTCTGTCACTAAACCCATACCTGTCACCCAGCGCCTAAATACTAGGCCTCAAATTTATATCCTGCTAAATCTCTCGTTACCGCTGTCCTGTTGTAGCTGGGAAAGTTATTTAGTGTCCGTCAAAGCACATTTTTTGTTCTGGGTTGAAATACAATTCCCAATTTAGCAATTTCATAATTTAGTGGTTTCTGCTATATCAGAGCTATTTGAAATCTATCCCTAAAAGGGTATATAATATTCAAGGTGCACATTGGGTCATTCAGAATAACTTCACACACACCCGCTACTGTGTATTTCCAAGTCTAATTCTGTCACTAAACCCATACCTGTCACCCAGCGCCTAAATACTAGGCCTCAAATTTATATCCTGCTAAATCTCTCGTTACCGCTGTCCTGTTGTGGCTGGGAAAGTTATTTAGTGTCCGTCAAAGCACATTTTTTGTTCTGGGTTGAAATACAATTCCCAATTTAGCAATTTCATAATTTAGTGGTTTCTGCTATATCAGAGCTATTTGAAATCTATCCCTAAAAGGGTAGATCATATTGAAGGTGCACATAGGGACATTCAGAATAACTTCACACACCCGCTACTGTGCATTTCCAAGTCTAATTCTGTCACTAAACCCATACCTGTCACCCAGCGCCTAAATACTAGGCCTCAAATTTATATCCAGCTAAATCTGTCCTTAGTGCTGTAGCTGGGCGAGTTATTTAGTGTCCGTTCAAGCACATTTCTTGTTCTGGGTTGAAATACAATTCCCAATTTAGCAATTTCATAATTTAGTGGTTTCTGCTATATCAGAGCTATTTGAAATCTATCCCTAAAAGGGTAGATCATATTGAAGGTGCACATAGGGACATTCAGAATAACTTCACACACCCGCTACTGTGCATTTCCAAGTCTAATTCTGTCACTAAACCCATACCTGTCACCCAGCGCCTAAATACTAGGCCTCAAATTTATATCCTGCTAAATCTCTCATTAACGCTGTCCTGTTGTGGCTGGGAAAGTTATTTAGTGTCCGTCAAAGCACATTTTTTGTTCTGGGTTGAAATACAATTCCCAATTTAGCAATTTCATAATTTAGTGGTTTCTGCTATATCAGAGCTATTTGAAATCTATCCCTAAAAGGGTATATAATATTCAAGGTGCACATTGGGTCATTCAGAATAACTTCACACACACACGCTTCTGTGCATTTCCAAGTCTAATTCTGTCACTAAATCCATACCGGTCACCCAGCGCCTAAATACTAGGCCTCAAATTTATATCCCGCTGAATTTGAATACAATACATTGGGCCAAATAATATATTTGTTGTTGTGGTGAACCATAACAATGAGAAAAACATCTAGTAAGGGACGCGGACGTGGACATGGTCGTGGTGGTGTTAGTGGACCCTCTGGTGCTGGGAGAGGACGTGGCCGTTCTGCCACATCCACACGTCCTAGTGTACCAACTACCTCAGGTCCCAGTAGCCGCCAGAATTTACAGCGATATATGGTGGGGCCCAATGCCGTTCTAAGGATGGTAAGGCCTGAGCAGGTACAGGCATTAGTCAATTGGGTGGCCGACAGTGGATCCAGCACGTTCACATTATCTCCCACCCAGTCTTCTGCAGAAAGCGCACAGATGGCGCCTGAAAACCAACCCCATCAGTCTGTCACATCACCCCCATGCATACCAGGGAAACTGTCTCAGCCTCAAGTTATGCAGCAGTCTCTTATGCTGTTTGAAGACTCCGCTGGCAGGGTTTCCCAAGGGCATCCACCTAGCCCTTCCCCAGCGGTGAAAGACATAGAATGCACTGACGCACAACCACTTATGTTTCCTGATGATGAGGACATGGGAATACCACCTCAGCATGTCTCTGATGATGACGAAACACAGGTGCCAACTGCTGCGTCTTTCTGCAGTGTGCAGACTGAACAGGAGGTCAGGGATCAAGACTGGGTGGAAGACGATGCAGGGGACGATGAGGTCCTAGACCCCACATGGAATGAAGGTCGTGCCACTGACTTTCACAGTTCGGAGGAAGAGGCAGTGGTGAGACCGAGCCAACAGCGTAGCAAAAGAGGGAGCAGTGGGCAAAAGCAGAACACCCGCCGCCAAGAGACTCCGCCTGCTACTGACCGCCGCCATCTGGGACCGAGCACCCCAAAGGCAGCTTCAAGGAGTTCCCTGGCATGGCACTTCTTCAAACAATGTGCTGACGACAAGACCCGAGTGGTTTGCACGCTGTGCCATCAGAGCCTGAAGCGAGGCATTAACGTTCTGAACCTGAGCACAACCTGCATGACCAGGCACCTGCATGCAAAGCATGAACTGCAGTGGAGTAAACACCTTAAAACCAAGGAAGTCACTCAGGCTCCCCCTGCTACCTCTTCTGCTGCTGCCGCCTCGGCCTATTCTGCTGCTGCCGCCTCGGCCTCTTCCTCCGCCTCTGGAGGAACGTTGGCACCTGCCGCCCAGCAAACAGGGGATGTACCACCAACACCACCACCACCACCTCCGTCACCAAGCGTCTCAACCATGTCACACGCCAGCGTTCAGCTCTCCATCTCACAAACATTTGATAGAAAGCGTAAATTCCCACCTAGCCACCCTCGATCCCTGGCCCTGAATGCCAGCATTTCTAAACTACTGGCCTATGAAATGCTGTCATTTAGGCTGGTGGACACAGACAGCTTCAAACAGCTCATGTCGCTTGCTGTCCCACAGTATGTTGTTCCCAGCCGGCACTACTTCTCCAAGAGAGCCGTGCCTTCCCTGCACAACCAAGTATCCGATAAAATCAAGTGTGCACTGCGCAACGCCATCTGTGGCAAGGTCCACCTAACCACAGATACGTGGACCAGTAAGCACGGCCAGGGACGCTATATCTCCCTAACTGCACACTGGGTAAATGTAGTGGCAGCTGGGCCCCAGGCGGAGAGCTGTTTGGCGCACGTCCTTCCGCCGCCAAGGATCGCAGGGCAACATTCTTTGCCTCCTGTTGCCACCTCCTCCTTCTCGGCTTCCTCCTCCTCTTCTTCCACCTGCTCATCCAGTCAGCCACACACCTTCACCACCAACTTCAGCACAGCCCGGGGTAAACGTCAGCAGGCCATTCTGAAACTCATATGTTTGGGGGACAGGCCCCACACCGCACAGGAGTTGTGGCGGGGTATTGAACAACAGACCGACGAGTGGTTGCTGCCGGTGAGCCTCAAGCCCGGCCTGGTGGTGTGTGATAATGGGCGAAATCTCGTTGCAGCTCTGGGACTAGCCAATTTGACGCACATCCCTTGCTTGGCGCATGTGCTGAATTTGGTGGTGCAGAAGTTCATTCACAACTACCCCGACATGTCAGAGCTGCTGCATAAAGTGCGGGCCGTCTGTTCGCGCTTCCGGCGTTCACATCCTGCTGCTGCTCGCCTGTCTGCGCTACAGCGTAACTTCGGCCTTCCCGCTCACCGCCTCATATGCGACGTGCCCACCAGGTGGAACTCCACCTTGCACATGCTGGACAGACTGTGCGAGCAGCAGCAGGCCATAGTGGAGTTTCAGCTGCAGCACGCACGGGTCAGTCGCACTACAGAACAGCACCACTTCACCACCAATGACTGGGCCTCCATGCGAGACCTGTGTGCCCTGTTGCGCTGTTTCGAGTACTCCACCAACATGGCCAGTGGCGATGACACCGTTATCAGCGTTACAATACCACTTCTATGTCTCCTTGAGAAAACACTTAGGGCGATGATGGAAGAGGAGGTGGCCCAGGAGGAGGAGGAGGAGGAGGAGGAAGAGGGGTCATTTTTAGCACTTTCAGGCCAGTCTCTTCGAAGTGACTCAGAGGGAGGTTTTTGGCAACAGCAGAGGCCAGGTACAAATGTGGCCAGCCAGGGCCCACTACTGGAGGACGAGGAGGACGAGGATGAGGAGGAGGTGGAGGAGGATGAGGATGAAGCATGGTCACAGCGGGGTGGCACCCAACGCAGCTCGGGTCCATCACTGGTGCGTGGCTGGGGGGAAAGGCAGGACGATGACGATACGCCTCCCACAGAGGACAGCTTGTCCTTATCCCTGGGCAGCCTGGCACACATGAGCGACTACATGCTGCAGTGCCTGCGCAACGACAGCAGAGTTGCCCACATTTTAACCTGTGCGGACTACTGGGTTGCCACCCTGCTGGATCCACGCTACAAAGACAATGTGCCCACCTTACTTCCTGCACTGGAGCGTGATAGGAAGATGCGCGAGTACAAGCGCACGTTGGTAGACGCGCTACTGAGAGCATTCCCAAATGTCACAGGGGAACAAGTGGAAGCCCAAGGCCAAGGCAGAGGAGGAGCAAGAGGTCGCCAAGGCAGCTGTGTCACAGCCAGCTCCTCTGAGGGCAGGGTTAGCATGGCAGAGATGTGGAAAACTTTTGTCAACACGCCACAGCTAACTGCACCACCACCTGATACGCAACGTGTTAGCAGGAGGCAACATTTCACTAACATGGTGGAACAGTACGTGTGCACACCCCTCCACGTACTGACTGATGGTTCGGCCCCATTCAACTTCTGGGTCTCTAAATTGTCCACGTGGCCAGAGCTAGCCTTTTATGCCTTGGAGGTGCTGGCCTGCCCGGCAGCCAGCGTTTTGTCTGAACGTGTATTCAGCACGGCAGGGGGCGTCATTACAGACAAACGCAGCCGCCTGTCTACAGCCAATGTGGACAAGCTGACGTTCATAAAAATGAACCAGGCATGGATCCCACAGGACCTGTCCGTCCCTTGTCCAGATTAGACATTAACTACCTCCCCATAACCATATATTATTGGACTCCAGGGCACTTCCTCATTCAATCCTATTTTTATTTTCATTTTACCATTATATTGCGAGGCTACCCAAAGTTTTATGAACCTCTCCTCTGCCTGTGTGCTAGGCCTAAATATATGCCAATGGACTGTTGCAGTGGTGGCTGACATGAAGCCTGATTCTCTGCTATGACATGCAGACTAATTCTCTGCTGACATGAAGCCAGATTGTCTGTTACGGGACCTCTCTCCTCTGCCTGGGTGCTGGGCCTAAATTTATGACAATGGACTGTTGCAGTGGTGGCTGACGTGAAGCCTGATTCTCTGCTATGACATGCAGACTGATTCTCTGCTGACATGAAGCCAGATTGTCTGTTACGGGACCTCTCTGCTCTGCCTGTGTGCTAGGCCTAAATATATGCCAATGGACTGTTGCAGTGGTGGGTGACGTGAAGCCTCATTCTCTGCTATGACATGCAGACTGATTCTCTGCTGTCATGAAGCCAGATTGTCTGTTACGGGACCTCTCTGCTCTGCCTGTGTGCTAGGCCTAAATATATGCCAATGGACTGTTGCAGTGGTGGGTGACGTGAAGCCTCATTCTCTGCTATGACATGCAGACTGATTCTCTGCTGACATGAAGCCAGATTGTCTGTTACGGGACCTCTCTCCTCTGCCTGTGTGCTAGGCCTAAATATATGCCAATGGACTGTTGCAGTGGTGGCTGACGTGAAGCCTCATTCTCTGCTATGACATGCAGACTAATTCTCTGCTGACATGAAGCCAGATTGTCTGTTACGGGACCTCTCTCCTCTGCCTGGGTGCTGGGCCTAAATTTATGACAATGGACTGTTGCAGTGGTGGCTGACGTGAAGCCTCATTCTCTGCTATGACATGCAGACTAATTCTCTGCTGACATGAAGACAGATTCTCTGTTACGGGACCTCTCTCCTCTGCCTGTGTGTGTGCTGGGCCTAAATATATGCCAATGGACTGTTGCAGTGGTGGCTGACGTGAAGCCTCATTCTCTGCTATGACATGCAGACTGATTCTCTGCTGACATGAAGCCAGATTCTCTGTTACGGGACCTCTCTCCTCTGCCTGTGTGTGTGCTGGGCCTAAATATATGCCAATGGACTGTTGCAGTGGTGGCTGACGTGAAGCCTCATTCTCTGCTATGACATGCAGACTAATTCTCTGCTGACATGAAGACAGATTCTCTGTTACGGGACCTCTCTCCTCTGCCTGTGTGTGTGCTGGGCCTAAATATATGCCAATGGACTGTTGCAGTGGTGGCTGACGTGAAGCCTCATTCTCTGCTATGACATGCAGACTAATTCTCTGCTGACATGAAGACAGATTCTCTGTTACGGGACCTCTCTCCTCTGCCTGTGTGTGTGCTGGGCCTAAATATATGCCAATGGACTGTTGCAGTGGTGGCTGACGTGAAGCCTCATTCTCTGCTATGACATGCAGACTGATTCTCTGCTGACATGAAGCCAGATTCTCTGTTACGGGACCTCTCTCCTCTGCCTGTGTGTGTGCTGGGCCTAAATATATGCCAATGGACTGTTGCAGTGGTGGCTGACGTGAAGCCTCATTCTCTGCTATGACATGCAGACTAATTCTCTGCTGACATGAAGACAGATTCTCTGTTACGGGACCTCCCTCCTCTGCCTGGGTGCTGGGCCTAAATATATGCCAATGGACTGTTGCAGTGGTGGCTGACGTGAAGCCTCATTCTCTGCTATGACATGCAGACTAATTCTCTGCTGACATGAAGACAGATTCTCTGTTACGGGACCTCCCTCCTCTGCCTGGGTGCTGGGCCTAAATATATGCCAATGGACTGTTGCAGTGGTGGCTGACGTGAAGCCTCATTCTCTGCTATGACATGCAGACTGATTCTCTGCTGACATGAAGCCAGATTGTCTGTTACGGGACCTCTCTCCTCTGCCTGGGTGCTGGGTAGTGTTGAGCGCGAATATTCGAAAAGCAAATTTTTTTCGCGAATATCGCAACTTCGCGATTTCGCGAATATTTCGAATATAGTGCTATATATTCGTAAAAACGAATATTCGTTTTTTGTTTTTTTCCCCCCCCCCACAAAATTACAGTACACATATAATTGATTGTTTCCCAAAGGTCCAACAGCTCAGATCTTACTCACATTGCCTAGAAAGTGATTGAAACGCGAATCTTCGTAAGGCGATTTTATTAGCGCACATGCGAATATCGGCACGTCCCAGAACAGAGGCAAAGGGCTTTGCATTCATACATTAGTGAATTGAGTTGCGAATCTTCGTAAGGCGATTTTATTAGCGCACATGCGAATATCTACACTTGTCCCAGAACAGAGGCAAAGGGCTTTGCATTCATACATTAGTGATTGAATTGAGCTGCGAATCTTCGTAAGGCGATTTTATTAACGCAAATGCAAATATCTACACTTGTCCCCAGAACAGAGAGGCAAAGGCCTGTGCATTCATATAGTATAGCACCATATTCGCGAATACGTAGAACTTCGTAAAATTCGATTTACGAATATTCGTATTTTTTATTTTACTTTCCACCTTACAGATTACATTGATCTGTACTCTGTCAACTACTGTCATCACCCCCCACTGTATCTCGATTGATTCCCAAAAGTCTCACATTCCCTAGAAAGTGATTGAGGTGCGAATCTTCGTAAGGCGATTTTATTAGCGCACATGCGAATATCTACACTTGTCCCAGAACAGAGGCAAAGGGCATTGCATTCATACATTAGTGATTGAATTGAGTTGCGAATCTTCGTAAGGCGATTTCATTAGCGCACATGTGAATTTTGCATAGCATATGTATTATGCGATGCGAAAATTCGAATTATCGCATATGCGAAATAATAACGAATTTGAATAATCGCGAATATTTTACGAATATTCTTTCGAATATTCACAAAATTTCGCGAATTCGAATATGGGACATGCCGCTCAACACTAGTGCTGGGCCTAAATATATGCCAATGGACTGTTGCAGTGGTGGGTGACGTGAAGCCTCATTCTCTGCTATGACATGCAGACTGATTCTCTGCTGACATGAAGACAGATTCTCTGTTACGGGACCTCTCTCCTCTGCCTGTGTGTGTGCTGGGCCTAAATATATGCCAATGGACTGTTGCAGTGGTGGCTGACGTGAAGCCTCATTCTCTGCTATGACATGCAGACTAATTCTCTGCTGACATGAAGACAGATTCTCTGTTACGGGACCTCTCTCCTCTGCCTGGGTGCCGGGGCCTAAATATCTGAGAATGGACTGTTCCAGTGGTGGGTGACGGGAAGCCAGATTCTCTGCTATGGGACCTCTCTCCAATTGATTTTGGTTAATTTTTATTTATTTAATTTTTATTTTAATTCATTTCCCTATCCACATTTGTTTGCAGGGGATTTACCTACATGTTGCTGCCTTTTGCAGCCCTCTAGCTCTTTCCTGGGCTGTTTTACAGCCTTTTTAGTGCCGAAAAGTTCGGGTCCCCATTGACTTCAATGGGGTTCGGGTTCGGGACGAAGTTCGGATCGGGTTCGGATCCCGAACCCGAACATTTCCGGGATGTTCGGCCGAACTTCTCGAACCCGAACATCCAGGTGTTCGCTCAACTCTAGTCATGAACACTATTGAAAGTCAATGGGGGATGGATCTATTTTCTATTGTGTCAGAGACTTACATTGTGTGTCAGGACGGATCCATCTCGCTCCGCATCCCATGACGGACAGAAAAATGCTGCAGGCTGGTGACTGAACGGAGGCAAACTGATTTATTCTGAGTGGATCCTTTTCCATTCAGAATGCATTAGGGCAAAACTGATCCATTTTGGACCGCTTCTGAGAGTCCATGATGGATCTTGCAAACGGAAAGCCAAACTGCTAGTGTGAAAGTAGTACGAGAGCTGTTGACAGGGAACGGAGTAGGGGCCAGGTGAAAATGAATAGCTTCACTGCCATTGGAAAAGTTGCTCTGGCGCCCCCTTCAGGAATGCAGAGCCATGCGCCCTGTGCGGCCCTAAGATCGGCCCTGCTTCTGTGTGTGCTGCACATTTTTCTTACTCCCAGAAATAAATAGAACATTTTCAATAAAATTGGTACGTCTGTGCGCGGTCCGATAGAATTCTTCACTGTCTCTCTGAGTTATTTATTGAGAGGCTTTAGCAATGTATAAAAATAAATGCTCTCCACAAGTTATGTGTTTTTGCAGGATGCTTCTGTTTGTGCTATTCCATACAGCAGATAAAAGGCGTTCTGGAATCCATGGTGTGAACAGGAGACCACGAAGATGTCTGATATATGCAGGATCTTCTCCATTACATACAGTAAATGGACATTGCAAAATAGAGCGTGTAAGGAGCAACACGTATAGATGGATGATTCAGTAAGAAGATCATATATAAAATACGTACACGTGTATACGGAGTCCTCCTATATTGTGGTATAGTATACTACCGTATATATTGCTGATTAAGATACATAGGAGACAGATACCTTTAATTTATCTATAATTTAGGTTCTGTGTATGTACTGTAGCATTAGGTATTAGAGTACACTAAAACATAAGTATAATAGTCAACCTTTACACAGCTGAGGTGTGTATTATGATGTTCTGCAGCAGCTGAGGTGTGTATTATGATGTTCTGTAGCAGCTGAGTTGTGTATTATGAGGTTCTGCAGCAGCTGAGGTGTGTATTATGATGTTCTGCAGCAGCTGAGGGGTGTATTATGATGTTCTGCAGCAGCTGAGGTGTTATGATGTTCTGTCACAGCTGAGTTTGGTATTTAGAGGGTTCTGCAGCAGCTGAGTTGTGTATTATGAGTTGTTCTGCAGCAGCTGAGGGGTGTATTATGAATGTTCTGCAGCAGCTGAGGAGTGTATTATGATGTTCTGCAGCAGCTGAGGGGTGTATTATGATGTTCTGCAGCAGCTGAGATGTGTATTATGAGGTCCTTCAGCAGCAAAAGGGTGTATTATGAGGTTCGGCAACAGCTGATGTGTTTATTAGGAGGTTCTGCAGCAGCTGAGGTCTGTATTAAGATGTTCTGCAGCAGGAGTTAAGTTTCGTTTTGCAGCAGATAAAGTGTGTATTATGAGGTTCTGCAGCAGCTGACGTGTGTATTATGAGATTCTGAAACAAATGAGGTGTGTTTTATGAGGTTCTGCAGCAGCTGAGCAGAGGTGTCTACTGTGATGTTTTGCAGCAGCTGAGGTGTGTTTTATGAGGTTTGGGGAATACTTTTTGTTGTTCACCCTGTTAGCTTTTTTTAAATAATTTTAAGGCGCAGCGCCTGTTCCCTC